>NC_083590.1:15378488-15989321 GCF_027579695.1 Neoarius graeffei | reverse complement strand
ACTATGGGTGAGAGGCAGGGTTCACCCTGGACAAGTCACCAGGTCATCACAGGGCTGACACACAGAGACAAACCATTCACACTCCCATTCACACCTACGGTCAATTTAGAGCCACCAATTAGCCGAACCTGCATGTCTTTGGACTGTGGGGGGAAACTGGAGCACCCGGAGGAAACCCACACAGACACCGGGAGAACATGAAAACTCCACACAAAAAGGCCCTTGTCAGCCACTGGGCTCGAACCCAGAACCTTCTTGCTGTGAGGTGACAGTGCTAACCACTACACCACCGTGTCACCCGCAAGTTTTACTTTTACAGAAAACTTTAATTGAAAAATAACACTGTATACAACGATTAACTGCTGCTTGCATCAGAAAGGCCCTCGCTCGAGCCCAGCGGCTGATGAGGGCTTTTCTGATGGCGCCGCGGACGGTTGCCTCGGTACTTCGCTCTCTCGTACTTTCTATGTTTTTGTGTATTTGTTGTGTTTCTTGCGCTGCTTCTCTGGTCACATACTCCAGAGAAGAACTTATAAACATTGGAATAACCACCAGTAAAGTTTTTTCATCGGCTTTCATTGATCTGGAAAGTTTTCCAGAGTTACTTGGTGGAGGAGAAGCAGCTCTCTATGGATTACGCCAAGGACACCGGAGGCACCGGGGGAAGCAAGCCGGCGCACTAATCAGACTGAGGCAGCGGGGTTTTCACACTGCACTCCCGTCTATTCACCTGGCTAACGTCCGCTCTCTGGCCAATAAGATGGACAAACTGCTGTTCCTCAACACAATCAACACAGATTTTAACAGATCTGCTGCCTTGTGCTTCACCGAAACCTGGCTCGGTGACCACATCCCAGACTCTTCTCTCCACCTGCCTGGATTTCATCTGCACCGAGTGGACCGCGAAACGGAGTTCATGGGGAAAACGAGGGGAGTCGGAATCTGCTTTTACATTAACGAAGGTTGGTGTACTGATGTCACAGTTCTAAACAAATTGTGCAGTCCTCATCTGGAGTCATTATTCATAAACTGCAAACCGTTTTATGCTCTGCGAGAGTTTTCCTCGTTTATTCTGGTTGGAGTTTACATCCCCCATCAGGCGTGTATTAATGAGGCGTTACAACACCTGGCTGACCAGATATACGATGTGGAGAAAAAACACCCGGACTCTTTGCTCATTGTTTTGGGGGACTTTAACAGAGCAAACCTCAGCCACGAACTGCCAAAATATAAACAGCACATTCAGTGTCCCACCAGGGACACTAACACACTGGACCATTGTTACACTGTTTTAAAGGACTCATACCACTCTATCCCCCGTGCAGCCTTGGGACTATCTGATCACTGTATGGTTCATGTTATCCTGTCCTACAGGCAGAAGCTGAAAGCTGCTTAGCCTGTAGTTAAGAAGGTGAGGAGATGGTCCGATGAGGCCAAAGTGGAACTACAAGCCTGCTTTGACTGCACTGATTGGAGTGTTTTTGAGGCTTCAGCCTCAGACCTGCATGAACTGACTGATACTGTGACAGCTTACATTAGTTTTTGTGAGGATGTGTGTGTGCCCACCAAAACCTTCCACATATACAACAATAAACCCTGGTTCACTGCAAAACTCAGGCAACTTCATCAGAACAAAGAAGAGGCCTACAAAAGTGGAGACAGAGTTCTGTATAATCAGACCAGAAACACACTGACAATGGGGGTGAAAGCAACTAAGAGGAGCTATCCTGATATAAGGATTTATTCTTGATCTCAGTTTAACCAAGAAGGTATTAACTTATTTGTAACCTTTTGTTACTGACATGTGCAAAATATTATTTTGTGTTAATACCAGCTGGAAACAGTATTCTGCTTATTGTGGAAAATTCCATTGCTATCATAAGAACATATTGTCCTGTGCTATCATATCATATCATATCATATCATATCATATCATATCATATCATATCATATCATATCATAAGAACATTCTGCTTATTATTGATCAGAAATGTGTCTGAACATTTTGCTTATTATTGCATACCATTGCGATAGCATGTTCTGCTCTGCTGTAGATACGGTAACTTGACACACTCACTCACATGCAGTCTGCACACACACACACACACACACACACACACACACACACCACCCACCCACACACACATAAATTCTCCTGTAGTCTTTGTCTTTTCGGGGACTTGTGAATAAAGACTGTGAAACTATGGGGTTCCTGTCTTTCTTCGCGATTCACCCCAGAGCTCTAGGTGACATGAGGGGACCGATCTGTGAGATGGTGATCGCTCCGGTTGGGGCAAGAGGAAGAGACGGTGAATCTCTGACCTAACAGTTTTGGGGGCTTGTCCGGGATACTCCTGATCAGGTAAGAAGTCTCTTTTATTTTAAGGGACTTCCACCTGGTTGGTAGTATCCGAAATCCATTTATCCCCGTGAGAGTTGCCATAGGTCCGTGTGAGTTACCACGGAATAATTAATCCCTGTGAGAGTTGCCACGGGTCCGTGTGAGTTACCACAGAATAATTAGTGTGCGCGCGTCCGTGTGAGTTACCACAGAATAATTAGTGCTCGAGACGGTCCTTTCATGTCACCATGGGGGGAAATTGTGTTAAGGCACCCAGACCGGACCCCGAGGAAACCCCACGGGATTGGATGAATCGCTGTGGTTTAGCATTCTACACCAGTCTGTGGTTAGACAATTTGGCCGGCTGGACTGAATCCCAGCCTCAGTTTTTGACTTATCCTCGTGCAGGAACTTTTAAATCAGAGTATCTCGCCTTGGCACATAGACAAATATACGAGGGATTGGGCGACCCAGAATGGGATTATGATTATATGACTAAAGGCTATTTAGAATGGGTCAGAATGAAACCAATATGGGACAATTTTCACGGAATTTAAGAAACTAAGGAACAAAGAAAATCAGTAACCTTTCATGCCCTGCTGATAGCGCTCTCAGCGCGCCTGCATCTCTTGAGACAGGTGCTAAACCTAAGAAACCCAAAGCAGGTAAAAAACCCTCTGTAAGCTCAAATACGCTGTTACTAAAAAATGAGACTGATGACTCTAATACAGACAATGACTCTGATGAGGATGACAATGATGTGGGACCAGATAGAGGTTCCCTTCCACTGCCGCCTCCCCCCATGAATGCCACTTGTGTATGGGTTCAGAAGGGCAGAGGGCTGAAAATCACTCTGCCTTCTGCATCAGACCTAAAAGATATTATTAAAATGTTGCCTCCGGGCGGCACGGTGGTGTAGTGGTTAGCGCTGTCGCCTCACAGCAAGAAGGTCCTGGGTTCGAGCCCCGGGGCCGGCGAGGGCCTTTCTGTGCGGAGTTTGCATGTTCTCCCCGTGTCCGCGTGGGTTTCCTCCGGGTGCTCCGCTTTCCCCCACAGTCCAAAGACATGCAGGTTAGGTTAACTGGTGACTCTAAATTGACCGTAGGTGTGAATGTGAGTGTGAATGGTTGTCTGTGTCTATGTGTCAGCCCTGTGATGACCTGGCGACTTGTCCAGGGTGTACCCCGCCTTTCGCCCGTAGTCAGCTGGGATAGGCTCCAGCTTGCCTGCGACCCTGTAGAAGGATAAAGCGGCTAGAGATAATGTGATGTGATGTGATGTTGCCTCCGTTAAACAAACCACTCAACTTCATAGACATGCTCGTAAAAATGTCACAACACTGCCAGCTGGTAGGAGCAGATTACCATTTTATCCTTCATGCCGTCCTAGGCGACAGTTATGATGAAACTGCATTAATAGCTGCAGTGCCATGTCTAGAGCCTATAAATGACGAATACGAAGTGGTTAAAACTAAGATAGAAGTAGATGAAGGTAAAACCACCACAAAGAATGAGTTTAAGTTCTACTGGAAGGATACCAGTAAAGCCATGAGGGAATTAAAGGAACAAGTGACGCGTTATTTGCTCTCACGACAGCAGGCTAACCGCGATCTTTCACAGGTTACTAATTGTAAACAGGAGAGGGCTGAACTCACTTCAAAGTTTATGATGCGTTTTAGCGAGACATGGACTTCTCTGGGAAACATGCAATTAGATCAGCAGCAAGCCAGCCCGCTCTTTACTTCGACATTTTTGAATAGTTGTCATCCTATTATAAATATTATAATATTTTGAATAATTGTTCTGTAGCAATATGATCACTACAGCCTCTCTCTCCAGCATGCATTCTTTTCTCAGTCAACATTGAGCAGAACTGCTGATAAGTGCTCACAGACTGACCCAGTTACAGATATCAACAATGCAAACAAAACAACCATCCATGCAAGCACAGCAGGGATGCTTCAACAAGGACACATAGATATCTGCAATGGGCAGCCACAGATATCGCTCTTCTTCCCCCTTTATTTTATGTAATTTTATTTTCTATTGTTTACTCATCATTCTTTTGTGTTTATGCCACAGTGTCCCTTTAATCTACTGGGGCATGATCTAATGAGTCTGTTACATTTATCCTTTTCATTTCAGGGGTCCAGAATGACTATTTGCACCCCTGACTCTCTGCCTCCTGCCTTGGCTCAGCTCTCTTCATGTATGACTGTCCCAAATATCTCCGCTGTTTGTACTGCTGCTGTGAACTCTGTTGTATTCTCTCCTACAGATCCTTTGAGTGCCCTCCCCTCCTCCCTCTGGGCGGAACACAAGGACGAGGTAGGCCTGGTTCACTGTGTGCCTTATGAGGCTAAGCTTAAACATGTGTATCCTGTTTATGTTAAACAGTACCCTCTCTTACCCCTTTTCCACCAAATCAGTTCCAGGGCTGGTTCGGGGCCAGTGCTGGTGCTGGTTCACAACTCGTTCAACTTGCAAGCCATCTGAGAACCAGTTTGCTTTTCCATAGCTCGCGGTGCTAAGGGAAGCCATGTCATTACGTCGCTGTATACGTCAGTTACGTTGCTGTATATGTCAGTTACGTCGCTATGTTTGCATAAACCTTGGCGCGAATATCGAAGCAAAAACAACACGGAAGAAGCAGCAACAGCAGCAACAACAAT
The DNA here is from genome assembly GCF_027579695.1 of Neoarius graeffei. NCBI lineage: Eukaryota > Metazoa > Chordata > Actinopteri > Siluriformes > Ariidae > Neoarius > Neoarius graeffei. The sequence continues at coordinate 15,984,309 of NC_083590.1, read as the reverse complement.
AATAATAATGGATGACTTCGCATTTGTACAGCTGCTGCTTCTCATCGCTTAAAAATGGCGATCTTTCGTGGTCTTGTTATTGTTGTTGGTCTTAACAACTCTGCCCCCCCGCTGACGTAAGCGGTTCTTTCCTCTGGCCCAGCAGAGAGTTGGTGCTAGCCTGGAACCGGTTTTTCTGGCCCCAGAGCCAGTTCTTTGTCAGTGGAAACAGAAAACCCGGTTCCAAACTAAGCACTGGCCCCGAACCAGCCCTGGAACTGCTTTGGTGGAAAAGGGGCATCTCTGAAGCTAAGGCTCAGGGAATTGATGGCATCCTACAGTCTCTTCTCAAGCAAGGCGTGGTGAGACCGTGTACCAGCTCGTACAATACACCTGTCAATCCAGTACCTAAACCCGATGGTACCTGGCGTTTTACGCAGGATTTACGTAAGATTAATGACGAAACCATTCTCTGTTCTACTAACAAATCTCGAAATTCGTGCCACATCCTCTTTCGATACTGTAGGTCACGCTCTTGCACGCCTCCTTAATTCTCAGGATGACACTTTGGATGACATTGATCATGATTGTCTGTCTGAAATCGTACATACTACTAGTATCAGGTCCGATCTCTCCTCCAGCCCTCTAGGGATGGGGGAAGTACTTTTTGTTGATGGTTCTTGTTCTAAACCCTCAGACGGTGTTTTCCTCTGTGGTTACTCTGTGTGTTCACTGCCTGATATTGTGTATGAGGCATACGCTCTTCCTTTCTCCTCGGCTCAGGCAGCTGAGTTATATGCTCTCACGCATGCCTGTATTTTGTTTCAGGGCAAGGATATCACAATCTACACAGACTCTCGTTATGCCTTTGGTGTGGCTCATGATTTTGGGAAGATTTGGCAGTCTCGAGGCTTCCACGCCGCAGATGGGAAGCCCATTTCTCACTCTACCTTAGTACAAAATCTCATTGATTCTTGTCATTTCCCTAAGTCACTCACCATAGTTAAAACTAAGGCGCATGCCTCGGGAAACACACCTGAAATCATGGGTAATTCTCTTGCCGATTGCATTGCAAAACTTGCTGCTGCCTCTGGTGTCATGTCTCCTGGCCAAGATCCTTCACCATGCAATACCTCTTGCCTCGCCAGCATGCTGATTCCTGACTTAGATCTTTTTTCTTTACAGGCTTCAGCCTCTCCAAATGACTCTGCCTTTTGGCAGTTACAAGGCGCTTACGTTGCCCCTGATGGCCTATGGTACAGTCAGGATGGCCGCCTTTGTCTTCCATCTCATTGCCTTCCCTTCCTCGTGTGCGAATTTCACGATGTGACACATCGCGCACAAAGGGGGGTGAAGGGGGACATGAACAAACTTTTTTGTATAGCCAATTTAAACAGTTCGGTGGACTCAATTCTCGAGAGATGCCTCATCTGCGCACAAAATAATCCCTCTAAAGCAGGCGTGGAACACGAGTGTTTACCCATACCTACGTCTCCGTTCTTAGAATGGCAAATCGACTTCACACATATGCCTCCCTGTGGGCCGTTTAAATATCTCCTGGTGATTGTGGACAAATTCTCTAAATGGGTAGAAGCCTTTCCCTGTTCTCGAGAGAACAGGAAGGTAGTTACTCGTATTCTGGCAAAAAGAAATAATACCTCGTTATGGGGTTCCAGACGCCATAGACTCAGACAAGGGTACCCCTTTTACCTCAAAAGTCACACAAAACCTTTGCAAGTATCTCTCACTAAACTGGCATTTTCACATTCCGTACCACCCTCAATCCTCTGGTATCGTAGAACGTACTAATCGAACATTGAAAGACAAACTAACTAAGGCCATGCAGGCCACAGGTTCAAAAAATTGGGTAGACTTATTGCCAGCCACTCTGGCTGAAATTCGTATGACACCAAGACCTAGCCTAGGGGGATACTCCCCCTATGAAATTATTTTTGGAAGACCTTTCCCTCTCCCCTGGAAGAAGGGAACTCTGGCTCTGGGTACCTCTGATTTGAGAAGTATTCTGCAGCCCTTATAGATAAGTTGCATAAAATTTGTACCAAGGTCAATAGTACAATATCGTCTCCACCAGCAGCACCCACACACCCCTTTCATGTGGGAGATAAGGTGCTGGTGGGACTTTTTAAACGATTTGGACAATTGGGAGAACCTAGATATAGTGGGCCTGCAGAAATTACTCGTACTGCTGTTTTAACTGACCTTTTTCCACAGTGGATCCATGCCACGTGATTGAAGAAGGCCCCATAACAAAGCTGTGTTACAATGACAAGTTTGCTATTAACGTTTTCTCTGTGTCCCTCTCTAGTTTCTCTCCTCTCTAAACTCTGTACAGGGATCCTGCAGGAGTTGAGGATCTTCAGATCACTTCCTACAAGAAGCCATGAACAAAGAGGGGAAGAGATCTCGCGCCCCGTCTGGGACCAATCACCCTCACTACAACCATGAAAATCCTCATCACGAGCTTTGTGGCCACTCTACTGCTGCTCGGAGCAGGGTTACTTGCTCGAGCTGGCCCTCTAGACAACATCTTTTGGCAATTCGCTAACTGGACTGCACGAGCACACACGAATGGAAGTTGTTATGTCTGTCATCTGATGCCGCCTTCTACTATTATTACACGTCCACCTTTGCCTCTATGCTCTGAAGCTCTGTATTATGCATTCTCGGAGAATCACAATCCAATTTTTACCGTTTGGGGCCCCTTCTGTAATTACTCTCCGCACCCCTCTGTGGCAGCAAGGTTAAACCAGATCTCTTCAGTATCTAGCACGGAAGCCCCTGCCATTGTCTTACAGGACTCTGTTCTCACTACTCTGCAGGTCGATATGCCCTCTAATTTCATTTTCCCTCACTGTTTTAGAACAAATTACTCTGAAGGAAGTAGCGTGCATTTGGGACAAATTCCTAATTCTCGATGTAATCACATATATGATCAGAATACTGGGGTGTGATACTAGTTGTAATCTAGTATCAAAGAGGGGAATTGTAAGGATTTATTCTTGATCTCAGTTTAACCAAGAAGGTATTAACTTATTTGTAACCTTTTGTTACTGACGTGCAAAATATTATTTTGTGTTAATACCAGCTGGAAACAATATTCTGCTTATTGTGGAAAATTCCATTGCTATTATAAGAACATATTGCCCTGTGCTATCATATCATAAGATCATTCTGCTTATTATTGATCAGAAATGTGTCTGAACATTTTGCTTATTATTGCATACCATTGCGATAACGTGTTCTGCTCTGCTGTAGATAACTTGACACACTCACTCACATGCAGTCTGCACACACACACACTGTGGCAGCGGGGGCGTGGTCAAGCATCGGTCTGTGACAGGAGGGCGGAGTCAGGGAAGGTAAGTGGCAGAATCACTACACCTGTTGTTAATTAAATGTGTTTGTGTGTCTTCCCAGTGACCGCGCCCTATTTAAGGAGAGAGAGCGAGAGCAGCGGGAGCTCTCTCCCCAACCAGATGACTGATGTGTGTGCGTGTGTCTGGGTGTGTGTGAGAGTGCGCGTGTAGGCTGAAAAGCTGAATAAAAGCCAGTTTTGTGAACTCAGTTCTGTCCTGCCGTCCTTCTGTGCTCCACCCACCTACACAAACTGTCACAGTGGTGCTGAAACCCAGAACCGAGCACAGAAGAGAACAGCCCCATGGAGTCCTCCACCTTCGCCGACCTGATCCACGCCCTCACCACGGCCCAACAGAGCCAGCACCAGGCGCTGCTCGCCCTCCGAAAGGAGCAAGAACAATGGTACGAGGCCCTGGTGCTGGCACAACAGGAAGATTGTCGGGCGTTCCGGCACCTCCTCGCGTCGGCGGGGTCCACCATCTCCACCACCGTGGGCCCTTCCCCCCTCACCCTCACGAAGATGGGCGCACAGGACGACCCCGAGGCATTCCTCACGCTCTTTGAGCAGGTAGCAGAGACCTCGGGGTGGCCGGTGGAACAGTGCGCGGCGTGCCTCCTCCCCCTGCTAATGGGAGAGGCGCAGCTGGCCACGCTACAGCTCCCCGCCGACCGCCGGCTGGCCTACGCAGACCTTCGCCGGGCCGTCCTCCAGCATGTGGGATGCACCCCTGAGCAACAACGTCAGTGCTTCTGCGCTTTGCACTTGGAGGAAGTCGGCCGGCCATTCGCATTTGGCCAGCAACTCTGGGACGCCTGCTGGCAGTGGTTGAGGGCCGACAACCACGACGCCGAGGGACTCATTGACCAGGTGGTACTGGAGCAGTTCATCGCGCGCTTACCAGCAGGAACCGCAGAGTGGGTCCAGTGCCACCGCCCGGCGTCACTGGATCAGGCAATCGAGCTGGCGGAGGACCATTTGGTGGCTGTCCCAATGGCAGGACAGCAGACAACCTCTTCTCTCCTCTCTCTCCCCTCCTCCTGTGTCTCCTCCTCGCCCCATTCCCCCACTGCGGAGGCAGGGACCGGTGCCACCTCAGCCGACCCGCCGCACCCGCGGTGCCCTCCCGTGTCTCCCCTCTGTGTCTGTCTCTCCCCCCCCTCAGGTGAGTGAGCCCCAGAGCACTACTGCAGAGAGGAAGCCTGGGCCAGTTTGCTGGCGCTGCGGGGAGCTGGGCCACCTCCAACAGCAGTGCTCGGTAATGGAGGTGGGCGCGGTGGTTCGGATCCCCGACGCGCCAGGAGCCGCCCTCGATCGGGCCGGAGCGTATCGCATACCGGTGAGTATCCAAGGGGATACATATCAGGCGTTGGTGGATTCTGGCTGTAATCAGACCTCAATCCACCAAAGCCTGGTGCAAGACGAGGCATTGGGGGGTGCACAGGGGGTGAAGGTGTTGTGTGTGCACGGGGATGTTCACAGCTACCCTTTGGTGTCGGTCCACATTTTTTTCAGAGGGGAAAAATTTAGAGTAAAGGCGGTGGTTAATCCTCGCCTCACCCACTTGATAATTTTGGGGACTGATTGGCCAGGATTTTGGGATTTAATGACACATTTAGTGAAGAGTGGGTCCTGCCATCAGTTAACAGGGGGAGGCCCCAGTGTCGCATTGGCGGGAGCAGCTGTCACAGAGCCGTCTACGTCAGCTCCGCGTCAGAGTGAGGAGCCGCCGGCTCCTCCTCTCTCTGTTGGAGAATCCCTCGTGGATTTTCCATTAGAGCAGTCGTGAGACGAGACTCTGTGGCATGCGTTTGACCAAGTGAGAGTAATCGATGGTCAAATGCTCCAGCCGAACACCACCCCGTCCTTCCCCTACTTCGCGATTATGAAGGATAGATTATACCGAGTGACGCAGGACACTCAGACTAAAGAGCGAGTCATGCAGCTTTTAATTCCGAAGAACCGCCGGGAATTGGTATTCCAGGCGGCTCACTTTAATCTCATGGCTGGACACTTAGGGCAGGATAAAACACTAGCCTGAATAATGGCCCGGTTCTATTGGCCAGGGATTCGTGGCGATGTCCGTAGGTGGTGTACGGCGTGCCATGAATGCCAGTTAGTAAATCCAGCGGCCATTCCAAAAGCGCCTTTGCGCTCTCTACCGTTAATCGAGACCCCGTTCGAAAGAATTGGGATGGATCTTGTTGGGCCATTAGATCGGTCAACATGAGGGTACCGCTTTATATTAGTTCTGGTGGACTATGCAACGCGATACCCGGAAGTAGTGCCTCTTCGCAATATCTCAGCATGCAGTATTGCGGAGGCACTCTTCCGCGTTATCTCCCGAGTTGGAATCCCGAAAGAGATTCTGACTGACCAAGGCACCTCGTTTATGTCACGTACACTGAAGAACTGTATGGGTTGTTGGGTATTAAGCCGATCTGCACCAGCGTGTATCACCCACAAACGGACGGTTTAGTTGAATGGTTCAATCGCACCCTCAAGAACATAATTAAAAAATTCGTAAGTGAGGACGCACGTAATTGGGATAAATGGCTCGAACCCTTGCTCTTTGCAGTGCGAGAGGTCCCCCAAGCCTCCACGGGATTCTCCCCGTTTGAATTGTTATACGGGCATAAGCCACGCAGCATTCTAGATGTGCTGCGGGAAAATTGGGAGGAGGGACCTTCACCAAGTAAAAACGAAATCCAATACGTTACTGACCTGCGCGCAAAACTCCACACACTCACGCACCCAACTCAGGAGAATTTGCGGCAGGCCCAAGAACGACAGACCCGCCTGTACGACAAGGGTACACGCCTTAGGGAGTTCGCACCGGGAGATAAAGTTCTCATACTGTTGCCCACATCGAGCTCCAAATTGGTCACCAAGTGGCAAGGACCCTTTGAGGTCACACGGCGAGTCGGGGACGTTGACTATGAGGTGAGGCGAATGGACAGGGGTGGGGCGCTACAGATTTACCACCTCAACCTGCTGAAACTCTGGAACGAGGAGGTCCCCGTGGCATTGGTGTCGGTGGTTCTGGAGAAGGCGGAGCTGGAGCCGGAGGTTCAAAAGGGAACATTGACATCGCGTACCTCTCCGGTCCCCTGTGGAGACCACCTCTCCCCAACCCAACTCGCGGAGGTTGCCCAGTTGCAGACCGAGTTTTCGGACTTGTTCTTGCCCCTGCCCGGCCGCACCAACCTCATAGAGCACCACATTGAGACGCCCCCGGGGGTGGTAGTGCGTAGCTGCCCTTACAGGTTACCCGAGCACAAGAAAAAAGTGGTTCGGGAAGAACTCGAGGCCATGCTCGAAATGGGCATTGTCGAGGAGTCCCACAGTGACTGGAGCAGCCCGGTGGTCTTGGTACCCAAGGCCGGGTTCTGTGTGGACTATAGAAAAGTCAACGTGGTGTCTAAATTCGATGCGTACCCAATGCCTCGTATTGATGAGTTGCTCGATCGATCGGCTAGGCAAGGCTTGTTTTTATTCGACACTGGATTTAACAAAGGGTTATAGGCAGATCCCCTTGACTCCATTATCCTGGGAAAAAAACGGCTTTTTCCACACCGTTCGGCTTACACCAATTCGTCACACTTCCTTTTGGGCTGTTTGGGGTGCTTGCTACGTTTCAGCGGCTGATGGACAGGGTCCTCCGCCCCCACGCCACCTATGCGGCCGCCTACCTCGATGACATTATTATCTATAGTAATGACTGGCCGAGGCACCTCAAACATCTGAGGGCCGTCCTTAGGTTGCTGAGGTGAGCGGGTCTCACAGCCAACCCGAAGAAGTGTGCGATTGGGTGGGTGGAAGTATGGTATCTGGGCTTCCACTTGGGCAACAGGCAGGTGCGTCCCCAAATTAACAAGACAGCAGCAATTGCGGCCTGCCCGAGGCCCAAGACCAAAAAGGGGGTGAGACAGTTCCTGGGGCTGGCTGGCTGGCTATCATAGGTTATACCTAATTATTCGGACGTCACCAGCCCACTGACTGATCTGACTAAAAAGGGGGCACCAGATCCGGTCCAGTGGACGGAGCAATGCCAGTGGGCTTTTTCTAAAGTAAAGGAGGGGGAGGATCGCCCAGTCTTATACATTAGTCGCAAGCTGTCGGTGCATGAGAGGCGCTACAGCACCATTGAGAAAGAGTGCCTGGCGATCAAGTGGGCGGTCCTCGCCCTCCGGTACTACCTGCTGGGACGCCCTTTCACCCTCTGTTCGGACCACACGCCCCTCCAGTGGCTGCACCGCATGAAGGATGCCAATGTGCGGATCACCCGTTGGTATCTGGCACTCCAACCCTTTAACTTCAAGGTGATCCACAGGCCGGGGGGGCAGATGGTCGTGGCGGACTTCCTCTCCTGTCAAGGGGGGGGGGGGGGGGGGGAGTCGGCTGCAGGCCGGACAGACGCCCGGCCTGAGTCGGGCGGTGGGGGTATGTGGCAGCGGGGGCGTGGTCAAGCATCGGTCTGTGACAGGAGGGCGGAGTCAGGGAAGGTAAGTGGCAGAATCACTACACCTGTTGTTAATTAATGTGTTTGTGTGTCTTCCCAGTGACCGCGCCCTATTTAAGGAGAGAGAGCGAGAGCAGGGCTGCACGGTGGTGTAGTGGTTAGCACTGTCGCCTCACAGCAAGAAGATCCAGGTTCGAGCCCCGTGGCCGGTGAGGGCCTTTCTGTGCGGAGTTTGCATGTTCTCCCCATGTCCGTGTGGGTTTCCTCCGGGTGCTCCGCTTTCCCCCACAGTCCAAAGACATGCAGGTTAGGTTAACTGGTGACTCTAAATTGACCGTAGGTGTGAATGTGAGTGTGAATGGTTGTCTGTGTCTATGTGTCAGCCCTGTGATGACCTGGCGACTTGTCCAGGGTGTACCCCGCCTTTCGCCCGTAGTCAGCAGGGATAGGCTCCAGCTTGCCTGAGACCCTGTAGAACAGGATAAAGCAGCTAGAGATGATGAGATGAGATGAGATAAGAGCGAGAGCAGAGGGAGCTCTCTCCCCAACCAGATGACTGATGTGTGCGCGTGTGTCTGGGTGTGTGTGAGAGAGTGCGTATAGGCTGAAAAGCTGAATAAAAGCCAGTTTTTTGAACTCAGTTCTGTCCTGCCATCCTTCTGTAGTGTTGCCACCTGTCCCGGTTTTTCCTGATTGTCCCGGATTTTCATGGTCTGTCCCGGAAAAAAAAAAAAAATCCAGGACACTGAATGTCCCGTTTTTTTGTACATGATGGGCAAAATGTGTATTTCAGTTTAATCAATACTAAATTGAAGCGTACCTACATCCATAAACTTATGCACAGCCTTATTGGCGCTAGAAAAATGACGTAGCATACTCATGTGTGGTGAGGTTGACAGCTCATTTGGAATGGTGAGGTGGAGAGTGTGTTGGGACAAGGACAACGAAAGGATCCAGCAGGGTTCTCCACGAGGGGTTTTAGAGGTGCAGGCCGCCCCCCTTTCTGTGATTCCCGCCCCCGTTTAATTTCTGCCACCCCTTTACAAAAGGAAGCGTGATATTGCCTATAAAACCGTGAGGATATAACCTGGCTGTCAGTGTTACTGTAGCTCTTGAAGTGTTTCCGCGGAGTGGTGGATCGGACTCGAGCCTGGCATGAACCGCTCCGACGTGCTATAATGACACCAATCTATCACCAGCCAATCAGGAGACTTAATCAAACGCATCCCCCGTCCACTCGTGTCCGCGTCCGAGACGTTGAATTTTCTCAGAAGGAGGTAAGAAGTTGACTGAGACTGTGTGATAAATTAACGAACGAATAAGAGAGGAATTTCAACATATAGGGCTTAAGTTTGTTACCGTTAAATAAGCATTGCTTGTACAGTAATGTTATGTTGTTACAACGTTGACCCACTTTTAATGTGCCGATTACCGACTGTAGCCGCTAACAAATGCTAATTAGCTTGCTGTCAAGTTTTTCCTTTCATTCATTGAAAATCAGCCAGGACTCATAGCAGCAGCAAAGAAAAACGCCAAATATAAATGGAAGATTAGGTAAGGTTTTGGTGAATTAAATGAAATCCAAATAGTCTTATCTGCCTACTCCTGTATGTACTGTATGTGCCCAGATATATCAGTTACATGTCCTCCTATGTATTTGTTTAGCCAAGAGCAGCAAGCAGCAAAGGCACAGGCAAGCACAAGCAAAGCACACACCACACTCTAAGCAATCAGGTAAGCTGTTTGACACTACACCTTACATTGTTACATTCAGGTATTCTTAGATACAATGAAAAATTAGATTTATTTTTATTCCACATAAGCAAACAAACATCTCATCTCATTATCTCTAGCCACTTTATCCTGTCCTACAGGGTCGCAGGCAAGCTGGAGCCTATCCCAGCTGACTACGGGCGAAAGGCGGGGTACACCCTGGACAAGTCGCCAGGTCATCACAGGGCTGACACATAGACACAGACAACCATTCACACTCACATTCACACCTACGGTCAATTTAGAGTCACCAGTTAACCTAACCTGCATGTCTTTGGACTGTGGGGGAAACCGGAGCACCCGGAGGAAACCCACGCGGACACGGGGAGAACATGCAAACTCCGCACAGAAAGGCCCTCACCGGCCACGGGGCTCGAACCCGGACCTTCTTGCTGTGAGGCGACAGCGCTAACCACTACACCACCGTGCCGCCCAGCAAACAAACAGAATTTAATTATTTATTCCCCTTTTACCTGTGCCCACTACTGCCCCCAGGTGTCCACAACCAAAAACTGTTGGAAATAAACCAAAATAATGAAGACCTGCTATATAATGTAAAGCAATTAACTAAACAAATAACTAGCAAAAGTGTCATTTTTACTAATTAGAGCAATACAATTTCAGCGTAGAAGGGCGATTTTTGTCTTGGGTTAGATGTGCAAAGGGCACCGTTGCTTACAAGCAAAAAGGTCGATCGGATGGTCGAAATGTCCAGGATTTTTGTCAGACACAGGTGGCAACCCTATCCTTCTGTGCTCCACCCACCTACAGTACACAAACTGTCACACACACACACCCTCACACACACACCACCCACACACACATAAATTCTCCTGTAGTCTTTGTCTTTTCGGGGACTTGGGAATAAAGACTGTGAAACTATGGGGTTCCTGTCTTTCTTCGCGATTCACCCCAGAGCTCTGGGTGACACGAGGGGACCAATCTGTGAGATGGTGATCGCCCCGGTTGGGGCAAGAGGAAGAGACGGTGAATCTCTGACCTAACATCTGATAAGATTAAAAACAGCCTTTCAGCAAATGATCCAACATCAGTGTGGAGAAGCCTGCAGAACATTACTGACTATAGGAGACCATCCCCCAACACTGCAGTGAACCATCAACTGGCTGACGAGCTGAATGTGTTTTACTGCAGATTTGACACATTCACACCTCTCCCCCATTCAGTCATTAAAGACCCATTTACTCTCCCTGCCATTCTGCCACCCCCACCTCTGACCCCCCACCAGCACTCAAGATCTGTGAAGAGGATGTCGGTCAGCTTTTCCGCAGACAGAAGATCAGGAAGGCACCTGGCCCAGATGGTGTGTCACCCTCCTGTCTGAAGGTCTGTGCTGATCAGCTGGCTCCCATCTTCACCCAGATCTTTAATAGATCCCTGGAGCTGTGTGAAGTCCCCTCATGCTTCAAACACTCCACAATAATCCCGGTTCCTAAGAAAACCAATATCACAGGACTGAATGACTACAGGCCTGTTGCCCTCACATCTGTAGTCATGACGTCCTTCAAGAGACTGGTGTTGTCATACCTGAAGGACATCACAGACACCCTGCTGGACCCTCTGCAGTTTGCCTACCGGGCAAACAGGTCAGTGGATGATGCAATAAATATGGGTCTACACTACATCCTGCAACACCTGGACACTGCAGGGACATACGCCAGGATCCTGTTTGTGGACTTCAGTTCGGCATTCAACACCATTGTTCCAGACATCCTCCACACCAAGCTCACCCAGCTCACTGTGCCCTCCTCCACCTGTCAGTGGATTACAAACTTCCTGACTGACAGGAAGCAGCAGGTGAGGATGGGGAGCATCATATCCAGCACTCGGACCATCAGCACTGGTGCCCCCAAGGGTGTGTGCTCTCCCCACTGCTCTTCTCCCTTTATACCAACGACTGCACCTCAAGAGACCCGTCTGTTAAACTCCTGAAATTTGCGGATGATACAACGGTCATCGGCCTCATCCGAGATGGTGACGAGTCTGCATACAGACGGGAGGTTGAACGGCTGGTCTGTTGGTGCGGTCAAAACAATCTGGAGCTGAACATGCTCAAAACTGTGGAGATGACAGTGGACTTTAGGAGGAGCCCCCACCACTCTGCTGCCCATCACCAACAACACTGTGACTGCTGTTGAAAGCTTCAGGTTTCTGGGTTCCACAATCTCTGGACTTGAAGTGGGAGACCAACACAGTCACTATCATCAAAAAGGCTCAGCAGAGGTTGTACTTTCTGTGCCAGCTCAGGAAGCTCAACCTGCCTAAGGAGCTGCTGACACAATTCTACTCTGCCATCATTCAGTCTGTTCTTTGCTCTTCCATCACTGTTTGGTTTGGATCAGTCACCAAACAGGAGAAGAACAGACTGCAACAGACAATAAGGTCTGCAGAGAAAATTACTGGTGTCAACCTGCCCTCCATCCAAGACCTGTACCTGTCCAGAGTCAGGAAACAGGCAGGTAACATCTCTGCGGACCCATCACACCCTGGTCACAAACTTTAAACTTCTCCCCTCAGGGAGGCGATATAGATCACTGTATGCAAAAACAACCAGACACCAGAATAGTTTCTTCCCTCAGGCTGTCTGTGATGAACAGCTAAAATCAGGATTCATATATCAGTAATATCAATTGCAATATATCTGCACACTGTCATTCTGTGCTCACTGTTACTTATATTTATACTTATTTATATTTACTATTTCATCTTTGCACTATGCACCATATTGCACCAAAAGGGAAAATCCTTTCTGTGATGAACAGCTAAAATCCAGATTCATATATCAGTGACATCACTTGTAAAATATCTGCACACTCATACCGTCATTCTGTGCACACTGTATACTTTATATTTATTTATCTATTTCATACTTGACTTACCTGGATTAGTTTGCACTATACATCTATTGCACCATTTCTTTTTTTTTTTGGTTTGTTTGTTTTGTGTATACGCTTTTTATATGTTTTTGTACTATGAGAGCTAAGTGAAACCGGAGTCAAATTCCTCGTGTGTGTCCACATACCTGGCAATAAAAGTGTTTCTGATTCTGATTGAGTTATTGTGACTCTCAGAGAAATGATCTTACCCCAGTGTCTCCAGTTTACAGTGAGGATTCTCCAGTACAGCACAGAGACACTTCACTCCTGAGTCTCCCAGATTATTATTAGTCAGATCCAGTTCTCTCAGGTGTGAGGGGTTTGATCTCAGAGCTGAACTCAGAGCAGCACAGCCTTCATCTGAGACACCACAACCACACAACCTGCAGAGACACAATGACACACACTTCATCAACAGATTTTCATCTTGGTGTAATAGTGGTTGTGAAGATGATGTCTCTCATGTTGGACTGTCTCTATTCTCTTCACCAATCACAAGCTATTATTAATAATGACTCAAACATTCCCACTGTTACTGACATTAAGTTTACTCGAGGTGCAAATGATTCAGCAAAAAGTCAATTTAAAGGTTGAAGTGAAGAGTCAGGTTTTGTAGAATTTATCATCTTTGCTTGACTGGATTTTTAATGATCACATATTTAATTGTAAAGACATTTTAATTATTTCTTTAAAGTAAAAGTGATTCTGAGGAGAAATGATCACTTCATGACTAATATATTTGTTCTGCGTGTTTTACTTTGACAAAAAATTTTAACTGATAAACAACACTGTATACAACTATTAACTGCTGCTTTAGTGAGTTATTGTGACTCTCAGAGAGATGATCTTACCTCAGTGCCTCCAGTTTACAGTGAGGATTCTCCAGTACAGCACAGAGACGCTTCACTCCTGAGTCTTCTAGTTTATTCCCAGTCAGATCCAGTGTCTTCACAGTCAGATGCAGTTCTCTCAGACTGGAGGTTTCTGAGTTGAGCACTGAGACCAGAGCTTCAGCGCTTCTCCCTTCAATTGTATCACATCTGATCCTGAAGGAAATAAAATAATACATAATAAACTCACACAAATGATCAAACAGGTCCTCAAATCTTTTACTGCACCATTTCATTTTCATAAATGGCAAAAGTACAAACTCCGAGTCGACAATACACTGAAATGCTGTAACAGTAATTCACAGTTCGAGCTGATCGGATTTGAGTTTTCTGCTGCACACATCATCACTGACACATGGGATAAACGCGCAACATCAAATCTGATCACCAAATCAGGAAATAAGAGTCTGATCTAAAATATTTATAAGAGGAGAAAGGAAAAGAGTTTCAAAAGTCAGGTTTAGATGAAGCAGGCAGAGTTCAAGGCAGAGTCATATTTATCTGAACAGATCAGACATTTGATTTGTTCTCTAATTAGTGAGCGACTGAAATGATCACAGCCCAGTGCTGAAGGAGTTTTATGGAGATACTCATGATGAGCTCGTAAGCTAACAGTGTGTGTGTGTGTGTGTGTGTGTGTGTGTGTGTGTGTGTGTGTGTGTGTGTGTGTTCCCAGGTGCTCCTTATTTGTTCCTGGTGCCAGTGATTTATAGACTGGACATGTTCTTCCCCTTACACTCTGTGTGTTGTCTCTCCCTGTCTGACCTGAAATCAATAAATCAAAGTGCTACAGCAGGGAAAAGAACAAAAGCTGTGAAGGTCAATAGAAATTATTTTTTTAATTTATATGTCAGGATATTAAAACAAAATAATAATTATCATGTAATAAATTTATATTATGATGTAATAAAAGTCAATATAGTCGGGTCATAATGTAAGGTTCTGTGACCATCCTCTGGCAACAATGTTTTGATGATTGATTTGACCTCTATGGACCCTGTAGAAAAGATTTAGCTCCCATGTCCCTCCCAAAAATCCCGGCATTTTTTGCTACAGAGCCAAATTCAAAATGGCGCCCGGCACCATCTCTAAAAAATAACTTTTCATCTGAATGACCTAGAATCATGTATGAAGGCACTTTTTCATACAAGTCAACCCTGAGGATTCCAAATCTGACATCATTTTAATAATCAAAACTAGTTTTGATATTGAAATTCAAGATGGTCGGCATTCAGTAGAGTGAAAATAGCCAGATAGCCAGCTGGGGGACTGCTCCCTTTGGGCCTGCCATCCCGCCCTGAACCATTCTTCGTCAGGCCCCTCACCAGAGACCAGTTTGTCATGGGAGGCCCTACCAAGAGCACGAGGCTCCAGACAATATAGATCTCGGGTCATAGGGACGCACAAACCCCTCCACCACGGTAAGGTGACGGTTCCTGGAGAGGGTTTTTTTTGTTTTGTTTTTTTTTGGTTTGGTTTTTTTTAGGTTTTTTTTGTTTTTTTGTTTGTTTTTTTGTATTTTTTTAATGCGGAGGTACCACCCGCTGCATTATGTGGAGAGGTAGTTATCATCACCAATAACGGCAACATACGGCAACCACAAAACACGTATCAGTCTGAATCAGAGCATTCTGAGTCACTGCCTTCTGAATCATCGGATTCAGATGACTCCACCCTCTTCTGTGCAACATCCTCCTCCTCATCCTCACCTCTTTCAACTTCCTCGTCCCCTTCAACCAGCCCTGGTGCAGGTAGGTGCGTGGGGAGTGCAGGCCGAGTGTGGCGGACAGGACGACAACGACCACCCACCAACTCCCAACCATGTCCGAGTGGCGACGGGTGGTCCTTCAGTGTGGGGTGGCGCACTAGATATGCCAAGTAGTTGGCACGGAGGCAGTGTTGCCGTAAGCTATCTGCATCTGGAGGGAGACGGATAAAAGACTTTCTCTTCATGGTCTTCCACTTGGAAGCACGGGCTTCAGCCATGGTGCTACTCTTCTTGTCTCCATAGATCACCTGTCTCGTGAATGCAAATAGCTCTTGTTCTACCTCCTCTTCAAGGTGAAGGCTGTCTCCACACCGGGAGAGTTGCTGCCATGCCACAGAGCTCTTTGCCACCTTCTCATACACTGATGATTTCCCTTTGCCATAGAAACCTGAGTTGGCATCACAGCCTGTAAAACAGTGTAGCTGCACAATGCAGTGTGCCATCTCTTCTGTCAACATGCCACGACATAGGACTGTCTCTTTATTCCTTTTGATGCAAAGCATGCCAGGGAGCTGCTGTGAGATGACCGATGCTGCGATGTATACATCAGTATCAGCTGCATCAATAACAACAGGGCCACTATAGCCTGATTGCCGTAGACCAGCATAAACAGTGAAGAGGATGGTGTCAGCTTCAGACTGGTCAATGCTGTAGTCTTCCATCGGTTGCTGTGTTGACAAGTTGGTACAATGTGGGCCAACAGAGTAGACAATCTCAGCTTTCATGTTCTGTGCCAGGTCAGTGAGGTGGCTGCATATTAGTTTTTGCAACCGCCCCTTGTTGCTGACACTACATAGTAGCGTTTTGAATGCCTTGGCAGAGGGGAAGGCGTCATCCAATTTCATGTAGGTGTTTGGTACATGTACCTTCCCTTGTATCCGCAGGTCTCGCTCATCATCTTTAGTTGTATATGCTGCATCGTATGGATCATTCACACAAATGATACGGTGAGCATCAGAGTGGTGGGCAAGGATGATGGATGACACCTTTTGGACATAGTCCAACCACTTGTATGGGCTGCCGTCTTGGGTCTGCCGATCTTCTGCTGATGGAGTTGCCATCCTCCAGATCATGCCCATGTCAATGAGAGCAACGTAGGGTTGTCTGATAGTTGTTTGGAGGGAGAGCTTCTGGATGAGCTTGCTCTTCTGTGTCTTCCTGTATGTGCCATTGGGGTTGAATAAGGCCACACATTCCTCAACAACACGGTGTTCCAGCAGCTCGGGGAGCTTGACAAGTTGACTGTCTTCAACCAGGTTGATCACTGCTTTGAGAGGACTTCTTTCCATTTCAGCAGCTCTTGCCTTGAGTTCCTCGCCGGGCTTCTCAATGCATGCCTGCTTGGAAAATGTCAAACGTTTGCTCAAACTGACAGGTGAATGGAGGGATTTATTCTTGCTGAACACCCGGTCCTGCAAAAAGATGTTCAACTTCTCCTCTCCTGCAGAATGGGCTGATTTGAAGTCAGCAACAAGCTCATCAGAGGCAGGCATGGCTGACTGTAGGGTGCGAAGTGTGGGTGAAGCCGGATTAAACGGGAATGAGTCAAATTCATCCATGCATGCAAGCAGGTTTTGCACACACTGCTCATCCTGACGCATACGCTTCGAGCCACTTTCCGTGTGTTTCTCCTTTGTTTTTTTTCGGGTGGCAAGAGAGTTGTGTGCTGCTCTTATGCGGGTAACATTGTTGACATTTCTTGAGTGCACCAGCAGTTGTTTTTCATTTTGGAGGATTGAGAGCCAGCCTGACTTCATTTTGCTGCCCTTGTTCATAGTACACTCAATCCACATGTCCCAGGCCATGTTTGAATAGGGGTTACCTGTGATGGACTGACTGAAGTTAGAACGAAGGAAAGCAACCTGTTCAGCAGGGAGAGCTGTCAGCATTGCCCAGAAGTCAGGCAGCCACCTCCCATACTTATTGTTGTCATATGCCACCATCCACGGCTGCATAGCACGCAGAGAGCTGACATACTCATCCCAGTTGCAGATATGGACTGCATGCACATTCTGCATTAGAGCATCTGTCACGGAAAGGAAGTCCCTCCAGTAGTCTGCCATGTCACTGACCTCTACTTGGGAGAAAAGGTTGGTGATGAGATCCTTTAGATCAGCATCATCCTCCAGGGCTGCATGAGCAGCAGCATGGGCTTCTTGGGAGAGACTTGTATTCCTCAGAATATCAAGATTCTCACTTGTCTCCTCTGTTAGGTTGGGTATCAGGCTCTCCTTGGCCAGCTGGCTCATAAGTGCCTCATACATCAGCCTCAAGCAACGAAGCCCCCTTTTATAATGCTTGCCTTTCAGAGCAGAATCAACGGATCCCTCTGCAATAACTCCAGCTGCTACAAGTACATCTCCCAGCTCACTCCCTTTGTAGCGCTTGTAGATGGTACTCATCATCACACACTGTGTATGGAAAGGACCAAGAAAGGGTACAATGTCACGGTACTTGTCTGGGTTCTCTGCCTTGAGCAGAGTGACAAGGACATACACAGGATGATCTCCCACTAAAAAGGCAAAGGGCATGCGTTTTGAGATGATGATGTGAGATAGCGTTTCCATGATGTCATTCACAACTGACTTGTTTGGCGGTTGATTGTAAGACATATGGAAATAAGCCTTGCTCTTTGACTGCTCCTTATTCAAGCTGGCATGAAACCCGTTGTAGGAAGGGATAGTCTGCTCAGCTGCATTAGGGCGTTCACCATTCTTGTTTGCACGAACAAGCGCATGAATAATGCTCCGCTTGCGCTGAGGCTCTGTACTTGATGAGAAGGTAGTGGGCCTGGGGCGGATGGGAGGTTCCCCACGCTTGATCGTCTTATATGGTTTAACTGCCTGCATCTCTGATGCCTTCTCAGTCAGAGCCTGTGAAACAGTCTTTGCATCTTTTGTGCACTCATGTGCATTGTGGATGTTCTGCTCCTTCTGTGCAAGAAGATCTAGGCGCTGCAGAAACATCCAGTTACAGCGGTGTCCAGTACCCCCCCCGTCAAAGTGTCATTTTGAAAGTAATCATTGTCAATGATACTGATACTTGGCTCTCCCTCAGCAGTGTCATCAGGACACACAGAACATTGCTCAAAATCATGCAAGGTCCAGATATCATGCAAGAGAAGCACATCATGGTAGCTGATCCCCATACCCAACTTGTAGTGGCAGTCAATAAGCTCCTTGCTGCGAGTCAAACCATGAAGGGTGATGGTGGCATTGATGGCCGTTGTGGTGGGTCGTTTTAACACATACTGTGTGATGAGCGAGGTGAGGGAATGTGTGCATGGAGACAGATCTACCTCCTTCTTCCCCCGTAAAGCAGATAGCAGCTGCACAAGGAGAGGTGAGAGCTCTTCCTCCTCCTCCAGTTCTTCAACCCTTGGTGGCCATCGGATGAGTTTTATAGATTTAATATCATCCCTGATCCGCTCAGCCACATTGTGCACCAGTTGCTCATTACTGACACCGATGGAGTTTAGTGCAGCTTCAACATATGACCCACCGCCAGACGTGTCATAGACTAGGTCACTCTGGTTCCTCTGTGAGCGTGAATGGAAACCAATCTTACTCCCAAATTCCCGGGTCAGGATGTCTTTGATGTAAGATGATTTAACCCCAGATGTTGGGAATCCATAACGAGAGATTATAGAGCTGTAGTCTTGGAGGAGGCTCTGCAGTGACCTTAGTTCATGTTCCTCAATAATAATTTTTCTTAATGTGATTAAAGAACATAGTCTGTGCCTCACGTAGAGTGACATTGTGCATATGTGGGAGTTTGTCATCTTCGGTCATTTTCTTGTATTTTGTCACATATTTCATCCAACATGTGTAGTGATATCGGATCTCAAGTGCATAGGGCTGATCAGTTGCAGAATCGATCAGGCAATTGTTTCTGTCCCGCATTGTCTGATCTTCCAGGGCAACTTTATGGCTCTTGAAAGCTGCCCATGCATGATCATAGGAAATCAGCCTCAACTTTGTTTCTGGGTGCTTTGGTGACTCAGGCTTACAACACCAGATACATTTTGTTTTATCATGTATCTGCCCAAGACTTGATCGTAGTCGTTTGGCAGGTGGATCTGCAGCTGTGGAACATTCATCTAACATAGAAGACTGAGATGGGCATTCATCAGTCTCTTGTTTTCTCTGTCTTGTTTTGGCTTGTTCCAGTTTCTTAGTATTACATAGTGTCAACAAACATGCTTCATGGACATACTTTCCAACTGGACCTTTATTCCAATCAACAGTTGCATAGACATGCCCAAACTTGTCAAGGCCACTCCATAACAGTGACTTTTGTTTTATGTTTTCCCATCTCTGAGTTGACCTAATGGTATCTGTGGCTTTATTACACAGAGTACCACACTGGAGAACACATGGCTGTCTATCTGTCCCTGTTGGTATATTGCTTTCTTCCATATTCAAGCAGTTGTGCATGCAGCATGAACACGGTCTTTACATTTGTCTTTACAGATCAAATATCTAGCTCCTCTCACTGTGGGCTCAAAAGAATGACTGAGGCAACAAGTAGCAGCACTAAACAAGCAGCATGTGATGATGCTATGAGAGATATGTTTCTGACCACGGTGCAGAGCTATAGTTATGCTGAAAAACAATGATTTTGTCACTTAAAAGACAAGCTTTTTGCCATAATGTCGCCAAAGCCGCTAGATGAGGTTTTTAGAATTGCCAAAAAGTCGCCAAAGTAGCTAGATGAAGTTTTTAGTCGCCAGAGACGTCGCTAAAGGACATGTCAAGGCATGAAAGGTAAAGAGTTAGAATCAAGAAAACTGGGTATGATGTGCACAATATAAAATGAACAAAATAGTATGAGTGCATTATTCACTGGCCTTTTTTTGCTTTTAAACAAAAGTTATGTTTTCTAACCTATGGGTAGAGACACAAGGTGTTTTTTTTTGGGGGGGGGTGATAATGTAAGAAACTCAAAGTAAAAGCACCTTGGCTACTCGGTAGTGTACTGTAGGTCGCTCTTGATGTACTGTATGTACTTTCACATAAATTGGGGGGTCACGGCCTGAAAAGGTTGAGAACTATTGTACTAGATGGCAGCCATCTTGAATGACATGATCAAAACAAAGTTGTATTATCAAAATGGTGTCAGATTTGGAATCCTCATGGCTGACTTGTGTGAAAAAGTGCCTTCATACATGATTCTAGGTCATTCAGCTCAAAAGTTATTTTTTAGAGATGGCGCTGGGCGCCATTTTGAATTTGGCTCTGTAACAAAAAATGCCGGGATTTTTGGGAGGGACATGGGAGCTAAATCTTTTCTAAAGGGTCCATAGAGGTCAAATCAATCATCAAAACATTGTTGCCAGAGGATGGTCACAGAACCTTACATTATGACCCGACTAATAAGAATGGAGTTTCTAATGAGTTCTCTGTGAAAGTCTGTTTTCACCACTTGAATAAAACCTTTTATCAGGTTATAACTGGCCCCAACGTTAACTTTTCTCATCTTTTTCCCTGCAGAGCAAATGGCCTTAAAAATATTTTGTCCCCTTTGAATTTCCTTTTGCCCTAAAATGTTGCGGTATTTCAGCAAGTTTTCAAGTACATGGTTCAAGGCAACACTGATATGTTTTCCAGGGGTATAATTGAGTAATTTAGACAAAAGTACATTAAAAAAAAATAATTTTTAAAAATATTTATTTCTGCAACAGAAGAACAAGACAAGCCCTGAAAACATGAAACATAAATCAATATCTCATACAGTATGTAAGACTTACGTACAGTATGAATACATAATACATCTTTTGATATTGAGTTTAGGACTGAAAACACACTTCCTTTTGCTTCACCATGACTCGCAACATTGCAAAGATGAATTATAAAACTAAAAACATTATAAAAAGGGAGTCTGTACTGAAGTACTGTCTTTTCATTCAGTTTGCCATTGCATTCAGGAGGAAATTAAACAACCTGTCCTCCTCATCTACATCAGCTTCCTGTGCAGCCTCCGCAAATTGTGGGCGCCGTTCACGCTGTTCCTCCGTCCACCATAGGTGGCCTGCCCTTTCAGCATTAAACGCATCAAGATCTGGGCCCTGTAGAGCAGGGGTTCTCAACCTTTTCTGCTTTAAGGCCCACATATTCATACTTGTACCAAGTTGGGGTCCATTAAAAAAAGATCCCCAATTATTTTGGCTCATCTTTTCTATTAGAATCTAATAATCTACTGTAAATTCATGGGATGCAACATCACTCCCTGTTACAGATGGGAATTTAAATAAATGCAATAAAAACAAATTTTTAGATTGTAGGTATTGTATTTAAAGCTGTAGGATGCAGGTCATTCTCAGTCAGAAGGGGTTAATGATCCAAAAGTGGAGTCTGATCCATTCGCACAAGAACTTATTGCCATGTTTGTGTTCAGCAAACAAGCAGGTTATTAAAACCAAAAGTCCACTCAAAAGAAGTGGATATAGAAACCACTCCAAAGGATTTTTCATATGAAAGAAAAATTTACCACCTAAATTTGATGAGTAGAATAAATTTTGATCATATTGTAGCCATACAGTAACTAAATACAGAGACAATAATTATGCATACTATTAATTAACTTAATGTGAAGATAATCAACAGATTTTAAGCTTTTTTTAAAAAGATTGTGTATATTTTAGTCTTTTGTATTTGTATCTGTACATGCACGACCCCACCAGCTCTGCTGATCAACTTATTGTGTTTAAATAAAGTTATTCATTTATTATGAGGTGGAAAATTATCCATCCATTGAGTTCCCCAACGTCTCAAACTACCTGGGGCTGCAGACATCGTTCTACACGGACACACAGATTAAAACATAGAAGAGCATGGAGGAGAACAACTTTTTATGTGTCTGGGTTAAAGATCTGGGGATCAGGACAATACAAGATAAATACTATATCGTTGGTGCCCGGGTAAGGAGGAGTTTCTGGGCTTTTTGTCCGCGTCTTTGCGATGGTTGTTTTGATATCGGGTGAAAACAAATGACTGCCACTCGATTCCCAATCCTTCCTGATCTTCTCTTCCAGCAGGCATCACAGATCCATAGAATTACCCACAAATCTCTCTCTGTGTGTGTATACGTGCACACTCTGAGTGCATTTGACAGGGTGGGGGTGTTTAAAAAAAAAAAACACAACAACAACAACAACAAAGAAAACACTGTCCTTTTGTCGATTAATTTCTAAAGGCTTTGTATCATATTCTACACTCTTTATTCTACAGGTTCTACAAGCAAGTCACTGCATTCAGTAGGTTGTTTCCGAGTCATTAGATTCTGTAAATGCATCGTGGCAACAATCCAACAACACCTTGATATTAAAAAGAAAACAAAAAGAATCATGAAAAAGTATTTTTGAAGGCTGAAGGATTTTAAAAGCAAATCCTCCAGTACTGGAACTCAAGTAAATATTCTACTGAACAGCTTTCACTTGTATTGGAGTAACATTTGACCAGGAGGATCTTTACTTTCACTCGAGTAATGGAGTTGTGAATTTTGTCCCAAAGTGCAGATTTGTCAAAGTGCTTTCAGTTTCTCTCTTTCTAACAGTGGAACAGTAGAACAGTTATATTCAGCTTTACTTACATTGCTTTTCTGGATGCTGCAATCACAGGCATCACCTTCACAAGAACCTCATCTGGTATCTTCTCTGAACTGGTATATTTACTCAGGTCAAACTCCTCCAGCTCCTGTGCTGAAGTCAATAACACAAATGCCAGAGCAGACCACTGTGAAGGAGAGAGTTCACTTTGTTTTCCAGATTTCAGGTAGTGTTGGATTTCCTCCACTAGAGAATCATCACCCAGTTCATTCAGACAGTGGAACAGATTGATGGATTTTTCTGCAGGAAGATTTTCACTGATCTTCTTCTTAATGTACTGAACTGTTTTCCTCTTTCCTGTCGAGGAGCTACTTCCTGTCTGTGTTACTAAGGCATGTAAGAGTTTCTGACTGGACTTCAGTGAGAGACCCAGAAGAAAGCGGAGGAACAGATCCAGATATCCAGTCTGACTTTTTAAGGTCTGATCGACCGCACTCCTGTGTACATCTGAAATTGTCTTTAAGGACCAAAAATACAAATAACAACTGGACCAACTCTGATCAAGAACATTTCTCTTTTCCTTCATGAAGGTCAGATGAACATACAGAGCTGCGAGATGCTCCTGAACGCTCAGATGAACAAAGCAGTACACTTTACTCTGGTGAAGCCCAACCTCCTCTCTGAAGATCTGCGTACACACACCTGAGTACACTGCTGCTTCTGTCACATCAATGCCACACCCTCTCAGGTCTTCCTCATAGAAGATCAGGTTGCCTTTCTCCAGCTGCTCAAAAGCCAGTTTTCCCAGTTTGAGAAGCATTTCTTCATCACTCTCCTGCTTCTTTGAGTACTTTCCTCTGATGATGTTTGTCTGAATGATGAGGAAGTGCGTGTACATTTGAGTCAGAGTCTTGGGGATCTCTCCACTCTCTGCTTCACCCAACATTCTCTCGAGAACAGCGGCTGAAATCCAGCAGAAGACTGGGATGTGACACATGATGTAGAGGCTTCTTAATGACTTCAGGTGTGTGATGATGTTCTTGGCCAGGCTCTGATCACTGACCCTCTTCCTGAAGTACTCCTCCTTCTGTGGGTCATTGAACCCTCGTACTTCTGTGACTCGATGGACATACTCAGAGGGGATTTGATCAGCTGCTGCTGGTCGGGAGGTGATCCAGATGAGAGCAGAGGGAAGCAGATTCCCTTTGATCAGGTTTATCAGCAGCACACGCACTGATGCTGATTCAGTTACATCACACACTCTCACTGTGTTCTGGAAATCCAGAGGGAAACGACACTCGTCCAATCCATCAAAAATGAACAGAACCTTTCCCAACCCGGACATTTCTGTTTCTTTGGTTTCCTTGAAACAGTCATGAAGGAGCTCCATCAGACTCAGTTTTTGGTCCTTCATCAGATTCAGCTCTCTGAAAGGAAGTGGAAATATGAGGGGGATATCCTGATTTGCTTTCCCTTCAGCCCAGTCCACAATGAACTTCTGCACAGAGACTGTTTTTCCGATACCAGCCACTCCCTTTGTCACTACAGTTCTGATGAGTTCGTCTTCTTCAGATAAGGGCTTAAAGATGTCGTTGCATTTGATTGGTCTTTCCTCTCTTGTTTTTCTCCTGGATGCTGCCTCGATCTGTCTGACCTCATGTTCTTTATTGATGTCTCCACTGTCTCCCTCTGTGATGTAGAGCTCTGTGTAGATCTCATTCAGGAGCACTCGGTTTTCCTGCTTTATTATCACTTCATTTAAACAGTGAAACTTCTTCATCAGATTTAATTTGAACTTTTTCTGGACTTCATTTCCAGCAGCAGATTCTGGGGCGTGTCTGTGTGACAGGGTGAAGTAGGAAGACATGGTGAGACATGGGCTCCAATTATTAGAGTTTAAGATCACAGTTTTTCTGACTGGTTTCCACAGAGAGTTCTTTATGATGTTCTCACTGTGCATTTGTTTTATTCTCCTGTATGTTTTCTATAATCTAATCAGTCTCTATGAAATAACAGCAGAGAGGTTTATAATACCCGTGCGTCAGTGTCACAGTCATGGTGTTGGGTTTGATCTTACCCTGTATCTGTGATGAAGATCTTTTCTCTTCTGTCTCCTGCCTTCTGTAAATCACTGGGAACAAAACATTGTTCCTGTTAAAGACAATAACTTTCATCACTTTAAGCCTACAATCTAAACTTTAACCCTAATTTTACTACAATAGTTCTTTATGAGTGCATTAACATTTAGAGAGCACAGTGCTGAAAACAACATGACAAAAATATTGTGGAACTGGAGAAAAAAATAGTTTTTCCTTCTTATATGGTCATTAGGGATGGAACAGAATATCACTCCATCATGCAGAATGAACAGATAATGTGTTTTAAATGGATACAACAGCAGATGTGTATTTTTCAGAAAGCCGGCTAGAAATGTTCACAGGTATAAAATCTGTAACTCGATCCAGAATTATACTCCACCCTGGATGATCCACCAGTCCATCATTTTAGGGGCAATTTAGTGATCAGTCGACCTACTGACATGCTTTTGGGAGGTGGGAGTTCAGGTTGAGGAAAATGCTGATTTTCATTATTATTAATAAATACTGTAATGTCAGTGATGTGATTTATGGTAAATAGTCATTGTGTTCATATAAAGGGTCTCCATTTTCTATTATATTTTACAGAAACACTCAGACACATCGCTTTTCATGGAGACACGGCCAAGTAACAGTGATCTCAGTGGGGTCGGGATTTTAACAGTAAATGTTTTATTATTTTTATTATTATTATTATTTTGTAGTAGTAGTAATTCCATAGTGTTTTTGCTTATATTAGCATTTAAGACGTTACCTGTAAAACATTTGACCTTCATAAATTACACTCCTCAAAAGCATTTCCTGAAAGTCTTGCTGAATTACTAAAGACTAAGAAACTATTATATCATAAAAACTGTACAGTAGACTTCCGGTAATGGTGGCGCGCTGAGTAGTCGTGGTTTCTCTTGCTCTGTTGCTAACCCTACAAGTTGAGCACTTTAAACATTCCTAACCGCCTTTAAAAGTAAAAGATTTTGTGACTTAGGCTTGAACAATCAAACATGACAAGGACAAAGAACAAGGACGAGCTAAAGTGAAACGGAGGGCTCCTTAATGAAGAAAACATGTCGAGAGCTAACTCCGAAGAGAACAGTGATGCACCACCTGCACAGGTGGGTAACACCGACTCCATCGAAAGCACAGAAAATCCCTCTACCTCGGACATCATGAAGGCTATACTGTCATTCAAACAAGACTTTCATACAGAAATGGAAGGGGTATTGGCGGCTATCAAGAACGTGCAATCTGACATTAAAGAATGCAGCGGCCGCACTTCCAAGACAGAGCAACGCATTTCTGCAGTGGAGGACACCATTAACAAACTGCAAGCGACGGTGGCCAAACTTGAGAAGAAGGCTGAAAGTTTAGCCAGTAAAGTGGAAGACCTGGAGTGCAGAAGCCATCACAACAATGTGCGCATACTGGGCATCCCTGAGAAAGAGGAGGGATCTGACCCATGCTCGTACATGGAGAAATGGATTGCGGACAATCTGGAGATATCGGCCCCGGTTCTAGAGAGAGCCCACCGCTTACCGAACCAAAATCCTGGTTCTATGCTGAGAGCACTCATTATGAAATGCCTTAATTATAAGGATAGAGAGGGCATACTTTGAGCCACCAGGGTGAGGAAAAAAATAATTAATAAATTTAAAAAAAGAGATAATCTACAAAAATAATAAAATCAGATTCCTCCCGGATTTGTCTGCAGAACTTTACAAACAACAGAGACAGTACGACAACATGAGGAAAAGGCTGCGGGACAAGGGGATCCTCAAACACCGCATCATCTTCCCTGACAGGCTACTGCTGACTCACAGAGTGCGAACAACCGTCTTTGACAGCCCGATGGATGTGGATAAATACATCAGGGAGTTGGGGGAATCGGAGCCCGGAGACTAATTAACTAAGGGACTACAAACTCATCACTACAGTTAAGATGTGATTTCTCTTTGTGATGTTATGAAACTCCGTTCTTTAAGGTTAACATTTACAGCAAATTTTCTATATTCATGTTAATAACAGTAAGGATAGGAATTAAATCTAAACCAACAAGCAACACTAGCAAGAGAGATAAATTAATCAGAAGAATGGTTTCTCATCGTAGAGTGGACCTGTTCAGAGTGTTCGAAGGAAGAAGTTTGATAAGGGATAAGGGTTGCCCTAGTGTTCAAGTTGGCCATTTGTGTGTTTGGGATGTTTGGGGAGGGAAATCTCTCTTCATGTGCAGCATGGTACCAACTTTATCAGATTTAATGCCTTTTCATCATACCTTCCCAAATGGAAGACATAAAAGAAGCAATTAATAATGGGGAACCTACCAAACTTCATAATAGGCTAAAACATAATATATAAATGGCGGATATCCTAATTGAATGTATTTCATGGAACTGTAGAGGCTTGAATAAACTTACCAAAGTCAAACAGGTTATGAACAGGATAAAACAGTTAAAAGCCAAGATAGTATTCTTACAGGAAACATGCTTGCTAGCTAAGGAGTTATCAAAGATAAAACATAGATGGCCAGGGCATGTCCTAACATCATCTTATTCTACTAATGCCAGAGGCGTCATGACATTAATACATAAATCCATTTCACTACAAATTGAAAGAATTATCGAGGACCATAATGGTAGATCTTTAATCATACAAGGCCGCCTTCTTTCTACACAGATTAATTTGATCAATCTTTACGGACCAAATACTGACGATGTAAACTTTTATAACAATTTTTGAGAATCTCAACATTGCCAGGCA
Source organism: Neoarius graeffei (assembly GCF_027579695.1). Classification (NCBI taxonomy): domain Eukaryota; kingdom Metazoa; phylum Chordata; class Actinopteri; order Siluriformes; family Ariidae; genus Neoarius; species Neoarius graeffei. Next base: position 15,956,771 of record NC_083590.1, on the reverse strand, counting down.
AAAACATTATTGATGGAGATTTTAACTGCGCCTTGGATCCAAGCAAAGACAGACCAGTCGGAGTGGACAATACTCATATTAGATCCAGAAAAACAATACACCATTTCATGAAAGAACTCAATCTGGTGGATATATGGAGAAATTTGAACCCAACAGTGAGAGAGTTCTCCTGTTACTCCAGCACTTATAAATGTTATTCTAGAATAGACTATTTTCTGGTGTCAGCAGAACTCCTGTCTAATATTAGAGGCTGTCACTACAATAGCATAGTCATTTCAGACCATGGAACAGTCTCCATGGTCTTTGTTGAGCCAAAGTTGATATATCAATGCCCCAAGTGGAGTTTCCAGACTAAATGGATGCAGGATTCAAAATTTCTACAGTTTCTGGGGGAACAAATTGATATTTATTTTGAAATTAACACAACCCAGACCTCTGCTACAATTAGATGGGAAGCCTTCAAATCATTTATGAGGGGACAAATTATAAGCTACACAAGCAGACGATGAAGGGAATTCCAAGGAAAATATAGAGAGTTGGAACTACAAATTAAAGCATGAGAGAACAGGAGCTACCACGAGAGGGAGTACAACAGTGATGCACACAAACAGTTATTACTATTAAGGACTCAGTATAATGAGAACATCTAAAGCCGCAGCAAATTTAATGAGACTTAGACAAAGCTACTATGATCAAGGGGAAAAACCTGGTAGACTTCTTGCATGGCGCATTAAACAGCAGCAAACTGAGAGGACAATTACAAATATAGAGGATACTCATGGGAATGTTATCAATGACCCTCTGGAAATCAATGCAACATTCAGAAATTTCTACAAAAATTTTATAAAACTGAATACAACAGTAACACTCCGACCATATCCTTCGATCAACTTAATATTCCAAAAATTTCTGAAGAAAGTAGAAATATGCGGGACAGGCAGTTAAGTGTAGCTGAAATATCAGAAGCCATCGGGGCACTGAAGGCAGGGAAATCGGCAGGACCAGACGGTCTTCCAATTGATTTATATAAATACTTCAAAGACAAACTGGTAACCCCTCTCTACGAGATGCATTTAGAATCCGACTATAATGGCATTTTACCTACTTCACTGAGAGAGGCCTTAATTATCCTGCTTCCAAAACCAGGGAAAAGTAATACTAAATGTGAAAATATGCACCCAATAAGTTTAATAAAGACGGACACACAAATTCTTAGTAAAATTTTGGCAAAGAGACTGGAGGGTGTACTTCCAAATATTGGGGGGGGGGGGGGGGACATCAAAATGGGTTCATATAGGGTAGGCAGGGGTTCCATAATGCAAGACGCGTTCTTAATATTCTTCACAATCAGAGGGGAGAAAGGGATACAGCTCTTTTATCACTTGACGCAGAAAAGGCCTTTGACAGAGTTGAATGGAATTATCTCTTTGATGTTATTTTGAGATTTGGAGACCATTTTTATAGATGGATTAAATTATTACATCTAAACCCTGTAGCCAAGGTGCTAACAAATTATGTGACCTCCAAACCCTTTAACATCACTCGAGGGTGTCCACAGGGCTCGCCTCTGTCACCACTTTTATTTACACTAGCTATAGAGCCATTAGCAAGAGCAATTAGAGCTAACAGAGAAATTATAGGGGTTTCAATTGGTAACAAAGAACACAAAATAGCTCTCTTTGCGGATGATATAATTTTATTTTTAAAACAGCCAGACACCTCCATACCTGCACTGTTAGATCTGTTAGACCGATTTGGCAAAACGTCTGGTTATAAATTGAACGCCTCAAAATCCTCACTTATGCTGCTTAACGAAAACAAGGAACAAAAATCCGTTCAACATCTATCTCCTTTTAAGCCCTCAAACGGGTTCACTTACCTGGGCATTAAATTAACACCTCATTTAGAAAATATAGCATCAATAAATTATGAACCTGTGATTGACTCAACATTTAAGTCTATAGAAAGATGGATGTCCTTGCCGATTTCTCTCATAGGAAGAATAAATATATTTTAAAGATGAATATTCTGCCTAAATTTATATATTTATTCCAAAATATCCCTTTGGCACCACCTGAATGAATATTTAAAAAGATAACACCACTGATCAGGAGGTTCATATGGAATAAAAACTGTCCTAGAGTTCGCCTATCACTGTTGTACCTTCCATTTGACACAGGGGGGCTAAAATGTCCTAATCTTTATTGGTATTACCTCTGAGCACAGCTGAGTACCTTGAGGTTCTATTTCTCTGACAACATGACATCGTGGATGGACATAGTTTCACAAGGTGTCCAGATACCATTACATTTATACCTGTACTCAGCTCATCTAAAATATCTGAGAATGCATACAGCCAATCCGATAGTACTAAATATGGTAAATATATGGTACGAGGGAAAGAAACACATGAAAATATCAAACTCTGTCACAGTTCAGTCCAATTTGGGGTAATGCCTCATTTAAACCAGGCAAGCTGGATTCAAATTATGGACAAAGAATGGGCCAAGTAAAATAGCTGACCTATACAGGGAGGAGGTTCTAATGTCTTTCGAGGAAATTTCTCGTTTGCGTAATATTCCTAAGAAACACTTCTTCAAATATCTGCAATTGCGGAACATTATCTCTTCAACACAAAATAAGCCATTAATAATTCCTCCACTTACACCTCTAGAGGAAATTGTTACTAACAAGCGTACAAAAGGCTGGATTTCACTCATATATAACTGGCTTGCATCTGGTTCTAATGAGACATCAACGTTTAAACTCAATACATGGAAGGCAGAATTAAAAACAGATATTTCTATTAATTACTGAATCAAAGCCTGCAAGGAGCCACAGACACAAACAGCCAACACTAATTTAAAGTTACTTCAATACAACTGGCTAATGCAAACTTACCCCCGTTAAGCTACACAGATACAATAGCAATATACCTAATACGTGTTTTAAGTGTAGCGAGGCTGAAGGGACATTTATACATTATATTTGGGAGTGTGACAAGATCAGAAAATTTTGGAAGGAGGTGATGGATAAAATCACAACCATTTTATCTGTAAACATTTCATTAAACCTCACAATGATTTTGTTACACCTGTATCCAGCAGATCTTAATCTGAGAGATAGAGAGTACACAGTTATTAATTTTGCTAAACTACAGGCAAAGTGCCTGATTGCACTGAACTGGAAGAAAGAAACAGCACCCACAATAGGAGCTTGGATTAAGTGTATGGCACAATGCATGCCAATGGAGAGAATAACACTTTTCAAAAAAAAAAACAACTGAACATGTATGAAGGGATATGGAAACCATTCAGTGACTTTATTAAAAATGAAGACATAGAAGAGCACCTACAGCCAGAGAACCTAAACTAATCTATACCATTATGGTAGACCCCGGAAGATGTTTGAGGCTGAGATCTTGATGTAGTGCTGTTACGTTTATTTTCTGCTAAGGTACCATCCATTTGATTTGATATTTTGTTTTATTTTTGCTTCTCTATTATTATTATTTTAATTTTTACCCTGTACTAACGTGATATGACTTCTTTTTAATTAAACAAGAGAGAGAATAAGTGTGTTTGAGTTTGGGGGGAGGGTGGCTTATCTGGGGTCGGAGGAAGACATCTGTTATATTATAGTGTTCGCATTGTACGCTGGTTTTTGTACCTTATTTTGTAATGTGTTGAAAATGAATAAAAACATTGTTGAAAAAACTGTACAGTTGAATGAGAGACACTCGAATATTGAATCAAAAATAGCTGCTAATGACAGTGTAGCACAGCCTTTAACTGACTAACTATGAGAATTATGGGATGTTACCTGTGGACGGATGAGGGGTTTCCACTGTTAAAGTTCAAAGGAGGATCCATAGACCCATCACTCTTCATGGAGACACAGCTGGGTTCTGGTGAGTCTGATCTCTTCATCTGGAGTTTACTGTACAACATTATAGACACTCCTTTATATTCTCCATTTGCACTAGTTATTATTAATTATTACTAGTTATTTTAATTATCTCGTTAGCAATTACTCTGACTTGTCACATCCAGATGCACTTTCTGCCTTATCCTGTATGTGACACTGTGAAACACTGAACTGTGCAGTTATTGATATTAATTACTCTAAAATGTTTAGTGAAAGTATTGTAGCAGCATTAGGACCTAATTAAAGTATCAAAAACTGATAAATATCAAAATGCTGATGATGATCTGGACTGGATAAAGGAATGTGTAACACAGTCTTTCTCTCTACAGTGACTTTAACGATGAGAATTATGGGATGCTACCTGTGGACAGATAAGGGGATTCCACTGTTAAAATTCAAAGGAGGATCCATAGACCCATCACTCTTCATGGAGACACAGCTGGGTTCTGGTGAGTCTGATCTCTTCATCTGGAGTTTACTGTACAACATTATAGACAGTCCTTTATATACACCATTTACACTGGTTATTATTAATTACTGGTCGCTTTAATTATCTCGTTAGCAATTACTCTGACTTAGTGTCACATCCAGATGCACTTTCTGCCTTATCCTGTATGTGACACTGTGAAACACTGAACGCAAATGTTTAGTGAAAGTATTATAGCAGCATTAGTACCTAATTAAAGTATCACAAAGTGATAAATATCAAAATGCTGATGATGATCTGGACTGGATAAAGGAATGTGCAACACAGTCTTTCTCTCTGCAGTGACTTTAACGATGAGAATTATGGTATGTTACCTGTGGACAGATGAGGGGTTTCCACTGTTAAACCTCCAAGGAGGATCCATAGACCGATCACTCTTCATGGAGACACAGCTGGGTTCTGGTGAGTTTGATCTCTTCATCTGGAGTTTACTGTACAACATTATAGAGGAGGCATGAGACAATTTAATTTTCTCAAATATCACAATACAAAATACTGGGAGAGATGAATTTGCTGCTCATTTCATGTATTGTGTTATTTCTGTTTAATATTCTTTTTGTGCTCTACCTCTGACACCACCGGCATTGCTTGTTCTCCCCATGTCTGCATGGGTTTCCTTCGGGTGCTCCGGGGTCCCCCACAGTTCAAAGACACGCAGTTTGGTTAACATGGGGTGGCCTTGGGCTGAAGTGCCCTTGAGCAAGGTACCTAACCCCTAACTGCTCTCCAGGCGCTGTAGTGTGGCTGCCCACTGCTCTGGGTGTGTGCGCGTGTTCACTGCTTCAGATTAAATGCAGAGGATGAATTTCACTGCGCTTGAAGTGTGCATGTGACAAATAAAGGTTTCTTCTTCTTTTTCTGTTCTTACACACTAGGTGGCAGCACCAAAGGTCGTAGCTCACAGAGCACAGAGTTATAGAGTGGAAACCGAACTGCCTCAAAGCACGCTGACTGAACAGTCCAGAAAGTGAAGCTCATCAGAAGGAAGTGTTATGGCACATGGGGTCAAACTCCAGGCCCACAGCCTCGTTTCATTCAGCCCGCATGTACTTGGAAACAATAAAACTGAAACAGTCTGGAGAACACGACTGCTTAAAGGAGAACTTAAGGCAAATATATAGAATCAAAATGCCATTTCTCATTTTATTAAATATAGGAATTCATTTTTGATAGCTATATTGTCGCTGCTATAGCAAGTTAAGAGTGTTTGAAATATGCTCTGTAATATATCAGTCCATATGTCAAAGCAATGGCCATAAATGAGATTCGTTGAGACCTGTGCGAGACATCGTAGGACGTAAGTAAAACATACAGCGGAAGTCAAAGTGACCAACCCTGTGTCTGAAATCGCTCACTTGTTCACTACTCCCTATATAGGGAATTACTACTACAAAATGGCATCCCCACTATATAGTGCCCTATATAGTGAGTAGGGAGTGATTTTGGACACAGGGCAACATCTGCCAATGTTGTCAAAAGACACCAGCGCCCTCTTTTGAATGCTGATGTAATCAAGCTGGAAGTTTTGTTTGTTTTGATAGCAATCAGGAAAGTTTGAAAAAAGTAGACAGTGATCATTTAAATGCATTTTTGTGCAATATTTCATTTGGAAAACAGTTTTCAAAATGGCTGCACTGACACCTGGCTGACACGTCACATTTTGAAGTCTTGCACAAGTCTCGTGAAGATCACGTGGATAAGCGACGCCTGCCGTGGACCAAACGAACTAAATTCAACATGGCTAAAAACCGAATAGGCCGATAAATATAATATTTTATTGCAATTAGTTGCCAATAAGAGTCATGATATAAGGTTACTAAAACTGAAAACGTAACTGAATAACACGTTAATTAAGAAATAAAGCAAGTTAAAAAATGACTTCAGTTCTCCTTTAACATTTTGACACTATCCAGAATTCACAGCAGATCTGTAGTGGAGCCATCTGAAGGTAGTTACAGTAAACCACTGTATATACATACGTGCACTCCAGTTTCTATCACAGCTAGATTGACCACGGTCTGAAATCAGTGGCGGCTGGTAGTCTTTCAAACAGGGGAGGCTGGTCAGTTACGATATTTCCAGATTTTAAAAGAAAAAAGAAAACACATAAATTTTGCCCATACTCTTGCCTCTGATCTGGCGGATTGTTGGCAGGGTCACAAACTGTGAAATAACAGGTTCTTTTGGCCCATTAGCCTACTGTCCAATATACATGATGGTGGTGTTGGGGGGGGGTATATTTTAACATTTTATATTTTAAAATTGTGACATGTTGTTTAAAAAATGATCATTATTGAAAGCAGCTCTTTGTCAGGAACCTCAGCAGTAACAGCAGAGTGTTCTGGAAAGCACTGACCTTGGGGAGCCAAACATAGAGCTGGGTGCCGCACATTTCATTCAATGACACTTTCCCTATATTTTACTTATTTTGACTGAGAAATGTTTTATTGACAATTTTGATAACCCTTCACTTTTAATCCAGGTCTGTAGTGTGAAATGTTCTCGGCTGTGTTTTTGTTTAAAAATGTTTTCCAAATTGTAGCTGTGTTTAATTCATATCCAGAAAAATATATATTCCAATATAATATACTCAGCATTAACATTTTAAATAGATTCTATATTTTTGGTCCATCCATGACATATTACTAAAGTAGCCTATTTACTGTTGTTGATGTGGGTCACTTGCTGTTAGCCAATTCACTTTCTCGTACCAGGAGAGCTGAAAGGAACAAGTATTATTCCCTACCTTTTTCACCAAGTCAATTTGAGGCGTTGGTCTACCCCTCTTTAATTTTAATTTTTTCCTCGAAAAGAAGACTGGCAAATGGCTTCGCCGAAATTAAATCAGCAATGCTTGGCATCCGTGCGCAGCTTTCTTGCTAGCTGACTAGCCCCCTCAAGTTCAAGTTCAGTCACTCAAATAAACGAAATTTCTGGAACTAAGATAGCAAACTTGACAACACTACATTTACACTTTATTTACAATGAAAATATATACAAACTAAAAAAGCTGGTAGAAACCCTATGTAATGAATGAAATCGAAATGTAAACTGATCTCTTACAATACACCACAGCACTTGCGAATCCGCATGGGACTGAACTGAGATTCACCGCTGCCTGTCTATAGTTGAAACGAGCTGTCAATCAAAGAAAATATCCGGCCGCTCTCACCAATCACCAGTCTCCTCGCGGAAACTGCCATGTCCCTCCCACTGTGAGGCTCAGAGTCCGTGGGCGGGCATTTTCGCAGTATTTGTCCAATAACCGTCTTGCATTTTGAGATTGACAAGCGCATAGCTCCCAAATGCCATTGAAATCCACTGAGGCTGGGAGTCCGTGAGACTCCGTGGGCGGGCGTTTTCGCAGTATTTGTCCAATAATCGTCTTGCATTTTGAGATTGACAAGCGCATAGCTCCCAAATGCCATTGAAGTCCACTGAGGCTGGGCTGCATCGCGCTGTCACGAGGGGGAAAAACTCACGCAAACATTAGGCGAACTGGGGAAAGTTATAACGGAATGATTTCGCACTGTAGTTGTGTTGAGCACATATATTTCTATGATTCTGGATCTGAAATAGCAATGTTATAAGGTCGGCTATAACATAAGCCTAGCGCAATTCATCCTACACGATGTTCATCATTTTTAGAGGAGGCTGAGCCTCCCTTGTTGTCTTAGAGCAATCGCCCGTGTCTGAAATGCAGGTTAAAATAAACGCCTGGATTTGACACAGGATCTGAGTTTAACACCCCGACTGTATTGATATCGCAGTGGTTTGATTTGCTGCCTTTACAAATCAAAATAAATGTCTCATTTCATTATCTCTAGCCGCTTTATCCTGTTCTACAGGGTCGCAGGCAAGCTGGAGCCTATCCCAGCTGACTACGGGCGAAAGGCGGGGTACACCCTGGACAAGTCGCCAGGTCATCACAGGGCTGACACATAGACACAGACAACCATTCACACTCACATTCACACCTACGGTCAATTTAGAGTCACCAGTTAACCTAACCTGCATGTCTTTGGACTGTGGGGGAAACCAGAGCACCCAGAGGAAACCCACGCGGACACGAGGAGAACATGCAAACTCCACACAGAAAGGCCCTCGCCGGCCACGGGGCTCGAGCCCGGACCTTCTTGCTGTGAGGTGACAGCACTAACCACTACACCACCGTGCCGCCCCAAAATAAATGTATTACACTTTAAAATGTAATGTTTTGTGTCAGCACCGTCTCATCAGTCTGGTACTGTGAAGCCTATATTGGGATATGATTCGTATCGTGGCTTTAGTGTATTGTCTCATACGACTGCATTTTTAATTTTATAAGAACATAATTTTACTAACAATGAACAGAATCTGGCAATTTTCAAGTGGTGACTTAACTTTTCATTCTCAGTATAAATTAAGTTTATCTTTTCAGATATCCTCACTCCATATTTCAGCTATGAACAGTTAATGACTAAAATATTAGAACATGGCAGCTTACCGCTTTTCTGAGGGTGGGGTCACATTATCTGTGTCCAGATCACAGCTCTCCATTTTTGAATATTAGTGTATGGACACACGGCTCATGGACTCACTGCTGATTCCTGAAGACACTGATCTCTTGGAGTGAATGAATTACACTCCTAAAAATCAGAAAAAAAACAAACATGCTGTTAAAACTGGAGAAAAATAAATTTCACATCTAATGAACTGCACATGCGAAAGACTCCAAAATTAAGAAGCAGGAGGATTCAGAGTAAGAGTCGTTTTAATGATTATGCACAAGACGTGTGTGTACCTCCAGACAGGAGGTGAGGTGACCAGCTCAGTAATCAGGGGATTGAGACCTCTGCTGGAAAGGAGGAGACACAGTTTGAAGTCCAAGCAGGTCAGCTGTGATGGCTTCACTAAAAAAGCTGAAGCAGGAGGCGACTAAAATCATCTGTAGTTAATAGAAGGGCTACTTTAAGTCTAATACTACTTTCTCTTTACCAGCATTAAATGGGTTTTAGTTTGAATAAATTCTGATCCAGAAGTCAGTCAGTCTGAAGTCAGTTGCACTGAACAGAGATGAGTTCTGTGAGCCTAAAGTAGGGCTGTGTGATATGCCTGTTTTACACCGTGAATGATCCATGATCTGTTTTTACTGAGGGATCACATGGACCGTGATACTAAATATATTTTGTCAGTTGTGCTGAAAATGCTGAGACGTGGAATCTTGTTTTCTGAGGCAGACTTTACTCTATTCACTAGTCCAGCTCACGGTCTCCCTGAAAGACACAGGAACAAACCGATAATAACCCAGAGTCAGCAGCTCCTTGGGTTACGTTTCCTCAATTTGTTTGGCATCAGCATGGCCAAGAACACAGAGAATCTGGTGTGTAAAAAAATCCACATCAGTTAAAGGTTCTGACTGCAAAGTTGAATTCTGGGTAAAACATTCTATTTCTATTGCTGTTGGAGTTTCGAGATGTTTCACTGCTGCGCACACACACACACACCACGTGTATCCTGTGTGTAAACGTTTTGCCGAGATAAAAAGCATCCCGCGTTTTACGATTCTACTTTTAACCAAAACAAGTCAGAATGGGCAAACATGGTGGACTCGACTCTCCCACAAGTGTAAAAGAAAAGGAAAGCCTGCTGAGTGAGTGCAACTGCAAGATAGAGCAAGGTTAGAGGATGTCATTTTGCTGGACAGATAACTAAATCATTCTAGCTAGCGCTTAGCTATCTTCGCCTTAGAACGCATGGGCTCGACTCCATGATAGTGAGCATGGAGTTATACCCCTAATGTTTTGATCTTACAGAGAAAGAAACAAGAATACAAAAGCAGTAACAGAGAAAAGATATATTCATCTTTTGTTTCATGGAACTAGTTCAGTTCAATGCTTTGCTAAGATGCAAACTTCTGTGGCCCTTGAAGAATTAATCATAAATCACACACCCCTCCCGTAAACAGTGAAACCCTCCGGTGTGACTGCACAGTCGGGAACGCAGGGCTCCAGCCACATCTCTGTGAACGCCAAAGCACAGCAGTTTCTGATGTCCCTCTGGTGTTTAATCCATGCATGCAGCTCATCCAGTCTGTTGTCCAAAGACTGAACATTAGCGAGCAGGATGCTGGTCAGAGGAGACTTCCTGATTCTCTGTCATGAGCAGGACAGAACTTCAGCACGTTTCCCTCTCTTTCTTTTCCTCCGGCATTGCGCAAGTAAACAAAAGACCCAGGGGAGTGCAGCATCCACAATATCAAAAGTTGGTTTAAAGTCTGAAAGTCTGAACTGGCTGACAGTCACAACTCCACGAGAGTTTATCGGTCACACTGAACGCATGAGATCACTGTATGTGCAAAAAGAACCAGTCATAAAAAGTAAACAAACATTTGCTCTTTCTGGTTTGATCTTCTGAACATACTTTGTTTTGGATTGAGTGCAAATGTCTCCCTTTTTTTCCCCCCGTTATCCTATAGCTGTTACCACTGTTGATTTCCCTTTCTCCACCATACCTGTCAACTAGGGCTGCACGATTATGGAAAAAAATGATAATCACGATTATCTTGATCAAAATTGTAATCACGATTATTAATCACAATTATTCTTGATGTTAGGGAAATCACTTAAATTTTATTTCACTATATTCAAACAAACAATATGAACAGCTTTCAGTGCAGAATGAAATTTAAAAGAGAAATTCTGATTTCCAAATGACAAATAAATGAAATTTATCCAAGAAATTACCAAAGGATGAAGGAAGTGAAAACTCAATTGCAACAATTACATAACATTATACTGAGGCCTACAAGTTTTTAGCTAGAAAGACCAGCCTATCAACATGCTCTGGCTTTAAAAGGATAGTTCGGGATTTTTGACATGAATCTGTATGGCATCCCCATCAATAGTGTCGTGCAAACACACTGACTTACCCCTGACAGCATCCTGTGAGTCCAGTTCTTGTCCAGTTTTGGTCCAGACGAAAGTAGTCCGGCAAGTTTGTTGGGGTCACGAAAGTAAAACGTTTTTCGTCTCAAAACAGTATGTGTTCAAAAGAGTGATATATTTGCATCACAAAACCGTTGCCAAATAAAAAGTCAGACCTCGAAATCGCTTGGCACTATTTTCTCTCCCTTCTTATCACTGCGCGCTGCCGCCAGGTGACAGCCACGGCTGTTTCATTCATTGTTTTAGTGATGGGAATTTCGGCTCTTTTTCGGGAGCCGGCTCTTTTGGCTCTTCTTACTATAAGGAGCCGGCTCTTTCGGCTCCCAAACGGCTCCTGAGATTTTATTTTTCATTTAATTGCTGCAATTAACTAGTTAATTAATTACATTATTATTTATATTTTATCAAAAGGATGTTTTCCATTTTATTTTTTAGTTTTTGTAGCCATTGTAAAGCTTTGTAAAGTATAGCAGTGTCTAGCTATAGAAATAAAACTTACTTACCAATTAATAAATTATTTTCTCACAAACATAATGCAAAACTGTGTTATATTACCAATATAAAATACACAGAAGACATCAACTGTTTATCCTTTATGGCTTTATTTCACACTCGACCTTGAACAAAATGCCACAAAATAAATTATGAAGTATAAATCAGGCCTAAGAAACTATGAAGCAAAGTTGGAAATTATTTTAACAAACACAGAACAATGTGCAACAAAATATGTGGCACCTTGAGCGCATGTAAAAAGAGAAAAAAGTGCCGCACTCTGCTCCACCAGTAATGAGAAGCCGCTGGAACAGCAAATATGCTCCTGTTATAATGACTGCTGTCTCGTTGTATACCACAGATCAATCTGGCCATGCCAAGGCGGTTGCCGACCGAACCTGTCAATTTATGAGCGACAATTTATATCATGAGCTTTAGGAATTCACGGCAATAAAACAATGATCATGGTTGTCAAATAGACAATCATCCTTCAGCTAAGCTGAACTCTCTCTCTCTCTCTCTCTGAGGCACCTAAGGACAAAAAACTAATTCGGCTCCCCAACTTGGCTCCCACCGAAGAGCCGGCTCCCGTCATTCACTTCAAAGAGCCGGCTCTTTGAACCGGATCGTTCGCGACCGACACATCACTACATTGTTTACTGCTAGCAAAGTTAGCGACAACATGTCTGACTACGACAGTGAAATGTGTGCGGAGATTCAGCCACATCTTTGTTGCTACAGCCTGGATAGTCGCAAGTGCGCACCATTTTCACAAATATATTATTGTATAGGTTATAGAAGGTGATAAATTTGTCGCTGTTCTTGCTCTCAAATTAGCTTGTTAGCGCCGCTGATCTGAACTCCTAATCACTGCCAAACAATGGGAAAGGTGTTGATTCCTGCGCAGATGTCAACATGACAGCGCGCAGTGATACCGAGGGAGAGAAAATAGTGCCAAGCGATTTCGAGGTCTGACTTTTTATTTGGCAACAGTTTTGTGATGCAAATATATCACTCTTTTGAACACATACTGTTTTGAGACGAAAAACGTTTTACTTTCGTGACCCCAACAAACTTGCCGGACTACTTTCGTCTGGACCAAAACTGGACAAGAACTGGACTCACAGGATGCTGTCAGGGGTAAGTCAGTGTGTTTGCACGACACTATTGATGGGGATGCCATACAGATTCATGTCAAAAATCCCGAACTATCCCTTTAAACATGAGCGAAGGCAGGTCACAACATTGCCTCCAGTGCTAAATACACTCAATCTGTTACCTACTCTCACGCGATCACCCCTTGAAGAAGATACCGCCAGTGTTGCCAGACACTGCTGATGTTTTCCAGCCCAAAATATGTTCAAATCCGCCAAAATGCACTTAAAACCGCCCAATCTGGCAACACTGGATACCGCTGCACTGAAGCTCTGCGCACTTGGCTTGCTTGCTTACTTAGGCAGAGTAATGAAACCTTACATGCGTCGGTTCGCCCCCTAATGGTTTGGCAGAGTACTGGTCAAAAAATGCTTGATCAGATATGCAGCAGAGCTCGCATTTTAAATGGAAATAAATCGCGATTTTCATTTAATTTAATGGTGGCAGGCAAAATCGCGATTTTCGATTAAATTTGATTAATTGTGCAGCCCTACTGTCAACCCTCCCGTTTTTCCCGGGAAATCCCTTATTTTGACTTATTTCCCGCTGTCTTCCTGTTTTTTTTATTTTCCCGAAAAATCCCATATTTTCACATTATATAAAAGTCCCGTATTTTCACAATATAAAAAAGTCGGTAGGTCCAGAATTCATGACGCGCCTCTGACAGGAGTTTACAGCAGGAAGTCGGGCCATGAATTCACGTCCCCGCCCTCTCAGGCATCAGTAATTACAGAACTACGTCCGGAGGCGAGGCTGAACAAGTGATTAGGTCCAGTGTTGCCAGATTGGGCAGTTTCCCACCCAAGTTGGGTGGTTTCAAGTGCATGTTGGAGGGTTTTGAACATATTTTGGGCTGGAAAACGTCAACAGTATCTGGCAACACTGAATAGGTCTGAGGTGAAGATGGCGATGCTAATAGCTAAGAAAAACATTAGCCCCTCTTTCTTTGATGATGCGTGGCTGGAATGTTCCCAGACTCTTCCATCGCAAAGAAATGTTCCATGGGGAAAACGAAAGCCTCCCAAATAATCAAAGGTAAGCTACACATGTTTACATTAAGTATGTCCTGGCTAAGACCTCATAAATAGCCTAGTGTAAACTAATTGGTGTATTAACTGTTTTATCCACTCATTGTCTATTTTATTTTCTATCTGAAACTTACCCATTTTAAATCACTCTTGGTTTAATGTCTTATATTACTCTCTATCTATCTATCTATCTATCTATCTATCTATCTATCTATCTAGTGTTCCGAGGCCATGACTATGGCAAAACCATAATAAATTGCAATGGAATTGAATTTATTGACTGGTTATATAATGACCTTTCTTATTTTAACATACATATTTTAGCCCTTAATTTGGGAAATAACTGGTACCACTGAAAGTAAATAAAAATAAATGTATAGTTTATTCACAAATGCACTCTATAAACCATAAGCATATTGAGTTTGGGTCTTGGCTATCACCAACATGCACCAGAGTACAGGAAATCACAAATACTAGATAGAAAATCCCCCCCCCCCCCCCCCCCAATTCAACTACACACCCACTTTTGGTGAAGGGTATGACTTTCTGAAATTTTCACTTATTTTGAGTTAAAAATCTGGGAAATATCCCTTTTTTTCAAACCTCAAAGTTGACAGGTATGTTCTCCACACTATGCTTTTCCCTCTGATTTTGATAATTTGATGCTCGCTTCAACAGTTTCTTTTTTGACTGCTTCTTTTGTGAGTTTGTCCACTCTCTCGTTCCCCTGGATGCCTGAATGTGCTGGGACCCAAATGAATGTGATATTTTTCCCCTGATTAACCATTCTTGAACTGGTAAACAAGATTTCATAAAGCAGATCTTGATTTCTAGTTGAAGCTGTCTTCATGCTCCTAAGTGCTGACACGGAATCTCATCTCATCTCATTATCTCTAGCCGCTTTATCCTTCTACAGGGTCGCAGGCAAGCTGGAGCCTATCCCAGCTGACTATGGGCGAAAGGCGGGGTACACCCTGGACAAGTCGCCAGGTCATCACAGGGCTGACACACAGACACACAACCATTCACACTCACATTCACACCTACGGTCAATTTAGAGTCACCAGTTAACCTAACCTGCATGTCTTTGGACTGTGGGGGAAACCGGAGCACCCGGAGGAAACCCACGCGGACACGGGGAGAACATGCAAACTCCACACAGAAAGGCCCTCGCCAGCCCTGGGGCTCGAACCCAGGACCTTCTTGCTGTGAGGCGACAGTGCTAACCACTACACCACCGTGCCGCCCTGACACGGAATCATTACAGATTAATATATTTCTGCAGTTTACCTGTTCAGTCCATTCTAATGCCAACATTATGGCAAACAATTTCATCATACAGACACTCAAACCATCAGAAGTTCTCGGACTAATTTCCACCTGGTAACTGGGCACAGCGACTGCAGAACCTGTGGCGTCTGTTTGCAAATCCTTTGTAAAGATCTGAATACTGTCTTTATACATACAGTCCCTATAACTATAATGTTCACTGGTTAGATCTGCATTCCTATCAGTGGGTGTAATCCTGAGTAACTTCATGTCCACACAGGTTTTCTAAAACCCAGACAGGTCGAACCGGTCACACCACAGTTCAGCAAAACTCTTTATCATGAGGAAAAAAAACAACCTTCAGCACCTCAAAATGATCAAATTTCTTCCGCATGATACTGCTCTTGGGAGACATAGGAAAATTCCATTCACACATACATACATATATATAAAATTTCAGATGCCTTTGCAGTCAGTCCCTTTAAATGGAAATGCTGAAATTTACACAACAGACACAGTGAAAACAACATGCGCTTGAAAAACATGCAGAGGGAAGAAAGCAGCCTAAAGACACTCCTTATGAGAAAACACTGGTCACTGATGCAGGACATTGCACCTGTATTTAACCATTAAACACCTTCTCAGGTGATTTCAGTTCCGCAGTTTTACTGCTGTTTTTACACGAGCTCAGTCAAATACAACCACATTTCTCTCCAACACAGCACTCACTTTTACTCAGCACTCCATGCTGGGCTTCATTAATCTCACCGGTTCCGCCTGGAGTTGGAGTTTTTATTATTATTTTCTCCCAACAGCAACAAAACGGCGTCTCAGCTGAAAGAGAAACAGTCACTTCAGAAGAACTGATTCACTCCGAGTGATGTGTCGTTCAGGGAATGAATCGACTCTTTGATTCGGCTCTTTGAGATGAATTTTAAATTGAAAAAGCAAACAGTGAAATTGAAATGTTTACTCGTTCAGGGAGACTCTTGACGTTTTGTTGTTCTGAAGTTACACTGCAAGTCCAGTCCACTTTAATTACCAAGAAATAGAATAAAAGTGCTGTCATTAATAATAATAATCTCACATAAAATCTGTTTGTGAAAAGACAAAAGAAAGCGGCTGAGAAAGATTTCACATTTTATCTTGATTATCACATTATGACATCATATTATTCATCATCCTGACATGCCAGCTCGGTGAGTACTTCCACACTGAGGCCCTGGCAAAATGCAGCCTCATTCCCCCCACTCCCACAGCCAACATGCAGAACTCGAGGGTATATTCCACCGCTTGTCTCCCTCCTTGTTTAGCTGCCAGTAGCAGTTCTCCAATCTCCTTTCCCTCAGGGGCATTGTCAAACACTCTCCTGAACATTGTGATGAAGCGGTTGCAGGAAGAGATCGATTCACCGCCTCTCTACCATACAGCTGTAGACCACTTGAGGGCTTTGCCAGTGAGCAAACCCAGGACCTGGGTGATTATGGACTGGTTGGAGGTGCCCTCCTGATCAGCCATATAGAGGAAGCGCTGAAGTAGAAATCCTCTACACTGGAAGGGTCTCCTGTGAACTTGTGAGGCTGCAGAATGAGGGGAACAACTTATGCCACTGGAGTTGGGAATGAAGTTGTAGGTGTGACATGTCGGGTCAAGATTTGGACAAGGGCTTCAGTGAGTTGCTGGACCTGGGCCTCAACCACTTGGCTCCCCTGTTATTACTCACCAATGAAATGACCTTGTTAAATAATTATCAGTCCCACAAACACATCATTCCCACAGGCTCTTCTGTCCAGTTTCACAAGCACATTGCTTCCTCCTTCTCACTAAACACAACCGTAGCTGTAGTAATACAGGGCTTTCCACAAGCGCCGGCTGCCGGCCATACAGCCGACTACACAATTAAGTCCAGCCAGCTACTTTAATGACCATTTTTGTAGCCCACAGGCTCTAAATATTAATTTTCTATTTTAATAAAATTAAATGTTTATCTAACGGACTGACAATAATGTCAAACTGAACCGCACTCATTTAAGTTGTGATTCGCGCTGTTTGTACCGATAATAACCACAAATTCCCCGCCCACTTCATTGATCAAGGGAGAGTAAAGGCCTCTGCATGCTCTTGCGACAAGGCTTTCACAGATAGCTTTTCACAGACAGTTGTAATTTATCGTTGAGCGGGGAGTATAGGCGTGCGCAATGTTATTCACTGCCACAACGCAAGGGGGCGCAAAGTCGCGAAATCGCTAGGAGTAGTTGGTGGGTGTGGTTAGTGGAGTGTTTATCCTCCGGTTACTGAGCAACAGGTCATTCAACACCAACAACAATGGCGACTGGACGAGTTCGCACTTTGATCAAGATGCAGCTGAAGGATCTAGAAATCACTTCCTCAATCAACCGCTCTTCATGCTGCTCCATCTTCGCTCGTGTTTTTAAAAATGGCGGTCGTGAAAACAAACCAAACCGGGGAAGTAGGGAAGCGGAAGTGCGTGTACAGCGGATGTAGAGTGGACCAATCAGAGCCCTCTTGTCTGCGACGCTGTCTGCGAGGCTGTCTGCGGTGGTCACAATTTTTGGGAGATGCGCGCAGAGCATCTGCAAAGGGGGGGGGGCTTCGCAGACGCCATCTGCGACGCCGTCTGTGAGGACTGGGTTGTCAGCATAAATTGGCCCTAACTCATCCGCAGCCCCGACATGCGGTGTGCGCACACTCAGCGGAGGCAGTAGTGTGTCTGGGCCGTCGGAGGGAACAGAAGCAGAGATAACGCTTATTTTGTCTCCGGTAAACCAGTCTTCTCCCATTCAATTACATGCTGGCTTCAAAAGACACCGTTGGTTGTAAATGAAACCAAACTGAGTCGTTGGAGTGTATTTTCATACACAAATGGAAAAATGTTCGCTGAGTGTTTAATTGTGTAGCCCCACTGCAGACCGTTGTCGTTGTTAATTCATAGCATGCTCAGTTGCGTGAATGTGTCATGCACCGAAAATAAGAGATTTACAAGCCAGGAATGCCTCATGATGCAATATGTGAGCTTGTATAGCCTATTACTGATTATTTTCGGTGCGCAAATCAGTTTTCATTGGTGCATTAGCGTCTGGCATGCACTAATGAATAAAAAAGATGCAATATGTTGTAATAATAATAATAGAGCAAATGTCTGAGAAATTAATATAGCTTGTCTATTATGCAGGCATACTTAGGCTAATAATAATATGAACAGTTTTTGAATAATGCTCTCCTACTTGGAGTGTGGAGACAGAAACACACCAGGAACCTCCCATCTCTCAAAACTCTTCCCAGAGTTGGGGGGTAAAGATTATGCTGAGGTCAGCATGCCAACGCTCATCAGCACCGGAATCCAAGTCAACCTCACTGAGGAGAAAGATGATGAAGAGGAAGGCTTAATGAACAAAAATGTCCAAGTTGAGGGATAAGGTGTGGCAAGCACCAGGGAGAATCTCAGTAGGGCCCTTTTTGAGCTGGGCATGGACTCTGATCCTGAATGGGAAGATAGTGATAGTGAAGATGATTAAGACAGAAATGGGGATAAAACTATTTAAATATATTCTGAAGTGCTGGTAGCATTCCGGACTTTTGTTGAATGATATTTAACTTTTATTTCAGAGTATTTTTATTTGTACACTTTTAGGGCCGTAACCAGGATTTTTCAAATACCGAGGTCAAGCATGGCTGACAGCACTGAAGGGCCCCTCCCCTGGCACAACTTAAATAAATAACAAACCAAGGATAGATTTGGTGGAGGACACATTTATTTTAACAATTCTACAACTGTGGCACCATAACTGTGGTGTTTTATCTGACATAAAAGTAGAAAGGTAGTGAACTCTTGAACTGAGTATACATACCTAAAGTACCAGTTACCTAAAGTATTGGCATTATTTATATTGCAGCATACACATGACAGAAAGGGTGTGAACTGCTGGATTGTAAGCTTTAGTATTACACCTTATAATGAGAGAAAGAGAGAGACTGAGAGTTTGTGTGTTATTTGTGGGTGTCTGTATGTGTAGAGACATTCTGAGCAGTAATGTAAAGGCATCAGTCTATCTGGCTGTCTTGAATTGAGATCCATTTGCATGCATTCTCTGAAACAGAGTGTTCTCACCATTGCCTGTAATGTAAGTTTGGCTCATAACACATTTACTTCAACAATTCTAAAACTGTGCCATCATAACTGTGCAGTTTTGTCTGACATAAAAGTCAAAACTGAACTGAACTGAGTGTATTGCTCAGCTACCTGAAGTACTGGCATTATTTACATTTCATTATCTTAAATTACATTAGAATGTAGGGCTATTAGTTCTGTGTGAAGACTATGCATTAGAGAGTGTGTGAGAGTGTATTATTTGTGTGTGTCTGTGTGAGTGAGAGAGAAAGAGAGAGTTATGAGAGAAAGAGAGTGAGTTACTCAAACAAGGCCATTTAGTCAGCCCTGCACAGGGCTGCCTGTGACAACATAGTTTTGAATGTTTCTCAAAATGCTAACTAAAATGTAATAGGCAATGACAATGAAACGTTTCCCCTTGGAAAGTTGGCATGACACTGCTGAACGGTCTGCCACTGCACTGACAATATTTTCTCACCTTCCCTCCTTCTCTTTCCCTGCTCTTCTGTTGGCTGTCCAAACCTTAATTTAGTTTGTTGCAACGTTTTCATTTTGCACTCAGGTAAAGCTCTATAATGCGATGTGACTATTAGCCTACGTTAGGTTAGGTAGGCATCAGTGGCGGCTGGTAGTCTTTCAAACAGGGGAGGCTGGTCGGTTACGATATTTCCAGATTTTAAAAGAAAACACATCAATTTTGCCCATACTCTTGCCTCTGATCTGGCGGATTGTTGGCAGGGTCACAAACTGTGAAATAACAGGTTCTTTTGGCCCATTAGCCTACTGTCCAATATACATGATGGTGGTGTTGGGGGGGGTATATTTTAACATTTTATATTTTAAAATTGTGGCATGTTGTTTAAAAATTGATCATTATTGAAAGCAGCTCTTTGTCAGGAACCTCAGCAGTAACAGCAGAGTGTTCTGGAAAGCACTGACCTTGGGGAGCCAAACATAGAGCTGGGTGCCACACATTTCATTCAATGACACTTTCCCTATATTTTACTTATTTTGACTGAGAAATGTTTTATTGACAATTTTGATAACCCTTCACTTTTAATCCAGGTCTGTAGTGTGAAATGTTCTCGGCTGTGTTTTTGCTTAAAAATGTTTTCCAAATTGTAGCTGTGTTTCAATTCATATCCAGAAAAATATATATTCCAATATAATATACTCAGCATAAACATTTTAAATAGATTCTATATTTTTGGTCCATCCATGACATATTACTAAAGTAGCCTATTTACTGTTGTTGATGTGGGTCACTTGCTGTTATCCAATTCACTTTCTCGTACCAGGAGAGCTGAAAGGAACGAGTATTATTCCCTACCTTTATCACCAAGTCAGTTTGAGGCGTTGGTCTACCCTGCTCTTTAATTTTAATTTTTTCCTCGAAAGGAAGACTGGCAAATGGCTTCGCCAAAATTACATCAGCAATGCTTGGCATCCGTGCGCAGCTTTCTTGCTAGCTGACTAGCCCACTCAAGTTCAGTCACTCAAATAAACGAAATTTCTGGAACTAAGATAGCAAACTTGACAACACTATATTTACACTTTATTTACAATGAAAATATATACAAACTAAAAAATCTGGTAGAAACCGTATGTAATGAATGAAATCGAAATGTAAGCTGATGTATTACAATACACCACAGCACTTGCGAATCCACATGAGACTGAACTGAAATTCACCGCTGCCTGTCTATAGTTGAAACGAGCTGTCAATCAAAGAAAATATCCAGCCGCTTTCACCAATCACCAGTCTCCTCGCGGAAACTGCCATGTCCCTCCCACTGTGAAGCTCGGAGTCTGTGGGTGGGCATTTTCGCAGTATTTGTCCAATAACCGTCTTGCATTTTGAGATTGACAAGCGCATAGCTCCCAAATGCCATTGAAGTCCACTGAGGCTGGGAGTCCGTGGAACTCCGTGGGCAGGCATTTTCGCAGTATTTGTCCAATAACCATCCGTGGTAGGCATATGTGATAGAGCGTAGACTACACCCTGCCTGTTTTATCCAAAACCCAACTTCCCTGGCCGACATTAGTATAGGCTACGTCGCGTGACGCTGCGTTAGACACGGCAACGATAGAGGCTGAGAGATTTCAGATGACATTAGACACGTGTGAATTTTATTGGGGGGAAATATAGATGACATGATGTGGACGCTGCGTTTTACATTGATCACTGCTCAAATTCAGCGTAGACCAATTTTAAATTTCTGAAAAAAATACAGAGGACATGACCTTGGTGTCCTCAATGGTAGTTACGGCCATGTACACTTTAGGTTATGTTTTTGTCGCTCTGACTGTTATTCAACAGGTTATAATGACCTGCAACCTCAGTTTGTCAGTTGAACGCAACAAAATGAAGATGATTTACTGCTATTTTACTTTGTATTTGAGTAAAGTGAATAAATAAATGGTCTGTGGAAAATACATTTAATCCTGGGAACTGTGTGGACAGGAGTTTTTGTGTTTACTACCCCCCAGGCTGGCTACTTATTTGTCATGGCTGGCTAGTATGAGCCTTAGTGGAAAGCCCTGGTAATACCATTATTATAATCTATTTTGTTACTCAATTTCTTTATATAAGACACTGAAATGTATGAAATATACTAATCCTATACAATAAAATATGATTGTATATATTTAATAAATTTCTAAGTTATATTCAGAATATAGATATTTAGAATATATTTCCAGATGTATCTTTTTTTTTTTTTAACAGCCAATTTTTTTTTTTTTTTTTGGGGGGGGGCTTTTTTCACCTTTATTGGATAGGACCATGTAGAGACAGGAAATGAGCGGGAGAGAGAGACGGGGAGGGATCTATAACCCTGGTTTGATGAACTGCTGTTGTGGCAGGATGGACTGGGTGAAAATATAGTTTGTTTACCTCATGTCCATGGGTCTCTCTCTCTCTTTCTCTCGTTACTCTGATCATGCTGATTATGATTGGGCTTCCCCCCCCCCCCCCCCAACTTTCCCGTTTTGGTTGGCTCTCTGCATTGCTCTGACAGCCAATTGCCTGGTTCCTGGTTGGCTCTGTGCTTTCTCTTGGCAGCCAATCGCGTTACCGGCGGGATATTATAGTTTGTATACAGCCCTAATTCAGGGCGCGCTTCTGATCTTTTATACACTGCGGCTACTATATTTCCCATCAGATTACGCCGGTTAATGCACCATCGTTCGGCTCACCTGCTATATTTTGTCGTGGGCTCCTTGTATCCGCAAGTTGTTGCTCAGGTATGTTTTCAACTGAGTCGCATTATGGGCTTATCAGGTCAGCTGTTTAGTAAGCCCACTGTTGTATATGTTCCAGCGTTATCGCATCATTATTGGATTTGCATGCTGCATCTTGCTATGAGCTTCGTGCATTAATCAGTGTCACTCAGGTAGGTTGTCTTAATTAGAGTTGCGCAGTGAAGTTATTGGGCTGGCTGTTTACTAAGTGTACTTCTGTGTGTGTCATTTCTTAGACACCATCTCACAAGGAAGTGACTTTGCCAGCTAGAACAACTGCTGCTTTGCCTTGCCTGTTTATGATTGCATTGATGCGTCTACATCTCTGCTCTCCAATACCGTGGATCATTGGCTATTGCAGCTCGAATTCTTTGCTCTCAGACTTTGTGTGAATGAGCGTGTGTGCATGTGTAAAGTGACTGTGGAGTACAGCTCTTGGCTGAGTGCCAGGGCCAAGGGCTTCTTGCTCATTGTTTGGTTTTTGTTTGTTTCTTTATTATTTGGTTGTGTCATTTTGTTATTTTTGGGTTGCATCATAGAGAGGAGGCTTATTGCTGTGGAGTCTCGTGTTGCTGTTTATTCTTTTGTTATATTTGGTGTTTTGGGTCTTTTGGACCCGTGTGTGTGTGATGCCCATAATTGTGTGTTTGTATGTAGGTTTGTGTGTGTATGGGTGAATGTATGAGGGTGTGTGAGGTCCATAATTAATTGTTTTCTTTTTTTTGTATACACAGGAGCGGAGCGCCGGTGGTGGGGACAGCGTCCTTCAGGTGGTGGGTCCTCTTCTGTGTGTAGTGATTGTTCTCACTGTGTGACTGACCAATTGTCGTGTTGTGTGAGGTGAGTGTGGTTCTGCACACGTGTGCCTGGGGTGGATTCTTGGCATCCATATTGAGGGGCGGCTGGACGCCCACCAGTGTGCCTCAGTTGCTCCTGTGTGCGCATGTCTGTCTTGTGTTGTCTGAATGAGTTTGTGTGTGTTTGTGTGTTACCAACAATCAGTCGACTTAAGATCCATACACCTGCTCTTCTGCCTCTGTTCTGGTGTGAATTAACAAGTCCTTTACTGTTTGTTTCCCCACCCTGAATGTGGGCATGCATGAATTGTGACTTACTGTGTGACCATGGCCAATTGAGAAGCTTTGTAGTGATTTTTATTGTGTGTTTTTAAATTGTGTGTCTGACGTCAGCTTTTTATGTTCATTGTCGTGCTCGTGTATTAATAAAATTTATTTCTGTGTATGGAAACACGTCTCTGTCATCTCAGTACCCGAACCTGTGTCTTGGTATGAGTGATGGTAATTTGAGTTCCCCTAGTGTCCATCTAGGGGTGGCGTAGTCAGACATCCTAGTACAGGGGTGTCAAACCTGATCCATAAAGGGCCGTGTGGCTGCAGGTTTTCATTCCAGCCATGCAGCAGCACACCTGACTTGGCTCATTCAATCAACTGAACTGTCTTCACACAGTCAAATACTTGCAGCCACACCCACCCTTGATTAAAGGGTGGGTGTGTCAGTTGATTAAGCCAAATCAGGGTGCTGCTGCATGGCTGGAATGAAAACCTGCAGCCACACGGCCCTTTATGGATCAGGTTTGACACCCCTGCCCTAGTAGCATCCGCCACACTGTGCTCCAGCCTCTGGATTGTCTGGATGATTGTGTGATTATTCGTTTGACCAGCAGGTGTCTCTAGTGAGCAAGTGAAGCCTCGAGAAATGAAGCGCTTCTCAACACAACTGGCTGGAAAGCTTCAGTGTTTCATTAAGCTTCATCTGGCCATCACTACATCTGTCATCACATATTTGCCCTGTAGAATTACCTTGTACAGATGTTTAGCGGTTGCAGAGTTCTAACTCAATACTGGACCGATATAATAAACACAGAAAAATCCACCATATCAACAATTCTGGACTTTTTTTTTTTTTTGTTTGTGTGGCGCATTGTCCATACAAATGAGCTGATACTATAGAAACAATAATGTATTCAAACAAGCTCATTAACACAAACCTGCATGACTTACAATTAATCAACACCTTCTGACCAATCAGAGTGAAGAACTCAGCAGCACTGTGGTGTAATGCTCTATAAATGTGTCTTTATAGTGTCAGGAAGGAATCTGATGAAGAGTCATTAACGACACACACTTGGGATGTGTTCTGTTTTCTGGAACTGTCTGTCCATCATTATTGCAGGACAAAAACGCTGAATATTAATGTGGTGTACAACCCGAGTGTCGACCCATCACCCCCTCCCCGGTACATTCATAACAACACACACCAAAATAATAAACACAAATAGAATCAACACACCTCAGTATGAAACAAGTGTCGAGTGTAAAAACACACAATACATTCATATTGTACAGCAGTGTTTTCACTAAAAGATCTTACAGCTCTAAAATATGTACACACACACTCAAACACACACACCCTAGTGAACAGAAGCTAACGGGTTACTGAATCACTCATTCAGCTCGAGCCACATTGCGTTTTCTTCTTCAAGCACTTTGGAGCCAGAAAACAATTTAGTGTTAAAGGTAGACTGCCTTTCAGATTTTTCAGGTTGTCATAAAAAGAAATTTTCCCTGACACCCAATTATTTTTGTTTAGTGGACTGAAAGCTACTGAATTTGAGTCACAGACTTCCAATTTTATTAGTTTTTTTAATAAGAACAATTAATGAACTTAGGGCCACGTGGCACTAAATTCTCTGCTATTTTTTCCTGCTTCACCATGACCCAGTTCACAATACTACGTCACGCATCACATGGTGGGCTTTCCCCGTTCACACAAGGCATTGTGGGATACAAATTTGAAACAGGAGAGAAAAATGGAGGATGTGAATGAAACGTGAAAGACCAACTACAGTAATGGAAAGTGAGAAGAAAAGACGTTATGTTGTGAAGGAAAGGAAATGCAGGACCAAACTAATAAATATCGGTGGTCAGCAAGCACCTCGGTGTGATCAGCTGTTTGTTTAGCGACAGAATGATGAAACTGTCAGTGCACGGTCAAAGATAAACCTGTACATGGCAGTAATGCAACACTGTGGATGCCAGCTGCTGTAAAACCCAAAAGAAGACAACGAAACCAAAAGGTAAACCTACATGTGCGCACACCGGACTTCGTCTGTTTGCTTTACTGCAAAAAGCGAGCGATTTCATGCACATAATTTGCTCGGGAATCCCCTCAAATGAAATAACTTCCCAGCCACAGAATGGCCTGATATTTTGTGAGATATTACAGAAATAAACATAGATCACAATGACCACATTTCAGAGGGAACTAAATTTCACTGATTTTATGAAACTGAAAGGCCGTCTACTTTTAAATCTAAACAGTAGTGTCAACATGATGTACCTTCATTCACAGCTTAAAAAAAAAGTGGGGGGTGAGGGGAAGCATCATACTGTGGTACTCATCACTCAAAACAATAACAAAAATCCATAGTAGCTTGTCTGAGCTAAAGAGTCACTCAGAGATTTGTGGAAAAAAATCTCCACCCTCAAACCAAAAAGGAAGCAACGTCCAATCTGCTATAGTGTGTTCTGGTGTCACCTGCAGAGCCAAGGAAGAGAACACAGAAAAGCAAGCAGAGACACAAGCAGCAAGAGCACAGTTCAGAGGATGAGGATGACTGAAGAGGAATTACAGGATTGCAAGCAGAAGACAGGAAACGGGGTAAACGACATCTGTGGACAGAGGCACCAGAGGTTGATCTAGAAAATGGAGCAGAGGATTTCAACGATGAGGACAACACAGAACACCAGGTGGATCAGCAGGAAGAGGATACGGAGACACGAGAGAACGACACTGACACACAGGATGCTGAGGGTGATCACCAGACTGAAACCTCATGCAGTGACCAAGAGGGAAAAGAAAAAATCCTTTGAGAATGAGAAAACAAAAATGAAAATTTACTTACCATAAGTTAGGGCTGCTACTATGGCACATGAATAAGTAATAGGGATGAGCAGATTCATAAGCTATGTACTTGTAGCGCGCCTTTGCTGTGCAGGCATTAATAGGGGTGGCTATCCTGAGTTCTTTAAATAGAGTGGTATCTCTAATGTATGTTGTACTTTGTCGTCTGTTTTTAGCAAAGCTACTTGAACTAATGAGCATTAAATCTTCTTTAAATAAATGTCTTTTGACTTACCTTTAAATGTTAAGTACCATATAACCTCCTACAATATTTGCCTACCTTTAGGTGATAGCCCAAGCTAAATGTCAAGAATTCAATGCAAATAACCATTCAGAGACAACAGAAGGATTATAAAAATATAGTAACTATTTACTTGAAAAAGGTTTCAATATGTACATGTTAAGTTGGATTTGTAAACAAAATAGCTTTAGCTTCTTCTCAACTCACTCAATAAAGTGGTGCTTGAAAATTTGTGAACCCTTTAGAATTTTCTATATTTCTGCATAAATATGACCTAAACATCATCAGATTTTCACACAAGTCCTAAAAGTAGATAAAGAGAACCCAGTTAAACAAATCAGACAAAAATATTATACTTGGTCATTTATTTATTGAGGAACATGATTCAATATTACATATCTGTGAGTGGCAAAAGTATGTGAAACTTTGCTTTCAGTATGTGATGTGACCCCCTTGTGCAGCAATAACTGCAACTAAACGTTTGCGGTAACTGTTGATCAGTCCTGCACACCGGCTTGGAGGAATTTTAGCCCATTCCTCCGTACAGAACAGCTTCAACTCTGGGATGTTGGTGGGTTTCCTCACATGAACTGCTTACTTCAGGTCCTTCCACAACATTTCGATTGGATGAAGGTCAGGACTTTGACTTGGCCATTCCAAAACATTAACTTTATTCTTCTTTTACCATTTTTTTGGAAGAACGACTTGTGTGCTTCAGGTCGTTGTCTTGCTGCATGACCCACCTTCTCTTGAGATTCAGTTCATGGACAGATGTCCTGACATTTTCCTTTAGAATTCGCTGGTATAATTCAGAATTCATTGTTCCATCAATGATGGCAAGCCATCCTGGCCCAGATGCAGCAAAACAGGCCCAAACCATGATACTACCACCACCATGTTTCACAGATGGGATAAGGTTCTTATGCTGGAATGCAGTGTTTTCCTTTCTCCAAACATAATGTTTCTCATTTAAACCAGAAAGTTCTATTTTGGTCTCATCCGTCCACAAAACATTTTTCCAATAGCCTTCTGGCTTGTCCATGTGATCTTTTGCAAACTGCAGATGAGCAGCAATGTTCTTTTTGGAGAGCAGTGGCTTTCTCCTTGCAACCTTGCCATGCACACCACTGTTGCTCATTGTTCTCCTGATGGTGGACTCATGAACATGAAGCAATGTGAGAGAGGCCTTCAGCTGCTTAGAAGTTACCCTGGGGCCCTTTGTGACCTCACCAACTATTACACGCCTTGCTCTTGGAGTGATCTTTGTCAGTCGACCACTCCTGGGGAGGGTAACAATGGTCTTGAATTTCCTCCATTTGTACACAATCTGTCTGACTGTGGATTGGTTGAGTCCAAACTCTTCAGAGATGGTTTTGTAACCTTTTCCAATGTTAAGCCCACTGCACACCTTCCCAATTTGCTTACGATTTTGTTGGGCCGATTAAATTGCTTGCGAATTGTAAATGTGTGCGGGGGCACCTCATAGCTGATTTCATCGGTTCTCTGTTGCTCGGTTCAGATCAAACTGGTCTTGATATTTTCGGACACGATCTCCTCGTACGTAACACAATCGGTAGTGTGTGTGTTGTTACTACGATCTCATCGATTATGATCATTTTAAACAGCCAATTGGAGTGCCAAGATTGATCACATGATGTAAATAAGGCAAAATGGCAACCTGCGACAATCACACGTGGACTGCAGACCGGGAAGCACAACTTGTGTCACTTTGGGAAGCGTCCACCTGTCTTTATGACATTAGTTCACCTGATTACAGCAAACAGGAAAAGAGTAATGAGGCTATGGCTGTAATCGTCAGCTTTGAAAATGCCTGGTAAAGTATTATAGCATTGTCAGTGGTACAGAAATCACTTATCTGGAATCCCAAAACAAGTTGAATTTTAAGAATGACAACAAATTCTATTTATAAACCTACTTTAGTCTTCTATCTTAACTGTTTGTACTATCACGTGATATCTTGAACACGTGACCATCTATTTGGGCTGAATGTCTACAATGTCTTGCAAATGTGTGTGGGGAATTTTGAACCGATCAAATCAGGCCCGTATACTCGTAACCGATCGCCTGACACATGAAACCCTGATGAAATTGGGAAGGTGTGCGCTGGGTTTTATGAGAATCACACAGCAAATTCAGAAGTGTTAAATTTTGGGTGTTAGTGAAATTTGAGCAAAAGTAGAGTTAATTTTACTCTGATAGAGTTAAATCCATTATATTTTACTTCAGTTGATAAGTAGTTGGTGTCAAAATTGGGTGTAAAAACAAAGCGTCACTAAATCAAACCTGTCAGTGTAATTGTATAAATACTAACTCTGAACTTCTAACTCTCAACTCCGATCCTGGGTTTTACACTTGAAGTGTTCATGTCACCCCGCCCACTGCATAGACACACATCGATTGGCTAAAGCCAGAAGATCTATGCACGCTTCACCGACTGCTGCATGAGGGACCGTGCTAATGACCAGAGGTGGAAAGAGTACTAAAATATTATACTCAAGTACAAGTACTGTTACTCTGATGAAATTTTACTTAAGTACAAGTAAAGTTACCAGACAAAAAATCTACTCAAGTAAAAGTAAAAAGTAGATCATTTAAAATGTACTTTGAGTAAAAGTAAAATGTTACTTTTAACAATGGGTGTTTTCTGCCTCCATTGTGTTGTGCAAAAATGAAAAAGAAGAGGAAACAAGGATATATGTACATCTCAACCCAGATGTTTTATTTAAAGGAAGTGTATCAAATTGAATGCTTAGGATAATGCTGCATTAAAACTGAGACAAACAAAAAAG
This sequence comes from Neoarius graeffei, assembly GCF_027579695.1. Classification (NCBI taxonomy): domain Eukaryota; kingdom Metazoa; phylum Chordata; class Actinopteri; order Siluriformes; family Ariidae; genus Neoarius; species Neoarius graeffei. Next base: position 15,927,140 of record NC_083590.1, on the reverse strand, counting down.
GTCAATACACACAGTCATGTCGTTTACATTGCCCTGACCACACACAAAGCATTGTACACGAAATATGAAAGTGAAATGTTGCACCGAAATCTCGTAGCTTGCCTGTGTGCACTGTGTGTTATTGAACAATTCAATTCAAACATTATTTGTTTTGCTTAGTATTCCTTTCTGGCCTGTTGGATGTAGAATGGTAGGAGGACTGATCACGTCAGGTTGGCGAGCTAACTTGCTTGCATGATTAGCCAACCGAATAACAGACTAGTTACCGTTATGTTACAGTACCAACAGGTTGCTACTTCAACATTAGCAATGCCATCCACTATTTTTGGAATATAACCAGCCTATTGTCGGTTTTACTATGGAAAGGAAACATTATGATCAGGGGCGCAGATACGTTTTTTGAACTGGGGGGGACAAAAAACTGGGGGGGACAAAGCTGCCAGCAAACCAACCCCAACTCTGATATGCCTGTCAAACTTGTTGTGGGTAACCATAGCAACCAAGCTCGAGCTCGAAACCTGTGCAGTCTGCGCAGCTCAACCAACCGAATATCAGTCTTTGTTTTGTTTTATGTGAGTTGTTGCAACTATGTCTACACTGCTGTGCACCCCAATAAACCGAATGGTAATTAGTCTTTTGATTTTTCCGTGAGGTTTGCCTTATGCAAAGAAAGACAGCATAGACGTTTTTTCCTCCCTATAAGTGGGGGGGACCGAACAAGGTGAATTTAAATCTGGGTGGGACGAATCCCACCCGTCCCACCCTCTATCTGCGCCTGTGATTATGATGCCAATGACAATACTTACCTCAACATGCTTGCGCAGATTAGACGTCGAATTTTTGTATGCCGCAATGGTTGTCTTCTTGGGCACACAATCTGCATTGCATAATGAAACTGTCACCCCTTTTCTCTACGAAGCTGAAGTGATCACGTATGTAGGGCCAGGGGTGCACTTCATTACTGGAAGAAATTGCGTTTTCTGCAGGGTCGTCCACCACAGGTTCCTCGGTCTCCTCCATGTCCGCAGGGGCGCTTTATCGACACCCGTGGCCCAGGGGCTAGGCCCCTCATAGGCTACCTGTCAACTCTTATTTTATTTGCAATACGTGTCAAGCATTTACAGTGTAAGCGCGTAATTAGCCTAGAAGCCTACGATAGGTTACGTTTGGCTCAGCGTAGCTGCGCAAGGCCCACGCTCACATCGCTCAACACATCCGACCACAGAGGGAGAGAAGAACGCGCGTATTATCATTACAGAGCCGGTTCTGATTATTACCACGGACAGGACAGTGATACTGCGTAACTTTCACGCAGGGGCATGGCCAGAGATAACCACACAAGCGCGCGTGCGCTAATGTAGACCTATGTGTTGTAAACATAAAACACACACCTACAGACAAGTCCTTTTAAAAAATAAAATACATAAAAATAGCTCGGCGGCATGAAAACAAACATTCACTGCAAGACAAGGTGCCCTAGAATCGCCATCAGTTTTTAAATATCTATATGGACTTTGTTGTCAGGATTGCACAGCATGAGATATCAAAACTGTACCCAGATACAGGCTTCAAGTTCAGATATTGCATTCCAAATGAGGTATCCACAAGAGAAATGCGTACGAAAGCACGAGCATCAGGAGAGGGTTGCATAACAGAGATTCTATACGCAGATGATCAGGCCATACTCGCTGGATCCATCGAGGAGCTTCAGAATATTCTTCAGTTGTATGATAAGACCTACACCAGCTTTGGTTTACAAATATCATATGTCAAAACAGAAACAATGGCTTTTAACATCAATGAGGATATCAAATGTAAACCAAGTATCATTTCCCTTGGCGGCACTAATATTAAAAACGTCCGCACCTTTAAATATCTTGGTTATAATGTCAGCAACTGTGATAAATCCTCACACTTCCTGCATGCTAGGATAAGTGCTGCATTCATGAAATGGAATGAACTGAAACACGTTCTAACCGACCACCGAATACTACTAAAAACCCGTATAAAGTTCCTAGTGGCATGCGTTCGATCTCGTCTCCTGTACAGCACACAGGCATGGCAACTATCATCCAGTGAAATTCACAAAATCGAGGTAGTGTGGCACGGCTTCCTAAGGAAAATGATTAAAGGTGGATATAAACGAAAGAATGCCCCTGACCAAAAGAACACTACAAATGAAGATATAGACTGGAGCCACAAGATGTCCAATGCTGACCTCCGGAAACTGACAGGAACCCAGGATATAAAACTATCCTGCTACGTACAACAACTAAAATATATTGCTCACGTTTGCCAGATGGGCAATAACCAAGTGCAAAAGCAGCTCCTGTTTGACAAAAATGGTTACAAATGGACGAAATGGGAAAATCTGCTGGGCATAGACACCCAACAGATAAGACGTATGATGATGGACAAATCAAACTTTGAGCAACTGCTGCAACTGCTACAGCAGAAGCACCCCTAGAGAGTTTAACTTTTGACAGGGGAACATGATGATGATGATGATGATGAAGGTACTTGGCTCGGCGGCCACATGAAACGTAAACACCATGGACAGCGGCCAAACTCATAACTCTACAGACCGAAATACACGAAACCAAGTCCTACTAGGGTCTATTTTACCGATCTATGTTCAAGCATCATGCAAGTCTTCCTTCTTTTTGAATAAGACCATGCATTCAACTGCCTTTTTGACATGACTGCATCGAAATACCACTTGCAACAATATTTCACGCACTCCATCAAGAAAAAAGTTAAACATGATGAACACGGGCATACTGTTTTGAGCATACGATTTTTTAAAAAAGAAACTAGCTACATCAAAGTCCTTCAATAAACCCATCCTTTAGCGCAAATGAGCTTAACCTAGTTCAAAGCATGACGCTATCAGTAGCTGCATAAGGCAAAATCGTGTGGGCCTTTCGTCAACAACAAGCCACGGCGGGCAAACATTAATAATCAAGCATCCTTACCTTAAAACGTTGTCTTGACCACAGAACTTCTCAAGTATTTCACTTAAATCCACACGGGTTAACAACACACCCAACACAGCTAGCGAGAAATGTGGATATGCGCTAGCTTTGTATTGCTATTCCCCTCAGTATGCTTACACTGTCTGCTGCCCGAAGTGTGAAAATTATAGGCTACAATCTTTTCATCAATTTCTTCAGTAGATGCCGTTTTAGACATTTTATTATCCCCATTGAAATATGCTATTATACTAACAGGATTATAACTCAAATCACACGACACGTATTCAAATCACAACTGATTTATTTTACTGTTGGACAGATCATAGCATATCTAGCCTAGCTGCACATAGCCTAGCTGCTGGTAGGCTGATAACTGATAAGTAGTTGATATTCTGAACAGATTGGTGATCCTTACCTTAAAAAAGTCTGTGACTTTAGGCAACGATTCTATCATTACCTGCATCTCTCTCTTTTTTTCCTTTTATGCGCCCCGCTAACATGTGATGCTTCATCTTTCAAAGTCTCTAAATTTGTGTCTCAGTAGTCTGCAGTCTTTGGCGCGCTTTCATGCGTGACGTTACATTTTGTTACATTTTATTCTGGTACAGTTGTGGGTGTTCGTTTCGCGAACCACATCCACCATGTCTCTTACAGCAGGGTACTGTGTGCTCATTTATTTCTAACCTTATTTCTATCCGTACATTAATGTAGGCCCACGATTCCAACAGTTTATTATTTTATTAATATTACAAGGCCCCTGATTGGCTGTGGCCCAGGGGTTTGAGGCCCCCGAAGCCCCCCCCCTTAAAGCGCCAGTGCATGTCCGCCATCATCTGTGTGAGACTCGCGCGCGCGACAACTGTCCTTCCCGTGATTCATTTCCAGGACGCATTTCCCCAGGGGCGTCAGAAGCATTTTTAATGTGGGGGGGACACACTGGCGGGGGGTCCTCCACCAGAAAAATTTTAATTAATTTTCAACAATAAGTCCTCATTCAGCTAGTCCATATATTCATCAGCCTGTTTTTAAACCCACCACTACACCTAAGATAATGAGATGAATGTGACACAATTTATCACCAACAATGACTTTATGGGTGCATTTTACTTTTTATTTTGTGTTTTCTATTTAGTTTTAGATGTAACACAGCATGCCACTGGGCCAAGCAATAGTGACACTCAACTGTATGTTTAAAAATAAGAATATTCATAATCTCACACAATGAACAGGCATGACATGGCATCATGCAAACTTCAGAACACAAAATCACACTGTGTCAAGCAACGGTGACACAAAAAATAACTTCACACAATGAACAGGTGCAATTTTGTTCACCACCAACAGTGACTTTAGTGGGTGCATTTTACTTTTTTCCGACTTAGCGATATTCACAACAAAAATGGCATGGCATCATGCAGTCTTCATAACACAAAATTACACTGGGTCAAGCAATGACACATAAAAGAAAACTTCACACAATGAACAAGTGCAGTTTTGTCAACCTACATGCAATGGTGGTACTACAGTAACGTTTACAGATTAGTATAACAAATAGATTTATAGATATAACTCCTTCTTATATTGGTGCCACCACAATTTCTACCACTTCATAACTTTTATCCCCCTTTCCTTCACAATCCACCTGGAATAACATCCATCTCTCTCCATCGCTTTCCTCTCTACTATTCCTTCCCCATACACCGATTTCCCATCTTACTTTCCAGAAAACTGCCAAAGACCAGACAAAACAAGGAATCAATAAATATCATCAGAGCAGACTTGACCTCATTCTTGGCATTACAGTAAGGCAGGCCTACTGGGTTTGAATTAAATGATAGCTAACGTTAAGCTAGCTGATACATCTCCTAACATTGACTAGCCAGCTAACTGCACTAACATTTCCATTGGGACAAAAGAAACCCTGTCCTGTGGGGAAACTTTCCTGACTTTCTGCTTCTTTGTAAAGAATGTCCTTATGTCCATTGTGTCTGGGAGCAAATACTGCAAACAATTCATCATCAACCAAGGATACCCCATTAGGCTAAGCTTATTTCACTGTTTAGTTGAATATTAATTTAACGTGGCCGAGGGTTAATTTTGAGGGCAGATAACAAAAGAATAAGGTTTTAGCAAAAGCTAGACATTGCGAGGTTGCAATGGGGATGACGTCACCTCCTCCACTTTCCAGCAGCTGCACCAACATTTCTGTGCTCGCGCTGAGATTCACTCGCGCGCGGTGAGTTGTTGTCAGGAACGCCCGGAAAACCCGGAGTGGATTTTCAGTGGTCTGTGTTTTCTCTTATCGATCAAGTGGAATGGATTCTTTCACGAAGCAATAGAAACGGCGCTGGGTGAACTAATATTTTATGTTAAGTGGGGGGGGGGGGTCCAAACGAAGAATTATGAAATGTGAGGGGGACACGCCCCCTTCACATTCAATGGTGGCGACGTACATGCATTTCCCCTTCTCCGTTTTAGCCTTTTTATTTTTTATTTATTTTTTTACTCAGTAACGGTTGTGATGTAAAATGTACCGAAGTACACTACTTAGAAGAAAACATACTTAAGTAAAAGTAAAAGTACACTCTTTAAAAATTACTTGAAAAAGTATAAGTACACAAAAAAGCTACTAAAGTACAGTAACGCGAGTAATGTAATTCGTTACTTTCCACCTCTGCTAATGACCTGCATTTATTTTGATGAACACTATCATGCATACTGTATACAGGAACAAAGTAATGAACATGCTTTGATTTTTGTTGACCAGTTGACTTACTTTAGAACATTTCAGAAGCAATATTCTAATGAGTGAAAGGACATATATTGTTCCATATTGTTACATTTTTTAATGTGACTTCATTTTTTGGGGGGTGCAAATGTTTAAAATAAATGTTTAATTGTAAAACACAAAATATGTCCACCTTAATTTCAGCAAACTTTAATTTGAAAATCATTTCCAGGAAGAGCTGTATTTACGCCTTTTAAGTGTTATGGGGCTAACACTTTTATAGTCAACAAATGATCCTCTGAGAGAGTTAATGTCTAACACTACATATGAGTGTTGAGAAAAACTAACACTGGATGTTGTTAATAAGTGTTAACTTTTAACTCCAAAAAGAGTGAAAAATGACACCAAATTAGTGTTAAGGTACCAACACTGCAAAAAGAGTTAAATTAACACTCATGGGGTGGACCCATATAGACACTTTAAAAGTGTTGAAATTAAATCTGACAGTGTTAATTTGGGTATGCGGATTTTGCTGTGCACCAATGTTTTTTCTGAGGTCCTCAGAAATCTCCTTTGTTCATGCACTTCCACAAACATGTGTTGTGAAGATCAAACTTTGATCAATCCCTGTTCTTTAAATAAAACAGGGTGCCCACTCACACCTGATTTCAATCAATGGGATGACAAACACCTGACTCGAATTACACCTTCAGATTAACTGCTAGTCCTAGAGGTTCACATACTTTTGCCACTTACAGATATGTCATATTGGATCATTTCCCTCAATAAATAAATGACTGAGTATAATATTTTTGTCTCATTTGTTTAACTGGGTTCTCTTTATCTACTTGTGTGAAAATCTGATGATGTTTTTGGTCATATATGCAGAAATGTAGAAAATTCTAAAGGGTGCACAAACTTTCAAGCACCACTGTATGTTTTGATCCAATTGACCACACAATCAACAGTTCCATTTCACTTGAAATATTAACACCCAACTCTTAGCTGTAGCCAGCAAATATATATCTATAAACTAAAGACATAAAGTGTGTAAATGTGGGTCTCCAGCCAGTCGTCAGTCCCAAGGTGCAGGCCTGTATTGTCGCTCGGGTGCGGTGAAGCCTTCAAACAATAATGGCTGCTTTGCGGCAAAGCCACAAAAGAAAAGAAGTGCGTGCGTGGCTCGTCCTCCACACCGTGATGGCGATGCTGTGGAGCGGAGACGTCGTCACTGCTGGTTCCTGGTGCTCACGGAGATCTTGGAACTGCGTAGAGTCTTCTACTCTCGGGCAAAGTCCTCTGAACTCCTCTCGCTTGGTCTCCTCGTTGTGAGCTCTGTCCGAGTTCTCCACATTTACACTGTTATAACACCATAATATCACTGTAGAATGTCTTCCAAAGGACTCACTGTCTGTGTGTCTCGGCACATTCACAATCATTTATCTCAACTTGGTATTTTACTCCTCAAACGCAGCAGAGTCCCAGCGCACTTTTCACTCGCTTCCTCCTTCTTCTCCACCTCCTCTCATTCTGTTCTTGTTCTCCTCACGCATCCCTTCCTGTTTCCACCTGACCTTTCCCCCCGACTGCTAATCGCCTCACAAAACACACTCAAAGCAAAATCACACACTTCAATTTCTTTTACAAATGTATAGAAAATAAAACATTCTCACAATATTTCCAGCTTCTTCAACTTAAAGAAACAAAATCCATCATGTAAATATCAGGATGCCATTAAATCTTGGAGGGGAGAGTGTGAGGACAAGAAGAGTTCAAAGAGTTAAAAGAAGCTCCGCCCTGTCATATATGGTTTATATAGGGCGGAACTAATGTTCAAGCAGTGTTACAACAGGGACGCTTTATGGCAGCGGACTGGATGTTTTGGAGGCGGATAGAAAACGCGTTCATGCTGTGTTTTGTTGCTAATGGTTGCATGTTCGAGCAGACAAATAAAGTGGATATAAAGGAGTAAGCCGACCCTCGAGCATTTCACACCCCCGACAGATTTATTTGTTTATTTATGTGATGTAGTTCCTTGTTGTTTAGTGATGATGCTGAGACAGTTGTGTTCTTCCATGTAGTTGTGGCTCACAGGGCGATCTGTGCTCCTGTGCTTTAAACGGAGATGGAATGCGTTGGGAGAGGTTGTTCCTCCGTTACGCCACAAGGGGGAGTATGCGGCTAGGCACATTCATTGTGCAAAGCAAACAAGGTGTAAAAACTTTCCCAGCTCCATCTCGCTTCCTGTGAAGGTGAATAACATCACATCAGGAGCTCCATGTGTTTGAGGAGTTTTATGGAGTTATTTTTTCTTGTTTCTGATGCTAAGGCTGCTGGCTGGTAGTGTTTTATTTGAAATGTGCTGAAAATATCTTTGTGAAGTGCCCAGGCAGTCGGATCGGTTTGGTGTGTGTGTGCTCTCACAGATAAATGTTCTCATCAGTGCTTTACTAGACCGCAATGCAATCAGCACAAAGAGTTTAGTTTTTGAATTCTGTAACCACTTGGTGGAAACTACTTGAATTTGTATGTTTTTTGCACAAATGCAGATAAAAACATCGTGAATAATCACACAAAATCGTCAAGTTTAAAAACTACACATTAATTAGTTCTTATAGTTTATTTTGTGAAGCGCCCTCTTGTGTCTGAAATTGGAAATGTGTAATTTTCTATTTATTTCTGATGCTTTGTAGACTTTATATAAAGGAACCTTCTACATGCAAATATTTATCATTCTGCCTGAAAATTTCTGTACATGATTATATACAGTGGGAACTCCATATAATGAAATACCAAATATAACACACTTTTTTCCTCCTCTGGTCCCAGTGAAATCAATTTGCTTTTTGTTTATTGACTGCTGATATTAAAAAAAATCCCTGATATAATAAAGTTCCCTGGTCCCAAGGACCTCGATATAAAGAGTTTCCACTGTATTTATTTATTTATTTATTTATTATAATGGCGATGTTACACTGAAGCATAAGTTGTGGTATTTACTGCTATTGTTAGAAAATACCTTCAAGAGAAACTCATCATGACACATTTATTTCAAAACAATGTGTGATTTCTTCAAGATAATACAGTATGTAATACAGACAGAAGCTTAAACAAGATCCTGCTGGAATGAGTTTGTTTCATTATTGAAATGTTCTCATGGTTGCAAAGACAAGAAATAGACCTTTAGGACTGAGAAAACAAGGATAACATTATGGTGACAAAAAGGGGGGAAAACAAATTACACTTGCTCTTGTGATAAAGTTGAAAGCTGTTTAGGTTTCTGATAAAGTAGATAATCTGATTAAAGGATGAAAGATGCTATGAATAAAAAAAAATCACTTTGGTATCACAGTGGAGGGGGAGGGACCTGGAAGTGACACTCATTGACATTTTCAAGCCAAGTCCACTGTCTTCTCAATCCTACTGACTGCAGCTTTAAAGGGTGAGGTTGTGGTGATATTTGTATGGAACTGATGGTTAGTAATCCCTGGTGTGTGGAGGTGAACTTTTTGGTGGATGAGACCCATGAACTCGTGTTCTGTCTGGAAAGGGGCATAGCAGTGCCTTGGGTCTGTGGCACAAGGTGGGCGGAGCGTGAGGAAGGGGCGTGAGGAGGTATCTCCCTCCTGTAAGGGGGTCTGGGCCTCCCCCAGAAAATTTTTAAAAACTGGGTGTTCTTCGATGCTCTCTGATGGCATTCCTGCGATGAAATAGGTTTTATTTTGCAGATATAAAAAGGTACACTTTGCTCTAATTTTCAGCAGCCAGGCCTAAAATCAGTCTGTGTGAAAGGTAGAGTGTCGAGGGGTCTTTGATTGGCACCAAAAATGTTGCAGAAGCGAGAAATTGTCGACGTGATTTTTTATTTTTTTTATTATCCACCAGTTACAAATATTCCACCAGAGTCCCAACAAAAAATTCAAAAACTACACAAAAACATTTACAAAAAAAAAAAAAAAAAATCCAAGGAAAATCTCACAGCTGAGATAATGCGCTTTGGAATAGCACTACAAAGTCACAAACAGTATAACACATCCTTCACCTACCGACCTTCCTGAGTGACTGAGAAGGTGCGCTTTAAATAGAGAACAATTCCCACGCTCTGTCCTGGACCAATCCAATACCATAACAAACCAGAGGGGGATTAACACGAAAAAAACAGAAATAACTAAATAAAGTCTGTAAAATGGTACCAATAACACAAATAACTAAATCAGGCCTTTAACAGAAAAATAATAAGCATATACATACACTAATAAAGCAAACAAAAAGATAATTAATTCTCCGAGGCGCAACCATGCGCAGGCGTGAACGCGCCCAAACAATATAAGCTCCTTGCATGGTGCGCTCGGTTTCTCCGCTCAGAGGTGGAACAACTACAAAGCCGGTAAGTTCTTATTTTTATAAAACACTGTCACAAACATAAATACAAGTAAAGAGGGCTCCCTAAATCTTATAAAAACGCTAACATCTTTACAAACATGCCCAAGAACATTTCTACATAAACGAGACATACCACAAGGAAATGATGTTGCCGTATCCATGCGTGTAATGTTGGTGTTCGTAATGTTTGTTGTGCCGCTATCAGTATGTGTGCACCCATACTTTAACAAGCACTAAAAACAAAGCACGCTTATCGTCTTTAATGTCTATGACACGGGTGACAAGACCAAAGTCGCGTCATCACACACCCCCCTCCTTAAGCTTGGCCCTCCTCGTAGAGGCGGGACAAGTAGTCGGCAGTCACGTTGTCCTTTCCGGCTTTGTACCGGATGGTAAAGCTGTATGGCTGCAATGACAGGTACCACCGTGTCACCCTGGCGTTACTGTCCCTCATACGGTTGAGCCACTGCAGCGCACGGTGGTCTGTCTCCAGCACAAACTGTTTCCCCAGTAAATAATACCGGAGACTGTCCAAGGCCCACTTGATAGCCAAGCACTCCTTCTCGACTGTGGAGTACCTGGTCTCACGGTCAAACAGCTTGCAGCTAATGTACTGCACAGGCCGTCGGTCCTCCCCCTCACCCTGCAGCAGCACAGCACCTAGCCCCAGCCCTGAGGCATCGGTCTGCACTGTGAAGGGAAGGTCAAAGTTCGGACTCTGCAGTACCGGGGAGTTGCATAGACAATCCTTCAGGTCCTGGAATGCTGCCTGACAGTCATCCATCCAAACAACCTTGTTAGGGCTGTTCTTGCGTGTCAGGTCTGTGAGCTTGGAGGCACGGCCGGAGAAGTTGGGGATGAACCGCCTATACCACCCCACCAAACCCAGGAAGGACCTTACTCCCTTCTTGGTGGTGGGTGGCGGGCAGTTGCGGACGGCCTCCACCTTGCAGACCTGAGGCTTTATGTGTCCACTACCCAGGACATATCCCAGGTAACAGACCTCCGGTCTAGCCAGCTGGCATTTGCCGGCATTGACCACCAGACCTGCTTCACTGAACCGGCAGAACACATCTGCCAGGTGAGTCACATGCTCCTCCCATGAGGAACTGAAGATGATCACATCATCAATGTAAGCGGCAGCATAACTCTCCGCCCCCTGCAGTACTTGGTCCATGAGCCGCTGAAAAGTTGCGGCTGCCCCATGCAGTCCAAAGGGCATTGTGGTGAACTGATATAATCCGGACGGGGCCCGAAAGGCCGTCAGCTCCTGGGCCTCTGGTGTAAGAGGCACCTGCCAGTACCCCTTGCAAAGATCAAGGGTACTGAGGTACTGCGCTTTTCCCAGGCGCTCCACCATCTCGTCTACCCTTGGCATTGGGTAGGGGTCGAATGCTGAAATAGAGTTCAATTTGGAAAAATCCACACAAAAGCGTAGCCCGCCATCCTTTTGGGGGACAAGGACAATGGGGCTACACCACTCACTGTGTGATGGCACAATCACGCCCATGTCCAGCATTGCCTGGACCTCCTGCTTTAGAGTTGGGACGAGCCTGGCTGGAACACGATACGCCGTTTGCCGGATCGGACCTGGTCCTGTCAGCCTGATGTCGTGCTGGATCAGTGTTGTCCGACCTGGTTCCTCCCTGAACAGGCCCTCCGGGATGATCTGCTGCACGTCCTACTGTTGCTGGCTGGACAAGTGTTGCAGTGGGGGTGGAGAGGTCTCACCTCCCCCAGTGGGGAAGTACTGCTCCTTACACTCTTCCTCTTCTTCCATCACCCGAGCCCAGTTCAGGTGGCTGGCAGTGTCCGGCCGGGGTACCCACTCCTTCAGCAGGTTGATATGGAACCTTTGTCTTGGCTTTCGTCGGTCAGGCATTGCCAATTCATAGGTCACAGGACCCACCTTTGCTAGCACCTCGAAGGGCCCCTGCCATTTTGCCAAAAGACTGCTGGCTGATGAAGGTAGTAACAGGAGTACCTTCTGGCCAGGGTTGAAGGTGCGGCTCCGGGCTGTACGATCATACTGAGTCTTTTGGTGAGACTGGGCCTGGGCCAGGTTGTCGTAGGCCAGGCTGCGTAGCTCCTCCAGTTTGGCCCTCATTTTCAGTACATACTCCGCAACGCTGGTCTGCTGTGACGATCCCTCACCGGTCCATGCCTCTTTGAGCACGTCCAGGGGGCCTCTCACTTGACGACCGTAGAGGAGCTCGAAAGGCGAGTAGCCAGTTGAAGCTTGAGGTACCTCCCTGTATGCAAACAGGAGATATGGCAGCCACTGGTCCCAGTCTGCACCGGTGTCGCTGACAAACTTCCTCAGCATAGACTTGAGGGTTTGGTTGAAGCGCTCAACCAATCCATCTGTCTGTGGGTGGTATGGCGTAGTTCTAATTGGCCTAATGCCCAGCAGGGAATAAACCTGTCTCATAAACCGGGAAGTAAAGTTAGTACCCTGATCTGTAATGATCTCTCTGGGGATCCCTACTCTGGAAAAAAGCTGGATGAGACAGTTGGCAACTTGCCTGGATTTTATATTTCTTAGGGGGTAGGCCTCGGGGTATCGCGTAGCATAATCACAAAGATGTAGCGGTGACCTCCTCTACTCTTCTCCAAAGGGCCTACAATGTCCATAGCAATCCTTGTGAATGGGGTGTCAATGATAGGCATGTTCATGAGGGGTGCTTTTGTGCCTCTATGTGTGTGTGCTGTAAGTTGGCATGTGGGGCATGATTTACAGTACTTGATTATCTCCTGGTACACCTTGGGCCAGTAAAAGCGCTTGGCTACTCTGTCAAGCGTCTTCTGCTGCCCTAAGTGTCCTGGCCAGGGGATACTGTGTGCTAGGTGCAGAACCTTTGATCGCAATAACTCTGGGACCACAATCTGTTCACCACCCTCGAACACACGCATCAACATACCATCTCGCACCACAAAACACTCTTTTCCACACACTTTAGCCTTCATGACATCCTCCTCACTCACAACCCTGTCAAAGCAGCTTTTTAGTGTAATGTCAGCTCTTTGTAACCCCTTGAAATCTGCACTGTTTACCACACTGCCATCTAGTGGTGGAAGGGGCAACTGCTCCTCCACTGGAGTTCCCAAAAACTTGTCCCTCCTCCTCAGTGACCTAGACTTCTTTGGCTTACTACCCGGCTGACTGTCTGAAAAAGGCAATTCTGCAAAAAGATCTTTTTCAGCTAATTCGGACTTAGCTTGCAACCGCGTAGTAACACAAGCTGATGCTACCGGTGCGTGCTGTTGTAACAGATCAAGCAAAACTGGCACATCCTGGCCTAGAACACCTGGATACGGACATGAATCCATAATACCAACATTTAATAAATACTTCTGGCCATCAATTTCCACATCAATGTCAGCTGTCTGATGCTCAGTTTCATCGCCATGAATACACCTTACCCTAACTCTGCCAACACTAGTGCAATCAGTGGGATCTAAGCATGCTCTACTTATAAATGTCTGACTGCTACCCGTGTCTACGAGAGCCTGCCATGTTTTTCCCCTGATGGTGATAGGCACTAAAGTGTCAGTAGCGCTAGGTGTGAGCAGGGATGTGTGAGATGGTGTGTAGCACAGGCTGATCTTGCTAACAGTGGCTATGGGACAGTCTGGTTTAATATGGCCTGGTTGGCCACAGTTATGGCAAACTATGTTGGATTTAGGTTTAGCTTGTGTACTAGGCTGAGACTGAGGGCTATAGGAGCGACTAAACACACGACCACCACCCACAGACTTAATGAGCTGCTGCCGCGCCGGTTGTCTCTGTGGTACCTGGCTCCGTCTCGCTGTGTTGTCATGGGCGTCGAGCTGGTAGGTCCCTCTGTGACGCCGTGCAGCGATGAAGGCCTCGGCCAGGTCAGCAGCTCCCTTTGATGTCTCTGGGTTGCGTTCCTTCACCCAGATTCTCAGCTCCGGATTCAGCATGCGAAGGAACTGCTCCAGGATAATGGCATCGCCAATCTCTGCCTTGGTCTTCTGCTCAGGACGCATCCATTTGCTGTACAAGTCACTCAGTCTTGCCTGCAGCTCTTTAGCGGTTTCTCTGTCCACCAATGTCATAGATCAGAACCTGTGTCGATAGGTGTCACTGTTGATCTCAAACTTTGTCAAAATGGCTTCTTTGACTTTGCCATAGTCCATGGTATCACTAATGTCCATTGCAACATAGGCTGCTCGGGCTTTCCCTGTCAACAAGGGTATGAGGTAAACAGCCCAACTATGCCTCGGCCACTGATTGGCCAAAGCTAGCCGCTCAAAAGTGGTCAAGTAGTGATCTATGTCTTCATCCTCTTTATAAGGCGTCATCTTCGGCAGACTCAAGCCATAGTACTCCGAAGGGGTCGTGCTCACCGGCCTTGCAGGAACAGGGCTGGATGAGCGTACTTGGTCCCGCCTTGGGCTGTGGTCCTCTGGCGTGCTGGGTAGTGTGAACTGGCTCCTGGCTCCATCTGCTGCATGCTGGTCGAGGTTAGGGTCCATGTCCACCAACCTCTGGAGCTGCTGGAATTGGTGCTGCATGGACCGCCATCGTTGGTCCTGCCGTTCTGCCTCGCGTTCCCAGCGCTCATCCCTGGCTTGCTGTGCTTGGATGAAGGAGGTCAGTGTTGCCTCCAACCTGGATGTACGGTCATCAGGGGGTGCAGAATGAGGCCTGGAAATCATGTCGTCCTCTATTGCTGTCTGGTGTGCTGTCGAGGCGCCCCCTGCTGTTTTACTTCTTGTAGCAGGCGGTGTGTTGGGGTCAAATTTTATTATATGTAGATTATGATCAGAATATGAATCAGAATCAGTAGGTTGAATAAAGATATAGGTATATGTAGTATGTAGAATCTTAGTGAAAAATATTAATTCTCCTTATTCTGATGAATACACCAAACGACCTTAGTCCGGCCAGGCATTGGGCAATGTTTGGGAACATTTTGTTTATGAATGTGTATTTTGAATGTGTATTTTGAAAACAGAGTCTGAAGGTCTGTCTTAGTGTCAGACCACACTCAGAAATAGTAGACTTAAAGTTCACGATCATGCTTATTCATTCAGTTGAATCTTAGGTCATGGCTTCATAAAGGCTATGAAATATACTGAAATATATTGAAATATACTATGGTAATGATTAATGTTAGTTTTATAGATCCCGTAATTAATGATTAATTCCGTGATTAATGTTAGTTTCATAGTTCTAGATTAGTTTCATAATTATAATTAATTATAATTAAGATCTTATGATTCTAAGGATTTTTAGTTTAAGAGCATTAACCTAATTTAGTTATAAGTTTAATCCTGTTAGTGGTTTAATTGTTCTCTCTCTATCAGACATATTCTCATTGTTCTTGTGGTTAAGTTGTTCTTATTTTTTTTTTATGTTTATCCTCTTACAATATTCATTATTAAGAGCATTTGTTATTTTACTTATGTTGATGGAATCAAAATAATCAAGATGTAATTTACTGACATTTACATTCATGTGTTCAGAATTATTCATGTTAATTATAAGAATTATTCAGATCCTTTCTGTGCAAACTTTGTGTGCTGTTGACCTTCTACAGTGTCTATGTTTAACATTCCAAGAATCAGACATAATATCTGTACCTTACTGTCAGCAAAAATATGTTATTATATTATGATCATTACACATTACATAGACACACACTCTACATAGACACACACTCATTACACACACACACACACACACACACATGAAGACAAAACATAAACATAGCAACACTATAATACAGTCCCACAAATGTTTTCATTCTGACGAAGCAAGCGAATAAACTGACATGTGAACAACCCACACGTGTTCTCCTGTCCGTTTTTGAGCAAATTGACTCGTCCCGGGCCCAAGGGGAAGGCATCAGCACGAAGGAATCGGGGTCTCTTTCTGGGCGAACCCAACAATTTGGTGTCAGAAGTGCGATACTGCCAACCAGGTGAGTAAATTTAATTTTAATTTAATTTGATTGGTTATTGATTGGTTGACCGCCTGGTTGGTAGTAATTTAAAAAAAAAAATAGAGACCCATAATTCAGGTTGGTAATCCTCGTGCAGAGGCACGGGACGTAAGGAACCTCGTAAACTTTTTAGAGATTAGATTAGACTTTTGTTTACGGGACGAGACGGGGCTGGTAGAGCCACGGGATTGAGCTGGTAAACCTCGTAATTTGTTTACGGGACGGTGAGCCTCGTGAAGAAGCTTCAAGGGGGAGAACTGTCACGAGAAGAGCGCGCTTTTAATCTTTGATTCCTTCGTGTGGCCATGGGGGGTAGTTGTGGTAGTAAAGAGGTACTCAGACCCGATTCTGAAGACACTCCACGGGATTGGATGAATCGATGTGATTTGGGATTCTATACTGCTCCTTGGCTGGACCTTTTAGCCGATTGGTCCACGAAACAATTTCAGTCTCGGTTAATTTATCCTCGTGCAGGGACTTTTAGACCAGAATATCTCGTTTCGGCACACAAACAGATATATGAAGGATTCGGCAACCCAGAATGGGATTATGATTACATGACCAAAGGTTATTTAGAGTGGATTAGAATGAAGCCAATTTGGGATCATTTTCATAGAATTAAAGAGACGAAAGAACAAAAGAATTCAATACCACATCCCAAGCGTAATGCAGAGGTGAAACCTGCTTTATTTAGATCCCTAGCCTCTGCTCCTCCGCTGGTACTCGAGGAAACAAGAAACATTCCTGTAGATACACCGGCGAACGCTTCATGTCCCGCTGATAACGTTCCTAGCGCATCTCATAACACAGGCGCTAGAAGAAAAACTGTAATGAGCAGAAGAAACGAGACAAACGAATCTAATACGGATTCTGACGATGAAATAAACACAGCTTGTGTGTGGGCGCGAAGAGGAAGAGGGTTTAAGATCAATCCGCCTTCAGCATCAGAATTAAAAGACATTATCAAGTTATTGCCTTCGATAAACAACCCAATCAATTTCGTGGACATGCTCGTAAGAATGTGCAGGCACAAACAAATGGTTGGTGCAGATTATCGTTTTCTCATGCATGCTGTTCTTGGGGATAAATATGATGAAGATGCATTACTAGCCGCCGTACCTTGCTTGAAACCCGAAACGGACGAGTATGAAGTGACGGAGGTGAAGGTGGACGAAAATGGTCAGACTACGACCAAACAAGTAATGAAGTTTTACTGGAAAGAGACTGATAGAGCTGTGAGAGAATTAAGGGAACAATTGACGCGTTATCTGCTCTCACGAAGACAGGCTAGCCGTGATCTGTCACAGGTTACTAATTGTAAACAGGAGAAGGCTGAACTAACTTCCAAGTTTTTGACACGCTTTAGCGAGACGTGGACTTGTTTGGGAAATATGCCACTGAACCAGCAGCAAAGCAATCCTCTCTTTATCTCGACATTTCTGAATAATTGTCGTCCTGATGTACAGAAGGTGTTGAAACATCATTTGAGTGACCGGAGTAATATGGTAGTGAGAGCTCTAGGGGAGAAGATTAGAGTTTTGGAGGGAGATGAGCTTTTGGATCATCAGGTGGCTTGTCTTTCTGTTGCTAGTGGTTACTCACAACAGAATTGGGGTGATCCACAAGACAGGGCAGGGAATAAGGGATTCCCTGGTGATAGATTGTGCTATTATTGTGGTAAAGAAGGACATTGGAAGCGCGAGTGTAGAAAGAAACGGATAGATGAGGATAAGGCACGGCAAAGAGCTGCTTCTGCTTCTTCTTCTAATCTTCAGCGTGGTGTGTCTCTTCCTTCTTCTCCTCCTCCTCTTGCTTTGCCTACGGCAAGCGTAGGCCCATATCGAGCATAGAGCTGCCTACAGAGCTGTGACCCCATGATGTTACATTGTTCTTTCGACTCTTATCTAGCTAGTGATTTGCCTGTTGTAGAATTGGTTGTGGATGGAAAGGTGCTCCCTTTCTTAATTGATACTGGTGCCACAATGTCCTCGGTGGGAAAGTCATACGAGGGTCCGATGTCTAACAAAACTGTTCGCTCTGTGGGAATTGATGGGGTCCCTTTTTCTTCCCCTTGCACTCCTCCGTTATTGGTAACCTGTCTCGCTGACCCAGCACTTCGTAAACATCACTCTTTTGTGTTGATGTCACAGTGTCCTTTTAACTTAATGGGACGGGATCTAATGAGTCTATTACATTTATCCATTTCGTTTCAGGGATCCAAGATGACAATTTGCACTCCTGACTCGCTGCCTCCTGCTTTATCTTATCTTTCTTCACATGTGACTGTGCCAAATATTTCTGCTGTTTGCATGACTTCTGTAAACCCTGTTCTTCCCTCTGCTGACCCTTCTACGGCTTTGGCTGAAATCCCCTCCTCTCTTTGGGCTGAACAGAAGGATGAGGTAGGCCTGGTTAATTGTGTTCCTTATGAAGCTAAGCTGAAACATCTGCTCCCTGTTTATGTTAACCAGTATCCTCTCTCTGAGGATAAAGTCAAAGGGATTGATGTCATCTTACAGTCTCTCCTTGAACAAGGCGTGGTGAGAGAGTGTATCAGCCCGTACAATACACCTGTCAACCCCGTGCCCAAGCCAGACGGTACCTGGCGTTTTACGCAGGACTTGCGTAAGATTAATGAACTGATTGTTCCTGTAGCACCTATTGTACCTGACGTTTCCTCTGTAATATCACAAGTTCCTGCTGATCATTGCTGTTTCTCCGTCATTGATCTCTGCTCTGCTTTTTTCAGCGTTCCGGTTGGAGAAAACACACAGCCTTTGTTTGCGTTCACGCACAGACGGAAGCAGTATACTTGGACACGCCTACCACAAGGTTTTATTGATTCTCCAGCTGTATTTTCAGCTGTAATTTGTAACGCACTTTGTGACCTCTCCCTCCCCCAGGGCTCTGTGATCCTGACCTACGCCGATGATCTTCTGATATCTGCTGAGTCCCCAGAAATCTGCCAAGACGCATCATTGCGCCTGCTCCAACATCTGGCGAAAAAGGGTTTCAAGGTTTCCAGAACCAAGCTCCAGTTCTGCAAGGACGCTGTTAAGTATCTGGGCTTTGAACTCTCACAAGGTTGTCGTAAGCTGTCAGCTGATCGGGTGCAGGCGATTCTAGACACGAAACGCCCTGCCACTAAGCATGCCCTCATGTCTTTTCTGGGTCTTATCAATTATTGCAGACAATGGATCCCTGACTGCTCCTCCTATGACAAGATTCTCCGTTCTGCAATCTCTCATCAAGACCCACAGCGACATCCTTTGACCTGGACTGACACTATGATTAACGCTTATCACTCCCTCAAAAGTGCTCTCTGCTCCGCCCCTGCTCTGGGTTTACCTGACTACTCCAAGCCCTTTCATCTCTACGCCTGCGAACAACAAGGTACGGCGTCTGGTGTTTTGGCTCAGGAGCATGGAGGGGGGATTCGTCCGTGTGCGTTCTTATCTAAAACATTAGACACTGTTGCTCAAGGCTTGCCTGCGTGTCTAAGAGCTGTCGCCGCCTGTGCCATGATGGTTTCAGATGCAGAGAAATTGGTTTTGTCTCACCCACTGATCTTGCACTCGTCACATCAAGTTAAACAGGTATTGCAAAATTTACAGACTCAACATATGACTGCACAGCGACGCTCCGGATATGAAACCATTCTCTTTTCTACTGACAATCTTGAAATTCGTGTTACATCCTCTAACACTGTAGGTCACGCTCTCGCACGCCTTCTTAACTCTCAGGGCGACACTTTAGAGGACACTGATCATGATTGTCTATCTGAAATCCTGCATACTACCAGTATCAGGCCTGATCTTTCCTCCAGCCCTCTGGAGACTGGGGAAGTAATCTTTGTTGATGGCTCTTGTTCTAAACCTTCAGATAATGTTTTCCTCTGTGGTTATTCTGTGTGTTCCCTGCCTGACATTGTACACGAGGCCTATGCTCTCCCTTTCTCTTCCGCTCAGGCAGCCGAATTGTATGCACTAATGCGTGCTTGTATTTTGTTTCAGGGCAAGGACGTCACAATCTACACAGACTCTCGTTATGCCTTTGGGGTGGCTCATGATTTTGGGAGGATTTGGCAGTCACGGGGCTTCCACGCCGCAGATGGGAGGCCCATTTCACACTCAACTTTAGTACAAAATCTTATTGATTCTTGTCATCTCCCTAGGTCACTCGCTATAGTCAAGACTAAAGCGCATGCCTCGGGAAACACCCCTGAACGCATGGGTAACTCTCTTGCTGATCGTATGGCAAAATTTGCTGCTGCTTCTGGTGTCATGTCTCCTGGTCTAGACTCTTCATCATGTAATACATCTTGTCTTGCTAGTAGTCTGATCCCAGATTTAGACCTTATCTCTTTACAGGCTTCAGCTTCTCCAAATGATTCTGCCTTCTGGCAGCTACAAGATGCTTATGTCGCCTCTGATGGCCTATGGTACAGCCAAGATGGCCGCCTTTGTCTTCCATCACATTGCCTTCCCTTCCTTGTGCGTGAATTTCATGGCGTAACACACCGTGCACGAAGGGGGGTAAAGGGGGACATGAATAAACTTTTTTGTATAGCCAATCTAAACAGTTTGGTGGATTCAATTCTCGAGAGATGCCTCATTTGCGCACAGAACAATCACTCCAAAGCAGTCGCGAAACACGAGTGTTTACCCATACCGACATCTCCATTCTTAGAATGGCAAATCGACTTCACACACATGCCTCCCTGTGGGCCGTTTAAATATCTTCTGGTGATTGTGGATAAATTTTCTAAATGGGTAGAAGCCTTTCCGTGTTCTAGAGAGAATGCAAAGGTAGTGACTCGTACGCTGGCAAAAGAAATAATACCTCGTTATGGGGTTCCAGATGCCATCAACTCAAACAAAGGTACCCCTTTCGCCTCAAAGGTCACACAAGATCTGTGTAAGTATCTTTCACTAAACTGGCGCTTTCACATTCCATACCATCCTCAATCTTCTGGTATCGTAGAGCGTACTAATCGAACATTGAAAGACAAACTAACTAAGGCTATGCAGACCACGGGTTCCAGAAATTGGGTAGACCTATTGCCAGCCACACTGGCTGAAATTCGCATGACATCGAAGCCTAGTCTCGGCGGCTATTCTCCCTACGAGATCATTTTTGGGCGACCGTTCCCTGTCCCCTGGAGAAAAGGGACTCCGGCTCTGGGTACCTCTGATTTGAAGACACATATGGATGAGTATTCTGCAGCCCTTATCGATAAATTGCATGAAATTTGTACTAAAGTCAATAGTACGATATCATTTCCACCATCAGCAAACACACACCCCTTCCAAGTGGGAGACAAGGTGTTGGTGAGACTTTTTAAACGATTTGGACAATTGGGAGAACCTAGATATAGTGAGCCTGCAGAAATAGTCGCCATTACTCGTACTGCTGTCTTAACTGACCTTTTTCCACAGTGGATCCATGCCACCCGACTGAAGAAGGCTCGATAATAAAGTTGTGTTACAATAATCAGTTGCTATTAACGCTTTTTGTGTCCCTATCCAGTCTCTTTCTCTCTCTCTCTCTCTTTCTCCCTTTCTCTGTGCTATAGAATTGACCTGTGTGCAAACGCTGACTGAGTTGTGCAGCCCGGCTGACTGAGTTGTGCAGCCCGGCTGACTGAGAATCCGTTACTGCCTGTGAGACGTTGTGAACGAGAAGGGGGAAGAGATCTTGCGTCCAGTCTGGAATCCGAACCACGAACCGTTTGGAGCCGTGGAACCGAACCACCTCACTACAACCATGATGGTCCACATCGCGGGTCTCGTGACATCACTGCTCGGGGCAGGGCTACCCGCCCGAGCCTTCAGGATCACTCCCTTGCTCGGGGCAGGGTTACCCGCCCGAGCCTTCGTGGCTGCTTCATCTCTGCTCGGGGCAGGGTTACCCGCCCGAGCCTTCGTGACTATTCTCCTATTGCTCGGAGCAGGGTTACCCGCTGGAGCTGGACCTTGAGACAACATCTTCTGGCAATTCGCTAACTGGACTGCACGGGCTCACACAAATGAAAGTTGTTATGTATGTCATTTGATGCCATCCTCCACTATTATTACACGCCCACCTTTGCCGTTATGCTCTGAAGCTTTATATTATGCTTGGGGGCCAAAAGGCCAACCTTCTAAATTTTGGGGCCCTTTCTGTAATTACTATCCTCACCCTTCTGTGGTAGCAAAGTTAAACCAAACTTCTTCAGTACATGGCACAAACACCTCCGACATTATATTACAAGATTCTATTCTCACTACTCTAAAAGTAGATATGCCTTCTAATTTCACTTTCCCTCATTGTTTTAGAATGAATTACTCTCAAAAAAGTAACATTTATTTAGGACACATTCCTAAGTCTCAATGCAAGCAGATATATGATCAGAATTCCGTCACCTCTCCATGTCCTCGCTGGGTCCCGAATTCATGTCGATGTAACCCTCCGCTAACCGATTGTACACTCAACAGTATCGGATATATCAAGAATACATGTAGGGCTCATCCTAATTGCGTTCCACCACACCCTAATAATTATCCTGGTGTTAAATTAGCATTAAACTGGTACTGGTACTGCGGTAATAGTAATCTCCTTGTTTCATTTCCCACCAAGTGGTCAGGCATTTGCGCTCCCATACAACTCAAAAACGCTATCACTGCTATCCATCCTTTCTCTGCTCATCGCCCAAAACGAGATGTTATTCATAATTTTCCACCCTTGGAACATCATCTTACTACGAGGTGGCACCGGTTTTGGACATCAATGTTTCCTCATTTTGGTGTAGCTGATTTATGGAAGAATGTAGAATTAACACATTATCGCTTGGCCAGCTTTGTTAATGAAACCATTAAAGCCGTCGATGGTATTAGAACAGAATTAACCTCCCTGCGTCTAATGACTACTCAAAATCGTATGGCCCTTGATATTTTGTTAGCAGAAAAGGGGGGTGTTTGTGCTATGATTGGAGACAGCTGTTGCACTTTTATTCCCACTAATGATAACCCGGATGGTGAAATAGGTGCAGCCGTACATCAAATGAGACAAATTGCTCAACAACTAGAACATGATGAACATGGGGATACGGCAGGGTGGGTGTGGTTTTCTGGACTGTTTGGTAATTGGTCTAGTTGGTCTGCTATTTTTTCTATGTGTATTCCTGTAGTGGTGATTGTTCTTTTGTTTATTTTCCTGGGACCTTGCATTTTGAGATGTTTGATGGACAGAATGCATAAGATGATAAATAGTCTTACCCGCAAACCTCTGCATAGAGAGAACAATGTATATTATCGTCCTGCTAGGGTGTAACACTAATCTTAATCATAATCTTACTTACATGTTTACTTAATCAAAATCTAGTTAATACTATGATTAGTATTAAAGGGGGGAACTGTTGGGGTCAAATTTTATTATATGTAGATTATGATCAGAATATGAATCAGAATCAGTAGGTTGAATAAAGATATAGGTATATGTAGTATGTAGAATCTTAGTGAAAAATATTAATTCTCCTTATTCTGATGAATACACCAAACGACCTTAGTCCGGCCAGGCATTGGGCAATGTTTGGGAACATTTTGTTTATGAATGTGTATTTTGAATGTGTATTTTGAAAACAGAGTCTGAAGGTCTGTCTTAGTGTCAGACCACACTCAGAAATAGTAGACTTAAAGTTCACGATCATGCTTATTCATTCAGTTGAATCTTAGGTCATGGCTTCATAAAGGCTATGAAATATACTGAAATATACTATGGTAATGATTAATGTTAGTTTTATAGATCCCGTAATTAATGATTAATTCCGTGATTAATGTTAGTTTCATAGTTCTAGATTAGTTTCATAATTATAATTAATTATAATTAAGATCTTATGATTCTAAGGATTTTTAGTTTAAGAGCATTAACCTAATTTAGTTATAAGTTTAATCCTGTTAGTGGTTTAATTGTTCTCTCTCTATCAGACATATTCTCATTGTTCTTGTGGTTAAGTTGTTCTTATTTTTTTTTTATGTTTATCCTCTTACAATATTCATTATTAAGAGCATTTGTTATTTTACTTATGTTGATGGAATCAAAATAATCAAGATGTAATTTACTGACATTTACATTCATGTGTTCAGAATTATTCATGTTAATTATAAGAATTATTCAGATCCTTTCTGTGCAAACTGTGTGCTGTTGACCTTCTAGTGTCTATGTTTAACATTCCAAGAATCAGACATAATATCTGTACCTTACTGTCAGCAAAAATATGTTATTATATTATGATCATTACACATTACATAGACACACACTCATTACACACACACACACACACACACACACACACTCATTACACACACACACACACACACATAGCAACACTATAATACAGTCCCACAAATGTTTTCATTCTGACGAAGCAAGCGAATAAACTGACATGTGAACAACCCACACGTGTTCTCCTGTCCGTTTTTGAGCAAATTGACTCGTCCCGGGCCCGAGGGGAAGGCATCAGCACGAAGGAATCGGGGTCTCTTTCTGGGCGAACCCAACAAGGTGCCTGCCTCACCTACTGCGACATCGTTGGGTGCCACCTTCTTTGACACTGAAAAAACACCGCTGCCACCAAATGTGAAAGGTAGAGTGTCGAGGGATCTTTGATTGGCACCAAAAATGTTGCAGAAGCGAGAAATTGTCGACGTGATTTTTTTTTTTTTTTATTATTATTATCCACCAGTTACAAATATTCCACCAGAGTCCCAACAAAAAATTCAAAAACTACACAAAAACAATTACAAAAAAAAAATCCAAGGAAAATCTCACAGCTGAGATAATGCGCTTTGGAATAGCACTACAAAGTCACAAACAGTATAACACATCCTTCACCTACCGACCTTCCTGAGTGACTGAGAAGGTGCGCTTTAAATAGAGAACAATTCCCACGCTCTGTCCTGGACCAATCCAATACCATAACAAACCAGAGGGGGATTAACACGAAAAAAACAGAAATAACTAAATAAAGTCTGTAAAATGGTACCAATAACACAAATAACTAAATCAGGCCTTTAACAGAAAAATAATAAGCATATACATACACTAATAAAGCAAACAAAAAGATAATTAATTCTCCGAGGCGCAACCATGCGCAGGCGTGAACGCGCCCAAACAATATAAGCTCCTTGCATGGTGCGCTCGGTTTCTCCGCTCAGAGGTGGAACAACTACAAAGCCGGTAAGTTCTTATTTTTATAAAACACTGTCACAAACATAAATACAAGTAAAGAGGGCTCCCTAAATCTTATAAAAACGCTAACATCTTTACAAACATGCCCAAGAACATTTCTACATAAACGAGACATACCACAAGGAAATGATGTTGCCGTATCCATGCGTGTAATGTTGGTGTTCGTAATGTTTGTTGTGCCGCTATCAGTATGTGTGCACCCATACTTTAACAAGCACTAAAAACAAAGCACGCTTATCGTCTTTAATGTCTATGACACGGGTGACAAGACCAAAGTCGCGTCATCACAGTCTGAATGATGTTAACATGCACCACAGGAAAATGTTCCACTGGATTTTCTGATGGCATTTCTGCACTAAAACAGGTCTTAAATCTGGAGTCAATAAAATGGAACACGTTAATTTTATTCAATTGTCTACATCTGTAATTTTATTACACCAGACAAGCAAAAAAAAAAGCAGAGCCAGGGTTGGAGGTTGCCCTAGGATTCACTGCCTTACACTTTTTTTCTGAGAAGGAAAAAAAAAAATCAAATAATTATACGTATCTATGAAAATCAAAACACTAGTACTCTAAATGCATGGTGTACATTTATAAATTATGCCAACCGGGTTCTACTTCGTCATTTACATTTTATCTTGTACATTCAGGAGATTTTTTAAAATGTAATTTTAATAAAAATGTACTTTTCAGAGTAATTCTTAAAATTCAAATTTTTCCGAAGTTTTATAAAAATATAAAAGATTTTTAAAAAATTATGTTGGTTTTGGTTTACATTCATATGGCTGATATCCAAAAATAATCTTCAATATTTTTTTTTATTTCTCAAAATTCAGACAATTTTTCATTCAAAAAATTATATAAAATTCTAACTTCTTTAGAACTATTACAAATAAAGGGAAGTTTATGAAGCCAGTTTTATGGAACATTTTGTTAAATCTGTAAACAGTAAAATCCAACACATTATTTCACCAGTAAACATTTAAAATTTCTCCAAAATTCAGGCTCCTGCTTTTCAGTGTAAGGGTGTAGGAAGGGGGTCGACCCAATATACTGTGCCAGTCAATATGGCGTGTGAGCGATAATCGGTTAATTACTCAGTTACGTCTGTTTACTCACAACGTCTGTGTGAGTGCCTGCTGAACAACGGCTTTTTCATCATTCTGGTCGTCGTTTGCATGCTTTTAAAGCACCTTCTTTCCGTTCTGGCTGTAGGTCTTTTCCTCATGACATAAAAGGCAAATCACAACTCCAGACATGTCAATAAGTTTCCGACGCCATGTTTCTCGTGGCTGAACATATTTATCAACTAATTTGAGCCAGTCGTCCCTCCATTTATTTTTAATGCCCTGGTCCAACTGTTTAATTCTCTCCTTTTTTTTTTTTTAACAGATTTCTAAATACTGTGGCATATTTTCAGGAAAATCTATCCAAAAGTTACATGATTGAATCCAGTGTAAAGGAGGACTAAACATGGGTCGACATCAGAAACAATCAGAATTTATATAAAGACGCGTTTAAAACCTGAGTATTGCTAAGTAATAGTGACAAATACAAACCACCACAGAACAAGACAAGCGACAAAGTATTGACACAGTAAATCAGAAATTACACAGACGCTGAAAATGAAACTTTGGCGATTTGATTGAGGGAAATCCATTTTTCCGTCCGAGTACTAACACCCATGTGTTGTACATAAATTTATTTTCAGTAACTGTTGCCTTTTTTGCTTTTAAAAAAAAACAAGAGTTTTAATACAGAAACTAATTTTATAAAACAGAAAATAAATCACATATTAATCATCACACTTAAATATTATACATTTAATTCTTCAAATTCTACTTGACTGATACGACTGTGCAACATGATGTAAGTAGTATATGCTTAAATAAAAGGGATGACACTGATCCTCTGACAGAAGTGGAACCCGACATGGTTATCCACCTCAGTGTTCAGTGTGTTGTGCATTTTGAGATGCTTTTCTGCTCACCACAATTGTACAGAGTGGTTATCTGAGTTACTGTAGCCTTTCTGTCAGCTCAAACCAGTCTGGCCGTTCCCCGGTGAACCCTCTCATCGACAAGGCGGTTCCATCCAGGTGTTCCTAACAAAGTGCTCAGTGAGTGTATATTAAATGCCAACCAAAGGACAAAGAGATAAATGTGCCTTGTAGTGAGTCTCCTCGGGGCTTCCTCAGATTAACTCCCCAAATGCTGATCCTGTCAGGTGAGAATCCCACCAATGTCCTGAAACTGTTCCTGTCCATTTCAGCTCCCTCTTCCACTGACTGGGTTCAGCTTGAGTCCCTGTGCTTTTTCACCTGCTCTTTCAGGGTTTTTAAGGGACTGAGGTCCAGGCAGTTTCATGCAGATCACAAGTTGTTCCACATTCAGTGTAGAATTGTGTGCAGTCTGATTCACTGTGCACCATGAACACACACTGACCACGTCTCCGAGTCTCTTTCATTTGTTAGAACTAAATGACTGACGTGTTTACGAATGTGTTGTGTGTTCCCCAACATGGAAATGCAGGAACACCAGAGTCTTCATCTCACACACACACACACACACACACACACACACACACACACTCACCAAAACCTGAAAATAAAAGAAAAACATCTGGATTAATCCCCACACACTGGACTGTGGTACTTCATGAGCAACAGCATGTAATCATCTCTGCTCCAAGAGAAACATTATTATCTCCTGTTTATAATTTAATTCAACATTTATTCAGTCTTATATAATATGTGTTTTAACATTGAGCTCCAACAAATGAGAACTTCCACAAGATCTAATAGGAAAGTGAGCAGACGTTTCCCATCACATCACTGCTCTTATCCAATCACAGGCTTTGGAGCTTTTTAAACAGTAACTAACACTGCGGTGGGTTTGATCTCTTGTTCTACATGTAGATTTAAGTGCAGACTTTAAGAAGAAGCCGAGGTGAATTTTACAGGAACGACAGAAGACACGGTGTGGAGGTGGAGAGCAGGAAGGAGTGTCAGAGTGAGTAAAGTGGCTCCTTAAATCAAATATTTGTGGCAGTGTGGCATTAAAGATGATCGTTTTACTGAGTTTTGAGGAGAGTTGAGAAGAAAGTGTGCTGCTGATCAGAAACAGGGAAAAGCCGAGATCATCTTATTCAGACAAAAGCAGCAGGATGAAGTCAGAGACAGCAGGGTGTCACAAGGAGACGAGGTGTTCATTTACAATCACTCTCATGCACTCAGACGGGACATTTTGGAGACTCTGACTGACTCCATCTTCTGCTTTCAGATTAATTTAAAATCAATTTTACTGAACAACAAACAGCATTAAAGACAACTGGGAGGAAAAAGTCGGATTAAATAGAACACAGTGAAAATTTCTAAAACTGGTTTCATGACCTGGCCATGTAACATTTACTGAAATTAAAGGAAAATGATAGAGGTTAAATTATTATTCTTTTCCCCCCCAACATTCACCTAAAAAGGTTATTACTTACCAGAGTTCCTGTAGTTTGTAATGTTCATCATCCTTAAGAGCAGAGAGCAGCTTCTTTCCTGAGTCTTCTATTTTATTCCCAACCAGATTCAGTTCTCTCAGGTGTGAGGGA
The DNA here is from genome assembly GCF_027579695.1 of Neoarius graeffei. Classification (NCBI taxonomy): domain Eukaryota; kingdom Metazoa; phylum Chordata; class Actinopteri; order Siluriformes; family Ariidae; genus Neoarius; species Neoarius graeffei. Next base: position 15,898,251 of record NC_083590.1, on the reverse strand, counting down.
TTTGATCTCAGAGCTGAAGCAAGAGCAGTACAGCCTTCTTCTGAGACACCACAATTATACAACCTGCAGAGACACAATCAGTGCGTTTACATGCACATCCAAATCGAGCTGCTGTCGGTAATCGAGCAAAGGGTCCCAGCAGGGGTGCCAGAGAAATCCAATCCTACATGCACACAAGGAAATCGAGCTATTGTGTGAGGTACATTGTGCACCCGAGCCACAGGTGGCGCTACACGCCCCATCGTGTTGGTGCACTTCCGGTTGTCGTCATGAAGAAGAGCTATTCAAGAGTATAAACAAAGTTATCAGTTCCGTGTTCACAAGAAGAGTGTTTGTATGTACGAACAGAAGTGTTCCTAATAAAATGGCCACTAAGTTGAAGTTGATCTGTAATGGTGAACATATTAACTGTTAGCCTGCTAACATGCTAATAACTTACCAACTAATTGGAAATGGGTGCGTACATGCCCAGACACAAGTGTTCCTAATAAAGTGGCGGCTAAGGTGAAGTGTCATGCCGACCGAGGCTGTTGTGTTTCCTGCTTGTGGTCTCGTCACTCCCGGAAGGGGCAGTGCTGAAGTAAGTAGCTCGACTACGTAGCTCGGTAGGGTTTACATGCACTAAGTAGCTCGGCTACAATCGCATAATCTAGGTCGCATAGTTCGATTACGAGAAATCCAGTTCGGTTCGATTTCAGCCGAGCTAAGGTGTTTCCATGGCATTTACAACTTCGATTTCAGTCGAGCTACGGCAGAAATTCGATTTTCTCTATGTGCATGTAAACGCACTGACTGACACACACTTCACTGCCTCAGTTTATGAACATAAAGATTTGCTTTGATGTTTTTGCTTTGCTTTCTAATGAGCTCTTGGAGAAGCCGTTCGCTCAGAGGTTCACACACTTTTTAAACCCCAGAGTGTGAATGTTTAAATGGTTTATTCAGGACTGATGAGAACAAGTGTGACTGTTTTCTTTAGACAGAATGTGTTTGTCTATGATTCTGACTCGGATGAAGATTAGACCATGTTTTATTATTAAAGAAAACCAGGTAATGTCAAAGTCTTCAAAACTTTTTTGCAAACACAAGTAGTGAAATAATTTTTTTAAATCCCCTGTTATTTATTAAGAAACATTTTTTGGGTCTTAAAATTGGTGAATTTTTCCAAGTATGTGAAAGAATTTTAATTTCAGAAAACATCTATTCTTCATTACAGTTCTCTCTCTCTCTCTCTCTCCTGCTGAGATGTTTTTTTTTTCCCCTGTGAAAACACACTCGCCCACACTCCATTCCCTCCCAGTGAAGTGGTGCGTCTGGGCGGGGCTCAAAATGACCAGACAGACACTTTGGCAAAATAAACAGTTTGAGTTTAGTGAACAAACAGCGTGATATTGATGGAGTATCTCACTGCAATCTGAGTCACTAAAATATTGACCACCACCAAGACTGATGAATAAAATAGACACTTTGGGAAACTTTTCATTGCTGCATTTTAATGAAATGTGAGGGGAAGCCGGGCTTCCAGTGCCGTCTTAAAGCAAATCACCACTGACAGAGATGGACTGGAAGATTATTTACTATTTTAAATTATTATTATTCCTTCTGTTTGAAAAATTCAAAATAAAAGTATTGTTGTTGTGGCTTGCAGTTTATTGGAAGTTCTTTCCTGCTCCATTTTTATTTTTATTTAAAAGCCTTTTTTTTTTAAATCTATTTATTATTTCTGCATCAGTTCTATGGCATTAACGTCTCATTTTAGTTTTTAAACTCTATATTCCTGAGATCATTTCCACCATGTCACTGCTGCTTTAAACCCTGCAGCTCACACAGAGGGCAGTTAGTTTGTGTCTCAGGTGCAGTTTGTGTGATTAGTTACAGTGTTGTAGTAAATTTCACAGTGATTTCAGACACAGTGCAGTCGGATCAAGTCCCGTTTTGTGCTGCAGCTTCTCGCATACGTCCATCTGACCCAAAGACTCTGTGACAAATCATCAGTGTGCAGTGAACAGAAACAATCTTCCTCCTCAGGACATTGATGATGAACCTAAAACCTCTGCTTCAGTCTCACTATTAGATAATGTGTCTTACTGAGGAGCAGGTCATGTGACTCTCAGAGAGATGATCTTACCCCAGTATCTCCAGTTTACAGTGAGGATTCTCCAGTACAGCACAGAGACGCTTCACTCCTGAGTCTCCCAGATTATTATAGGACAGATTCAGTTGTCTCAGGTGTGAGGGGTTTGATCTCAGAGCTGAACTCAGAGCAGCACAGCCTTCATCTGAGACACCACACTCCTTCAACCTGCAGAGACACAATGACACACACTTCATCAACAGATTTTCATCTCATCTCATTATCTCTAGCCGCTTTATCCTGTTCTACAGGGTCGCAGGCAAGCTGGAGCCTATCCCAGCTGACTACAGGCGAAAGGCGGGGTACACCCTGGACAAGTCGCCAGGCCATCACAGGACTGACACATAGACACAGACAACCATTCACACTCACATTCACACCTACGGTCAATTTAGAGTCACCAGTTAACCTAACCTGCATGTCTTTGGACTGTGGGGGAAACCGGAGCACCCGGAGGAAACCCACGAGGACACAGGGAGAACATGCAAACTCCACACAGAAAGGCCCTCGCCGGCCACAGGGCTCAAACCCAGACCTTCTTGCTGTGAGACGACAGCGCTAACCACTACACCACCGTGCCGCCCCAACAGATTTTCATCTTGGTTTAATTCTTACTTTCAAAACGATGAGTGTAAAATTAATTTTATTATTCAGAATGTCACAAGGTTTTAATATCACCTGTTTATTCTCATTAACAGTGTAATTAATAATGATAATACTGAGTGTTATATTGAGTTTCTCTCCTCTGTTGTGTGTGATATTAAACCATCAGCAGCTGAAGCTGAACAGAGAACAGCAGAGAGACCATGAACTTTAATCAGAGAGAGACAGAGAGAGACTGAATCTCAGATGGTTCTCTACTAGACTTATAGTGCACTACACAGGGAAATTAACTTGTTTCTCCAGAGTCTACAGAGTGCATTTATAGACAGGGATGAGAATGGAAAATATTTAAAAAGTCTGAAAAAACCAGGGCGGGGCCCATGGCCCAAGGGGGCAGGGCCCAGGGGTTCCAGGCGCTAATGATTTTTGGCTTTTTTTTTTTTTTACCCCAAAACCATTAATTTTATCAGCAAAAAGTTGCAATGTATTTGGAAATAAATTTCCCTTCTTGGTGGACAACCAGGTGAAAATGATTAATATGGTACAAGAGACTTGTTTTTAATCAATTCACATTTGATGACTTCAAAAAATCAATGCACCTTTTAATATAAACGAGCTCTACAGTATTATATTTCTGCATTTTTGCTATTCATGTCTTTGAATACTCTAATCCTTTAAAATGAAGTGCAAACCAGAAAAAAGTTCTGTCATATAATTCTCTTAAGCTTTCTTCTGATGTTATCATGGTAGCAGGAGGTCTTGCATATTAAGCAGGCAACATTCAACATCACTCATCACTTCCCTTTCAACTGTTGTGTGTACTAACTAGGTTTTATCTGGACAGGATGTTGTGTAATGTAATGCATATACCATACGGTCAATTTGAAGATCGAGATGGTGATTTTGAGTTAAAGAACAGGCATGTACAATGGGCATTACAAATTGGAAAAATTTTTTTAAATCAAAAACTACAAGTTCATCTCGGCCTAAAAAAATGTGGGCAGACGCTCCCGCGCGGCACATGCCAGCAATTCCCCCCCATGAAATGAGCAATAAGTAGGAGAGTTATACACGGTATCATACCTAAAATTTTATCAGAAATATAGATATGATACTATGATTCTCCACAACATGCTACACTAGACAAGCTAACCTCATTTATAAAAAGATACACACTTATATATGACATGTATTTGATATATATGATGTATATTCATACATTGTTACTTTACGGAAATCTTCAATAAGTTTGGTCTTTTCATGACAGCCTGTTGTTGACCTAAATATAATGCACATGAAATGACACTCCTCACCTCAACATGTCCTTTACAATCATTTAAACCACCATGGGCAATGCTGAAACCACTGCTGCAAACAGTACATCGCGCGAAACTGTCATTATTTTCTACCCTTATTAGACAGGGAGATTCTATGTAATCTGAGGTGAAGTGGGGTTTGTACTTTGGTTTTTTGGGGCACGCGCTCTCTCTCTCTCTGCTATGCCGGTCCTGTCGGCTGCACTGACTCAACTAAAAACTTCGGTCCTCGAGAAAAGGGATAAAAGCCCGCCCACACTGAAAGCTGATTGGCTTATTTTGCTGAGTAACCCAATCAGGATGCTCTTTGTCTGGCATGCGCTACATGAACAGGCATACAGGCAGTGTTGCCACATTGGGTGGTTTTAAGTGCATTTTGGCAGGTTTTGAACATATTTTGGGATGGAAAACATCAGCAATATCTGGCAACACTGCACACAGTCTCCCTCGCGCGCGCACATTCTAAGATGTGTGATGCAGACCTTAATGTTGCACGCGCACGCTCTTGCTCGCTTCTATCAATATGCAGGAGACTCCTGGAAGTTCCGGGAGACTTGGGATGTCTGCGTTATAAGGTGACCACAGATCGTTAATTATACCCCCCCCCTGAAAATTTCTCAACGGATTTACATCGATCTCAAAAACGATCATTTTGGTCTGAAAAAGTCGGAAATCCGCCGATTGACGGAAAATTCTCATCCCTGTATAGAACACTATAGATTTATATTATTGTAGAATCAAGGAAGTAAAAGTCTGAATCATGGAGAAAAACAAGCACCATCATGAATTCAAACTAAGATATACGAATGCCCGACTTAAAGCGTTCACTCTGAGGAGGAATAACATGCGTGTCTTTTCAAAACCAGATTACTGACTGAATTTATTGCCAGTTTAAAAAAATCCTGCATTATAAAACTGATAGAGTGTAAAATATTTACATATTGGGTTCACCAGGTTATCCACATTTAGGGAGTCAAATTTACAGTAAATAGAAAAGGTCCATAAGAATGACATGAAGACAGAGGGCCAGATGTGCTGAGCTTTTTCACTCAAGACAAAATTTGGAAAAATTCAAGACCATTTTAGGATCTTCGTGAAAGAACTACGGAGGAAAACTGCATGGGGTTAATACTGCTTGTTCACTGGGCTGCTTCTCCAACACAGATCTGGCAACCCAGTTCATAGCAGATAGACAAAGACAAACTGAAAAAAATTCACAAACAAAAACTTGAACTGTAGGTATATTTTAAAAAGTCAACAAAAGAATAGTTGCTGTGGCTTACAATTTATTTTAAGTTCAGTTATTTTCTCTTTTTTTTAATCTTCTCCCTTTCCATGTCACTGCAGCTCACACAGAGGGCAGTTAGTGTTTCAGGTGCAGTTTGTGTGATTAGTTACAGTGTTGTAGTAAATTTCACAGTGATTTCAGACACATTGCAGTCGGATCAAGTCCCGTTTTGTGCTGCAGCTTCTCACATACGTCCATCTGACCCAAAGACTCTGTGACAAATCATCAGTGTGCAGTGAAAAGAAACAATCTTCCTCCTCAGGACGTTGATGATGAACCTAAAACCTCTGCTTCAGTCTCACTATTAGAGAATGTGTCTTACTGAGGAGCAGGTCATGTGACTCTCAGAGAGATGATCTTACCCCAGTGTCTCCAGTTTACAGTGAGGATTCTCCAGTACAGCACAGAGACGCTTCACTCCTGAGTCTCCCAGATTATTATTAGTCAGATTCAGTTCTCTCAGGTGTGAAGGGTTTGATCTCAGAGCTGAACTCAGAGCAGCACAGCCTTCATCTGAGACACCACAACCCCACAACCTGCAGAGACACAATGACACACACTTCATCAACAGATTTTCATCTTGGTGTAATAGTGGTTGTGCAGATGATGTCTCTCATGTTGGACTGTCTCTATTCTCTTCACCAATCACAAGGGATTATTAATAATGAATCAAACATTACCACTGTTACTGACATTAAGTTTACTCGAGGTGCAAATGATTAAGAATAAAGTGAGTAACTGAAAGGTTTAAGTGAAGTCAGGTTTTGTAGAATTTATCTCTGCTTGATTGGATTTTTAATGATCACATACTTTACGATTAAGACATTAATTTCTTTAAAGTAAAAGTGAGGAGAAATGATCACTTCATGACTAATATATTTGTTCTGCATGTTTTACTTTTACAGAAAATTTTAATTGATAAACAACACTGTATACAACTATTAACTGCTGCTTTAGTGAGTTATTGTGACTCTCAGAGAGATGATCTTACACCAGTGTCTCCACTTTACAGTGAGGATTCTCCAGTAGAGCACAGAGACGCTTCAATCCTGAGTCTTCTAGTTTATTCCGAGTCAGATCCAGTGTCTTCACAGTCAGATGCAGTTCTCTCAGACTGGAGGTTTCTGAGTTGAGCACTGAGACCAGAGCTTCAGCGCTTCTCCATTTAATTGTACCACAACTGATCCTGAAGGAAATAAAATAATACATAATAAACTCACAAATGATCAAACAGGTCCTCAAATCTTTCACTGCACCATTTTATTTTCATAAATGACAAAAGTACAAACTCCAAGTCGACAACACACTGAAATGCTGTAACAGTAATTCACAGTTCGGGCTGTTCGGATTTGAGTTTTCTGCTGCACACGTTATCACTGACACATGGGATAAACACGCAACATCAAATCTGATCACCAAATCGGGAAATAAGAGTCTGATCTAAAATATTTATTCGAGGAGAAAGGAAAAAAAGAGTTTCAAAAGTCAGGTTTAGATGAAGCAGGCAGAGTTTGAGGCAGAATCATATTTATCTGAACAGATCAGACATTTGATTTGTTCTCTAATTAGTGAGCGACTGAAATGATCACAGCCCAGTGCTGAAGGGGTTTTATGGAGATACTCATGATGAGCTACTTGGCTAACACACAGAGAGAGAGAAAAAAAAAAAAAAAAGTGTGTGTGTGAGTGAGTGTGTGTGTGAGAGAGAGTGTGTGTGTTCCCAGGTGCTCCTTATTTGTTCCTGGTGCCAGTGATTTACAGACTGGACATGTTCTACCTTTACACTCTGTGTGTTGTCTCTCCCTGTCTGACCTGAAATCAATAAAATAACAGAGCTACAGCAGGGAAAAGAACAAAAGCTGTGAAGGTCAAAAAAGTTAAAATTTATAAAAGATGTCAGGATATTAGAAGAACAAAAGAATAATTAGCATGTAATAAATTTATGATGTAATAAAAGTAAATAAGAATGGTGTTTCTGATGAGTTCTCTGTGAAAGTCTGTTTTTCCACTTGAATAAAACCTTTTATCAGGTCATAATAACAGTAAAGATTCTAATTATAATTCTGTATTACTGCAAACTCCACATGGTTCTATCGGCCCAGTGTCTGCGTCATTACATTTCACTAATAACACAAATTTAACGTGGAGAAATGTGAAGAAAAAGATTTTCAAACTAAACACAGTGAAGATTTTGTACAGGGGAGGAAAAAAAATAATAAATCTGCATGTTTATTGGACACTGGAGCCTGTAATAGAGGTGTAATTTGTAAATATTGTAAATAAAACTATAAGTAAAAGTCATGTTTGATTATTTTCATTGATTTTTGGAAATGTGTTGTTTGTAAGTCTAGTTAGTTGGCTGTCCCTTCCATCTTCAGCTCACAGCTTCGATACTTCTTGGGATAAAATGACATCATGCGACATGTAAACATTTTTCTCCTTCAATGACATCAACTGGTTTCCACACGTTTAATCGCTGCCCTTCAGTATTATTCAATTCTACATGCAACTGTTATCCCCTAATTTATCAACTGATCTATTTGTATTAACACACTCTGGATCACCTGAAACTCAAAACATCCCAAAACAGGGGTGGACAGGAATGAAGTACATTTACTGGAGTTCTGAATTTAAGTACATTTTTTGTATCTATACTTTACTCGACCCATCCTAGAACTGCCACCTTATTGTGGTGGAGGGGTTTGTGTGCTTGAATGATCCTAGGAGCTATGTTGTCAGGGGCATTACGCCCCTGTTAGGGTTTCCCAAGGCAGACAGGTCCTAGGTGACTGGCCAGACCAAGACCAGTTCACCAAAATCCCTTATGGAAATTAAAAAAAAAAAAAAAAATTCAAGGACCGTGACGTCGCCCGGTATGACACAGTCGGGGCCCCACCCTGGAGCCAGGCCCAGGGTTGGGGCTTGTATGCGAGCACCTGGTGGCCGGGCCTTTGCCCACAGGGCCCGGCCGGGCTCAGCCCGAAGCGATGACATAGGCCCGACTTCCTGTGGGTTCACCATCCACAGAGGTAGCCGTAGGGGGCTGGTGCAGTGTGGATTGGGCGGCAGTCGAAGGCAGGGGCCTCGACGACCTGATCCCTGAACACAGCGGCTAGCTGTTGGGACATGGAGTGTCACTTCGCTGGGGGGAAAGAGCCTGAGCTTGTGCGGGAGGTTGAGAGGTACTGGCTAGAGATAGTCGGGCTCACCTCCACGCACAGCTTGAGCTCCGGAACCCAGCTCCTCGAGAGTGGCTGGACTCTCCGCTTCTCTGGAGTCACCCACGGTGAGTGGCAGCGGGCTGGTGTGGGCTTGCTTATAGCTCCCCAGCTCAGCCGCCATGTGTTGGAGGTTACCCCAGTGAATGAGACGGTCGCCTCTCTGCGCCTTCGGGTCGGGAAGAGGGCTCTTGCTGTTATTCGGCCCGTAGGCACAAACGGCAGTATAGAGTATCTGGCCTCCTTGGAGTCCCTGGGAGAGGTACTCAGACTGGGGACTCCAATTTTCTTCTGGGGGACTTTAACGCTCATGTGGGCGACGATAGTGACACCTGGAGGGGTGTGATTGGGAGGAACAGCCTCCCCGATCTGAACCCGAGTGGTGCTTTGTTATTGGACTTCTGTGTTAGTCACGGTTTGTCCATAACAAACACCATGTTCGAGCATAGGGGTGTCCATAAGTGCAAGTGGCACCAGGATACCTTAGGTCAGAGGTCGATGATCGACTCTGTTGTCGTTTCATCTGATCTCCGGCCCTATGTCTTGGACACTTGGGTGAAGAGAGGGGCTGAGCTGTCAACTGATCACCACCTGGTGGTGGTGTTGGATCCACTGGCGGAGGAGGAAGCCGGACAGACCTGGCAGGCCCAAACATATGGTGAGGGTCTGCTGGGAACGTCTGGCCGAGCACTCTGTCGGGGAGGTCTTTAACTCCCACCTCCGGGAGAGCTTCTCCCAGCTTCCGAGGGAGGCGGGGGACATTGAGTCTGAGTGGACCATGTTCTCTGCCTCCATTGTCGACACGGCTGTTCGGAGCTGTGGCCGGAAGGTCTTCGGTGCCTGTCGTGGCGGCAATCCCCGAACCCGGTGGTAGACACTGGAAGTAAGGGATGCCGTCAAGCTGAAGGAGTCCTATCGGGCCATGTTGGCCTCCAGGACTCCTGAGGCAGGTGACTGGTATCGGCAGGCCAGGCGTGCCGCAGCTCGGGCAGTTGCGGAGGCAAAAACTCGGAACTGGGAGGAGTTCGGGGAGGCCATGGAGGAGGACTATTGGTCAGCCTCGAGGAAATTCTGGCAAACCATCCGGCTCCTCAGGAGGGGGAAGCAGTACTCTGCCAACACTGTTTACAGTGCGGGTGGGGAGCTGTTGACCTCAACTGGGGATATTGTCAGGCGGTGGAAGGAATACTTTGAGGATCTCCTCAATCCCACCGTCACATCTTCCATTGAGGAAGCGGAGGCTAATGACTTGGAGGTGGACTCATCCATTACACAAGCCAAAGTCACGGAGGTGGTTTGCAAGCTCCTCGGTGGCAAGGCACTGGGGGTGGATGAGATCCACCCTGAGTATCTCAAGTCTCTGGATGTTGTGGGGCTGTCTTGGCTGCCATGCCTCTGCAACATCACGTGGCGGTCGGGGACAGTGCCTCTGGAGTGGCAGACCAGGGTGGTGGTCCCTCTTTTTAAGAAAGGGGACCAGAGAGTGTGCCCCAATTATAAGAGAAATCACACTTCTCAGCCACCCCGGGAAGGTTTACTCCAGGGTACTGGAGAGGAGAATTCGGCCAATAGTAAAACCTCGGAACCAGGAGGAACAATGCGGTTTTCGTCCTGGTCGTGGAACACTGGACCAGCTCTATACCCTTCATAGGGTGCTCGAGGGTTCATGGGAGTTTGCCCAACCAGTCCACATGTGCTTTGTGGATCTGGAGAAGGCATTCGACCGTGTCCCTCGTGGTATTCTGTGGGGGGTGCTTTGGGAGTATGGGGTTCGGGGTTCTTTGCTAAGGGCTGTCCGGTCCCTGTACGAACGGAGCAGGAGTCTGGTTCGCATTGCCGGCAGTAAGTCAGACCTGTTCCCAGTGCATGTTGGACTCCGGCAGGGCTGCCCTTTGTCACCGGTTCTGTTCATAACTTTTATGGACAGAATTTCTAGGCGTAGCCAGTAGGCCGTAAGGTGAACCCCGAAAAGTCTTTCAGAAACAAGATTCTGCTCCGACGTCTCCAAACTACATAATATCCAATTCTTAAAAATGGACGTATTATGAAATGATGTCATCAAAAAGTTCTCACCTTGTAATGCTGTCAATTTTTCGCACGAAGGCTTGAAAAAGCGAACTAATGTCATCGGCGCGGAATGATATTTTGGCACCGCGGAATAGGATTTCACTACAGAACAGGTTCCAAGGCATTTGTAATGTGTATATATCACTGTTTTGTTGTTTACATTTTCTATTAAAGTTTGCAATTTGCCACATAGTTCTGTTGTGTGGTGTATGATGACTCAGTCTTGCATCTTTTGTTGCCACTGCTGCAGGTGCATAGTGCTGCCTAGTGCGTTTACCTACCTCTGCTGTGCCGCTGCATCAGGCGGTAGTGAATTAGGTAGTGAATACTTGAATCCCTGCCATTGTGCCTCTGAACTGAGCAATAGAACTGCAATATTATATATAGGTTGTATTATTATTATTATTATTATTATTATTGTGTATTATTATTCCTATGGACTCTTCTCCTTCCTGCACAATTTCTTAAATCTTGATCTGAAAATCACATGCATTGCCTATATATTATACAGGTCCTTCTCAAAAAATTAGCATATTGTGATAAAGTTCATTATTTTCTGTAATGTACTCATAAACATTAGACTTTAATATATTTTAGATTCATTACACACAACTGAAGTAGTTCAAGCCTTTTATTGTTTTAATATTGATGATTTTGGCAAAAAAAGTAAAGGAAAACCAAAAATCCCTATCTCAAAAAATTAGCATATTTCATCTGACCAATAAAAAAAGTGTTTTTAATACAAAAAAAGTCAACCTTCAAATAATTATGTTCAGTTATGCACTCAATACTTGGTCGGGAATCCTTTGGCAGAAATGACTGCTTCAATGCGACGTGGCATGGAGGCGATCAGCCTGTGGCACTGCTGAGGTGTTATGGAGGCCCAGGATGCTTCGATAGCGGCCTTAAGCTCATCCACAGTGTTGGGTCTGGTGTCTCTCAACTTCCTCTTCACAATACCCCACAGATTCTCTATGGGGTTGAGGTCAGAAGAGTTGGCAGGCCAATTGAGCACAGTAATACCATGGTCAGTAAACCATTTACCAGTGGTTTTGGCACTGTGAGCAGGTGCCAGGTCATGCTGAAAAATGAAATCATCTCCATAAAGCTTTTCAGCAGATGGAAGCATGAAGTGCTCCAAAATCTCCTGATAGCTAGCTGCATTGACCCTGCCTTTGATAAAACACAGTAGACTAACACCAGCAGATGACATGGCACCCCAAATCATCACAGACTGTGGAAACTTCACACTGGGCTTCAAACACCTTGGATTCTGTGGCTCTCCACTCTTCCTCCAGACTCTAGAACCGTGATTTCCAAAGTAAATGCAAAATGTACTTTCATCTGAAAAGAGGACTTTGGACCACTGAGCAACAGTCCATTTCTTTCTCTCCTTAGCCCAGATAAGACACTTCTGACATTGTCTCTGGCTCAGGAGTAGCTTGATATTAGGAATGCAAAAGTTGTATCCCCTTTCTTGAAGATGTCTGTTCGTGATGGGTCTTGATACACTGACACCAGCCTCAGTCCACTCCTTGTGAAGCTCTCCCAAGTTCTTGAATCAACTTTTCTTGACAATCCTCTCAAGACTGCGGCCATCCCTGTTGCTTGTGCACCTTTTCCAGCCACCCTTTTCAGCAATGACCTTTTGTGGCTTACCCTCCTTGTGGAGGGCATCAGTGATCATCCTCTGGACAACAGTCAAGTCAGCAGTCGTCCCCATGATTGTGGTTGTGTGTACTGAACTAGACCGAGAGATACACTGTGTTCATACTGTTTTACTCAAACTCGAAATGAAATATTCTAATATTTTGAGATGTTTTTTTTTTAATGTTTTTGTACTGTATGCCATACTGATTAAAATTAAAATAGAAAAATTCTTGAAACATTTTAGTTTGTGTAATGAGTCTATAATATATAACATTTTCACTTTCTTAAATAACTGATGGAAAATATTGAACTTTATCACAATATGCTAATTTTTTGAGAAGGATCTGTATATGCCATTTTATGGCTAATCCATGGTGTGTATAGCCCACAATGATGAGTCAATACTCTATTCCATTACTGCCTGTGTAACATTGTAGGTCCCCATACGAAAAAGAACAGTAAAGAACTTATAAGAGTTTACCACTGTCTTAGTAGTAAATCCTTATAAATATAAGGATAAATCCTTATAAGGATTTATAAATAAATATATATGCCATGTATGATTTACTCCTGAAAGTGGCCCATTTTGCATTTTCCTCATACAAATTTATGAAAATCTAGTATGTATGAAGTGAACATTGTGCATGGTTTTTACAGATAATGTGTATGATGAATTACACCGTCTTTGTATGCTTCATGTAATGTTTGTAGTTTTAAATTATATTTTACAGTTTAAAATGTATATGCCTTTTATATGTAAATCCACATATGTTTGTGTTGGATTTACATATAAAAGGCATGTACATTTTAAACTGTAAAATATAATTTAAAACTACAAACATTACATGAAGCATACAAAGACGGTGTAATTCATCATACACATTATCTGTAAAAACCATGCACAATGTTCACTTCATACATACTAGATTTTCATAGAAAATTTGTATGAGGAAAATGCAAAATGGGCCACTTTCAGGAGTAAATCATACATGGCATATATATTTATTTATAAATCCTTATAAGGATTTATCCTTATATTTATAAGGATTTATCCTTATATTTATAAGGATTTACTACTAAGACAGTGGTAAATTCTTATAAGTTCTTTACTGTTCTTTTTCGTATGGGTCTGTTTTTCAAGCAAATTGTTTTATGGTTGATCAGTACTTTATAGTTAATAACCTAAGAGAATGAATACATGAATGGTCCTAGTCATAGACCATTACACCATATTTTGTACTATAATAATGGTGATAAAATTATTTTTATTCTAATAATAATATAAACACTTCAATATACCACATATATGCAATATTGTCTTAGTGATGTATTTAAAGCACTATTTAGGACTTAGAAGACATTTCACCCACTTTGGAGGGTGTTTTGGAGACTTTTTCTACTAATGTGACTGTAATTACGCAAGCTGTCAGCTGATCTGTGGTCAAAAATCGGCAACACGATTGGTCCAGACCGGTCACGTGATGTCCCGACACGTCATTTTTAGAGGAAAATACTTTGCCACGCGATCGCTCGGTGCGAGGAATTGACAGGATTATAAGGTGAGAACTTTTTTCGCCACACTTTCTAGTACTCATTCTTAGTTTTAAAATAAATATTTCGTAGTTCGGAGACGTCGGAGCGAGATGAAACGAAAACGGGGTTCACCTTACGGCCTACAGGGGCCAGAGGGAATCCTGATTGGGAACCATAGGATTTCATCTCTGCTTTTGGCAGATGATGTTGTCCTGTTGGCTTCTTCAAACCAGGACCTTCAGCATGCACTGGGGTGGTTTGAAGTCGAGTGTGAAGCAGCTGGGATGAGAATCAGCACCTCCAAGTCTGAGGCCATGGTTCTCGACTGGAAAAGGGTGGCTTGCCCTCTTCAGGTTGGTGGAGAAGTCCTGCCTCAAGTGGAGGAGTTTAAGTATCTCGGGATCTTGTTCACGCGTGAGGGAAGGATGGAGTGTGAGATCGACAGGAGGATCGGTGCAGCCTCCGCAGTGATGTGGTCGCTTTACCAGTCCATTGTGGTGAAGGAGCTGAGCCAAAAGGCGAAGCTCTCGATTTACCAGTCAATCTACGTTCCGACTCTCACCTATGGTCATGAGCTTTGGGTAATGACCGAAAGAACAAGATCGCGGATACAAGCGGCCGAAATGAGTTTCCTTCGCAGGGTTGCTGGGCGCTCCCTTAGAGATAGGGTGAGAAGCACAGTCACTCGGGAGGAGCTCGGAGTAGAGCCGCTGCTCCTCCTCATCGAGGGGAATCAGCTGAGGTGGCTTGGGCATCTCTTTCGGACGCCTCCTGGACACCTCCCTGGGGGGGTGTTCCAGGCATGTCCCCCCGGGACGAGGCCCCGGGGAAGACCCAGGACACGCTGGAGGGACTATGTCTCTTGGCTGGCCTGGGAACGCCTTGGTGTTCTTCCCGAGGAGCTGGCAGAGGTGTCTGGGGAGAGGGAAGTTTGGGCTTCCATGCTCAGACTGCTGCCTCCACGACCCGGCCCCGGACAAGCGGAAGAAAATGAGATGAGATACTTTACTTGAGTGTTAATTTTTTGGAAGATTATAGCTGTGTTCACATATATACGGGTACGATAGTGGTATAACTGTATCGATACAAAGTATACCAGTACAGTTTAGTGCATCTGTCCACACTAGCGAGAAATTTTTGCGGTTTTCTTTCACGGTAGTTGAAATGCGCGTGCGCGAAATGTTTCCGTGGTTACCGAGTAACTTCCTTCCGAAAATATGCCGGATGAAACAATGTGTGCGCGCTTTTTGTTGTCAATGTACAGTCCATATTTCTGGTGGTCATTTATTCAGTCGAATCATATAAAATGCGTGAGGCAGTTGAGAAAGAAACAAAGAAAACGAATCTCCGTTCTTCACTATTTTATTCAGTGAAGACATCGATTGAGGTGTGTGACTTTGCGCATGCGCATTATATTTGTATCAATACAGAACTGCTTCATCTGTCCAAACTACAGCGAAGCCCTACAGTACCGATACTGTACCGGTACGAAACCCATACATTTGTGGGTTTCGTACCGACACAGTTATACCGCTACAGTACCGGTATAGTTGCTAGTGTGGACAGGTGTTGCGGTACGAAAGTAGTATCGTATCGGTACAAAATCCCTAGTGTTGACAGGGTATTGGACTCTTGACTCCAGGACATTTCTCTGAAGGTTCCTGTTACTCTGAAACATAGCTTTCATATCAGCAGATGAATTTTCGTTCCTTTTCGAAAACGCGAGGCCATACGCTGTGTTCGTGACAGGAGAAAACCAAATCACAGTAAACTCCGCCTATGATCAAGTTCAAAGTGCCTGCTGCATTTTTTTGAATAGGGGTGGGTTTCCTGAAAACCTCTTAAGGCCAAGAGTGTCTTTAATTACCTCCTAAGCTCCATCATCAAGCTAACGTGGTTTTCCCGAACAACATCATAGCCCAAGTAGTCCTTTAGTTTGCTCGGAATTTATGAGAGACCCGGCTCACTCGTTCAAAACAAAGAGTGTCTTGCTCACAGCTGAATCCACAGACTGCGCTGCGCCTCTGAGGGACTCTCACAGTCAATGGGGGAAACTGGTGTTGAATCTGCTGCTGGTGTTCAATTATTTTTCTTGTACATTGCAAGTACATTGAGTTAATTATTAATTAAATAAATGAAAAACATTTTGAATATTTTTCAATGTGTTATGGAATGATGTATGGATATTGTAATGTCACGTTGATATCGGCACATTTTAATCAGATTTAACTCCATTAGGCGAGTGATTATCTCATTTAGTTTCATAAATGAGACATTTCTGCACCTCTAACTGTGTGTGTGTGTGTGTATGCGTGCGCGCGCGCGCGCGCGCGAGCGAGAGGGGATTTGATCTGTCTCTACCTAAGAAAATATATACAAGAGGTCAATTCAACATCCTCAGGTAGAGACAGAGCAACCCCCCCCCCAAATGGGAGAGCATTGCTAACTTGGCATTGTGGGTAACAGTTGAAATAATCCTGACTGTACTGTATGTTTGAGTAATAGTGAAATGAGCGGGCATGGGGAACACATTTACTTAATCATTTAGTTTATTGTTTGCTCATTCTTTCATGTGAACATTTATTCATTTAATTAAAAAACACGCTCGGAATAAAAATTATTGCCCAAAAAAATTTTAAATAGTTTCAATTATTAATTACCACATTATATATGTAATGTTTAATGATGATACAATATATTAACATATTTTAAACACTTTATATTTCATGGTTTTCTGGTAAAGAAAACGAACGCCATGTGACCTCATTGACAGGACTAAGCAAATATTAATGTCTATATTGGGGACACGCACTGCAAAGAAGCTCTTCATAATGTTGCTCTTATCACTTCTTCTTACGAGTGAGTTCGGGAAAACCACGTACAGACAAAACGTTCGTTGCTTCCAAGAGTCTCTCAACTCGCTCTTGAGCCCTAAAGGGCAACATTATCGGGAAACCTGCCCCTGTTCAGTTTGAACTTGGTGGTGATGGTAATGATGACTACAGCAGATAAAAATGATGGTTCCCCACCAGAGCACCCAGGGCCAGATCTGAAGTCCATGTTTGAGATTTTGAAATGAAGAAAGATTTGTATTGTTTTAAATGTTTGCTCTGTTTACCACAAAGATACATCACTGTTACACAAATTTCCCATACAACCTGAGAAAGCATGGTGAGGGATGTAAACATTAATTGGCAGGGTGGGGGTGTAAAAAAAATTGAAAACAACAACAACGCTGTCCTTTTGTCGATTTAACTGTTTCTATCAGCATTTCTACAGGCTTTGTATCATATTCTACATGCTTTTTATTCTGCAGGTTCTACAAGCGAGTCACTGCATTCAGTAGATTGTTTTCGAGTCATTAGATTCTGTAAATGCATCGTGGCAACAATCCAACAACACCTTGATATTAAAAATGAAACAAAAATATTAAATCTTTAAAAAGTACTTTTGAAGACTTAAACTGCACATGAAGCAAAGTTTTTTGACTTATTTCAATAAACCTGCCCTGGTGAAAATTTTTCAAGGATCTTCAAGGATCCATAAAGTTCTTCGTGAAGGTCAAAAGATTTTCAAGGATCTTTCAAATTCTTACCAAGATCTTCAATTTTCTTAGATCTTTGAAAGATCCTTGTTGAATCCTTGAGGATCTTGCAGCATCCTTGCAAAGATCTTTGTAGGATCCTTAAAAGATCTTTGTCAAATCCCTGAGGACCTTTACAAATGATTTTGCATCTGAAGATCTTTCTCAGATCCTTATCTTTAAAGATCATTGGCAGGTCTTTGACAATCCTCATGGATCCTGAAAGCATACCATGGCCTCACTTTTTGTTTATAAATGCCTGAAACCTCAAGAATGGCACAGGAATAGTTTTAAGCATTAACAATAAATCTAATATAGTAATTTTTACGATTAGAGAGATTTATATAGGTAGCGGTCTGAGTGAATGACCTTGACGTCCGTAAAGTCACAGCAGGAAGTCTATCGGTCTCATCGCCATTTCCGCTATACTAAAACACAGAGCTGACTGCCACTCCGATCCTCCATTTTGAGCCAATTTATCTCCATGCCACGTAGACATGTTTTTGGCCGGTGCAGCAACACGACAGAAGGTGGATTTACGTTGCATTCATGGCCCAAGAATGTTCAAACTGCAAAGATTTGGACGTGTTTTGCGAGAAGTTCATGGACACATTGGGCGCCTACGAAGTGGTCTCTCCTCTGCTCTGCACATTTTACTGAAGACTCGTACGAGACCTCTGATCTGTTAAGGAGCGTTAACTATAAGCCCGTATTGAAAGAGAGTGCAGTACCAGTAATTAAAAGAGAATAAAACTATAAGAAAAGTCAAGTCAGTTCTTTACTGACTTTAAACCAGTTCTCCCGGAGAGTGAGCCGAGGGTTGTTGAAACCCGGGATGGAATGGGACATATTGCTCAGACAGCAACCTTCCTGTGGTTGTTGCTAAAACCGGTGACGTCCCGTCCCAGGTTTTAGTAATTGCCTGAGCCGAGCAATAATGGCGGAGTACTCAGTATGGAGAAAGCAGAGAATGAGTGGAGCAGCCGTCTGATTTCTCCACTGGATATGCTTGCCTCAGCAGCAATATCTTGCCCTTACATGGAAGAAGTGAATGAACAGAGAACTGAACGAGCAACTGAAAGTCAGATTGTTTCAAAACAATTGGCCACAAGATTGGCCTTCAAGAAGTGAGAATACAGATGGGTTACGCGCCGACTCTCATTCGGATTAAAAAAACAACACGTTGTTTACCTGCATTGAGATTAATACATGTAACTTGTATTGTGTGTTTAAGTTACCGGTATAAGATTATTTAATTTGCTTCAGAATGTGATTGTCTCAGCTCATCTGATTATTTAATTAGCCTTTTACATTTTACCAGTGAAAATGCATGCATGTACATGTATGTTGCATAAGTTATAATACCCATCCTGTTTTAATAAGAGTCAACCCACAATCAGTGAAGTCAAATCAGTCTTAGTTGAGCAAGTTGGTAACGGTGTTTCTTACTTTCACCATAAATTTATATTTATTTATATGACTTTGGTCTATAGCTGTAAAAGGCCTCGGCCTTAAAACCGGTTACCGCTGTGACGTCACGCACTCAGGGCTGGCTCAGCAGGGCAGCTCAAATGCCAGCTTTGCGGTCGATTTTAACTCTCAAAAATATATTTTTTTTAATTCGCATTTATGCAGCATACAAGAGGCAAGGATGGAGATACTATTCACTCAGACATTTATGTAAAAATAAAGGTTCTGCATCTCAGCTTTAAAGATCCTGTGAAGTTTTTCACCAGGGTACTGTTGAAACACACAAATACAAAGTTTGAGACAACAGGAATGAAAACTGACGTTTTCATGAGGGAAAGAAGTTTTGTGGGTTTACTAAAAAAAATGTCAGTTCAGAACTCACGGCCAAAACACATCATACAAACTTGCTTATATATAAATTGCTTACCTCTCTTCACGTCGAAAAAAGGAAGAAAGTTTTGCTTGTTTTGACATGGCGAATTATTAACACGAGGAAATACTCGTAATTCGCAACTAAAAAGACTGTAGCGACACTGGCAGCTTGAACATGCTTTCTAGTGCGATTGTGTTGCGCTTGTGCAGAACGGTGTCAGTCCTGCGCGCCTTAGCACGTGCACCTGAAGGCGCACGCGCCTAACGAGCTCCGGCACGCACGCCGTTAACAAAGAACACCTGTCTTTAATCAATGAACTGTGTTTGGGCTATTTAAGGACCGCGCCCATGCAAGGACAATGCGAAGTATTACGCCACGCCTAGGAACGCGAAAAATTTGAAAAATAAATTTCTCCATTCGGAAAACCGGAGATTTTCAAGACTTTTGTCAAATATCCGGATTTCTGGGTCATTAGCAGAAAAAATCCGGCGGAAAATCTAAAAACCCGGAATTCTGGGAAATCCCGGAACACTTTCATCTCTACATATTTTAGATATAGCTGACAAAATTTAACAGGGTTTTCTTTTGGTTTGACAGATGTTTCATGTGCAAGTGTTTTATTTGCTTGTTGCACAGTAAGTAAAAATGAAAAACAAAAAAATGCATAGGAAGAAAACGTTGTGTTTTTAAAAGCAAATCCTCCAGTACTGTAACTCAAGTACAAATTCGACTGAACAGCTTTCACTTGTATTGCAGTAACATTTGACCAGGAGGATCTTTACTTTCACTCGAGTAATGGAGTTGTGGATTTTGTCCCAAAGTGCAGATTTGTCAAAGTGCTTTCAGTTTCTCTCTTTCTCACAGTGGAACAGTAGAACAGTTATATTCAGCTTTACTTACATTGCTTTTCTGGATGCTGCAATCACAGGCATCACCTTCACAAGAACCCACTCTGGTATCTTCTCGGTCCTGGTATATTTACTCAGGTCAAACTCCTCCAGCTCCTGTGCTGAAGTCAGTAACACAAACACCAGAGCAGACCACTGTGAAGGAGAGAGTTCACTTTGTTTTCCAGATTTCAGGTAGCGTTGGATTTCCTCCACGAGAGAATCGTCACCCAGTTCATTCAGACAGTGGAACAGATTGATGGATTTTTCTGCAGGAAGATTTTGACTGATCATCTTCTTAATGTACTGAACTGTTTCCTCTTTGTTCTGGGAGCTACTTCCTGTCTGTGTTACTAAGGCATGTAAGAGTTTCTGATTGGACTCCAGTGAGAGACCCAAAAGAAAGCGGAGGAACAGATCCAGATGTCCAGTCTGACTTTTTAAGGTCTGATCTACAGCACTCCTGTGTACATCTGAAATTGTCTTGGACCGACTGTGATCAAGAACATTTCTCTTTTCCTTCATGAAGGTCAGATGCACATATAGAGCTGCGAGATGCTCCTGAACGCTCAGATGAACAAAGCAGTAAACTTTACTCTGGTGAAGCCCAACCTCCTCTCTGAAGATCTGCGTACACACACCTGAGTACACTGCTGCTTCTGTCACATCAATGCCACACTCTCTCAGGTCTTCCTCATAGAAGATCAGGTTGCCTTTCTCCAGCTGCTGAAAAGCCAGTTTTCCCAGTTTGAGAAGCATTTCTTCATCACTCTCCTGCTTCTTTGAGTACTTTCCTCTGATGATGTTTGTCTGAATGATGAGGAAGTGTGTGTACATTTGAGTCAGAGTCTTGGGGATCTCACCACTCTCTGCTTCACCCAACATTCTCTCTAGAACAGCGGCTGAAATCCAGCAGAAGACTGGGATGTGACACATGATGTAGAGGCTTCTTAATGACTTCAGGTGTGTGATGATGTTCTTGGCCAGGCTCTGATCACCGACCCTCTTCCTGAAGTACTCCTCCTTCTGAGGGTCATTGAACCCTCGTACCTCTGTGACTCGATGGACAAACTCAGAGGGGATTTGATCAGCTGCTGCTGGTCGGGAGGTGATCCAGATGAGAGCAGAGGGAAGCAGATTCCCTTTGATCAGGTTTATCAGCAGCACATGCACTGATGCTGATTCAGTTACATCACACACACTCACTGTGTTCTGGAAATCCAGAGGGAAACGACACTCGTCCAATCCATCAAAAATGAACAGAACCTTTTCCAACCTGGACATTTCTGTTTCTTTGGTTTCCTTGAAACAGACATGAAGGAGCTCCATCAGACTCAGTTTTTGGTCCTCCATCAGATTCAGCTCTCTGAAAGGAAGTGGAAATATGAGGGGGACGTCCTGATTTGCTTTCCCTTCAGCCCAGTCCACAATGAACTTCTGCACAGAGACTGTTTTGCCGATACCAGCCACTCCCTTTGTCACTACAGTTCTGATGGGTTCATCTTCTTCAGATAAGGGCTTAAAGATGTCGTTGCATTTGATTGGTGTTTCCTCTGTTGTTTTTCTCCTGGACGCTGCCTCGATCTGTCTCACCTCATGTTCTTTATTGATGTCTCCACTGTCTCCCTCTGTGATGTAGAGCTCTGTGTAGATCTCATTCAGGAGCACTCGGTTTTCCTGCTTTATCATCACTTCATTTAAACACTGAAACTTCATCAGATTTAATTTGAACTTTTTCTGGACTTCATTTCCAGCAGCAGATTCTGGGGCGTGTCTGTGTGACAGGGTGAAGTAGGAAGACATGGGCTCCAATTATTAGAGAGTTTAAGATCACATTGTTTCTGACTGGTTTCCACAGATAGTTCTTTATGATGTTCTCACTGTGCATTTGTTTTATTCTCCTGTATGTTTTCTATAATCTAATCAGTCTCTATGAAATAACAGCAGAGAGGTTTATAATACCAGTGCGTCAGTGTCACAGTCATGGTGTTGGGTTTGATCTTACCCTGTATCTGTGATGAAGATCTTTTCTCTTCTGTCTCCTGCCTTCTGTAAAACACTGGGAACAAAACATTGTTGCTGTTCAAGACAATAACTTTCATCACTTTAATCCTACAATCTGAACTTTAGCCCTAATTTAACTACAATAATTCTTTATGAGTGCATCAACATTTAGAGAGCACAGTGCTGAATAAAACACGACAAAAATATTGCGGAACTGGAGGGAAAAAAAATCTCTGCCCCGGGTTTAATTTGAGTTTCTCGTTTTTCCTTCCTATATGGTCATTAGGGATGGAACAGAATATCACTCCATCATGCAGAATGAACAGATAATGTGTTTTAAATGGATACAAAAGCAGATGTGTATTTTTCAGAAAGCCGGCTAGAAATGTTCACAGGTATAAAATCTCTAACTGGATCCAGAATTATACTCCACCCTGGATGATCCACCAGTCCATCATTTTAGGGGCAATTTAGTGATCAGTCGACCTACTGACATGTTTTTGGGAGGTGGGAGTTCAGGTTGAGGAAAATGCTGATGTTCATTATTATTAATAAATACTGTAATGTCAGTGATGTGATTTATGGTAAATAGTCATTGTGTTCATATAAAGGGTCTCCATTTTCTATTATATTTTACAGAAACACTCGGACACATCGCTTTTCATGGAGACACGGCCAAGTAACCGTGATCTCAATGGGGCCGGGATTTTAATACAAAACAACAACCATGTTGTTACTTTGCATGTTGAATGAAAAAGTGTAGAATGTTTAATCAGTTTTATAGCGTAATTTTTATTTCCTATTTTAACACCTCAGTGTGTATGATCATTATTAGTTAGTCATCATCGTTGTTGTAGTCGTGGGTATAAGTCCATGGTTTTTTTTACTTATATTAACATTTCTTGCTTTAGTAGTAATATATTAAGATGTAATATGTTATCTTGTTAGATTTTTGCTTGTCTTATGCAAAAACAATGTTGGTACTTTGCACTGACTATTAATTTTAGAATCAGTGTTGAACACTTGATTCCGTTTTATTAAATTTTATCCTGTAATTTTTATTTCAAGGTTAAGGCTTTTTTGTCATTTTACCTATATACAGTGGGTACAGAACACAGTTAAAACAAAAACACCGCCTCTCCAGGACCATGGTGCTATATTAAAAGTAGAATCCCTTTCAGATCTCAAATTTAGGCCATAAAAAGAATTTTCCCCTGACATGTAATTATTTTTTGTTTAGTGGACCGAAAGCTCCTGAATCCGAATCACAGACTTCCGATTTATGACTTTTTTTTTCCCTAAAAGAACAATTAATTAATTCAGAGCCACACGAGGTTATACTAAAGTCGAGTTTAGGAAAGTCTATTTGTGGCATTACAAAGATAGAGGAAGGTTCGTATTCCCAAAACTATTACTTCTGATCGCTACATTTGGCAAAAACTTGAGCAAACACAAAAATCAAAAAGATGAATGTAACAGGCAGGCGGGATCAATGTCACTTTTATTTTTATTTTCACTTTTATTTTTTAAACTGTCACTTAACATAAAACACACTTTTCAGCAGTTTCAAAATAAACCGTGTACCACTGTACCGACATGATTTCAGCCAGGGGAAGAGATCCTCTCACTACACACACACACACACACACCAGCCTCACGCTCCATTCACAAACCCATGGATTAAAGCAAAAAAAAAAAAAATCTGACTGAAAAAAAAAAAAGCTCCATGTCGTTGGCCCCTACCATGTCAGCAATGCGTCAAATTTTAAACGCCGTGTTGTCCATTATCCCCTAGGCCCCTACTTATAGTACATTTACATAATTTTAACAAATGACTAAAGCTAAGGCAAGACTGTACTATTGTCATTACTGGCTATTCATGATGAAACATCAAGTTTTCAGCGCAAAGTGCAAATTTATTTCAACAATACTTTAGTAATGCACAACAGTGGTTCAGAGAAAAGTGCAAGTGCAGTCGAACTTGAACCATGCTTTCAAAAGAGTGGAACAGAAAGAAAAATAGGAAAATCTGTTGAAATAAAGCCAGGAAACAAGAAAAGTAAAGTGAAAGTTCACCTTTTCTGCTTCTTCGCAGTGAAGCCAAAAGTCATCTAGTTTGGCAACACCTGATGCCTGTTTTTGTTTCTTTTTCCTTGGCACAGCAGCAGGAGCTTGCCATTATCGCCCATTTCATTTCGTCAAGCCCATCTCCACTTATTCTTTACCATTTTCTTGATGTCTGACACATCTGTGCCTTCATTTAAAACAGGGGTGCCCAAATTGATCCATAAAGGGCCATGTGGCTGCAGGTTTTCATTCCAGCCATGCAGCAGCACACCTGATTTGGCTTATTCAATCAACTGACACACCCACCCTTTAATCAAGGGTGGGTGTGGCTGCAAGTATTTGACTGTGTGAAGACAGTTCAGTTGATTGAATGAGCCAAATCAGGTGTGCTGCTGCATGGCTGGAATGAAAACCTGCAGCCACATGGCCCTTTATGGATCAATTTGGGCACCCCTGATTTAAAAGAAGCACGTCCATGCTGGCAAAACCGAAAGTAATTTGACGCGCTCTAGTGATGGAAATCGAAGGGCCTATGTCCAGTGAAATATGGCCTTATATGCAGTACTCGAGTTGAGGGGGGATGTGGGGGGAGGCATCCCCTTTCTGAAATAAAAATCTCAAATCATCCCCCTTATAAAACGGCCATACCCCACCACATCCCTTGGGCCATTTTACCAATTAATGTGGAAATGACCCTACTATTATTTTAACAAATATTACTACCATTTCAACATTAGAGGCTTTGCGCAGCGATAGCCTACATGTAGCTGGATAAAAAGACATTTATTTATTCGGTTGCACCTCTCATTCACACCTATACGGAGGTTTCAGTCACTGAAAACAGCTACTTTTGCAAACTCTGGGCAGAGTGGAGATTTCTGAAAACTCCATCTTCAGACACTCGTGTAAATTGGGAAAACGAAGCAACAGTGGGCGAGAGGGCGCGCGCGAATATAATGAGTCATAGGTGTGAATCTTTCACCGAATGCCAATTGTCCCGGTTCTTCATGAAATCGCACGCGCAAATTCATTAGGTTAACTTTCAAATAACTGTTCTTGTGCACTTGTGACACCGGAGCCACTTTCCTGAATTTTGAGCTTTGGAGGAGTATTCGCTTCTTTATCTATTTAATCAATGAATTTATTTGTCACATACATTAAATTACTAATGTAAACCATTAGTAGTTTTCTCCACTGTTTTCCGACCTTTTGTGCTGAGTGAATGAGACACTTCATTACACTCCACTGACCGACATCCAATTCCGGACTTTTTTGAAAATGTAAAATATAGGCCTACGAGATGTTTTTTTGGGACTTAATTCACGTTGGTCCTTCACTATTAATTTTTGAGACTGACGAGGCACTAAATAGTGTGGAATTATTTTCTCCTTACTATGAAGTCTGGCATCTTAAACAAGTGTCGGGAAATCTTGCAGCCCAACTCTGCAGCCTCCAATGTTTAAGCGAACTGCTGAAACCATAATGTTTAAAGATTAAATCGTAGGCTAATCAAACCAAAGAAA
The DNA here is from genome assembly GCF_027579695.1 of Neoarius graeffei. Classification (NCBI taxonomy): domain Eukaryota; kingdom Metazoa; phylum Chordata; class Actinopteri; order Siluriformes; family Ariidae; genus Neoarius; species Neoarius graeffei. Next base: position 15,872,535 of record NC_083590.1, on the reverse strand, counting down.
AACACAGCCTTTCCAGAACATTGTCTGCCGAAGCCTGTTTAACCTACAAAAGGCTTAATAGTATAGATCTTGCTGCGGCTTCAACAGGGCTGTTTAGATTTTTCACCTGATCACCTTTCAATAGGCAAATATTATTATTATTATTATTATTATTATTATTACTACTACTACTACTACTACTACAATAGGCCTAATATTAGTAGTAGGCAAGTAGTTGCCTAGTAGTAGGACAGCCAGATTGTTTCATCAGTGGAGCCGCCGTTAAAAGGAAACTGATGCGGAGCGCTGCGGCTCGCCTCGGGGTGAATCGCGTCCCGAGGCGCGGGGCTGGCCCGCCCTGGCAGAGCTGGGTCGTTGGGGAGAGGGCAGAGGTCGCTGGCTGCCAAGTTTGGAGAGGCTGGGACCTCCCCTGGCCGAGTTATGAGCGTGCAAAGTCGGGCTGGAGCCGCCGATAGAAACGAAACTCAAGCCGAGCACCGCGGCTCACTGCTTACGCCGAGCCTCCCCGGGACTAGACAGTAGCGCAGGCTGTATTTATTTATTTAGGCCTATCTAGCGCAACAACTTATTCCTTTACATATACTCAAACATAGCACAAGAAAGGGTTCAACAACAGGCAATCACAGCAGCTGGGTGAAGTTCTAAATCACATCGGTGTCAGACCTATGGGCCTACCCTCCTTTTTTCCTCGGATCTGCATCAATCTCATTATTGACCTTTAACGCTCCCAGTTGACGGAAATCCGTCGTAGCGACGGAAAACTTTAATCCATGCAAACCAGCGCTTGACCACGCCCTCGCTGCCACAGTGAAAAAGAACCATATACTGTCTTTTTTAACGAAATAAACCGCACAGTATGATGGTGAATCAAGAGGTTGTTCACCAGAAGTTGTGCAATATAGGTCTATAGTCTAATTACACACATTTTCACTCGGCGGTCTTCACCATCGCAATGATTAAAAAAAAAAGGGGGACCTTCTATGTAAACTATGTAATGCATAGGAATGATATTTACATTGTGAAATCAACACAATTTTCGTTATGACTAATGAATATTAGCTAGAATACGCTCAGTGAAAAACAGACTGCAACAAGATGAGTGACCAGGCTCAAGTTCACCTCAAAAAGATACATATTTGGGCTAATTGCAGCATGTTCTTCACCAATTACAATATTTATGATCGGGAGAAACAGACTAACCGGCATTTGATGTGTAGGATCCATTGGCTTGGTCATATTTTCTGTCACAACTTGAGTACTGAACTTGCAATGTGAATGTTATGATTAGCTCCTCGTCTCGCAGCAAATGACGTCACTGGGTCAGTGCCCGGTCAATGAACACTTGCGCATGCGCACACCGGACTTCCTCTCTCTGCTTGACTGCATGAAGCATGCAATTTCATGCACATTATTTGCTCGGGAATCCTCTCAAAATAATTAACTTCCCAGCCACAGAATGGCCTGGGGTTTTTTTTTTGAGATATTATAGAAATAAACATACATCACAATGACCAAATTTCAGAGGGGACTAAATTTCATTGATTTTATGAAATCGAAAGGGCATCTTGCTTTAAACATCACAGGACTACAAATCTACAAAAACAAAGTGCAAACAACAAGGATATTGCAAAAATGACAACAACTAGCACAGACCACAGTATACTGCCAACCAGTAGCTGTTACTGTGCGGAAAGTTGAGCATGCGTATTGAGGTAGTATATGTAAAAGGAATAAATAAATGTAAACATTGTCAAGATTGTGTGTGTGAGAAGCATTGTAAACATTGTAAAAGTGATGGTGCATTATGGTTCACTGTGCAGTCTGCAGTGGGAGTGGTGCGATCAACAGTCCGTGTGCATCAGTGCAGTCCCTCAGAGTTGAGAAGTCTGATGGCATGTGCAAAGAAACTGTTACAAAGCCTGGCTGTGAAGGCCAGAATGCTTCGGTACCTTTTTCCAGATGGCAGGAGGGTGAAGAGGTTGTATGAGGGGTGTGTGGGGTCATCCTCAATGCTGGTAGTTTTCTGGATACAGTGAGTGGTGTAAATGTCCTTGACGGAGGGAAGAGAGACTCCAATGAGCTTCTCAGCTGTCCTCACTATCCGCTGTAGGGTCTTGCAATCCGAGACAATGCAATTCCCAAACCAGACTGTGATGCAGCTGCTCAGAATGTTCTCAATAGTCCCTCTCATTGATGGGAGATGGGTTTTCCTCAGCCTTCGTAGGAAGTAGAGATGCTGCTGGGCTTTCTTGGCTATGGAGCTGGTGTTGAGGGAGCAGGTGAGGTTCTCTGCCAGATGAACACCAAGGAATTTGGTGCTCTTGATGTTCTCCACAAGTAAGCCATCAGTGGAGAGTGGTCACTCCATGTTCTTCTGAAGTCAACAACCATCTCTTTTGTTTTGCCCACGTTCAGAGACAGGTTGTTGACTCTGCACCAGTCCAACAGCTGTTGTTCCTCCTCTCTGTCTGCTGACTCATCGTTCTTACTGATGAGACCCACCACAGTCGTGTCATCAGCAAACTTGATGTGATTTGAACTATGAATTGCTGCACAGTCGTGATTCAGTGGAGTGAACAGCAGGGGTTTGAGCACACAGCCCTGGGGGGCCCCAGTGCTCAGTTTGGTGGTGCTGGACATTTTGCTCCCAATCTGGACTGACTGACAGGTCTTTCAGTCAGGAAATCCAGGATCCAGTTCCAGAGGGAGGTGTTCAAGCCCAGCAGGCTCAGCTTTCCCATTAGCTGCTAAGGAATTAATGATTGTGTTGAATGCTGAACTGAAGTCTATGTGTCCTTTTTGTCCAGGTGGCTAAGGGCCAGATGAAGGGTGGTGGCTATGGCATCATCTGTAGACCGGTTATGGCAATATGGCAACTGCAGGGAGTCCAGTGAGGGGGGCAGCAGGGTCTTTATGTGCCTCATGACAAGCCTCTCAAAGCAATAAAGGGCATTTCGTCCAATGACCATTTTGTCATTTGGATCATGTTAAATCTTCAGGCACGGTGCAGCGCTCTCATGAGGGCTTCATTCATGAATACCAGGCCGAGACGCGGTCCTACCAACCCGAGACCGTGCTCTTTTGAAGGGGAAGGCTTAGGAGGTGCCTGTAAAATTTGGCTTCACTGTGAGCTCCCCGGGCCGAGTTATCACACAGCCCTGCATCAGTTTTGCTGACTAAAAAGGTGAAGGGTGTTTTACACTAGTTTTTGGGGGCTGATTTCAGGAAAAATGTCAGTTTGTTTCTAGCACGTCACACTTGGTGACAAAATGTGTTATGTAAGTGATTTAAAGGCATTTTTAGTGAGCGAGGTGACAGTCACAATAAAGAAAGCTCTCTGAGAAAGTCTTAACCTGTCATAGTTGAGCCAAGCCTTGTGCATAGAAGGGTAGGGTTAGGGTTAACACTAACCCCGATTATAATCATCTACTGAAGCTCAAGACCTGCAGAGAGACTGTCCCAGTGCAACCCACTCACAGAAGTCCAAGAAGAGGAAATTCACCCCTTAATTGTTGAATGTCACTGATGTGAAGATCATGGTGCCGTAATATTTAATGAAATATATTTATAGTACATGTATCAGATTTGTGTTTCATATTGCAGATTTTTTTTTCCAGGTAATATCCCATTTAACTATTTACTATGCTATTATACCCAAGTTCCTTATTTTAATCAATATTTCATATTCTGTATGAATATTTTAATAAATATTGTAGAAGGGAATATCTGTAACTGACTGAAAGCTACTGAATTCAAATCACAGACTTCCAATTTTATTACTTTTTTCCTTTAAAAGAACAAATTAATGAATTTAGAGCCCCATGGTAGAGGTCTGCGCAGGACAGAATTTTCAGGCCTGCTCCCGCATTGTGCAGTCCCGCTCCCGCAAAGAATTTTGATTTTCAGTCCTGCTCCCGCCTGCCATATTTTGTCCTGCTCCAGCCCGCAAATCCCGTCTGCATCATGCGTTCGCATTATTTCTCACGAAAGTTCTTGTCATTGTTCATGTCATCAACAACAGCTCTTCTAAATTTGAGTGCCCGATCATCTACATGACGTGACACAGTTGTTGGATGGGGCAGAATATCTCGCACATCGAATTTGCTTATTGTGGCTGCCGTGTCAACTAAGTGTTGGGCTAACTGAACTAATCCCTGACCAGCGATGCTGTCATACGGGTGGAGGTCCGCAGCAACAAAATCAACGCATTTCTCCACGGTCTTTGCCTTCAACGCATCTGTCACTTTTGCATTGTTCCCTCTGAACTCCAACAATTGTTGTCCTTTTAAGACAGTACATACATGGCGATTCAGGCCTGATGTACCTGATTTATAGCCGTTGTATGTCAGAACCTTTTGGCACTTATCACAACAAGCAAAGGGCAGCTGATTTCCCTCTGCATCGTACACGAGTGAGAACGACTTCCAAATGTCTGATTTCAGGACTCTTGACTTTTTAACGGTAAATGTACCTCTTTTTAAAGCAGCACTTGTTTCTGAAGCACTGTGAGCTTCACTAGAGGAGCTCTGCTCTTCTGCCATGATCGGAGATCTCAAACACGGAAGAGAGGAAAGGAATCGGAAACGTATGCGAGATTAGACCACATCCGCAAATTTAGGCATCTTAAAATGTTATTAATGCCAAATAAAATATCCAGCACAAATTATATATGGACATAAATTAATAATTTATAAGTTTTATTTTAAACACGTTTTTAGTTAGCGGGACTGCAGCTTATCACCTCTCCCGCCCGCTCCCGCATTGTGCACTCCCCCTCCCGCCTGCAATGAGCTTTCAAAATTTGTCCCGCGCCGTACTGCTTTGCGTCGGGTCCTGTGGGTCCCGCAGGAGTGCAGGGCTCTACCCCATGGCCCTAAATTTGCCACCATTTTTTTTCTTGCCTCACCGTGACCTCATTCAAGATACTATGTCATGCATCACATGGTGGGCTTTCCCCATTCGCGCAAGGCATTGTGGGATACAGGAGAGAAAAATGGAGAACGAGAGTGTGTGAATGAAATGTGAAAGACTGACTACAGTAACGGAAAGCAAGAAGAAAAGACGATGTTATATACGAAGGAAAGGAAACGCAGGACCAAACTAATAAATAACGGCGGTAAGCGAGCACCTCGGTGTGATCAGCTGCTCGGTTTGTGACAGAATGATGGAACTGTCAGTAAACCTGTAGATGGCAGTGATGCAACACTGGATGCCAGCTGCCGTAAAACCCGAAAGGTGAAGACGACGACTCGGGTAAGAGTGCGCATGTGCACACCGACTTCCTCTGTTTGCTTGACTGCATGAAGGGAGCAATTTCATGCACATTATTCGCTTTAATCCCCTCAAAATTAAATAACTCCCCAACTACAGAATGGCCTGGTTTTTTTTAGATATTACAAAAATAAACATATCACAATGATCAAATTTCAGAAGGAACTAAATTTCACCGATTTTATGAAATTGAAAGCTCATCTACTTTGAACGCATTACCTGTAAGACGTTTTGACCGTCATAAATGTTTGCACTCTTTCCTCGAACGCATTGACTGAAAGTATTGCTGCATCACTAAACACTAAGAATCTATTATGTAGGTGCATTTGGTAATTGAGTGATCAATCTCATTAAATCAGTCTCATTAAATCTGAAGGTTAATAATTAAATTGAACCAGTCTCATTGAATCATTAAATCACTCATGGAGTCAGTCTCATTAATTAATACCATTAATTTTGGTGCTTAATAATAAAATTACCAAACAGCTAAATTATGGTATATTCCAAATTATTATGATCACTTACCATATTACATAGCTCATACGCACCTTTGAATTCTTTGAGATTTGGGCGACTTCAGTATATTATTTGGCACAACAAAGACACAGTTTCAATAATAATGGAATTCATTATAACAAAGATAAAAATGGATAATAGCAGATGGAATCATTATATACAAATATGATATGGTGTGTGTGTGTGTAAGGCCCTATGGCCTGAGCAGAAGGCTAGCGTGGGATGCTAGCTAGGTATGTTCGTGTGTGGGGGGGGAAGTTGACCACGTGTTTCTAAGTAAAACAAAAGAGTTAGCTTTAGTTGCTAGCTAAGGTGTGTTATGAGGCCTATGGCCTAGCAAAAGAAAGGCTAGCGTGGGATGCTAACTGAGGTGTGTTTGACCACATGGTGAGGCCTAGATTAGCTTTGTGTTGCTAAGTAGACAAAAGAATTAGCCGTGTGGCTAGCTAAGGCCCAAGGACCCTACCTCGTGGAGTTAAAACAAAAGGTGTGTATGTGAGTGTGGGGGAGGACCGCCACGTGTTGGAGACAAAAGACTAGCTCTGTGTAGCTAACCAAGATGTGTTTGTGTGTGTCCACGTGGTGGAGGCCTAGATTAGCCTTGTCTTGCTAGCTAAGACAAAGGAATGAGAGCTAAGGTGTGTTTGTAAGGCCTGTTGAGGCCTGTGACCACGTGTTTGTGTGTGTCAGGCCTGGTGACCACGTGTTCGTGTAGGCCTAGATTAGCCTCGTGTGGCTAAGCTAAGACAAAGGGAAGCTAGCTAAGGTGTGTTTGTGAGTGGCCACGTGGCCTGAACAAAGAATTAGCCTGTGTGTGGCCTGAACAAAGAGTTAGCGTGGAGTGCTAGCTAAGGCGTGTTGGCCACGTGTGGAGACAAGGATTAGCTCAGCTTTGCTAATTCACTAGCTTATAACAGTACTGAATCCACTGAAATCTTGATGCGATCAAGATACGTGTAATAATGAAATCAAAATGTTAGTAAGGGATAAAGCATGCACAGCCTATCTATTAAACAATTGAGAGATTAAAACAAAACAGAACAACAATTCAACATGCTGCGTGTCGAACAGTGTAAACAATTAAACCGTTCCTGAGTTTAAATTCACACTACTTCAATAAAAGCTAATTCCTAAGACTAGGTTTTGCCCAAATGCCAAGTCTTACTTCGATACCTTGCCTCTACACGAGATTATGAACAGATGCTCCGAGACTTTTGGAGTTTCACCGTTGTGGAGCATGTGAGTCGCTTCTGTGGAAAGCAGAGGATTTCTTGGAGAAGCTTCGTAGCTCGTGATGAAAAGAGAGTCTCTGATCAAAATAATATGCACAGCGCTTCAATCAGGAGGAATTTCGGTCGCTCCTAATTTTTAATTGAACTGTTGGGCTGCAGTCCGTACGTACGTATAATGAATAAAACCAGTTGTAACTCAAGCTGAGTTTAAAAATCGCATGATCTTAGAGTCTACCGTGGCCAGTGGTAAACAAAGAAATCGTGCTAAATCATGGATCTTGCAAGAAAGAAAAGACGTCTTATTTTGGGTGCTTGGCGGAGCAAGCGATCCTCCTTGTGTCCGTGTTGAATTCACGGCGCCGAAAGAGGAGGAGCTAGGAGTTTCCGGGTTGCTTATGCTTTCCTGGAGGATGTGACGTAGATGATCCCGCCCAGCGTGACGTAGGTCAACGCGGAAGTTGGCTGATGGGAAATGTAGTTTCTTAAAGAGACGGTGTTGTAGTTCTTAGACGGACTGTGTGTACCTACAATTATATCAAAAAAACTGTACAGTACAAGCTTCAACACCAGGCATTGCCCAAATGCCCGACCAAGACGTTCAGGCAGAAATATTTTAGCGAGTTAGGCCCGTTCAGGCACACCTATAGTCGGCTTCTTTAAGCACAAAAATGATTCGAGCATGTACATTACAAAACCAAGATGTATTAACCAGCATCCCCTGTGATCGCCATTTTGTTTTATTCTTCCCGATTTGTCACGGCAATTTTGATTGGCTCGCTTCAGGCGTGCGTGCGCATTTGTGCTTTTCATCGCTACGAGTGGTCTGAAGCCAAGCGGAGATGTCTGGCGTCTGTTGCTGCTGTTCGAAGAAAACTACAAAGAACGAAGAAGCCTTTATTTGTCACATGCACACTCAAGCACAGTGAAATTCAATCTCTGCATTTAACCCATCTGAAGCAGTGAACACACACACACACACACTACAGCGCCCGAGGAGCAGTTAGGGGTTATGTACCTTGCTCAAGGGCACTTCAGCACCCGGAGGAAACCCGTGCAGACACGGAGGAGAACATGCAAACTCCACACAGAAAGGCCCTCGTCAGCCACTGGGCTCGAACCCAGGACCTTCTTGCTGTGAGGCGAGAGGGCTAACCACTACACCACCGTGCCGCCATTAAAACAATATCTGAAGTCTCATCTCATTATCTCTAGCCGCTTTATCCTGTTCTACAGGGTCGCAGGCGAGCTGGAGCCTATCCCAGCTGACTACGGGCGAAAGGCGGGGTACACCCTGGACAAGTCGCCAGGTCATCACAGGGCTGACACATAGACACAGACAACCATTCACACTCACATTCACACCTACGGTCAATTTAGAGTCACCAGTTAACCTAACCTGCATGTCTTTGGACTGTGGGGGAAACCGGAGCACCCAGAGGAAACCCACACGGACATGGGGAGAACATGCAAACTCCGCACAGAAAGGCCCTCGCCGGCCACGGGGCTCGAACCCGGACCTTCTTGCTGTGAGGCGACAGCGCTAACCACTACACCACCGTGCCGCCAATATCTGAAGTATTATTTGTAAAATATCTTGCTCTGGACTTTCAAACAATGTTGTAAGATTTTATTTTAATTTTATCTAATAGTGGATGATACAGTAATTACAAACGCTAACAGAATCAGCACATTCCAGTTGTAGCTATAGTCATATAGTAACTATAATCACCCCTGTAATAATTAAAATAACTGCGAATGACAGTGTAGCACAGCTTTTAACTGTGACTTTAACTATGAGAATTATGGGATGTTACCTGTGGACAGATGAGGGGTTTCCACTGTTAAAGTGCAAAGGACGATCCATAGACGCATCACTCTTCATGGAGACACAGCTGGGTTCTGGTGAGTCTGATCTCATCATCTGGAGTTTACTGTACAACATTATAGACACTCCTTTATATTCACCATTTACACTGATTATTAATTATTACTGGTTGTTTTAATTACTTTGTTTGCCATTACTATGACTTTTATTGTCACATCCAGATGCAATTTCTGCCTTATCCTGTACGTGACACTGTGAAACACTGAACTGTGCAGTTATTGATATTAATTACTCTAAAATGTTTAGTGAAAGTATTGTAGCAGCATTAGGACCTAATTAAAGTATCACAAACTGATAAATACCAAAATGCTGATGATGACCTGGACTGGATAAAGGAATGTGTAACACCGGCTTTCACTCTACTGTGACTTTAATTATGAGAATTATGGGATGTTACCTGTGGACAGATGAGGAGTCTCTATTTTTCAAGTTCAAAAGACGATCCATAGATGCATCACTCTTCATGGAGACACAGCTGGGTTCTGGTGAGTCTGATCTTTTCATCTGGATTTTACTGTACAACATTATAGAGGAGACATGAGACAGAATTTCATTGTATTGAATATCACAATACAAAATACTGGGAGGGACAAATCTGCTGCTCATATCATGTATTGTGATATTTCTGTTTAATATTCTTTATGAGCTCTACCTCTTCTTACACACTAGGTGGGAGCACCAGAGGTCATAGCCCACAGAGCACAGAGTTATGGAGTGGAAACCTAACTGCCTCAAAGCATGCTTTTCAGATCGTTTCAGATAAACTCACTCTGTATTTCAGATATGAACAGTTAATGACTAAAATCTTAGAACATGGCAGCTTACCACTTTTTTGAGGCTGGAGGCACATTATCTGTGTCCTCATCACAGCTCTCCATTTTTGAATATTAGTGTATGGACACACAGCTCATGGACTCACTGCTGATTCCTGAAGATGCTGACCTCTTGGAGTGAATGAATTAAACTCCTAAGAATCAGGGGGAAAAAAACCATGCTGGTAAAATTGGAGAATTTTTTTTTTCACATCTAAAGAACTGCATATGTGAAGGGAGAAGAAACAGTTTGAAGTCCAAGCAACCCCTGTGATATCTTCACTAAAAAAGCTGAACCAGGAGGAGACTAAAGTCATCTATATTTAATAAAAGGGCTACTTTAGGCCAAAAAAAAAAGTTTGTTTCCTATTACATGTCTTGAAAAATTAGGGTAGGTCGGCAGGGATTTTTTTTTTGAAGAAATGTTTCCATGGCTATCACCACTCTTTTCCCCCCATATTCACAAAATATCCACCCACCCAGCACTCCGTTTGAATGCATGTTTGCAGGTATTCTGTTTTCAGATATAAACACTAAAGAACACTTTTCAAAGATTTATTTTGAACCATATACAAACTTCTCACACTGAACATGTGCGTTGAACTATAAAGGTCAGCTGTTCAGTACTTCCCATATGGCCTGTAGCAAATGTCTTTTATGCCTTTTTGAAGGCACTCGTCACATACTTCAATAACTGTTTTAAATCTTTTTCTCAGATCTGGTTTTACACAGAGTCTTTAAGACAATATGGACAAATGCCTGTTCTTCCAAACCCACTGCTATAGTAGACTATTTCAACAGGATCTGCACAGTTGAGAGGCATTCTGACACCACAAACTGAGGCAAGAAAATGTTCGGGGGTATAGGAAAGTTCGTCGTGACGTCACCAAATGGTCACATGATGTTTTGGTTGGCAAGAGGTTACTTATAAATGGCTGATCGGAGTTATCAGGTCATTCACACTTATACATTAATTAATTATGATAGTGTTGTGTTATCGGCTGTACATACAGACTTGATAAGAATGATCCCAAGAGCTTTTACCGCATACCAAAGAAACCTGAAGCTCGCCGAAAGCTTTGGATCGCAGCAATTAAGCGTGACAAGTGGGAACCTACTGACAACGACCATGTTTGCTTTTGACACTTTATATCTGGTAAAGACACATGATTTTTATTATTTTGTTTTGCAGTTTAATATTATGATATTAGATAAAATTTCCTCATCAGAAATAATTTGTTGTGCTATGACATTGCTTAGATATTCAACCAAAAGATGAGTAAAAATGCATGAGCAGCTGATTTGTATGCAGGACACTTGAGTACAATTTCCGCAAACGCACTCGCGGCAAATTTATGTACTTTCTGCAAGGCAAGGCAAGTTTATTTATATAGCACATTTCATACACAATGGCAGTTCAATGTGCTTTACAGAAGTAAAAACAAAAACAGTAAACAATAGAGAAATAAAATTACATAATTTTATTTTTATTCTAAAACAATTAATTAAAAGAATTAAAAAAAAATAAGAATTAAACAATAGTAAAAATAAAATAAAATGAAGTAGTCGTTCAAATAGGATGAGAAGAGAAAAAAACCCAGCAGAATAGAATAAAGAATAAAATAGGATAAAGTTAAAGTAAATTTAAAACATGCAGAGAAGTAAAGATTATAAAGAATGTAAAGAAGACAATATTAATTATTTAACAGAAAGCATCTGAAAACAGCTTGGTCTTTAACCTAGATTTGAAGCTGCCAACAGCAGGAGCATTTTTAATGTCCTCTGGCAGTTGGTTCCATAGCTGTACTGCATAGTAGCTAAAAGCTGCTTCACCACACTTTGTTTTAACAACTGGTTTTAATAGTAAATTTTTCTGTTTTGATCTGGTAGATCTGATTGGGTTAGGCCGCTGCAACACATCAGAGAGGTAATTGGGCCCTGTACCATTTAGAGATTTGTACACCAGCATCAATGCTTTAAAGTCAATTCTGTAGCTTACTGGAAGCCAGTGAAGGGACCTTAGAATTGGAGTAATGTGCTCTGTTCTTTTTGTTCGTGTGAGAACCCTCGCCGCTGCATTTTGAACCAGCTGAAGTCGTTTGATGGTCTTTTTTGGCAAGCCTGTGAAAAGGCCATTGCAGTAATCAACCCTACTAGAGATGAAGGCATGTATTAGTTTTTCCAGATCATTTTTTGACATAAGTCCTCTTAGTTTGGAAATGTTTTTTAGGTGATAAAATGCCGTTTTAGTGATTGCTTTCATGTGACTGTCAAAGTTTAGCTCGCTGTCAATGAAAACACCAAGATTTTTAACCATTTCTTTAGTTTTAATCCCTTTTGTGTCAAGAATAGTGGTAATCCTGAGTCTTTCATCTTTTTTTCCAAATAGAATTACTTCTGTTTTATGTGTTCAGCTGAAGAAAATTTTGTGACATCCAGCTATTGATTTGATCGATACACTGGTAGACACATTCAAGGGGGGCATAATCATTAGGTGATAGAGCAAAATAAATTTGGGTGTCATCTGCATAGCAGTGATATAAAATTGAATTTTTATTGATAATTTGCCCAAGTGGGAGCATATGAAGGTTGAAAAGTAATGGTCCAAGAATCGACCCCTGGGGGACACCACAGGTCAAGGACATTGTCGTTGAGGAACAATTTCCCAGGGTAACAAAGAAGCTTCTATCTTTTAAGTATGAATTTAACCAATTGATAACTTTACCAGTCAATCCAACCCAGTGTTCAAGTCGATATAGCAGTATGTTGTGATCAACAGTATCAAAAGCTGCACTGAGGTCCAGTAATACCAGGACCGATGTTTTGCCTGCATCAGTATTAAGACATATGTCATTTATAACTTTAATCAGCGCTGTTTCAGTGCTATGATTGGCACGAAATCCTGACTGAAAATTATCAAAACGGCTGTTTGATATCAAGAAGGCAGTTAATTGATACTTTCTGCAGTATAAATATTTGGCATTAGAAGATTGTTCGAACTTTTCATGACATGTATTTGAAGATAAATAGCACAGCCTGGATTTAAAACACTGCTTGTGCATTCTAAATGTAAAACTTGCTTAAGTTTAGTACTGTACTGTATATCTTTGGTGTGTGCGTGTGACGCAACAACATTAACTTATGTTTCAAAGATTATATTGTGCCTATTTAATCTTTATGTCTTTTTATTATTAGGCACAAAAAGCAAATGTAGATGAGTATTTCAATAAAACAACTGAATAATTAGCACTTACTTGTATGCACTAAGAGACTTGTAGGCTTTCATTGATTCTTTTGTGTATATTGAAGGCGTGTCAATCACATACAGGTAGATATTGCCGAAGGTCAGGTCAGGTCAGGCCAGGTGCTTGGATTTGGGTCCCATTTGTCCGTAACTGCGTAAGGATCAGGCAAAACTTTGGTGTCCCTGTTGTACAGAAGCTTTGCTGCATATCTTTGCTTAGCATCAGTTGGTAATGAACTCTCATACTGCGATAAATCACTACGAAAACTAGGTGATGATGCAACTTTTCCGGTTACCTGACCGACAAAAAAGTATTTTTTTCCTTTGGCCTCAAGTCTAATACTACTTTCTCTTTACCAGCATTAAATGGGTTTTAGTTTGAATAAATTCTGATCCAGAAGTCAGTCAGTCTGAAGTCAGTTGCACTAAAGAGAGAATTTCTGTGAGCCTAAAGTAGGGCTGTGTGATGAGACTGTTTTACACCGTGAACGATCCATGATCTGTTTTTACTGAGGGATCACATGGACCGTGATACTAAATATATTTTGTCAGTTGTGCTGAAAATGCTGAGACGTGGCATCTTGTTTTCTGAGCCAGACTTTACTCTATTCACTAGTCCAGCTCACAGTCTCCCTGAAAGACACAGGAACAAACCAATAATAACCCAGAGTCAGCGGTGGGTGGATGGATGGATGGATATGCTCAGTTAATTAAAATTTATTGCAATATTTCCAAAACATTAAAAAATGACAAATTTCAAGAAAACCTAAATAACATCAGGCGATATCTATTTATAAATGATAAACAAAATAAGATCAATATAATAATTCAGTAGGATAGACATGACTGTGAGAATGAAGTGAAAATGGAAAAGAACATGAGAAAATAATCCTGTTTCAACAACTGTCCTAAACAGAAAGGAAGAAGAAATACACGAAAGAGAAAGATAAACTGTAGAAGAGAAAAACTGAAATAATTTCCAGAAAAATAATTACAGCAGTAAAAGATCAGTTCAAAAAAGGCAGTGGCTAGTTTTATGACAAGTCATAGGATTAATATTTCCCTTATTCTTACGACATGAACGCAAGTTCCGGTAGCACATGCGCAAATCACTATCACTTAGTCTTACGCCTCACCCTGGTGTCAGAGGGTCATAAGAATTATGCTTATGGCATTGGGAGCAAAAATATTTTTATCGTTAGCTGTCACATGTACATGACACAAATGACCCATTTCAATTAAAATAGGCAAATAAAATAGAAATGATTTGCGACTTTTGGCTTTGCCTTTATGGGTAACTTGGTTTCTTTGCCTGGTTTATTTTCTCTTAAACTTCAGTGGCTGCCCACACTTTAAAGGTACATGGCAACTATATACGAAATAATTTCCTTATCCATTTTATTTTGGTGCCTAACATCAGTATCCATTTCCATAATATGACATGTATAATTTTTTCCTAGTAAGACATAACAGGTTGACTTTACACCATGCAGCCCAGGCAGACTGGTCAATACGACAAAAATGCAAATTGTACTTCTGAGGCCTTACATCTAATTTTTTGTTGTCTTACAATCTGTTTGTTTGGTATTTCTCTACGTTTGCCTGAATGGAAGATACTCAAGTCCATTAGTTCAAATTCTGCACCTTCATACAAAAATTGTGAACACTTATCCTGCGCCGAGCTGCTCGTTTCTTCGGCCATTTTTTTTTCAATCTGTTGATAACGATTTGCGCATGCGCTACCGGAACTTACGTTCACGTCACAAGAATAGGGAAAATATTATGCATATAACTCGTCACAAGAATAGCCACTGCCTTCAAAAAAATTATCAAAGACTGAAGTGGAAAAGGGGAAAAAAAAAACCAAAGAGTGAAGGGGAGTGATATAAAAGATATGTAAGGAATGTGGGTAAAGTTGAGAAAATAAGAGGTGGTAATGAAAGGAGAAAAAAAGTCAGGAAATACTTTTATTGGGGCAAATTTGATCAGATAAGAAAAGTTTACCACATAAACCGAATATACACGATGGGTGTGGTCAAATGGCCACTTGGATGTTTCACTCGTCTCTACAGCGCAGATTGAACACTGAGCTCTCCGAATATTTTACACACAGATTGGTGGGTTTAAATCGCAGGGTTTTTTCCTTTAAAAAAAAAAAAAAAGTGGTGCCTACAATTATCGACACCTTAACGATCTTTTGGCCATTGCAAAAGTAGAAAAGACTTTCAATACGTAAATTGTGCATGAATAATTACTCAAACTTTCACTGGGAAAAAAAAAAAAAGTCGATTCCCGATTACTCAGTACATCAGATCACATGACACCTTTCCACAATCATCGACATCCAGATGATCTCATTCTCATCTCATTATCTCTAGCCGCTTTATCCTTCTACAGGGTCGCAGGCAAGCTGGAGCCTATCCCAGCTGACTACGGGCGAAAGGCGGGGTACACCCTGGACAAGTCGCCAGGTCATCACAGGGCTGACACATATGCCGCTTTTCCACTACAAACGCGGCTGAGCCGTGCCGTGCCGAGTCGAGCTGAGTCGAGCTGAGCGGGGCTATTGAAGTTGCATTTCGACTACAACCGCGCTGAACCGTGCTGGCTGGAAGTGGGTGGACACATTGGGTGGAGTTAGCGAAAGTGGGTGGACGTCATGTGATGTCGTTAAGCAGCGCAAACAGTGACATCAGTGACAGTGGCGGAACAAGTCAGAGCCGGGCCGGGGGCGGGGCAAATGACCGGGCATTTTATTAAAGCTTATCATAACATCATTTTAGGCTACAAAATGTCCGCAACTGCGGTGTTTACCAATTTCAACACTACCGGGTGCAACTATGTTATTTAGTACATCAAGTCCTTCAAACGAACATGTAACTCAGAAACAAAAAACATTAGGATACTGTACATGGCTCATAATAAAACATCAATAGCCTATACTGCGCACATTATTTGAAGGGCATACGAATGAGCGCTCAGAGGTTGCAACGGTGAAAGGAAGAGTCAGAAATAAAAGGAGGGCGGTGCAAACCTCACTGAATGCACTGTGTTTACCAATTTCAACACTCCGGGGTGCAACTATGTTATTTTGTACATTAAGTCCTTCAAACGAACATGTAACTCAAACAAAAAAACATTAGGCGACATACTGTACATGGCTCATAATAAAACATCAATAGCCTACTGCGCGCATTATTTGAAGGGCATACGGCGAGCCTTGCGCTCCGCGAACTCGTCCACGATGCTCTGTATGTCACTGATTCAGTGAGCTTTTAAGCGGTAGTCTCACGACCCGAATAGTAAACAATAAACATCGAGGACATGGAGTCGTTAGTGTTGCTGGTCTCGGTGCTGTGGCTTGTTGTCACCGACAACGCGGACAGATACTGGCAAGAGCGTATAGATGAGGCGAGGTGCATAAGGCTTCAGAAATTCTCGTAATTCATAATTCTTCTTCTTCCGGGTTTGCGGTGTTTACAGATCCCAGCGCGCTCGCGGGGCGTGTGTGGGCATGTGAGGACACGCCTCCTCACCAATCAGTGCACAGGGGAGTGTCTGCTCACGCCCCCAGCCTCAGTCAGCACGGTTTGGCTCGCTTCAGCCCCACTCCAAAACGGTGCGAGTTTTAGGGGCTAAGCAGGGCTGAAACGAGCTGAGTCGTGCTGGTTTTTGGTAGTCGAAACGCGAGCCGTGTCGGGCTGAAGTGAGCTGAAGCGAGCTGAAGTGAGCTGAAAAAGGGTAGTGGAAAAGGGCCAATAGACACAGACAACCATTCACACTCACATTCACACCTACGGTCAATTTAGAGTCACCAGTTAACCCAGCGGTTCCCAAACTTTTTTGGCCGCGCACCCCCTTCTATACTCCAACCAGGTTGACGCACCCCCAGTTTCAAAAAACACACGCTTTCTTATAACGGCAGCATCTTTAATCGTGCTAAAATGATAAACATCGTTTGCCACACCTGCAGGAAACCACAAAAGTGAAAAAAAAAAAACACCTTACAGGTAGCACGTCGTGCTCGAATGAGAACATCGAATCACATTAACATATTATGCGCTCTTGTATTTGAATTAGATAGAATTTAATTGAAATGTAACAGTTTTAAAACGTTGCAACACGGTAAATGCGCAAATTCATTACAAAGGGAGATCACATCGAGGCATGGAGTCTACCAGCCAGATATGGGGAAAATATATGATTTTCATCCGTGTTTAAAACACTAGCAACACAACCCTGTCATTACAAGGTTATGAAAATGAATTGAGAATGAATTTAGTTTGCAAAAAAGTTAACATATAATAACAGTAAAAATAGCAATGATAATTATGAACATATGCATTTTAAAGAGATACAACAATTAAGGAGCACATCAGGAACAGATAAAGAAGAGGATCCATCTGATTGTGAAGTGCAGCGCTGGCGGCTCAGTCTGCAGCGAGAGAGAGAGAGAGAGAGAGAGAGAGAGACAGACAGACAGACAGACAGACGGTGGGTGGATTCCTCCCTATCTGTTGGGGTTTCTCCTCCTTCATCCCTGATTTGTGGTGGCGCATTTAGTTTTGCCGATTTCAACCAGTTGAGCATCGCGAATGAATGAATGAATGAAGCCACAAACTACTGCAGAACCGTTACGGCGGAGAAGAGTTAAAAATCGCCATTACATTTTTTATCTTGCGCACCCCCTAGTGGCAGCTCGCGCACCCCCAGGGGTGCGCGCACCACACTTTGGGAACCGCTGAGTTAACCTAACCTGCATGTCTTTGGACTGTGGGGGAAACCGGAGCACCCGGAGGAAACCCACACGGACACGGGGAGAACATGCAAACTCCACACAGAAAGGCCCTCGCCGGACCCGGGGCTCGAACCCAGGACCTTCTTGCTGTGAGGCGACAGCGCTAACCACTACACCACCGTGCCGCCCACATCCAGATGATGATTTATAAAAAACAATCCAATATCACAAGCCTGCAAGATGTGAGTGGCACTGGGCAGGAGACAGTCGAGAATTACTCCATTTGCAGCACAAAATTCTGCTGTCGCAAGCGAGATGTGGGTGGAATGTCCATCAACAAAGACAATGACAGGGAACCAGTTGTGTTTCTTTTTCATAAACTTGACAGAACACTTCAGAAATTCAAAGAACAAATCACTGTCCACCCAACCACTGTCAGCAAGACCGTAAATGGCTTCTGGGAATTCTGACAAACCTATATTCCTGAATCTCCAGCCAGGGAAGACAATTAAAAGGAGGCGAGTAATCCCCGAAGGCATTGAAGCATGCCATAACTGTGATTTGACACTGTGTTGGAAATGACTCGGTACACGTCACAAGGATACAGGTGTTAACACCCGATTGCTTGTAACGCAAAGGGGAAATCCATCCTCACCTGTGTTGAAAATGTGCTTGGGATCGTTCATAAGATTCTGAAAACCCGGTACCTCCTTCTCCAAAAATGAATTAAGGCCCTTGTACCAACCCTGAAGCATTTCAAAACTGATGGAGGCTCGTTCTCTCCCAAGAAGTTGCGGAACCCATTCTGTTATCTCTGGATGCCTCTTGCGAAATGGGTAAAACCATCCTTTGCCTGGCAGATTGTTGGTGAATGGCGTTTTCCTCCCATCGATCCATAACAGTTGTAAATGTCATTTAATTCCACAGGGTGTCGATAATGGTGGACACCGGTGAAAGTGAGCACTGTTATTGACACCTCACGCGACTTCTCAGACGCGCATTTAGATACAAAATGGGAACCGTCAAATGCCTGGGCGTCACCACCATTGAATGTGAAGTGTCCCCTTCACATTTCATAATTCTTCGTTTGGACCCCCCCACATTTAATATTAAATATTAATTCACCCAGCGCCGTTTCTATTGCTTCGTGAAATAATCCATTCCACTTGATCGATAAGAGAATCCACATACCACTGAATATCCACTCCAGGTTTTCAAGGTGTTACCGACAACAACTCACTGCATGCGAGTGAATCTCAGTGCAAGCAGACATTTTGGTGCAGCTGCTCGAAAGTGGAGGAGGTGACGTCAGCCCCATTGCCACCTCACAATGTCTAGCTTTTGCTAAAACCTTATTCTTTTGTTATATGCCCTCAAAATTAACCCTGGGCTATGTTAAATTAATGTTCAACTAAACAATGAAATAAGCTTAGCTTAATGGGGTATTCTTGGTTGATGATGAATTGTTTGCAGTATTTGCTCCTTCCCAGACACAATGGACATAAGGACATTCTTTACAAAGAAGCGGAAAGTCAGTCAAAATTTCCCCACAGGACAGGGTTTTTTTTTTTGTCCCGATGGAAAGGTTAGTAAAGCTGGCTAGTCAATGTTAGATGTATCAACTAGCTTAATGTTAGCTATCCTTTAATTCAAACCCAGTAGGCCGACCTTATTGTAATGCCAAGAATGAGGTCAAGTCTGCTCTGATGATATTTATTGATTCCCTGTTGTGATTTGAAGAACTTTTGTCTGGTCTTTGCCAGTTTTCTGGAAAGTAACATGGGAAATCAGTGTATGAGGAAGGAATAGTAGAAAGGAAAGCAATGGATGTTATTCCAGGTGGATTGTGAAGGAAAGGGGGATAAAAGTTATGAAGTGGTAGAAATTGTGGTAGCACCAATGTAAGAAGGAGTTATATCTATAAATCTATGTTATACTAATCTGTAAATGTTACTGTAGTACCACCATTGCATGTAGGTTGACAAAACTGCACTTGTTCATTGTGTGAAGTTCTCTTTTATGTGTCGTTGCTTGACACAGTGTAATTTTGTGTTATGAAGACTGCATGATGCCATGCCATTTTTGTTATGAGTATCACTAAAACGGAAAAAAGTAAAATACACCCACTATAGTTGGTGGTGAACAAAATTGCACCTGTTCATTGTGTCAAGTTATTTTGTGTGTCACCGTTGTGTGATTGCGTTATGAAGTTTGCATGATGCCATGTCATGCCTGTTCACTGTGTGAAATTATGAAATATTCTTATTTTTAAACATACAGTTGAGTGTCACTATTGCTTCACACAGTGGCATGTTGTGTTACATCTAAAACTAAAAAAAGGAAACACAAAATAAAAAGTAAAATACACCCATAAAGTCATTGTTGGTGATAAATTGTATCACATTCATCTCATTATCTTAGGCAGAGCAGTGGGTTTAAAAACAGGCTGATGAATATATGGACGAGTTGAATGAGGACTTATTGTTGAGTCTCTAAAATAGTCATTGAATTAAGTGACTTTGTAGGTAAAATTAGGTGTTTAACAACCTGTTAAAAATACACCAAAATGCAGGAAATGGCATCTAATTAGTTAAAAATTTTCTGGGGGACGACCCCCAGACCCCATTAAAAATGCTTCTGACGCCTCTGGTCAAATGAATAAGAAATAAAGTAGGTTTTGAAAAGGAGATAATGAAATAAGGGTGAATCTGATCAGTAAAAACATGTCCATGATCTTTCCACCATGCTTACCTGCGATGATAACTCCGGGTTTTCCTCAGATTGCTGATCGTGATGATAAATTCCATCGCAGGTAATGAGCTGCGTCATCAGACGACAAGATCAAAGGGCTAGGCGGGTCTTCCGGCTGATTAATTAACCAATAATAACTGTTGGAACTGAAACTCACCTTTGTAAAATTGTTTTTTATCGGTAAATCTGAAAATGTGTCGATAATTATGGACTGCCGATAATTGTAGCCGTTGCTCTAGTTTCCATTGTTACAGTCGCTAAAGTGCAAACTACCCAAAAATGTGATTTCCAGAAACTGAAGAGAGAAACTCGAATATAGAACACACAGCCGATAAACAGCAGCTTTACAGGGAAGATGATTTCAGTTGCGCAGTTTTACTGCTGTTTTTACACGAGCTCAGTCAAATACAACCACATTTCTCTCCAACACAGCACTTACTTTTACTCAGCACTCCATGCTGGGCTTCATTAATCTCACCGGTTCTGCCTGGAGTTGGAGTTTGTATTATTGTTTTTCCAACAACAACAAAACGGTGTCGCAGCTGAAAGGGAAACACTTTCACTTCCAGAAAAACAGATTCACTCCGAGTGATGTGTCGTTCAGGGAATGAATCGACTCTTTGATTCGGCTCTTTGAGATGAATTTTAAATTGAAAAAGAAAACAGTGAAATTGAAATGTTTACTCATTCAGGGAGACTCTTGATGTTTTGTTGTTCCGAAGTTACACTGCAAGTCCAGTCCACTTTAATTACCAAGAAATGGAATAAGAATGTTGTCATTCATAATAATAATAATAATAATAATAATCTCACATAAAATCTGTTTGTGAAAAGACAAAAGAAAGCTGCTGAGAAAGATTTCACATTTTATCCTGATTATCACATTATGACGTCATATTATTATTCATCATCCTGACATGCCATCTCCTGAGTACTTCCACACTGAGGCCCTGGCAAAATTCAGCCTCGTTCCACCCACCCCCACAGCCAACATTCAGAACTCAAGGGTATATTCCACCGCTTGTCTCCCTCCTTGTTTAGCTGCCAATAGCTGTTCTCCGATCTCCTTTCCCTCAGGGGCATTGTCAAACACTCTCCTGAACATTGTGATGAAGTGGTTGCAGGAAGAGATCAATTTGCCACCTCTCTCCCATACAGCTGTAGACCACTTGAGGGCTTTGCCAGTGAGCAAACCCAGGAACTGGGTGATTATGGACTGGTTGGAGGTGCCCTCCTGATCATCCATATAGAGGAAGCACTGAAGTAGAAATCCTCTACACTGGAAGGGTCTCCTGTGAACTTGTCAGGCTGCGGAATGAGGGGAACAACTTGTGCCACTGGAGTTGGGGATGCTGGAGGTGTGACATGCTGGGTCAAGATTTGGGCAAGGGCTTCAGTGAGTTGCTGGACCTGGGCCTCAACCACTTGGATCCCCTGTTGTTACTCGCCAATGAAATGCCCTTGGGTATAAAGTGCATTGCGCTGAGCCTCCAAATCTGCTGCATCCATACTACAAGGTAAAGTAATCTGTCACACACAGGAAGAGGCACAGATACAACTGCAGATTAGAGTCTTTACTGAACACTTGGCAAACAGGTACATAACATCAGGCAGAGGCTTGGTCAAAGCCAGGCAGAGGTCATGCGATCAGCAAACAGTATAACAAGAGCAAAATCAGAAGCAGGGTCAAAACACAAACAATGGCTTGGTAATGTCAGAACTTCATGTTAACTGAGTGATTACTTTGCAGTTAGTGTATCTGTGTGCAGTCCTTTAATGCTGTGATTAGAGACAGTTGTGTGTGATGAGAAGCTCAGTGAGCTTGAACGTGAGAGCTGTGGTGGGTTCTGGGAAATGGAGTCTGGAATAGAATCCAGTGCAGATGTGACAATATTTTTCTACATTACGACAGAAAACACTTTCTCAGAAAACACAAATATATAATACTCTAACATTATAATAGTTAAATGTTTCTGTGTATTTAATATTTCTGATCTGCTGCATGGACTGTTCAGATTTCTGCAGGATCACTGCACACGTAGCTTGTTCTCTTATCTGGATCTGATCAATAACCTTGGACCTCCCAAGCTCCTCAGTGACAGACTCACATTCCTCACTACCTGCAGTGTGTGTTCCGTGTCAGATGAATCCGAATCTTTGAATCATGTGTCGAATCTGAGAGCGCGTGCCAAATGAATCCCCGCTATCAAGGTGCATAAAACCACGTGACCGCAAACAAACGACGCCTCGCGGAACAAGAGTGACGTAATTGGTTTGTCTCAGGGGCGGAGTTCTAGATATCCGGAAGTGACGCGCGCGATTCGGGGTTTGTTCATGTGTAAACTGACACTCCGACATTTTTTTATTCTCCAACTATAAACCTGGATGTAAGATAAACTAAATATAATAAATCTGTATTTAAACGGCACTTTGGTCTCATTTCTTTGGATAAAAAAAAACTATTGTGGCACAATCTGTTTCTGGGCGTTTTTCACAGGGATTGTTGCTCATTTTTGTATTTAAATCTATTGTAGAGTTTTTAATGTTAAAGTCATGATGTTATTTCTGAGTCCCATGGAATTATCAGTCCCACAAACATATCAGTCCCACAGGCTCTTCTGTCCAGTTTCACAAGCTTCCTCCTTCTCACTAAACACAACTGGAGCTGTAGTAATACCATTATTATGATCTATCATGTTACTCAATTCCTTTATATAAGAAATTGAAATATACTAATTCTATACAATAATATATATATATATATAAAAATAAATAAAATTTCTAAGTTATATTCAGGATAGGCACGGTGGTGTAGTGGTTAGCGCTGTCGCCTCACAGCAAGAAGGTCCGGGTTCGAGCCCCGTGGCCGGCGAGGGCCTTTCTGTGCGGAGTTTGCATGTTCTCCCCATGTCCACGTGGGTTTCCTCCAGGTGCTCCGGTTTCCCCCACAGTCCAAAGACATGCAGGTTAGGTTAACTGGTGACTCTAAATTGACCGTAGGTGTGAATGTGAGTGTGAATGGTTGTCTGTGTCTATGTGTCAGCCCTGTGATGACCTGACGACTTGTCCAGGGTGTACCCCGCCTTTCGCCTGTAGTCAGCTGGGATAGGCTCCAGCTTGCCTGTGACCCTGGAGAAGGATAAAGCGGCTAGAGATAATGAGATGAGATATTCAGGATATAGAAATGTAGAATATATTTCCAGATGTATCTTTCTATAACCCTGGTTTGATGAACTGCTGTGCTCCAGCCTCTGGATTGTCTGGATGATTGTATGATTATTTGTCTGACCAGCAGGTGTCTCTAGTGAGCAAGTGAAGCCTCGAGAAATGAAGCCTTTCTCAACACAACTGGCTGGAAAGCTTCAGTGTTTCATGAAGCTTCATTTGGCCATCACTACATCTCAGTCATCACATGTTTGCCCTGTAGAATTACCTTGTACAGACATTTAGCGGTTGCAGAGTTCTAACTCAATACTGGACCGATTTCAATCATTTTTGTCCTGAGTAAATATATGAGTAGAAAGAGATGGGAAAATAGGGTCCAGGTTTTTAAAAATGCTGGATTTTTCTTTAATAAACATTTTTTTAACAGAAAAATCCACCATAACAATTCTGGAATTTTTTTTTTTAATTGTTTGTGTGGCGCAGAAGGAGCTGTTACTATAGAAACAATAACATACTCGAACAAGCTCATTAACACAAACCTGCACTACTTAAAATTAATCAACACCTTCTGACCAATCAGAGTGAAGAACTCAGCAGCACTGTGATGTAATGCTCGATAAATGTGTCTTTATAGTGTCAAGAAGGAATCTGATGAAGAATCATTAACGACACACACACTTGGGATGGGGCGGCACGGTGGTGTAGTGGTTAGCGCTGCCGCCTCACAGCAAGAAGGTCCGGGTTCGAGCCCCGTGGCCGGCGAGGGCCTTTCTGTACAGAGTCTGCATGTTCTCCCCGTGTCCACGTGGGTTTCCTCCGGGTGCTCCGATTTCCCCCACAGTCCAAAGACATGCAGGTTAGGTTAACTGGTGACTCTAAATTGACCGTAGGTGTGAATGTGAATGGTTGTCTGTGTCTACGTATGTGTCGGCCCTGTGATGACCTGGCAACTTGTCCAGGGTGTACCCCGCCTTTCGCCCGTAGTCAGCTGGGATAGGCTCCAGCTTGCCTGCGACCCTGTAGAACAGGATAAAGCGGCTACAGATAATGAGATGAGACACTTGGGATGTGTTCTGTTTTATGGAACTGTCTGTCCATCACATTTTTATTGCAGGACAAAAACACTGAATATTAATGTGGTGTACAACCTGAGTGTCAAGTCAACCCATCACCCCCTCCCCGGTACATTCATAACACACACCAAAATAATAAAACACAAATAGAATCAACACACCTCAGTATGAAACAAGTGTCCATGGTAAAAACACACAACAACAACAACAACAACAACACATTCATATTGTACAGCAGTGTTTCACTAAAAGATCTTACAGCTCTAAAAATGTACACACACACACACACACACACACACAAGTGAACAGAAGCTAACGGGTTACTGAATCACTCATTCAGCTTGAGCCACATTGTGTTTTATCTTTCAAGCACTTTAGAGCCAGAAAACAATTATTTAGTGTTAAAGGTAGACTGCCTTTCAGATTTTTTAGGTTGAGGTCATAAAAAGAATTTTCCCTGACACCCAATTAATTTTGTTTAGTGGACTGAAAGCTACTGAATTTGAAATCACAGACTTCCAATTTTATTAGTTTTTTTGAATAGAACAATTAATTAACTTAGGGCCACGTGGCACTAAATTCTCTGCTATTTTTTCCTGCTTCACCATGATCCAGTTCACAATACTATGTCACGCATCACATGGTCAGCTTTCCCCGTTCGCACAAGGCATTGTGGGATACAAATTTGAAACAGGAGAGAAAAATGGAGGATGCGAATGAAACGTGAAAGACCGACTACAGTAACGGAAAGTGAGAAGAAAAGACGTTATGTTGTGAAGGAAAGGAAACGCAGGACCAAACTAATAAATATTGGCGGTCAGCGAGCACCTCGGTGTAATCAGCTGTTCGTTTAGCGACAGAATGATGGAACTATCAGTGCACGGTCAAAGATAAACCTGCAGATGGCAGTAATGAAACACTGTGGATGCCAGCTGCCGTAAAACCCAAAAGAAGAAGACGACACCAAAAGGTAAAACTGCACGTGTACACCGGACTTCGTCTGTTTGCTTGACTGCACAAAGCGAGCGATTTCACACACATAATTTGCTCGGGAATCCCCTCAAATTAAATAACTTCTCAGCCACAGAATGGCCTGAGATTTTGTGAGATATTACAGAAATAAACATCATAATAACCACATTTCAGAGGGAACTAAATTTCACTGATTTTATGAAACTAAAAGGCCGTCTACTTTTAAATCTAAACGGTAGTGTCAACATGATGTACCTTCATTCACAGCTTTAAAAAAAAAAAAAAGGGGGGTGAGGGGAAGCATCATACTGTGGTACTCATCACTCAAAACAATAACAAAAATCCATAGTAGCTTGTCTGAGCTAAAGAGTCACTCAGCTGAGAGATTTGTGGAAAAAAAATCTCCACCTTAAAACCAAAGAGGAAGCAACGTTCAATCCGCTATAGTGTGTTCTGGTGTCACGTGCAGAGCCAAGGAAGAGAACACAGAAAAGCAAGCAGAGACACAAGCAACAAGAGCACAGTTCAGAGGATGAGGACAACTGGAGAGGAATTACAGGATTGCAAGCAGAAGTCAGGGAACAGGGTGAGCAACATCTGTGGACAGAGGCACCAGAGGTCGATCTAGAAAATGGAGCAGAGGATTTCAATGATGAGGACAACACAGAACACCAGGTGGGTCAGCAGGAAGAGGATACGGAGACACGAGAGAACGACACTGACACACAGGATGCTGAGGGTGATCACCAGACTGAAACCTCATGCAGTGACCAAGAGGATGCTGACCAGTCACCTGTCCGAGAGGGAAAAGAAAAATCCTTTGAGAATGAGAAAACAAAAATGAAAATTTACCTACCATAAGTTAGGGCTGCCTACGATGGCACACGAATAAGTAACATGGATGAGCAGATTCATAAGCTAAGTACTTGTAGCGCCCCTTTGCTGTGCAGGCATTAATAGGGGTGGCTATCCTGAGTTCATTAAATAGAGTGGTATCTCTACCTTTAATGTATGTTGTACTTTGTCGTCTGTTTTTAGCAAGACTACTTGAACTAATGAGCATTAAATCTTCTTTAAATAATGTCTTTTGACTTACCTTTAAATGTTAAGTACCATATAACCTCCAACAATATTTGTCTACCTTTATAGCCCAAGCTAAATGTCAAGGATTCAATGCAAATAACCATTCAGAGACAACAGAAGGATTATAAAAAATACAGTAACTATTTACTAGAAAAAGGTTTAAATATGCACACGTAAAGTTGGATTTGTAAAAAAAAAAAATAGCCATAGCTTGTTCTCAACTCACTCAATACAGTGGTGCTTGAAAATTTGAAACTAGAATGTCTCTCAAAAGACTCACTGTCCGTGTGTCTCGGCACATTCACAATCATTTATCTCAACTTGGTATTTTACTCCTCAAACGCAGCAGAGTCCCAGCGCACTTTTCACTCGCTTCCTCCTCCTTCTCCACCTCCTCTCGTTCTGTTCTTGTTCTCCTCACGCATCCCTTCCTGTTTCCACCTGACCTTTCCCCCCGACTGCTAATCGCCTCACAAAACACACTCAAAGCAAAATCACACACTTCAATTTCTTTTACAAATGTATAGAAAATAAATTCTCACAATATTTCCAGCTTCTTCAACTTAAACAAAATCCATCATGTAAATATCAGGATGCCATTAAATCTTGGAGGGGAGAGTGTGAGGACAAGAAGAGTTCAAAGAGTTAAAAGAAGCTCCGCCCTGTCATATATGGTTTATATAGGGCGGAACTAATGTTCAAGCAGTGTTACAACAGGGACGCTTTATGGCAGCGGACTGGATGTTTTGGCGGTGGATAGAAAACGCGTTCATGCTGTGTGTTGTTGCTAATGGTTGCATGTTCGAGCAGACAAATAAAGTGAATATAAAGGAGGAAGTCGACCCTCGAGCATTTCACACCCCCGACAGATTTATTTATTTATTTGATGTAGTTCCTTGTTGTATAGTGATGATGCTGAGACAGTTGTGTTCTTCCATGTAGTTGTGGCTCACAGGCATAGTTCGAATTACGGGGGGTACTATACCCCCCAATGAAGACCCAGTACCCACCGAAGAGACAAAAATATAAGTTTTGGGTGGGTCCGATATTTTTTCTGATATTGTGAAAAGAATATATAATTCAAACCAACTCCCATTCGGCATTCTTATTGTAGGAACATTTTAATGTAAATTGATTTCAGACAGACACCCCTATTGTGGACCGTACCATTTTTAGTCACCGCAGCGCTAGAACGCGCTAGAGCAGGGGTTCTCAAAGTGTGGGAGAGTCAGCCCCCGCAGAGAGCAAATAAACAACAGCCCCCCCTTACAATTTTTGTTGTTGCTATACTTAATGTTCCATTCGTATTTAAAAAAAAATGGGTGTTGTACACTTACACATTTAAAACATGAGCTTTATTAAAACATCATTTTTTTTACACATTTTAAACATCTGTGCTTTTTGAAAACCTCTTCTTTTTTTTTACATATTTTAAACATCTGTGCTTTTTTTTAAAACATCTTGTTTTACACATTTTAAACATCTCATAGCATCATTAGCTAGCACCTCTTGGCAGACAACACACTGTGGCAGTGGAGCATCTTCAGATCCAGTCCATGAAAATCCAAACTTTAAATAATCATGGTCATACTTCCTTCTTTTTTTGCTTGGCCCAGACTCTGTCTCCTGACTCACTGTAGCTTTAGGTACTAAAAATCGATCCATTTTGTCTCTGGCAAAGGCTAGCTGAAGTTTGCTAAATGTCCGCAATAGTAACTTATTCTGGTTTATTTTTCCTCACGTTGCGCCCCCCCCCGAAGAATTCTGGCGCCCCCTAGGGGAGACGCGCCCCACACTTTGAAAAGCCCTGCGCTAGAAGCAACAGCTTCTAGTCCACACCGTATTCAGTTGATTCATCAGATACAGTCTGTGGTTTGCAGCAGAAGACGTGCATTGGTAATGTTAGTTGCTAACCAACTTTTAGCCTGTTGAAAATGTGTTATTTTACAACTTTCATTTATTAAAGTGATTTGTTCTTTCAGCTCATGTCACATCTTTATACATTGAATTACTTACCCACTGAGGCCAGAAGGCTACAGTGGACGGACGTTAACATTAGTTACCAACGTTAGTTAGCAAGATAAGCTAAGTCTCTATTTAAATCAAGCTTATTACAGTGTGGTATAGAAACGATTCTCATTTCAAAGGAGAAGAACTCCATATGTTTCCATTTTCATTTTATCATGAATAAATTGTGCCCTTCTGAAATTCATTTGGCACATAGGCCCAACATGTCTGTGTGATTAGGCACAAGAAATTCTGATGTAGGCCTAGCTAAGCCTATGTAAAATTACAATCAGAATCTCTGGGGACTGGGGGCAACATAAAAAGAGCCAGGTAGTAGGCTAGCCTAGGCAAAATAGCCTAGTACATGGATGTTTTCTATTGTTTTTACTTATGTTCCTTTTGTATTATTTTTAAGATAGTCATAGTTTCATCTGAGTACCCTGTTTGAGTTTATTCACAGAGACAGTAGGCCAAACATGAGGAAAAGAAAAGGGCCAGACATCAGGCATTTTTTTTTGGTGCTAAAAGAGTAAGTGGTAAATATTAGCACTAAGATCTACAGACAATTACAGTACAAGTGTAGGTGCAGTTAGGTTTTATACACTGTTCATGTAAATAAAGAAAATGGGTTCCCAGCAGACAGGAGAGGCACAGCAGGATGAAAGAGAGCAAGACATTCAGCAGGACTGTTCTGCATGTGTGTGTATACTGTATGTGACTCATTTGTAGTGTTGATACCCAGTTTGTTCTGACAAAGAAGGTTATCAGGTTGTACTGCTGTTTTTCTTCTGTGGTAGTACTGTATGGTTTGTCATGCTTCTTAATGACATTAAAAATTATTGTTCAGAGTTATTGTGTTGAGTTACTGACACCGACTTCCATAGACGAGACAGGACAGGACCGGGGGGGGGGCGATTGATATGATAGTGGACCATGATGGTACCCCCCAATTATGGTGGGGTAATTCGCACTTTGCTCACAGGGCGATCTGTGCTCCTGTGCTTTAACACAGTGGAGTCTAAGTGCCCGCCGGTGGGCAATTTGACACTTCTCCAAAAACACATCTGTAACCCTGTGAGTTTTTGTCATTCAAACATAAGTGACACCATTAAAAACCTTGAAACTTCTAGTTTTCAAATTATATATATATGAAATAAATTATATAGCTGGCCCTTTTTAAAGAGAGTGAAAAGAAATCTTTGGATTTTCTGTACTGTCTGACTGCAGCAGCCCCCGAGGCCACACCTATCGCTATTCACATGTAAAGTACCCGGTGCTTGTACCCGGTGCTTGAGTGGCTATTCAGAGGTGAGAGCACGCCCCATTCAGCCAGAAGGCAAAGGCAATGTCCTGCCTGCACTGTAAAAAATGAACTCTGATTTTCGTGGAATTTTAGTAAATTTAATAAAGAAAAACTGTTAATTTCACAAAAAAATATCAATATACTCTATTTTGAACAAAAGTTGATTAAACTTACTTGAATAAAATAAAATTAGACAGGGATTCATTTATTTAACTAAATTAACACATTTTAAAGAGGCTTGTCTACTTCATAGAAGCTGTATTGAATCGAGCTCATTTTTAAAGAGTAGGATGAAAATGCACTGCATTGCGTGTGAGGAATCATACTCATGTTTAAGAAGTAGAAGCTACTATTTCCGGTCTGTGCAGTTCACTTTCCGCCAAATCCATGCGCGGGCATTCGCTCTTTCTGAAGGAGACACGTTGGTGGCAGGTCGCACATTTAGCGAGACGTTTGGATGTCTGTTTTGCTTCTTGAATCTTCCGAGGTAAGTTGTAAGATACTTTTGGCATGATGTGTAACATGTAAACTGCCGTACTTTGCCTTCCAAGATATTAATGGCATTTTGGCTGGTAGGGGTGGATATTGATAAACGACTAGCTGTTGTGGTCGTCAGTTGATAAAGTTAGTGTGAGGAACACTGGCGTGATTTTACCGTTTACGTGTGTAATCATTTGATTTTCATAGAGGCAAGGGTCATGTCAGAAAAACGGAGTGATGTTTACTGGTGCTTCATTTTACACCGTCGTTTCGTTGTGAACTAGCTATGCTAGTCTAGGTGGACTAGCCACAGACACGTTTTAAAGCATGCTGGGTTTATTTAAAATGGTATAATAGTGTTGCAAAAACACAAATGGTGTGTGCTTTAAGAATATTTGACCGCTAACTTGTATGGTAAATCAATAGTAGTTAGCAGACTAGTGCAATCCGGTGAGATGAGACGAGACTCGTCGGTGAGTTCTCCGATGAGAACTTTAACTTGCTTCAACTACACACCAAGGCTCCTGGGTCTCTTCCAGAGCAAAGGGGAAAGACTCAAGGCTAATATGAGCCGTCTTTTTGAGGTAATGCATTTACTGATGCTAAAACCAATTGACTCATTGTTAGTCCAACATGCATCGCAGTCATACTCATTTCTCCAAAACGTATGAGTTTATAAGTGTGATATATTCACTTGTAAACAAAGTAAACAAAGTTTTTGGAGATTCAACACAGGATGGAAAGGAATGTAGTCTCAGAACAGGCCTAGTTAATTTCTGACAATCCAGAGCCAAGGCCAGGGAGCAGATGAACAGGCTAAACCGACTGTCTGCTAGCTGCACAGAGTCGTCACTCAGGGCCCACTACATCGAGACTGTGTCTGTTCCCCGAGCTCAACAAAAAGGTAGAAATTTTCAGAGAGTTTGTTCCAGTAACCTAATCAATATAAAATTAGATCAGACTGACTGTACAGCTGCTGCCAGCACCTTTGATCTAAAGGTGGGGCTATTAAATATTAGATCTCTTACATCTAAAGCGCTAATGGTTAATGAACTCATTACTGATCAGGAGTTTAATGTACTGTGTTTAACAGAAACATGGATTAAGCCAAATGAATATATAGCATTAAATGAAGCGAGTCCTCCTGGATACAGTTATATACACCAGCCTCGTCTAACTGGCAGAGGAGGAGGCGTCGCGGTTATTTATAACGATTATCTAGGTGTAACACACAAACCTGGTTATAAATTTAATACATTTGAAGTTCTTCATACTCATATAATGTATGTAGCCTCGAAAAATAAGTCTACCCAGTTAATTCCATTGCTTATTATTTACAGGCCCCCGGGGCCATATTCTGAGTTTCTTTCTGAATTTGCAGATTTTATCTCAGATCTGGTTATTTCCTTAGACAAAGCTTTAGTTGTCGGAGATTTTAATATTCACTTTGATAACCCAGAAGACCCTTTAAAAACAGCGTTTGTGTCCATCTTAGATTCAGTCGGGATTAAGCAGAATGTCATAGGACCGACCCATAATGGTGGTCACACCCTTGATCTAATACTAACATTCAGATTAAACGTAGGCAATATAGTCATACTTCCACAGTCTGAAGTTATCTCAGATCATTGTCTCATCTCATTCAAAATATGTCTGAGTAATAATATATGCACCTCACCACGCTACTGTATTAAACGTACTTTCACGTCAACTACTGCACAGAGCTTTATAAATGATCTCCCAGAGCTGTCAACTTTGATTGGGTCACTGTCAGCCCCTGCAGAACTCGATCAGGCAACTGAATGCTTAGAGTCAACATTCCGCCATACTTTAGATAATGTAGCTCCTCTAAAAAGGAAAATGGTCAGAGACAAAAAATTAGCACCCTGGTATAATGATGACACTCGCACATTAAAACAGACCACTCGAAAATTGGAACGTAAATGGCGTCAAACAAAATTGGTAGTGTTCAAATTGGCGTGGAAGGAGAGCTTCCTGAAGTATAGAAAAGCTCTTAGTGCTGCGAGATCAACATATCTCTCCTCCCTAATAGAAGATAACAAAAATAATCCTAGATTCCTATTTAATACTGTAGCAAAATTAACCAGGAATAAGTCCACTATCAACACATGCACACCTGCAGTATGTAGTAGCAACGACTTCATGAATTTTTTTAATGACAAAATTGAGAATATCCGACAAAAAATTCAAACTACTAATTTAAGGTTAGACAATGAAAGTGACCTTGTAGTTAACAATATAACTGTATCAGATCATCAGTTAGAATGTTTTACTCCCCTAAAAGAAACTGAATTACTTTCATTAATCTCTACATCAAAAGCCTCAACTTGCGTACTAGATCCCTTACCGACACATCTATTCAAACAGATAATGCCTGGAGTAATTGAACCGCTTCTAAAAATAATAAATTCTTCTCTTATGATTGGCTATGTACCCAAATCCTTTAAACTAGCAGTTATCAAACCCCTGATTAAAAAACCTGACCTTGATCCCTGTCAGCTGTCCAATTATCGGCCAATATCAAACCTCCCCTTTATCTCCAAGATCCTTGAAAAAGCTGTGGCACAGCAGTTATGCTCATATTTACATAGGAATAACATCCATGAAATGTATCAGTCAGGATTTAGACCTCATCATAGCACAGAGACAGCACTGGTTAAAGTAGTAAACGACCTACTGTTGGCGTCTGATCAGGGCTGTGTCTCGCTACTTGTGTTGCTTGACCTTAGTGCAGCATTTGATACCATTGATCATTCCATTCTTCTGGATAGACTAGAAAATGTTGTGGGAGTTAAGGGAATGGCCCTCTCCTGGCTCAGGTCTTATCTAACTGATCGTTATCAGTATGTCGATATAAATGGTGATATTTCTAGACGTACCGAGGTAAAGTTTAGTGTTCCACAAGGTTCTGTCTTGCGTCCACTGCTTTTTTCTCTATATATGTTACCTCTGGGCGATATTATTCATAAACATTGTATTAGTTTCCACTGTTATGCTGATGACACACAGTTGTATGTCTCTGCAAAACCTGATGAGAGACACCAGCTTAATAAAATTGAGGAATGTGTTAAGGACATTAGACACTGGATGCTTATAAATTTCCTTCTGCTTAACTCTGACAAGACTGAAGTACTTGTGCTAGGACCACATACAGCTAGAAGTAAGTTTTCTGATTACACAGTAACTCTGGATGGCCTTTCTGTTTCTTCACGTGCAGCAGTAAAAGACCTCGGAGTGATTATTGACCCCAGTCTTTCATTCGAAACTCACATTGATAACATCACCCGGATAGCTTTCTTTCATCTCAGAAATATTGCAAAGATAAGAAATTTAATGTCATTGCATGATGCAGAAAAACTAGTCCATGCTTTCGTTACCTCCAGGTTGGATTATTGTAATGCCTTACTGTCTGGATGTTCCAATAAGTGCATAAACAAGCTCCAGTTAGTTCAAAATGCCGCAGCAAGAGTCCTTACTAGAACTAGAAAATATGACCACATCACGCCTGTCTTATCCACACTGCATTGGCTCCCAATCAAATTTCGTATTGATTATAAAGTACTACTATTGACCTTTAAAGCACTAAATGGTCTCGCACCACAGTACCTGAGTGAACTTCTGCTCCTCTATGACCCGCCACGCCTACTTAGATCAAAAGGTGCAGGCTATCTGCTGGTACCTCGTATAGTGAAGGCTACATCAGGGGGCAGAGCCTTTTCTTACAAAGCCCCACTGTTATGGAACAGCCTTCCAAGTAATGTTCGGGAATCAGACACAGTCTCAGCATTTAAGTCTAGGCTGAAAACATATCTGTTTAGTCAAGCCTTTTGTTAATGGTGTTTATGAGGTAAAGGAGTAGATCTGGAGGGTCCTCAGACATAGAGTGTTTTGGTAAACTGGGATGTATGGATGCTGTCAGTCCCCACTCGCTTGCTCACTCGAGTTTGTTGACGGTGCAGTGGCTGGCTGCTTTATGTCCCGGGGCTCCCTCATGCCTGTGTTACCTTCTGGCTCTCTCCTTTTAGTTATGCTGTCATAGTTAGTTGCCGGAGTCCCTGCTTGTACTCGGTGCAATATGTATACTGTTCCTACTTATTCAGGTGACATTGGGCATACCTAACCACCTGTGTTTTCTTTCTCCCCCCCCCCCCAAATCTGTCCCTCTGAGTTACATGGAGTCAACAGGAAATCTTTTGGTGGAGACGGTGGGGACCTCGACTGGCTATCGTAGCCTGCAGGGAATCGGCCATCAGACATTCTGTCGCATGTCCCAGACCCGGTGAAATGTAACTGAATTGTCTTGGCCAGGCCTAAGGGTCCCATCTGCATCTCATCATTGCTGAGGAGTGTGCTCCCATCACCCAATCAAGCATCCAGCCAGAGCAGGTCATGATATATTTTTTACCATATTAACATGCCATTGTGTGTCATGCCTGATGTAAAGACTCTTGTCTCTGCGAGCCTACCACACAGATTTAATACTTGTCATTTTTAGGGCATACCTAACAACGTGTTTTCTTTCTCTCTCTCTCTCTCTCTCTCTCTCTCTCTCTCTCTCTCCCCCCCATCTGTCCCTCTGAGTTACATGTTGATCCTGGGATTGAGATGCTGGCCTCTTCTGCCCCTCGGACCTGCTTGATCCATCCTGGTGCCCTGTGTCTGGTCGGAGTTTTATCGCCCCACTCCTGTGAAGGACGGCCCCATGAGGACAGTTGAGGGTTATACCTGTTAAAACTGTTAATATTATAGTCAGGCTGTCTGTTGTTGCCCAAATGAGGATGGGTTCCCTTTTGAGTCTGGTTCCTCTCGAGGTTTCTTCCTCATGTCGTCTGAGGGAGTTTTTCCTTGCCACCGTCGCCACAGGCTTGCTCATTGGGGATAGATTAGGGATAAAATTAGCTCATGTTTTAAGTCGTTCAAATTCTGTAAAGCTGCTTTGCGACAATGTTTATTGTTAAAAGCACTGTACAAATAAACTTGATTTGATTTGATTTGAATGTTGTGACAAATTGAGTATTCTGCTCTGAGTGTTTCAGTGGTCCTTATACAAAGAATTATGTGACTATCTTTGCAGGATCCCAACAACATTGACCTCAGGAGAGAAGTGGTCATCTTATCCCTGATTGACTACCTGGGAGAAGAAAAAAAGGCACTGATAAAAGAATACCACGTAAGTGACCTAACACATTCACAAAGTTTATTACACATCCTCAGTTCGGAATACTTAAGTTTGCACTGGGTAATACCTTTTTTTCTATAGCACACCACCCAAGTAGATCCAGTTTTTCGAGCTCACACCTCTCACAGATACAGACAAATTGAAAAACAAACGCAAAGCTTTGAAGGTGCAGTGTGTAATATTTTTAGTAGTTTATTTCCAGAATTAATGCCACCCATTCACAAATGCTACTGAAAAATGTTAATGTTTTATCACTTAGTCTCAAATCAATGACTTGAAGGTGAATGCAGCCACTGAACTAGTTCATTGAACCTATTTGAGACAGATCTGCTTTGAGCTCCTTTTTATTATCTGCACTCAACAGAATAACTAGTTAGAAATGCAAGTCCCTCTACTGTGTTGTGGACCTGTTTGAGTTTTATCTGAGTTGCTCTGGGTTTTCTTTTCAGTAGAAGTATTGCACATCATATTGCTTAATTCTGAGAATAACACTTTGTTTTTGTTTTGTTTGTTTGTTTTTTGTAGTCAGAAGACCTGGCCCAAGAAGACCAGCAAGTGATGAAAATCTGTGTTGTCGCAGATGAGGTTGGCATTGTCCTGGAAGGTGTAAGGGTGATGCGTGGCTTGGGAAACATAGCAAGTGCATGCTCTGCTCTTCTTGGCCTTACCTATGCTCTGAATCTGAGCTATCCCAAGGAACTTAAACATACGTTTGAGACCTTTCAAAAAATCTTTCTTGAAGTGGAGGAGGGGAAGCTTTCAGGGAAACTACATTCCCTGAAAAACAAACTGAAGTAATTGAAGAGTTCAAATGCAAAACCCTCTAAAAGCCATTACAAAATTTAAATAGCATTTTCTCATTCAGATTTATAGAAATTAAAACTTAATTTATAGAAACACAGCATGTTTTTGGAATCCCACCAAAAAGGCACTTGGGGAGTTTTGCATCTGAAATCTTCAATTGTTTCAACAGCATATACATCAGCATGTTAGGGTTCAATCCAGCAAACCATGGCTAAATAAATTTGAGACTCATTTCCCTGTTTTTTGAATTTGATGCCAATATCCACATTTAAGCCATTTTACACTTCAGTGTAACTTCAGTTGTTCATTGTTGACGCTATGCTGCTTTCCTGCAACAAAACACTGATCACTGCCAGTAAAAAAAAAAAACACACACACACACACACACACACACACACACACACACACACACACACACACACACACACCATAACGTGTTTGGGGAATGTAAAAAATTAGAGACCAATTCTGTTTGAAAATTAGAGAAAAAACAGAATGATTTAACCCCCACCAGCAAAACAGAAATGCGCCCACACACACGATCAAGAGATGAAAGCGATGGGTAACGATGCTGATGAGTGTGGTGTGATAGAACATATTTGATCAATTTATGCCACAGGGAGAGAGCTGCACAACTCTGTACAACTTCTTTTTCAGTTCAGGTTTCAGTTTCAGCTTCAAAATGTCCCTGGTACTGTTAATGTTCTTACAAGACGAGGCCTTGGATTTTTTTTCCCCTTTTGTTTGGCATATTGGACCATAGGGGACCAGTGCTAAATAAATTGGTGACACATTTCCTTTTTTTCATACCTAGGTATTTCCTTTTTTTCATACCTACCTACAAATGTGCCATTTTACACGGCTATGTACAACTTTTTTTTTCCAAGAACTTTTCACTTCAGTTTTCAGTTTCGCATTTAACCTGCTACTGTTAAGACATTATTATTCTTACAAGCCAAGGCCTTGGCTAGGTTTTCTTCTGTCAGGCATATTGTAACTCTAGCGATCCAGTGCTAAATATATTGGTGACACATTTCCTTTTTTTTTAATTAATGAGAAGAAATGAGAAGAAATAAGAAAAATAAGTTAAAATAAGAAATTCAGTTGGTCCATGTTAAGTTTGTTTCACAGTTAACCAGCTATCGTTTAGCTTTGATGGTACACCAAGCAAATGTTGGTTCTGTACAACTTCAATTTTAAAATAATGTTCAGTTGTACTTTCACTTGAAAGTAAAATAAAAGGCATAAAACGCATAACAGCGTGGTCTCCTTTCTTATGTTTATCTAGCAATTCTGATATTGAAATGAAACAAAATTAAGCAATATTAATTACATTACTGGGTAAGATACCTTAAATATAAAGTACATTTAAGCAAATACATAATAAAATTCTACCTACATATAAAGTTGTTACACCTACTCATTGTTTTTAATCTAACTTACTTAAAAAAATTAAGAACTAATTTTTAGTGGGTAAATCTATTTGATCACTTTTTTAAAGTAAATTTACTTAAAATTCAAGAAAGTAATATCTACTCATTTATAATGCGTGTAAATAGCTGCCTCACTTTTTTTAAGTAGATTTGGTGATTCATTTTTTACAGTGTGAGCACATGGAAAGTGACAGGGGGGTGGGGGCCATCAGAGGTGTTTCACACCCATCTAATTAGTATTCGACTAACAGAGACACTGGCTTGACATACAATTACTTTTTTACATTTTGTATGGAAACAACAAAACATTTCTAAATGCTCTTTTTACTTTTATGCAGCCAACACTTTTGTTTACAAGGTTCAAACTTCAAAAGTCTTGGCTAGATATATTTATTGTGTGTTTTCTTGCACTGTTTGAAGACCTCTAAAACCTGTTTTTTGTACAGTTGTGTTTACACTCAATTAAATAAAACGTGTTTGTATTACATTCACATTTTTTTGTTAGGCTTTTCAGAATACAACCATATGTGCCACTTTTGCATAGATGTTTACAGTTAGTTGAAATACTTGAAAATGTCAGGGTGTTGCAAACAGCCTCAAAGTTTCTGAAAGGCCTTAGACTCCAGAGTAGGGCTGTCATGATTACCGGTGTACATGGTTACCGCGCTAAAATATTTTGACGGTGACCATAACCTTCTGAGTGTCAAAACCGCGATAGCTTCCATTTTCGCGAGACTTTGAACTTTCGTGTGAGTTTTCCCGCCGACGCCACTCAAGTTCACTCACTCACTGTCCGAAGTTCAAGCATGGCGGAAGGAGGAGACTGTGGTGGTCATCAAGATGAAGACATCTATCCGCCTTCCAAGCGGATAAAATCGGAAGTGTGGAAATATTTTGGATATTTCAAAAATTCGGAGGGACAACTTGTTGATGACGGTGCTCCTGCATGTAGAGTGTGCAGAAAAAAGGTGTCAGCGAAAGGCAGCAATACATCAAATCTAATGACTCATCTGCGAGACCATCATCAGCATCTGTACAGCAAGTGCAAAGTAGGTTAACGTGTATGTTTTAGCTGAAATGCGCAAAGTAACTTTTGACTTTTGACGAGGGAAGATGAAACAATTATTTCCGACTGTCAATAATGTTAGACCTTGATGATAATCTTTATTGTCGAAAGACGGCCACTGCTAGCAGTTTTAAAATGCATCTAGCACTAGCTGTGGTTAGCGCTATTCTGAGGTAAACATCACCATTCTAAGCTAAGTTACACAGCTAAACTTTCATTCGCCACAAGACGGTGAAAATGGATCAGTGAAACACACGAAGTAACGTATGACTTCGGGTCGAGGGAAAATACAACAGTTGTATCCGACTGTCAATAATGTTAAACTTTGATAATGATCTTTATTGTGAAGTGCGCCCACTGCTAGCATTTTAAAATGTGTCTAGCTGTGGTGGTTTGCGCTATTCGGAGGTAAACACCATTCTAACCTAAGTTAAACAGCTAAACTGTCATTTGCGACAAGACGGTAGAAATGGGTCAGTGAAACACACGAAGTAGCTTCCAACTGCTTTTACATTATATAATAAACACTGCACTTTTTAACCCATTGCTGCATGCTCCCTATTTCCACATACTGTACTTGCATCTCCAGGTCAGGATCCACTTGTCCACAGTCCAAACTTGAAAACCTGAACCACGCCCACTCAACCTGAGCCACGCCTACTCAAATAACCGTGATAATACCGTACACCGCGATAATTTTGGTCACAATAACAGTCATGTTAAATTTTCATACCGTGACACCCCTACTCCAGAGTGTACGGAGATGGAATGCGTTGGGAGAGGTTGTTCCTCCGTTACGCCACAAGGGGGAGTATGCGGCTAGGCACATTCATTGTGCAAAGTAAACAAGGTGTAAAAACTTTCCCAGCTCCATCTCGCTTCCTGTGAAGGTGAATAACATCACATCAGGAGCTCCATGTGTTTGAGGAGTTTTATTGAGTTATTTTTTCTTGTTTCTGATGCTAAGGCTTCTGGTTGGTGGTGTTTTATTTGAAATGTGCTGAAAATATCTTTGTGAAGTGCCCAGGCAGTCGGATCGGGTTGGTGTGTGTGTGTGTGCTCTCACAGATAAATGTTCTCATCAGTGCTTTACTAGACCGCAATGCAATCAGCACAAAGAGTTTAGTTTTTGAATTCTGTAATCACTTGGTGGAAACTACTTGAATTTGTATGTTTTTTGCACAAATGCAGATAAAAATATCGTGAATAATCACACAAAATCGTCAAGTTTAAAAACTGCACATTAATTAGTTCTCTTATAGTTTATTTTGTGAAGCGCCCTCTTGTGTCTGAAATTGGAAATGTGTAATTTTCTATTTATTTCTGATGCTTTGTAGACTTTATATAAAGGAACCTTCTACATGCAAATATAGTATTTATCATTCTGCCTGAACATTTCTGTACATGATTACATACAGTGCAAACTCCATATAATGAATACAGAATATAACACTTTTTTTTTTCTCCTCCGGTCCCAGTGAAATCAATTTGCTTTGTATTGTTTCTTGACTGCTGAGATTAAAAAAAAAAAAATCCCTGATATAACAAAGTCCCCTGGTCCCAAGGACCTCGATATAAAGAGTTTCCACTGTATTTATTTATTTATTATAATGGCGATGTTACACTGAAGGGGCGACACGGTGGTGTAGTGGTTAGCGCTGTCGCCTCACAGCAAGAAGGTCCAGGTTTGAGCCCCGTGGCTGGCGAGGGCCTTTCTGTGGAGTTTGCATGTTCTCCCCGTGTCCGCGTGGGTTTCCTCCGGGTGCTCCGGTTTCCACCACAGTCCAAAGACATGCAGGTTAGGTTAACTGGTGGCTCTAAATTGACCATAGGTGTGAATGTGAGTGTGAATGGTTGTCTGTGTCTATGTGTCAGCCCTGTGATGACCTGGCGACTTGTCCAGGGTGTACCCCGCCTTTCGCCCGTAGTCAGCTGGGATAGGCTCCAGCTTGCCTGCGA
Organism: Neoarius graeffei; assembly: GCF_027579695.1. Lineage (NCBI taxonomy): Eukaryota > Metazoa > Chordata > Actinopteri > Siluriformes > Ariidae > Neoarius > Neoarius graeffei. The sequence goes on along the minus strand of NC_083590.1, from coordinate 15,831,541 downwards.
CCCTGTAGAAGGATAAAGCGGCTAGAGATAATGAGATGAGATGAGATGAGATGAGATGAGATGAGATGAGAAACTCATCATGATGCACATTGTTTTGAAATAAATTTGTGACTTCCTCAAGATAATACAGTATGTAATACAGACAGAAGCTTAAACAAGATCCTGCTGGAATGAGTTTGTTTCATTATTGAAATGTTCTCATGGTTGCAAAGACAAGAAATAGATCTTTAGGACTGAGAAAACAAGGATAACATTGTGGTGACAAAAAGGGGGAAAAACAAATTACACTTGCTCTTGTGACATACAAGTTGAAAGCTGTTTAGGTTTTTGATGATAAAGTAGATAATCTGATTAATGGATGAAAAATGCTATGAATAAAAAAATAAGTATGGTATCACAGTGGAGAGGGAGGGGGAGGGACCTGGAAGTGACACTCGTTGACATTTTCCAGCTAAGTCCACTGTCTTCTCAATCCTACTGACTGCAGCTTTAAAGGGTGAGGTTGTGGTGATATTTGTATGGAACTGATGGTTAGTAATCCCTGGTGTGTGGAGGTGAACTTTTTGGTGGATGAGACCCATGAACTCGTGTTCTGTCTGGAAAGGGGCGTAGCAGTGCCTTGGGTCTGTGGCCCAAGGTGGGCGGAGCGTGAGGAAGGGGTGTGAGGAGGCGTCTTCCTCCTGTAAGGGGGGTCTGGGCCTTCCCCAGAAAATATTTAAAAACTGGATGTTCTTCGATGCTCTCTGATGGCATTCTTGCGATGAAATAGGTTTTATTTTGCAGATATAAAAAGGTACACTTTGCTCTAATTTTCAGCAGCCAGGCCTAAAATGAGTCTGAATGATGTTAACATGCACCACAGGAAAATGTTCCACTGGATTTTCTGATGGCATTTCTGCTCTAAAACAGGTCTTAAATCTGGAGTCAATAAAATGGAACACATTAATTTTATTATATAGTGTCTACATCTGTAATTTTATTACACCAGACAACCAAAAAAAGCAGAGCCAGGGTTGGAGGTTGCCCTGGGATTCACTGCCTTACATTTTTCTGGGGATGGATGGATAGATAGATAGATAGATAGATAGATAGATAGATAGATAGATAGATAGATAGATAGATAGATAGATAGATAGTCAAGTAAAATAAAATACTAGTCCTTTAAATGCATGGTGTACATTTATAATTATGTCAGCTGGATTCCACTTAATCATTTACATTTTATCTTTCAAGTTCAGGAGATTTTTAAAATATTTTAATAAAATGTACTTTTCAAAGTAAATCTTAAAATTCAACATTTTCTCAAGTTTTTCAGAATAAGTGAAAATCTTTACTAAAAATATAAAAGATGTAAAAAAAAAATTGTGTTGGTTTTGGTTTACATTCATATGGCTGATATCCAAAAATAATCTTTATTTTGAATTTCCGAAAATTCAGACACTATTTCGTTCAAAAAATTATATAAATTCTCAGTTCATTAGAACTATTACAAATAAAGGGAAGTTTATGAAGCCAGTTTTACATAACGTTTTGTTAAATCTGTAAACAGTAAAATCTGACACATTATTTCACCAGTAAAGAGATTTAAAATTTCTCCAAAATTCAGGCTCCTGCTTTTCAGTGTAAGGGTGTAGGAAGGGCGTTGACCCAATCTACTGTGCCAGTCAATATGGCATGTGAGCGATAATCAGTTAATTACGTACTCAGTTACATCTGTTTACTGACCTGCCAACGTCTGTGTGAGTGCCTGCTGACCAACGGCTTTTTCATCATTTTGGTTGTTATTTGCATGCTTTAAAAGCACCTTCTTTCCGTTCTGGCTGTAGGTCTTTTCCTCATTACATAAAAGGCAAATCACAACTCCAGACTTGTCAATAAGTTTCCGACGCCATGTTTCTCATGGCTGAACATATTTATCAACTAATTTTAGCCATTCGTCCCACCATTTATTTTTAATGCCCTGGTCCAACTGTTTAATTCTCTCTTTTTTGCACCGATTTCTAAATACTGTGGCATGTTTTTAGGAAAATCTATCCACAATTACATGATTGAATCCAGTGTAAAGGAGGACTAAACACGTGTCGACATCAGAAACAATCAGAATTTATATGAAGACGCGTTAATAACCTGAGTATTGCTGAGTAATAGTGACAAACACAAACCACTATGGAACAAGACAAGCAACAAAGTATTTACACTTACAATAAATCAGAAATTACACAGACGCTGAAAATGAAACTTTCGCGATTTGATTTTGTTGGAAATCCATTTTTCCCCTCCAAGTACTAACACCCATGTGTTGTGCATAAATTTATTTTCAAAAACTGTTGGCTTTTTTTGCTTAAAAAAATTCAGTATAAATACAGAGACTAATTTTGTACAACAGAAAATAATTACACTGTATTTATATATTTAATTATTCAAAATCTAGAGGAAAAAAGTTTAGAAGAGAACAAAAATGAACAGCTTTGGTCTGACCCTGTAACAAAAAGATCTAATCTACAGTCACAGAGCACATTATTAGGAACACAAATTCATGCTGTTGGTGCCAAATTCTGACGCCACCATCTGTGAGCCTCAGCAGAAATCGAGGTTCATCAGACCAGGCTACGTTTTTTCACTCTTCACCTGTCCAGTTGTGGAGATCCTGTGCCCACTGCAGCCTCAGCTTTCTGTTCTTGGCTGACAGAAGTGGAACCCGACGTGGTCATCCACCTCAGTGTTCAGTGTGTTGTGCATTTTGAGATGCTTTTCTGCTCACCACAATTGTACAGAGTGGTTATCTGAGTTACTGCAGCCTTTCTGTCAGCTCAAACCAGTCTGGCCGTTCTCCGGTGAACCCTCTCATCAACAAGGTGGGTCCATCCAGGTGTTCCTAATAAAGTGCTCAGTGAGTGGATATTAAATACCAACCAAAGGACAAAGTGATAAATGTGCCTTGCAGTGAGCCTCCTCGGGGCTTCCTCAGATTAACTCCCCAAATGCCGATCCTGTCAGGTGAGAATCCCACCAATGTCCTGAAACTGTTCCTGTCCATTTCAGCTCCCTCTTCCACTGACTGGGTTCAGCTCGAGTCCCTGTGCTTTTTCACCTGCTCTTTCAGGGTTTTTAAGGGACTGAGGTCCAGGCAGTTTCATGCAGATCACAAGTTGTTCCACATTCAGTGTAGAATTGTGTGCAGTCTGATTCACTGTGCACCATGAACACACACTGACCACATCTCCGAGTCTCTTTCATTTGTTAGAACTAAATGACTGGCGTGTTTATGAATGTGTTGTCTGTTCCCCAACATGGAAATGCAGGAACACGAGAGTCTTCATCACACACACAGATGTTCATCAAAACCTGAAAATAAAAGAAAAACATCTGGATTAATCCCCACACACTGGACTGTGGTACTTCATGACCAACAGCATGTAATCATCTCTGCTCCAAGATAAACATTATTATCTCCTGTTTAAAATTTAATTAAACATTTATTCAGTCTTATATAATATGTGTTTTAACATTGAGCTCCAACAAATGAGAACTTCCACAAGATCTAACAGGAAAGTGAGCAGACGTTTCCCATCACATCACTGCTCTTATCCAGTCACAGGCTTTGGAGCTTTTTAAACAGTAACACTGCGGTGGGTTTGATCTCTTGTTCTACATGTAGATTTAAGTGCAGACTTTAAGAAGAAGCCGAGGTGAATTTTACAGGAACGACAGAAGACACGGTGTGGAGGTGGAGAGCAGGAAGGAGTGTCAGAGTGAGTCAAGTGGCTCCTTAAATCACATATTTGTGGCAGTGTGGCATTAAAGATGATCATTTTACTGAGTTTTGAGGAGAGTTGAGAAGAAAGTGTGCTGCTGATCAGAAACAGGGAAAAGCCGAGATCATCTTATTCAGACAAAAGCAGCAGGATGAAGTCAGAGACAGCAGGGTGTCACAAGGAGACGAGGTGTTCATTTACAATCACTCTCATGCACTCAGACGGGACATTTTGGAGACTCTGACTGACTCCATCTTCTGCTTTCAGATAAATTTTAAATTAATTTTACTGAACAACAAACAGCATTAAAGACAACTGGGAGGAAAAAGTTGGATTAAATAGAACACAGTGAAAATTTCTAAAACTGGTTTTATTTCATGGCCTGGTCATGTGACATTACTTAAATTAAAGAAAAATTATAATGAGATTACATTATTTTTTTCCCCAACATTCACCTAAAAAGGTTATTACTTACGAGAGTTCCTGTAGTTTGTAACGTTTATCATCCTTAAGAGCAGAGAGCAGCTTCTTTCCTGAGTCTCCTATTTTATTCCCAAACCGATTCAGTTCTCTCAGGTGTGAGGGATTTGATCTCAGAGCTGAAGCGAGAGCAGCACAGCCTTCATCTGAGACACCACAACACCGCAACCTGCAGAGACACAATGACACACACTTCACTGCCTCAGTTTATGAACATCAAGATTTGCTTTGATGTTTTTGCTTTGCTTTCTAATGAGCTCTTGGAGAAGTCGTTCGCTCAGAGGTTCACACACTTTTTAAACAACAGAGAGTGAATGTTTAAATGGTTTATTCAGGACTGACAAGAACAAGTGTGGCTGTTTTCTTTAGACAGAATGTGTTTGTCTACGATTCTGACTCGGATGAAGATTAGACCATGTTTCATTATTAAAGAAAACCAGGTAATGTCAAAGTCTTCAAAAACTTTTCTGCAAACACAAGTAGTGGAATAATTTTTTAGAAAGTCCCTGTTATTTATGAAGAAACATTTTGTGAATTTTTCCAAGTATGTGAAAGAATTTTGATTTCAGAAGAGAAAACGTCTATTCTTCATTACAGTTCTCTCTCATGCTGAGATGTTTTTTTTTTTCTTCTGTGTAAAACACACTGGCCCACACTCCATTCCCTCCCAGTGAAGCCGTGTGTCTGGGCGGGGCTCAAAATGATGCGTTAAATCCTGTTGTCCAATGAGCTTTCCTCTTTCTGCCCATTAAAACAGTGAGTACACAAACACCTAACAGACACTAATAGATGCAGAGGCTTCAGTGGGGGTCTGTTAGCTCTGCAGGGTTCCTACACATTTTCAAATTTAAAATTCCAGACTTTTTCCATACTCAAATTCTCAGGTTTGGAGACTTCAGCGAACAAACAACTACTCATATATTTAAAAGAATTACTTGAAAATCAAACAGGTACTCACATTATGACATACCACCAAAATGCATACCATACTTAGCTTGGCCTAAAATTTGTATCAGTGCCCTGTTTTTGTCATAAATATATATTCACATTACACAAAATACAGGATGCCACTCTGACGCACACGTATCTGATGCACACTTCAAGACATTAAAACACAGGTGTGTGAAGATGTCAAGCACATACAGGATGTCCCGAAAAAAAATGTATACACACTTTTAATCACTGTAAAGTACTGTACGTGTTTATTAAAATCCATGTAATTTTCAAAGAGTAATAGAATTTACAGACATCTTATTATTTAGTCACCGCCTGTTCTCAAACTGACATCCATTCTGGTCCAGTCACTGCTGACAATGCAAATCACATTCAATTCTCTTGCAAGGCAAGGCAAGGCAAGTTTATTTATAATGTATGGCACATTTCATACACAGTGGCAGTTCAATGTGCTTTACAGAAGTAAAAGCAAAACAGTAAACAATAGAGAATAAAATTACATAAAATAAATGGGAAGAAATATAATAAGAATTAAACAATAGTAGAAATAAAATAATAAAATGAAGTAGAAGTTCAAATAGGGGGAAAAAACAGCAGAATAAAATAGAATAAAAGTTAAGTAAAATTTGAAACATGCAGAGACTGTAAAAGTAAAGATTATAAAACATGTAAATAAGACTATTAATTATTTAACAGAAAGCATCTGAAAACAGCTTGGTCTTTAACCTAGATTTGAAGCTGCCAACAGCAGGAGCATTTTTAATGTCCTCTGGCAGTTGGTTCCATAGCTGTACTGCATAGTAGCTAAAAGCTGCTTCACCACACTTTGTTTTAACAACAGGTTTTAATAGTAAATTTTTCTGTTGCGATCTGGTAGATCTGATTGGGTTAGGCCGCTGCAACATATCAGAGAGGTAATTGGGCCCTGTACCATTTAGAGATTTGTACACCAGCAGCAATGCTTTAAAGTCAATTCTGTAGCTTACTGGAAGCCAGTGAAGGGACCTTAGAATTGGAGTAATGTGCTCTGTTCTTTTTGTTCGTGTGAGAACCCTCGCCGCTGCATTTTGAACCAGCTGAAGTCGTTTGATGGTCTTTTTTGGCAAGCCTGTGAAAAGGCCATTGCAGTAATCAACCCTACTAGAGATGAATGCATGTATAAGTTTTTCCAGATTATTTTTTGACATAAGTCCTCTTAGTTTGGAAATGTTTTTTAGGTGATAAAATGCCGTTTTAGTGATTGCTTTCATGTGACTGTCAAAGTTTAGCTCGCTGTCAATGAAAACACCAAGATTTTTAACCATTTCTTTAGTTTTAATCCCTTTTGTGTCAAGAATAGTGGTAATCCCGAGTCTTTCATCTTTTTTTTCCAAATAGAATTACTTCTGTTTTATCTGTGTTCAGCTGAAGAAAATTTTGTGACATCCAGTTGTTGATTTGATCGATACACTGGTAGAGACATTCAAGGGGGGGCATAATCATTAGGTGATAGAGCAAGATAAATTTGGGTATCATCTGCATAGCAGTGATACAAAATTGAATTGTTCTTGATAATTTGCCCAAGTGGGAGCATATAAAGGTTGAATAGTAATGGTCCAAGAATCGACCCCTGGGGGACACCACAGGTCAAGGACATTGTCGTTGAGGAACAATTTCCCATGGTAACAGAGAAGCTTCTATCTTTTAAGTATGAATTTAACCAATTGATAACTTTACCAGTCAATCCAACCCAGTGTTCAAGTCAATATAGCAGTATGTTGTGATCAACAGTATCAAAAGCTGCACTGAGGTCCAGTAATACCAGGACCGATGTTTTGCCTGCATCAGTATTAAGACATATGTCATTTATAACTTTAATCAGCGCTGTTTCAGTGCTATGATTGGCACGAAATCCTGACTGAAAATTATCAAAACGGCTGTTTGCTATCAAGAAGGCAGTTAATTGATTGAAGACAATTTTTTTCAAGGATTTTCCCAATGAATGGTAAATTTGATATTGGCTTGTAGTTATTTAATACTGAAGGATCCAGATAATTTTTTTTAAGTAGGGGCTTTACAACGGCTTTTTTCAGGGACACAGGAACAATGCCAGTCTCTAGGGATGTATTTATAATTTGAAGCACATCTGTAATTATAAGATGAAGAACAGACTTAAAAAAGTTGGTGGGCAGAATGTCCAATTCAGATGTTGAGGAACTGAGATTTTGTACAGTTTTTTCAAGAGTCTCAATCAATTAAACAAAATTCTGACATTGTGTTGAAGTTATCTATCTGTGTCATTGGTGATTGCAGTTTTTCAATTTTTTGCAACTGAGATATTATGAGCAATATTCTGCCGTATTTTATCAATTTTACCTTTGAAGAAGGATGCAAACTCATTGCATTTATTAACTGAGAGAAGTTCAGGTGCTAATTGTGGTGGGGGATTAGTTAGCTTCTCTACTGTTGAAAATAGCACACGGGCATTGTTCATATTCCTGCTGATGATGTTGGAGAAGAAAGACTGTCTTGCTTTACGAATTTCATAATTATAATTACAAAGCATCTCTTTATGGATTTGATAATGGATGTGAAGTTTAGATTTGCGCCATTTTCTTTCAGTCTTTCTACATTCTCTCTTTAGCAGTTTAACAGCCGGGTACTGCTTCCATGGTGCTTTCTGCTTATCATTGACTCTTTTGATTTTGAATGGAGCAATATCATCCATAATTTGGGTCATATTTAAATTAAAAATTTCCAGTAAATCATCTACAGAGTCTGATATTTTGGTTGAGTTCTGAGAGAGAGCTTGCTCAAAGAGAACACGTGTTGTCTTTTATGACTCTCCTACCTATAGTCGTTGAGCTGTTCTGAATGTGAGGAGACATAGAAACATCAGAGAAAACACAAAAATGATCAGATAAGGCTAGGTCAACAACAGTAGTAGAAACAGTAAGACCCTTTGTGATGACGAGGTCAAGGGTATAACCACGAGAGTGGGTCGGCCCCTGTACATGTTGTACTAGGTTGAAGTTGTCAATAAGTGCAAGTAGTTCTCTGGCATAAGTGTTTTCAGGATTATCTACATGCAAGTTAAAATCCCTAGATATAATAAGACAATCAAACTCTAAGCAAATGACTGACAACAGTTCACCAAACTCTTCAAGAAAGACTTTGGCTGAATGTCTCGGAGGCCTATAAATAGTTAATAATAATAATAATAATAATAATAATAAGTTAGGAGAGCATGTAACAAGTGCACATAAGTGTTCAAAGGATGTAAAATCACCAAGTGAGGATTGTTTACATTGAAAAGAGACTTTGAATATATTTGCGATCCCTCCACCTTTCCCTTGTCGGGTAACATTCAAAAAATTAAAATTTGGGGGAGCTGCTTCAATAAGGGTGGTAGCACTATTTGCTTGATCCAGCCAAGTTTCAGTTAGAAGCAAAAAATCAAGATTGTGTTTGCAGATAAGATCATTAATTAAAAATGACTTGTTTGAAAGTGATCTAACGTTCAGAAGAGCTAGCTTTACAGAAAGTCTAGAAGTAATATCTGCTTGTGCACTCTGATGTTGTTTTAAAACAGGAAGGAGATTAGATTGGTTCACCCCCTGGGTTAAATGTGCTCTATGTTTTCTATTTCTTATCAACACAGGAATAGAGAATGGCATAGGCATATTGGGTCCCAGCTGGTTTTCAAAACTACACCCATTTGCAGGGACCCAGAGTACATCATACAAGACTTTCTAAATGTTCCATTTGGTTTGAGGGTGAAAGGATTGGAGATGACATGTATCTTTTAGATGGTGAAAAAGATTTGTAGTCAGCTGAAAGTCCTGGGCGAACACAGTTTTGATGAACTGGGTACACTGCTTGTTGCGACAGAAAGTAAGATCTTGGTATTTTGGGACATTCACTTTCAGTGACTGTTGCAGGTCTCATAGTGTAGACTATAAACATCAGTTACAGGCAGTGATAAAACAAAGCGATGTCTGTAAATTCTATTACACCTTGAAAATGAAATTAATTTTAATAAAACACCTACTTCACAATGATTCAAAGTGTGTATACATTTTTTCGGGACAACCTGTATGTTGTGCACACACAGAAGTTTACTGAAGCTTCTAATTTGAAAACAGTCATTATGGCATTTTTTGTATTTACTATTGTGTTTTATGAAGGCCCTGTGTTAGTTCCACTGTAGATCACATTTTGTCCACATACCAAGAGATGGCAGACGTGGCCGAGACGTGGCCACCCTAACCAGTATGTAATGGCTGCAGTGCCCTTGAGCAAGGCATTTAACCCCACATTGCTCCAGGTTGTAACCATGTTGTACCCTGTAATAACTAAGTGGCTTTGGATAAAAGCGACAACTAAATGTAATGTAATTATAATAATAATGTAATAACAGCATTGTTCAGTTAACAGAATGAGGACTTCAGGCTCCTCTAGTTGCAGGTTTACCACTACCTCTAGCTTTACTTAGCCAGGTTTGCCACTTATCCACCTTTTTTGTAATACATCCCAGGAAAATATTGAATAAAACACAAACTGACCTCTGACAAAATCACATAAAGGAACTTTGTTGACATTTATTTTTCAACCTCTGGATCATGAGCACAATTTTCTTGCATAAAAGTCAAAATTCTGTCACTTACAATGGAAAATAATCTCCGTTGCAGTCAACACTGAGTGAAGGAACTAGAGATGGAGCAGAATCCTCACAATCTTTCATAAGAAAACATGGTAACACATTCACTCATAGATGTGTCACTTACAATGAAAAATAATCTCTGTAGCACTGAAAACTGAGTGATGGAACTAGAGATGGAGCAGAATCCTCACAATAATCTTTCATAAGAAAACATGGTAACACATTCACTCATGCACTCACAGATGTGTCACTTACAATGAAAAATAATCTCTGTAGCACTGAAAACTGAGTGATGGAACTGGAGATGGAGCAGAATCCTCACAATCTTTCATAAGAAAACATGCTAACAGACATATTCACACATGCACTCACAAACATACTTAAATCACACACTAAATACTCAGCTCTTTATTACATTGAAAAGAAAAATTTCTTTGTCACATTTCTCTACTTCCTTCTCTTTTTCTTTCGCTGCTTGTCTGAAGGCATTAGATTTGCTCAGGGTGGACATGTCCTCAGTAGCTTCCGCTTCCACTGCCAACTCATCTGCAGATGTGAGAAGTGCTTTTATGTTAGTCTGAATCTGCTTTCTTTTTCTCTTCAATTGGTCCAGTTCATCCTGCGCTGCCTTTCTTTTCAGTGCTTGTTGTCCATGCTCCTCCTCCTTCTTTTCATCATTAAGGAATGCATGGTAGTGTTGCCTTGCACATGATGCAGAATGTAGAAGTTCCTTTGTCATAGTCACACTACCTACCCCACCCACATAATGGAGGTGGTCTACTATGACCCTCTGAGCCACCACTGTTCTTTCCCTCATATTTGTGACAACAATGTTCTTATTTATGGAAAATCCTCTTTCTATTGAGGCCTGACCGTGGGAGAGGAGGAGAACTTTCTGAACAAGAGTCCACAGATCTTTCATTCCCGGCTCCTTGGAGAGCAGTGCATGAAAAAACGTGTCCAATCTGGAGTAGGCACCAGTGGGCCACTGTATGGCATCATCATTCGTTTTGCAGACAACCACAAAATCCTTGAACCGATGAAGGATCTGGTCACACCGGTTCTCTCGGACGTGTCCAGCACTGGAGATTACATGTAGGCACTGCCTCAGTTGCTTTTCACAAATGTCAGGCTTTTCTCTTATCTTCTGTGGATCTAGCCATGCAAGGTTTCTTACCAGTGTGTACCTTAGAGGGCACTTCTCCAGTAGCTTCGTCACTGCTGTGACGAGGAAGTCTTTAGTTTCTTTTCTGACCAAAAAGACATCTCGCTCAGAAACTTTTTTTCTAATCTTCATGTCTTTCAGTTGTTAGTTTGTCTGCAACAAATCCTATGTTGATCCGCGAGGTGTCCTTGTGATTTGCTACATCTTTAAAGTCCTCAGAGACGAGCTTCATGGGGCTGTTCACTCTCTCAAGAGTGTCATCTGTGACAAACCTCTGGAGAAGATGCTTCACTGTGGTGAAAAGATCGTCAGCCAGGAAAGGCAGCACAGGCTTATCGGCTTGATATTTTAAAAGGAAAGGATGACACTCTTGCGCAATTGAAAAAGATATTGGCTCTGACGAGAAACAAAGGGTCGGTGCAAGCCTTCATCACAGACTCAAAGGACTTGTTCTTTGGGTGTGACACTTTTGAAGCATTTACCGCAGCTACATATGCCTGAATTTGTGGCCATATCGTAATGGCTCTTTCAAGGACTGGAACATTTTCTAGCCATCTATGTTTACAGTATTTCAGGGTGAAGACAGCTGAACCTGTTACTGAGGTGTAATCCTCACGTCTGGCTGGGGAGTCCTTAAAAAGCCAATAAAGACTGTTAAGAGCATCCCAAGTTGTTGCATAGCTGCCAGCTTGAAATGCATCATGCAGTATATGTAGCCCACAACTCCCTATGTTGAGGAGCTTGGACCCAGTCTCCTCTTCCAAGTCCTTAGACAGCGTGTCAAACAATTTCCAATTTACATTTGGACCATCCATTGATATCTGTAAAAGACTGTATTCCAACACTGTTGCAGCTGGCCCTTAGTTGTGAGTGGAGGTCTGCAGCATATGCATGCCCAAGAAAAAGAGTCCAAGTATCTTGACCTGACAAAGTCTCCATCCCAAAACCTTACATGCACATCAAGCTGTTTCGCTCAGAGTGGACGGTTCAAAATCTCATCAAAAAGTAAAACATAGTCAGTAGCAGATTTAACTTTGGACAAAAGTAAAGATGAGAAATGTGGTGCAATACCAAAGGTTGTCAAGTAAGCTGCTTTGTCATCTCCACAGCTGAATTTTGAGGCAACGTTGCTGTTTGGAAACATAAGATGAAAAAGGTCACTCTTCCCTGAGCAGCTGTTGAAGGAGCCGTGCTTTTCCATAACATCAAGTACCCACAACACTTCCGCAGACAGAACCTCACATCCAATCGCAAAGGTCCTCATTGAGCTACAGGATGTAGCTGTGGCTCTAAAATACAACAATAACACAAGTTAATAATCAATTGCAACCCTTCACATTCAACAAATATTTAAAAAACACACACACACACACACACACACTACAAAATGTGCATATTATTACATGAGTGAAAATGTATTACATTTTTTCAGGTTATTATGTAATGTGGTGTTTTTACATGATGTGTTGTCACATACTCATACTTGATAATCACAATTACATATATATCTTCTGTAAATTCCTTTCTAAATAAACTGCTACAATATAAATATCACTGCAACTTTACATTCAGAGTTTGCCTATATTAACACTACTCTGTGCTCATAGCCTAATTGCAACTTGCAACATAGGCCAATAGATAACATTTATTTTTTCACCAATTCAAAATTTAATTTTGCAAATGTTGTACACTTAAACCTTCATTTATCTCACTTAATTTCATTCTGACCAACCATAGTCTATTGTATACAGTCTATGTGACCAACAGAAAGGTGAACTTACGCACTGACCCCAGTGGGTGGCGATAGATCATTGTATTTAGTTAGGCTAAGACGACACTAGGCAACGTTAGGCTAGGAGGCTAGCAACTGTTAATCAACTGACTTTATTTGATATGTCTCCATTGTTGCCACTGCAATGCAGATAGAGCACATCCCGACTTGCGATGACGATATAATATCTACAACCCCGATTCCAAAAAAGTTGGGACAAAGTACAAATTGTAAATAAAAACGGAATGCAATGATGTGGAAGTTTCAAAATTCCATATTTTATTCAGAATAGAACATAGATGACATATCAAATGTTTAAACTGAGAAAATGTATCATTTAAAGAGAAAAATTAGGTGATTTTAAATTTCATGACAACAACACATCTCAAAAAAGTTGGGACAAAGCCATGTTTACCACTGTGAGACATCCCCTTTTCTCTTTACAACAGTCTGTAAACGTCTGGGGACTGAGGAGACAAGTTGCTCAAGTTTAGGGATAGGAATGTTAACCCATTCTTGTCTAATGTAGGATTCTAGTTGCTCAACTGTCTTAGGTCTTTTTTGTCGTATCTTCCGTTTTATGATGCACCAAACGTTTTCTATGGGTGAAAGATCTGGACTGCAGGCTGGCCAGTTCAGTACCTGGACCCTTCTTCTAGGCAGCCATGATGCTGTAACTGATGCAGTATGTGGTTTGGCATTGTCATGTTGGAAAATGCAAGGTCTTCCCTGAAAGAGATGTCGTCTGGATGGGAGCATATGTTGCTCTAGAACCTGGATATACCTTTCAGCATTGATGGTGTCTTTCCAGATGTGTAAGCTGCCCATGCCACACGCACTAATGCAACCCCATACCATCAGAGATGCAGGCTTCTGAAATGAGCACTGATAACAACTTGGGTCATCCTTCTCCTCTTTAGTCCGAATGACACGGCGTCCCTGATTTCCATAAAGAACTTCAAATTTTGATTCGTCTGACCACAGAACAGTTTTCCACTTTGCCACAGTCCATTTTAAATGAGCCTTGGCCCAGAGAAGACGTCTGTGCTTCCGGATCCTGTTTAGATACGGCTTCTTCTTGGAACTATAGAGTTTCAGCTGGCAACGGCGGATGGCACGGTGAATTGTGTTCACAGATAATGTTCTCTGGAAATATTCCTGAGCCCATTTTGTGATTTCCAATACAGGAGCATGCCTGTATGTGATGCAGTGCCGTCTAAGAGCCCAAAGATCACGGGCACCCAGTATGGTTTTCTGGCCTTGACCCTTACGCAGAGATTCTTCCTGATTCTCTGAATCTTTTGATGATATTATGCACTGTAGATGATGATATGTTCAAACTCTTTGCAATTTTACACTGTCGAACTCCTTTCGGATATTGCTCCACTATTTGTCGGCGCAGAATTAGGGGGATTGGTGATCCTCTTCCCATCTTTACTTCTGAGAGCCGCTGCCACTCCAAGATGCTCTTTTTATACCCAGTCATGTTAATGACCTATTGCCAATTGACCTAATGAGTTGCAATTTGGCCCTCCAGCTGTTCCTTTTTTGTACCTTTAACTTTTCCAGCCTCTTATAGAGATCTTGCATGTGACGTCACAGCCGATCCAGGTTGTGACAGACGCCATCATGTCGGTCAAACGCCATATTCCGCCTTCTACTTCTGGTTCTACTTCTACCTTTTCTTCTGGAAAACCCTATTATATACAATTCTACTACAACGGCTGCGGCTACAAGCTCTCCCTACCTGTGCACGGTTTTTATGTTTTTTGTGTGTATTTTTGCGTGTTGTTCGTCTGTACCGGACTTCAATATCCACTACAACCGTATGGACTTACTGGACATTGGTTTCCAGCAGAAAATGACGGTTTGTAGCGATTTCCATCGCATGCACAACATTCCGGACGAGAAAAAAAAACAAACATTCCGGACGAGATAGCGGGTCTCCGTGGATTGTTATTGGAAGCAAAGCGAAGGAGGCGGCGCCGGGAGCAAAAGCGAGGCTGCAGGCAGAGCCGGCCTGTTGACTAAACTCAGAAAACAGCCACTCAAACCTCCACTGCCAAGCCTCTACCTCTCCAACGCCAGATCCATGTAAACAAGACGGACGATTTGGAATTACAACTGGAATTACCTTATTCTATTCTATAATCAGCTGGTCAGTGCTATACTCAATACTTAAGTAACTTACCCATCCAATGAGGATTATTATTTTCTTGTTACAAGATGCCACATCTGAGTCGCTGACAAATCCTGAATTTCTGTAGAGATAACTGTGCAGAGATTTATAAGCACGTAGTGCTTCACCACTGAACAGCGAGGGAAAGTTAATGAGGTAATCATACACGTCCGGGTATTCCGCTGGCAGTTCTACATCCGGTCGTGAAAACTCCGTCCGGAAAGCCATAAGGGTCACAAATCTGTAGATCGTTTATTTTAGACATATATCTAGTTATCTGTTCATTAGAAAAATGAGCCGTGTAGTCCGTCGGTTGAAATTGATCCATTCTGTACACGAGTGCAGCAGTATTCAGCGGTGTTTTTGACCGACAAGATGGGGGTTGTGTACTTTCCGGTCACGTGACTGCAAGATCTCTATTGCCCCTGTCCCAACTTTTTTGAGATGTGTTGCTGTCATGAAATTTAAAATGAGCCAATATTTGGCATGAAATTTCAAAATGTCTCACTTTCGACATTTGATATGTTGTCTATGTTCTATTGTGAATACAATATCAATTTTTGAGATTTCTAAATTATTGCATTCCGTTTTTATTTACAATTTGTACTTTGTCCCAACTTTTTTGGAATCGGGGTTGTACAACATAACCTTGTGTTACTTATTTTATGGGCAGTTTTCACTGGATAGTTTCCCAGGGAATGTTAGCCAGAATGAGCTCAAGTTTGCTGATAGATGTTCAATAAATATTTACTACGCACTTGAAGAAGTGTAGCTGTTAGAATAATAAGATAAAATTCTCACCGTTCATCATTTGTTGCCTGAAGGAGTGCATTGCTTGGCGTTTCTGTTGTTCTTGGCCCCACTTTCGACTGAGTAAAAAAAAGAAGTTGAAACGTTCGACGATGATGCTGTGACCAAGTGCTGGTGCTTCTTCCCCTTCATGTGACTTAAAATCGCCGCCTCCCCCATGTTGGAAATATCAAATGATTTTATACAAAGCTTGCATTTAGCCTTACTTTGCCATTTGGGATCTTTTCTCAGCCAAGCTGTGTATTCTGGTTTGGATAGCCATCCATCAGAAAACGTGCATTTACCCATTGCTGAGTTTACATTCCTCTCTCTGGTGGTAGGCTATGCCTAACGTAGCCTACGTTGATCTACGTACGTGGGTTGCCTATTCTTGTTATAAGCGGCTTTGGGCTTGCTTTTTTGTCGCTTAAAAAAAAAATCAGAAGTGGCGGGTTTTGGGGATGGTGATTCAGAGTTGTAACTTGTTTATATGTACGTTTGCGTACACAGCCTTCATATTTTTGTTGGCAGTTTTTTTTGTCTTGGGTCGCTTGTTTTCAGGGTCCGTGTGCCTTATTTTTCTAGCAAATTCTGGCAACACTGCCAAATAAGCCATAAGCATTTCACACTGACTGGAGCTATGATGTGTGTTCACGCGTGTTCAAGAGGCCTTTTGTAGCAGGGGGTTTTTCCTGCGTCTTTTCCAAAGTCTTGCAAGAAGCAAGCAGGTTCAGGGGGTGTGGCGGAGCGCATGCCAGTACAAAAGAACACCCGTTTCCCTCCCTCCGCATTTCAACACATTTCTTTGGCAAAATTCAACTGAATGTCGGAATGTTGAGCTTCATTTTACTATGTAGCGGCAAAGGTCTGGAAACACAAATATTTCTCCATACCCTAATTTCCATTTTCCATACTTTTCCAGACCTGGAAAATACTAAAATCAAATTCCATACTTTTCCATACTGCGTAGGAACCCTGCAAAGGTAAAGGGGGAGGTCTTCTTAGGTGTTCAGGATCATCCTCCTCCTCAGATAGTGATGATGATGACTCTCTGAGCCGTCTTGGTCTATACATTTACAAAGATTAGCACTTTCTTCACATACAAGTATTTGATATACAGACAATATCTAATTTAAATAAAAGAAATGGGCTCACCTTTTACATTCTCTAACTGGATTCTCCTGCATTTCAACATCTGTATTTAAGTCTGACATGATGCATGCTTTGTCCCACTTGGACTGGATAGTTTGAATGGAGTCTGTGAACAACATATCATTATAAGCCTATACCAGAGCAAAAAAAAAAAAAAAAGTGTTGGTACACTTCCGGTTGTCATCATGAAGAAGAGCTATTCAAGAGTATAAACAAAGTTATCAGTTCCGTGTTCACAAGAAGAGTGTTTGTATGTACGAACAGAAGTGTTCCTAATAAAATGGCCACTAAGTTGAAGTTGATCTGTAATGGTGAACATATTAACTGTTAGCCTGCTAACATGCTAATAACTTACCAACTAATTGGAAATGGGTGCGTACATGCCCAGACACAAGTGTTCCTAATAAAGTGGCGACTAAGGTGAAGTGTCATGCCGACCGAGGCTGTTGTGTTTCCCGCTTGTGGTCTCGTCACTCCCGGAAGGGGCAGTGCTGAATAAGTAGCTCGACTACGTAGCTCGATAGGGTTTACATGCACTAAGTAGCTCGGCTAAAATCGCATAATCTAGGTCGTGTAGCTCGATTACGAGAAATCAAGTTCGGTTCAATTTCAGCCGAGCTAAGGCGTTTCCATGGCATTTAGAACTTCGATTTCAGTCGAGCAACGGCAGAAATTCGATTTTCTCTATGTGCATGTAAACGCACTCACCGTCTCCACTGTCCCAGCTACTACCATCAGAATCAACCTCCTCTATCTCCATAGAGACGTCCTCGTCAGAGAAGCCATCCTCCAATTCACAAACATCAACAGGAATGTCAGGGACATCTTCTGCCATTTCTTCATCCTCAGCAATGCTGCTAGAAGCCAATCTACAATGAATGGACGCCAGTTGCTGATTAATGCGTGCCTTGGATTTTCGCTTCAGTGTCCAGTATGAGGGTGAACAGGGCCGTCGACAGGGGGGGACAACCGGGTATTTTGTCCCGGGCCCAGGCATGAGGGGGGGGCCCAGAACTGGTCCCTCATGAAGATGCCATTAATCATTCTGTTTCATTTCAAAATGTGTTGATTTGGGGGAGAAAAATGTGCTATATTTGCATTCAATGAATGATTTCTGGTTCTTTTGCCTTTATTGTCTTCGAAAATAGATTCAAGAACCCACCTACCACCCCTAATGCAGAAATGGTTTGGTCTTTGATTAAGGCGCCAAATAACACGGCACTATTCCATCATAACGCTTCGACAATAAGTGTGCGAGCCTGTTTGCCAACATGCACAAGTCAGGAGCAAAGAAAAGAAAAGAGAAAAAGAGATGAAGAAGCCAAGAGCCTCAGGGGCTCACTGCATAGATATTTTAGAAAAGATTCAGATGATGCAGCAGGTGAAGGCAGTGGGGCAGCTGAGCCAGGTAAGACACAGATAACTTTTTTCCAGCCCCGTAATGTAACCCCAGCACACGCGACGCGCCATTCATAATTATAAAGTAGGGGATAGCAGGGTACACTGAGTGAACACTGAAATGCACAGGGCATTGAATTATTTCATAAACATATTGGTTTAATAACACTGTGATGCATATATCTCAATGAAGCAAAGAATAGCACATTGGCCCGCAATCATATCCAAATGTTTTAGGCACGCTTGCTGAGCTGGACTCCGGTTAGCTGAAAGCCCGTGGAACGCTGCCTCTTGTTAATTAAACCTTATTTTGTTGGAAATCATCCCGTGTAGATACGACGGCATGTGAAATTGCCAGCTAGATAGAGTTTAATGTAACGAATGGGCTATAAATGGGGTGTTTTGAGGTTAGTCTGTTGCAAAACATTAAACTTTCGCTTAGACTGGATACTCTTCAAACAATTCCCTTGCTCAAGTGAAAAATGATAGGCCTGTATGAAAAGCGCAATTAATGAAAGTAGCCTAATAAGCCCTAAATGAATAAAACAACCTCTGTTTTATTGTTGTTGCTTACACGTTAAGATTTTGAAATCTTCTCGGTCCAGTTCTATATCCAGGGAACGTTGTAATCCTTTTGGTTTAAGGGTTGGAGTGAATGGAGACTGTGAAAAGAGGGGTTGGGTGTGGGTGGTTGCTGTGTGGCGATGTGCCTGCGCGCGTATGTGTGTGTGTGTGTGTGGGGGGGTCCACTCAGATTATTTTGTCCCGGGCCCAGCCAAAGCTGTCAACGGCCCTGAGGGTGAACCTGCCATACTAGATAGATAAGCAAGACAAAGAAAACAAAAAAGCACAAGCTCATCAATTGTATTTTAACAATGATGAGGAAAATACCAATAATGGATAAAGGCCTTTCATGAGCCAGTTGGATATAGAGGGGATTAGAGATGACCAATTATTATTTGGCCCCATATTTTTGCCTTTGTCTAACTAATTTCATGAATTTGCTCATAACTAAAACAAATCACTATGCACATTAGTTTACAGAAATGTTAGTAAGACTTACAGGGTCACTGGCTATACAGTGCAGATGATCAGCCAGTATGTGTTGTTTGCTCTGACTGTACCTGCCCCAAAGGCTACCATCAGACAAAATACAGGTGTAATAAGTATGAAGTAGGCCTGTGTCCTGTTCCTTACAATGAGAAGTACAATATGCTGAAAATCTAGTGTCACCTGGATATATTCTTACACTTTAGGCCTCTGCAGGCAAAAGCCTACCATTTACAAGCGTTTGTCACTATATGGCACCATATTAACCATAAGGTACACTGTTGGTTTACGATGTATTGTTTTGGGATGGCGTGTGAATGTTATGAAATAAGTTTTTATCGAGTTATTTATCGAAAATACTCTGAATTTCATGAAAAAAAAAATCCAAATTCAAGATGGACACCACCCTGTGAGATCACAATATGCAAATCCCAACATAAACTTTGGGTCATCCTCAATATTTTTCTCATTTACAGTTTACTCTCTCTGTTATCACTTTCAAGGCACAGCCTTTTGAAATTTAGATGCCAACATTCAGCATTTTTTTGAAATACCTGCCACCTAAAGGGTTAAGACTCACCAAAAACGCTGTCTCAAGCCTGCAATGATTTTGGTAACCGTGACCCAGCTGTAATTGCACTTAAGCCTTCAGAGTTATTGTATTCCTCACAAGCAGCTGTGGTTGAAACGCTCCCAGACAGGTGCTACATTTAGTCCTGTTACAATTGACACATCCATTATGGTAAAGAGTCCCTTCTACATTTGTCATTTTAAAAACCACATTATTTAAAATTACCTTGTTTCCCTGGACAATCAGGTCAATGCTTGTGGTACGATACACTGTTCAGGGACAAAAAAAAGGAAAGTTATAAGAATAAAGAAAACATCACTTTACATTAAATATAAGAAACATCTTGGGAGACAATGCTGCTGTACATACAGACAGAAGTAGTTTTATATTTAAGTTATTGCTTTTTGGAAATTGGCACAAACCTTCTGATTGAATTACGCTTTAATTGTTGTCATTACTAGCAGTATCTGAAAAACTAGGCCAAATAGAAGGTAGTTTAGGGACAAAAAAGGCAAAGTCATTACTAGCAGTATCTGAAAAAGTACATTTTTATTGGTGCATTTATACCATGGCACATTTCACCCTCCACAGATAACAGCATCCTGTGATATAATATTACCATATTGCATCACATGAAACGACAATAAAATCAAACATTGTTCAATCGACCAATTTGGGCATGCGCACACGTTTGAAAGTAGACTAAAGCCCACTGCACACTACGTCCGGTAATACGGCTGCGAGAACTAAGGGAAATCATTCATTGTCTACAGAGATCCGCAATCCGTGTGTGATTTGGGTCAGAACAGATAGAACGGTGGGGAAGAAATTCCGCATCCGAGGCTCTCCGAATGAGTTAAAAAAGAAATTGAACTCCTCCGAAAAATCCTGCATGGTAGAGTGGTGTTGCTATGGTGATGATGAACAAATGTCACGTTTCCCGCCGAAGGTAACAATGCAGTTAAGAAATAACATATTTTAAAATGTTATAAACTATACAACACGGCGATAATTTCCAAACGTGATCCAGACTAATAATACAAACCAAAACATGTACAAAAGAAACAAACCATTACTGGTATGATGAAAACAAGTCACTACCAAACACGGCGCTAATTTCTACACATGAGCAGTATTAATAACACACACACACACACACACACACACACACACGTGAAACGAAGTGTTGTTAGTATGAAAATACATAAGTTTGGTAATCTACTCTGCCTGCCATGTTTCAATCCGGCCACAGACCACGGAGCAACCTGCTCTGACTAGACTTCCCGCCTTGCGGTGGATACCTTAGCCATCAACAAACTTAAGGCACGTTTACAAACGTTTCCCAACAGAAAATAGCTGACTACTGCGTTAAGTTGCAGTGTAAAAGTATAAAGTACTGATTTACTATCCATGTCATGTTAACCGACTGCTTATGGGAATAATTTTCCAGACGGAAATTAGCGAGATAGCTAACTGAACTAGCCATAGACTGTATTGTATACAGCCGTTGGAACTCGCCCTTTAACGAGGCCGGGCAAACATTAACGTTTTAACGTACTGCACACCGACTCATAACTACCAGCATACTACTACATTTCTAAGTTTACTAATGCTACCTCCTTTCATTTAACACCAAAGTGACTTACCTGAAAAAAAAAAAAATGGTTGGCTGAGTACGCTGCTCTCACTCAGTCAAATGCGCTGAAGGCTGCCAACCGCTTAAGACCCGAAGAAGATCTCGCACATGCGTGCTGACACACAGAGGCAGAGAAGATGCATGGGGTATTCCAAGTTTAGAGGATGCGCACACGTTTAGGAATATGTTCTCTCGTGGTCGATTAGGGACCGGGAACATATGTAAATAAATAGGTTAGTCATTTGATACCCATGCAAATGTAACCCACTAGGTGCTACAAGGTTCAGAATATATGGACCAGGACGAGATTCGTAGTGGGAGGGTTGGAAAAAAAAGAGAATGAGGACAGACACAATAGGTAAATGGAGCCACGAGGTA
This sequence comes from Neoarius graeffei, assembly GCF_027579695.1. Lineage (NCBI taxonomy): Eukaryota > Metazoa > Chordata > Actinopteri > Siluriformes > Ariidae > Neoarius > Neoarius graeffei. Next base: position 15,809,621 of record NC_083590.1, on the reverse strand, counting down.
CGTTTAAGATAAATTTACTGTACCAAAATAAAAAAATATATATACATATATATAAAATAAAATTCAGTGCAATAAATCACTGGGTACTCAATATTCCACAGTATTCACAATCTTTCAACAAAAAACAAAAAATAAACTAACTAAAAGTGTCCATATGGAGTGTAATGTTCCGTTAATGTCCTTGTCGATATCGGTCAGTGCGCTCAAGTCAAAAGTGTTTATGTCGAGTCAGGGGGATATCAAAAAGTCAGGTATGCGGTGGTCCTACCACACTGATACAGAAGTGAAAGCGCAGAAGGGATGTGGTGTCCTCTTCAGCCTTGGTTCCTCACTCCTCCAATTAAGGAGAGATCTCACTGGGGGCTCGCCATCTCCCATCAACAGGAGAAATCCAGATCCAGTTCTAATGATTCTCAAAAACCCAGTCTGTATGAAGACAGGACTGTTATTTATATGACATCACTAACTTCTCTCTAATGGCCATAGTCAGTATATAAATCAACACATTACTGTAACACAATAATGATTACATAAATTATCTTTCTTAACTGTACAGTTATTTTTTCCCAATGTAAGCATTTCCCACAATTTAATCAACCTTTTTACACATAAATTTAATCAATCATGAATTTTAGCTGTTCAACCATGAATCATGTTTAACTTGGTTGTAAATGAACATATTCATCAGTTTCATCATCCCATATATCATACAGCATCTCTCAATATAACCACACACAGCATCAAAATAAACATTATACCTTACTTCTTTTAAGTTATCAGAGCAAGAATATGCAGTTTTACCTCTTAAAGTTAACAGAAACAGTGAACAGTAATGATAAGCCAAGTTCAAGTGTTCATGGAGCAAAGCCGCGTTTTTCTGCGCCTCTCCTATCAACTCACTGTGGGGCTAATACAGTGCGCATGCGCGAGCGCTCATTCACTCGGCAACTCGCCAAGACGACGCTGCCAAAAGTCGGGCCTCCTCCTCGCTCCCGGATCCCCGCACACCCCCGCTGCCTCAGCTCAGGATTCTCTAATGGACAGTCAGTGTTAATAACCGCTATTATAACTCTCTCTGTATTTCTCACCGCTCCGCTCACTGCTGCTTTCACCCGCCATGCAACTCACCTGACTTCTGTGTGAAGAGGGCGGGACTTGTTCCCTCTTGACCAATCATAATTGTCCACTCTATGAAATGCGACCATTAAGGATTGTGTGTGTAAAATAACTGATTGACAGACTGATTAACAAATGAAATTAAACTAATAAGGAAACTATAGAAAAATAAAATAGAACTGGACCCAATTCTCTACTGGGTTACACAAAGATAATAACATGTTATGAGATGTTTGCGTTATATAGTGAAAGTCCCCAAGACGCGCGCGCATATTTCTGTGAATTGCGTCCGGAAGTGTGTAGAGTTGGTTTGGACGCCGGCAGCAGCGGGCAGGCGATGCACAGCACTAATAAATGGTTCAGCTATTTTGCCGCGGAAGACAGCGGGTGTCTGCACAGTTATTTGAAATAAAAGTGCCCCATTGAGATAGTCGGTATGTAAAAAATAACATCAGATGGCACATTTTTGTTAAACGGGAAGAATTTTTATGCAATATGACATTATACTTTAGTGTTTGGGGAACTCCGCCCCGGGGCCAATCAAAAACCGATGTAGATGGGATTCAGGGATGAACACACAAAAAAAAAAAAAAAAAGTATAATCTTCGCCCCATAGCCGAAGTCATGATCTAATTATAGCTGATCTGAGGCCAACACTAACCTGATGAATGTGTAGGGTACTTCTCGATTTTGGGCCAATCAAAAGCCGACGTAGATGGGAGCAGGGGTGAAAAAAACTGGCTCCGCTCTCTGGCCGATCATTGTACGATCAAATTATTTAAGAGTGTTCCGATACGATCTTAGGCCAACATCGGCCCGCTGCATGCGTGTTGTTGGGGCCCTGTGACTCACGGAGAGCTCCACAACGGTGAAAACTCCAAAAGTCTCGGGATATCTTCTCATAATCTCGCGTAGAAGTGAAATACGGAAGTAAGACTTGGCATTTTGGGGCATAATCAAACCTAGTCTTAGGAATTAGCTTTTAATTGAAGTAGTGTGAATTTAAACTCAGGAACGGTTTGTTTACACTGTAGACACGCAGCGTGTCGAATTGAATTAATTGTTGTATGTTCTCTCAATTGTTTAATAGATAGGCTGTGCATGCTTCTCTATCTTTTCTAACACCTTAATTCCATTCTTATACATATCTTGACCTCATCAAGATTTCAGTGGATTTAGTAGTGTTATGAGCTAGCTTCCCTTTGTCTTAGCTTGGCCACACGAGGCTAATCTAGGCCTACACAAACACATGGTCACACACAAACATACCTTAATTAGCATTCCTTTGTCTTAGCTAGCAACACAAGGCTAATCTAGGCCTCCACCACGTGGACACACACAAACATCTTAATTAGCACACAAAGCTAATCTTTTGTCTCCAACACGTGGCGGTCCTCCCCCCACGCTCACATACACCTCTTTTGTTTTAACTCCACGAGGTAGGATCCTTGGGCCTGAGCTAGCCACAAGGCCTCACACACAAACACACCTTAGATAGCAATCCATGCTAACTCTTTGTTCAGGCCACACACAGGCTAACTCTTTGTCCACCACGTGGACACCAACACACCTTAGCTAGCAATCCATGCTAACTCTTTTGTTCTCCTCAAATCCCACATGGTGATCCCTACACCACGAGGACACACACAAACATACCTAGCTAGCATCCCACGCTAGCCTTCTGCTCAGGCCACAGGGCCCTTCACACACACCATATCGCATTTGTATATAATGATTTCAACTGTTCTTATCCATTTTTATCTTTGTTATAATAAATTCCATTATTATTGAAACTGTGTGTATTTATTTGTTGTGCTTAATATACTTGAAGTTGCCCAATTTCCAAAGAATTCTAAAGGTGCATATGATTTATGTAATATGGTAAGTGATCATAATTTGAAATATACCATAATTTAGCTGTTTGGTAATTTATTATTAAGCACCAAAATTAATGGAATTAATTAATGAGACTGATTCCATGAGTGATTTAATGATATGAGACTGATTCAATGAAAATGATTTAATGAGACTGATTTAATGAGATTGATCACTTAATTACCAAATGCACCTACAGACAGATATAATTATAATGTTGGGACCAAAAATATATAGTATATTTATATATTAGTGTACATATACACTAGCATGCATAAACGGTATTGATACTGTTTTACTACAACTCAAAATGAAATTCTCTGATATTTTGAGAGACTGGATTTCTGATTTTTAATGAGCTATAAGCCATCATCAAAATTAAAACAAAAAATGTTAATGTGTGTAAATGTGTAACATGACAATGTGTAATGAATACAGAAGATATGAAAGTTTACCTTTTAGAATTAAATTCCAAAAAAAAAAAGTTTTTTACGATACTGTAATTTTTTGAGATGCTGTGGTATACATTCACAAAACTGGAGCTGCTGCGATTGGCTCCAGTATGTAACCTGGTGATGGCCTTCAGCAAGATGGGAAGAGTTGAGGCCAAAACACACACACACACACTGTAGTTACATTAATTCACACAAAGCCCTCACATTGTCTCGCTGTACTGAACATAAAACTGAGCTAAATGTCTTGACATTTAATAAAAACGCTTTTGTTTTGCAAAAACTGTTGTGTTTCTCCAGATCTTTCATCATGTGTGTGTGAGAGAGAGAATACCAATACACCTGAAATACCAAGAAATAACAGATAACACAGCACCCAAATGAGCTCTTATATATTTTCTTTTTAAACATGAATTTAACAACTGAGTTGAAAATTCAATAAAAATAATTGTAAATCCATAAACAATTTTTAAATGACAAAATAATTACACTAGTTCTTCAAAATGTATTTGATTGATACAATTATGTAACATACTGTAATTAGTTTAGATTTAAGTAAAAGTGATGGCACTGATCCCATAATCGGGTTTGATCAGCTGATACCAGAAAAAAAAAAATCAGGATCAGATAAAGAAAATAAAGAACAGCTTTGGTCTGATCCTGTAACAAAAAGATCTAATCTACAGTCACAGAGCACATTATTAGGAACACTAATTCATGCTGTTGGTGCCAAATTCTGACCCCACCATCTGTGAGCCTCAGCAGAAATCGAGGTTCATCAGACCAGGCTACGTTTTTTCACTCTTCACCTGTCCAGTTGTGGTGATCCTGTGCCCACTGCAGCCTCAGCTTTCTGTTCTTGGCTGACAGAAGTGGAACCCGACGTGGTCATCCACCTCAGTGTTCAGTGTGTTGTGCATTTTGAGATGCTTTTCTGCTCACCACAATTGTACAGAGTGGTTATCTGAGTTACTGTAGTCTTTCTGTCAGCTCAAACCAGTCTGGCTGTTCTCCGGTGAACCCTCTCGTCAACAAGGTGGGGCCGTCCAGGTGTTCCTAATAAAGTGCTCAGTGAGTGTATATTAAATACCAACTGAAGGACAAAGTGATAAATGTGCCTTGTAGTGAGTCTCCTCGGGGCTTCCTCAGATTAACTCCCCAAATGCTGATCCTGTCAGGTGAGAATCCCACCAATGTCCTGAAACTGTTCCTGTCCATTTCAGTCACTCTTCCACTGACTGGGTTCAGCTCGAGTCCCTGTGCTTTTTCACCTGCTCTTTCAGGGTTTTTAAGGGACTGAGGTCCAGGCAGTTTCATGCAGATCACAAGTTGTTCCACATTCAGTGTAGAATTATGTCCAGTCTGATTCACTGTGCACCATGAACACACACTGAGCACGTCTCCGAGTCTCTTTCATTTGTTAGAACTAAATGACTGGCGTCCCCCACAGTCCAAAGACATGCAGGTTAGGTTAACTGGTGACTCTAAATTGACCGTAGGTGTGAATGTGAGTGTGAATGGTTGTCTGTGTCTATGTGTCAGCCCTGTGACGACCTGGCGACTTGTCCAGGGTGTACCCCGCCTTTCGCCCGTAGTCAGCTGGGATAGGCTCCAGCTTGCCTGCGACCCTGTAGAAGGATAAAGCGGCTAGAGATAATGAGATGAGATGAAATGACTGGCGTGTTTATGAATGTGTTGTCTGTTCCCCAACATGGAAATGCAGGAACACCAGAGTCTTGATCTCGCACACAGATGTTCATCACACCCTGAAAATAAAATAAAAACATCTGGATTAATCCCCACACACTGGACTATGGTACTTCATGACCAACAGCATGGAATCATCTCTGCTCCAAGAGAAACATTATTATCTCCTGTTTATAATTTAATTCAACATTTATTCAGTCTTCTATAATATCTGTGTTCTAACATTGAGCTCCAACAAACGAGAACTTCCACAAGATCTCACAGGAAAGTGAGCAGACGTTTCCCATCACATCACTGCTCTTATCCAGTCACAGGCTTTGGAGCTTTTTAAACAGTAACTAACACTGCGGTGGGTTTGATCTCTTGTTCTACATGTAGATTTAAGTGCAGACTTTAAGAAGAAGCCGAGGTGAATTTTACAGGAACGACAGAAGACACGGTGTGGAGGCGGAGAGCAGGAAGGAGTGTCAGAGTGAGTCAAGTGGCTCCTTAAATCACATATTTGTGGCAGTGGGGCATTAAAGATGATCATTTTACTGAGTTTAGAGGAGAGTTGAGAAGAAAGTGTGCTGCTGATCAGAAACAGGGAAAAGCCGAGATCATCTTATTCAGACAAAAGCAGCAGGATGAAGTCAGAGACAGCAGGGTGTCACAAGGAGACGAGGTGTTCATTTACAATCACTCTCATGCACTCAGACGGGACATTTTGGAGACTCTGACTGACTCCATCTTCTGCTTTCAGATGAATTTTAAATCAATTTTACTGAACAACAAACAGCATTAAAGACAACTGGGAGGAAAAAGTTGATTAAATACAACACAGTGAAAATTTCTAAAACTGATTTCATGACCTGGCCATGTGACATTTACTGAAATTAAAGAAAAATTATAATGAGATTAAATTCTTTTTTTCCCCAACATTCACCTAAAAAGGTTATTACTTACCAGAGTTTCTGTAGTTTGTAATGTTCATCATCCTTAAGAGCAGAGAGCAGCTTCTCTCCTGAGTCTCCTATTTCATTCCCAAACAGATCCAGTTCTCTCAGGTGTGAGGGATTTGATCTCAGAGCTGAAGCGAGAGCAGCACAGCCTTCATCTGAGACACCACACCGCTCCAACCTGCAGAGACACAATGACACACACTTCACTGCCTCAGTTTATGAACATCAAGATTTTTTTTGATGTTTTTGCTTTGCTTTCTAATGAGCTCTTGGAGAAGTCGTTCGCTCAGAGGTTCACACACTTTTTAAACCCCAGAGTGTGAATGTTTAAATGGTTTATTCAGGACTGACGAGAACAAGTGTGACTGTTTTCTTTAGACAGAATGTGTTTGTCTACGATTCTGACTCGGATGAAGATTCGACCATGTTTTATTATTAAAGAAAACCAGGAAATGTCAAAGTCTTCAAAAACTTTTTTACAAACACAAGGAGTGAAATAATTTTTTAAAAATCCCCTGTTATTTATGAAGAAACATTGTGAATTTTTCCAAGTATTTGAAAGAATTTTAATTTCAGAAGAGAAAACGTCTATTCTTCATTACAGTTCTCTCTCTCATGCCGAGATTTTTTTTTTCTTCTGTGTAAAACATGCTCGCCCACACTCCATTCCCTCCCAGTGAAGCCGTGTGTCTGGGCGGGGCTCAAAATGATGCGTTAAATCCTGTTGTCCAATGAGCTTTCGTCTTTCTGCCCATTAGAACAGCGAGTACACAAACACCTAACAGACACTAATAGATGCAGAGGCTTCAGTGGGGGTCTGTTCGCTCTGTGTCAGGGGCTTTTCACACAGGCTGCACTGTTCACTAAACAGTGCGAGTTTAATGAACAAACAGCGCGATATTGCAGTGAGATACTCCATCAATCTGAGTCACTCAAATATTGAACGACACCAAGACTGATGAATAAAATAGACACTTTGGGAAACGTTTCATTGCTGCATTTTTTTGTAATTTATTTTTTATTGACATTCAGAATCAGACATTCACATCCGGTACATCATATGTTCATACATCTTACATCTATCTGTTGTCTGCCCCAAATGCCAAAATAGCATTTTTGTTTTGTATCTGAAGAATGAAAAGAGAAACAAACAAGAAGAAGAGGAAAAAAACCCAAAAACCTATGTACAAGTAGGGAGTGATCCTTTTTATCCAGCACAGTCACTGGTTAGTGAAAATAAAATCAGGCCTATGGGGTGTGACATATTTGACCCAGTTTTCCCAGTGTGAAGCAAATTTCTCCAATTTGTGATTAACAAAAGCTGTTATCTTCTCCATTTTATAAATGTCCATTGTAATGTCCATCCATATATTTAAAGTTGGGCTCTCCTGTGATAACCATTTCCTGGTAATACTCTTTTTACAGGCCACCAGCAATATATTTATTAAATGTTTCTCTCTTTTCGGCCATTCCTCAGCTATGTGTCCGAAAAACAGTCTTACTCTCGAGGGGTATTTCACATTTGAAGATATCCTGTTGGGCATTGTGTATCTCTCTCCAATAGTCCTTCATGACCGGGCAATCCCAGAAAACATGGTAATGGTTTGCACTTGGATTTCCGCAGTTCCTCCAACAGACAGGGGAGTTATCATCATAGTGAGACTTCTGAGAAGGCGTAATGAAGTACCTAATCAGGCTTTTCCAGCCAAATTCCCTCCACTTCTGGAGGGAATTTGGAAAAATTGTTTTTAATCAATTAACTGCTTTCCTGACATTAAACGGATGTTTTGATAAGTTTCAGTCAGGTTTTCGTGCCAATCATAGCACTGAAACAGCTCTTACTAAAGTCATGAATGACCTACGTCTTAATTCTGATGCTGATAAAACATCAGTCTTGGTGCTTTTAGACTTAAGTGCTGCATTTGACACGGTAGATCATTCCATACTGTTACATCGACTGGAGCATTGGGTTGGATTTACTGGTATAGTAATCAACTGGTTAAAATCTTACCTACAACAAAGATTTTTTTATGTGGCCATTGGAGGCCACAGTTCATCACCCGTGTCCTTGAACTGTGGGGTTCCCCAGGGCTCAATCCTGGGACCATTACTATTCAACCTTTATATGCTCCCACTTGGACAAATTATTAAGAATAACTCAATAAACTTCCATAGCTATGCAGATGACACTCAGCTTTACTTAGCTATGTCACCTAATGACTATGCCCCTCTTGAGTCTCTTCATAGATGCATTGATCAAATTAACAAATGGATGTCTCACAATTTTCTTCAGCTGAATGCAGATAAAACTGAAGCAATTATATTTGGCAAAAAGGAGGAAAGGCTTAGGATTGCCACTGTTCTTGAAACTAAGGGGCTTAAAGCAAAGGATACTGTCAAAAACCTTGGTGTCCTTATTGACAGCGAACTTAACTTCAACAGTCATATGAAAGTGGTAAAAAAGTCTGCATTCTATCACCTAAAAAACATTTCTAAACTCAGGGGTCTCATGTCAAAACATGATCTAGAAAAACTTATTCATGCTTTCATCTCCAGTAGGGTTGATTACTGCAATAGCCTTTTCACAGGTCTTCCAAAAAAGACCATTAAAGAGCTTCAACTAATCCAAAATGCAGCAGCAAGGGTTCTTACAAGAACAAAAAGGGTAGTCCATATCACTCCAATCCTAAGGTCTCTGCACTGGCTCCCAGTGAGCTATAGAATTGACTTTAAAGCATTACTTCTTCTATTTAAAACATTAAATGGGATGGGACCCAGCTACCTACTGGATATGTTTCAATTATATGCACCAACTAGGTCTCCAAGATCACAGGAGAAAAACTTGCTAGTAATACCAGCTGTCAAAACGAAGTGTTGACAGCCTTTAGTTGCTATGCTGCTAAGCTTTGGAACCAACTTCCAGATGATATCAAAAATGCTCCTACTGTTGTTAGTTTTAAATCCAGGCTCAAGACAAAGCTGTTTTCAGATGCTTTCACTTGATTAATTTTTACCTAAGTAATTAATTTCCTTTAACATAATTTATTTTAATTTTGATTTTAATGATTTTACTTTCTTTATTTTAATTTCTTTTTAATCTTGGATTTTAATGATTTTACTTTAATTCTTTGTTACTGCGATCCTCGTAGATTGTGTCTGCGGGACGATTTTTGGTGATCCTCGTGGAAGAGCCACGGGAAGAGCGCGCTTTATGTGATATTTGTGATCCTCGTAGATTTTGTCTGCGGGACGATTTTTGGTGATCCTCGTGGAAGAGCGCACTTTATGAGTTAAACCCATAATAATAATTAATCTCGAGGCTGATTAACTTTATTTCATTTTATTATTTTATTTCTACTATTGTTTAATTCTTATTATTTTTCTTCCCCAATTATTTTATGTAATTTTATTTTCTATTGTTTACTGTTCTGCTTTTACTTCTGTAAAGCACATTGAACTGCCACTGTGTATGAAATGTGCTATATAAATAAACTTGCCTTGCCTTCTGTGAGCTGGTACACAGCCATTGATACTTCCATATTGTTGTCCATTCTTCCTCAGATATAGTTTTGCCTCCTTCCTTCTCCCATTTTATTTTAATATATAAAGTTGAATGTGGTTTCAAATTCGACAGTCGCTTATACAAGCATGAAATAGTTCTATCAATAGTTTCTGAATTATAGGCTTTTGTAAACAATTCAGTCAAACGTGTTTTTGGTACATTTTTCATCTTATCAACGTAGTGCCGCAGCTGCAGGTATAAATGTGTCTAATTTCTAATAAATGTGTCCTTTTAAGCGTTTCAAAACCGAGCAATTTTTCATCTTTCATTACACTACATAAGGCTGTTATACCCTTAGCTATCCAGTCCTTGAATCTAGAGTCCAATTTATTAGGTGTAAACTCTGAGTCATAAGCACACCATTTAAGAGTTGTAATATCGCTCTCAAGTTCATGTTACTTTATGATAGTTTTCCATGTTTTAAGGGTCCATTTCACCCATGGGTTATCAATGTTATTTATGTGGGTTTGTAGGTTGTTATCAGCTAAGATTGCCTGTATGGGGATGGAGGGTGTTTTTTCATCAATGTTTTTCCATTGAGCAGTATATGACGGGTTCCACCAGCATATCACTGCTCTCATCTGCACTGCCAAATAATAATATCTAAAATAAGGCAAGCCCCATCCTCCCTTTTGTTTAGCTAGCTGTAAAGTTTTGAGACGGACCCTTGGTCTTTTACCTTGCCATATATACCTAGATAGCATTTTGCCCCACTCGTTAAATTGGTTTTGGTTAATCTCTATTGGCAGGGTTTGAAATAAATATAAAAGTCTTGGCAATATATTTAGAGTCAATTCTTGAACTGAGGCTGAAGAAAGGAATTAAGTTCCATCTTGCTCGGTCATCCTTTATTTTTTTATGTATCGGTAGATAGTTGTGTTCTGATAATTTTGTAAGATCTTTTGGTAGGTTGATGCCTAGGTATTTAAAAGACTGCCATGCTAAGGGGTAACTACTTTTAATTTCTCCTGGTGGGCTATAATTATATGAGAGTCACTGGGTTTTACTTATATTGATTTTGTATCCTGATAATTGACCGTACTGCTCAAATGATTGCATCAATTTAGGTAGCGAGTACGTTGAGTGCCCAAGGTAGATCAAAATGTCATCCACATAGCAGGCCAATTTATATTCCGTCCCTTTAATAGTGATTCCCTTGATGTCTTCATTTTGTCTAATGTACTGAGCTAGTGGTTCCAAATATAATGCGAAGAGTAATGGTGACCATGCACAACCCTGTCTGGTGCCCCTTTCTAGGGTAAAATTATTTGATAAATATCCATTGATTTTAATCCTAGCAGTAAGATCGTCATATAGTGCCTGTATGGTTTTAATAATTGTATCATGGAAGCTGAATCTATGTAGGACTCTGTAGAGAAAGTTCCAGTTGACCGAATCGAAGGCCTTTTCAACATCTACGCTTATCACAATTGCTTTAATTTTATTTTTTTGTATATGATCTAGAATATGTAGTGTCTTTCGTATATTGTCTTGTGTTTGGCGTTGATGTATGAAACCTGTTTGATCATTTTGTATCAATGCTGGTAGAACTCTTCTAATTGTTTGGCCATGATAGAGGTAAATAGTTTATAGTGTATATTAAGGACAGAAATTTGCCGAAAAGATCCACACTCCATTTTATCCTTGCCTTCTTTTGGTATGGCTGAAATTATTGCCTCCTTCCAGCTGGGTGGCGTTTGTGCTTTTTTTAAAACCCAGTTCAGTGCGGGAAGTAAAACAGGTATTAGTTCTTTTTTAAATTCCTTGTACCACTCTGCCGCGTAACCATCAGATCCTGGTGACTTGCTTAATTTAAGCCTACTAATTGCAACTTTTAATTCTTCTTCAGTTATATCTGCAGTCATTAGTTCATTTTGTTCTTCATCTAGAGTGGGTAAATGTAGGGGATTCAGGAAGCTGTCAATTTGGCTTACACTCCTACCAGGGACTTCAGAATATAGGGTTTTATAAAACACTTCAAAAGCTTCCTGAATTTCATTTAGTTTATTTTTTTTATCACTTTTGTTCTTAGATCCCTAATTTTATGAATAGTATTTTCGGCTATCTTTTTTTTTTCAGTTTCCACGCCAATACTTTCATAGATTTAGAGCCACTTTCGTAGTGTCTCTGTTTCAGAAACATTAAGTTTTTCTTGATTACTTGTGTGGCCAGACTATTAATTTCGTTCCTGATATTTCTAATTTCTCTTAATGTATCCTGTGCCAAATCCAATTTATGCTTTCCTTCTAATTCCTTTAGCTTGTTTTTTAAGTCCTCTAATTTTTTATTCCTATTTTTTTCTTAAATGAAGATATTGCTATAATTTTCCCTCTGAGAACAGCCTTCAAAGTATCCCATAACATGGGAGGTGAGACCTCTCCAGTATCACTGAACTCTAAGAAGAGACTAATTTCGGATTTAATTTGTGTCTTAAAAGACGGATCATTCAGCAGGCTTGAGTTCAATTTCCATGTATTATTTTTTGACCGCAGGTTAAGATCAATGGATAAGTATATTGGTGCATGGTCACTTAGATCTATTGTCCCGATTCCACAAGTACGTATTTTATCTTTATCCTTCCCAAATGTTATGAAATAACCTATTCTTGTGTAGAGAGAATGAGGGGCAGAATAGTGAGTGTAATCCCTTCTGTTAGGGGAAAAAGTCTCACCATATGTCAATTAAGCCCACCTCCTCAAAAAGTATATTTACCTTCTTATATAGGGACTTCATATCATCTCATTATCTCTAGCCGCTTTATCCTGTTCTACAGGGTCGCAGGCAAGCCGGAGCCTATCCCAGCTGACTACGGGCGAAAGGCAGGGTACACCCTGGACAAGTCGCCAGGTCATCACAGGGCTGACACATAGACACAGACAACCATTCACACTCACATTCACGCCTACGGTCAATTTAGAGTCACCAGTTAACCTAACCTGCATGTCTTTGGACTGTGGGGGGAACCGGAGCACCCGGAGGAAACCCATGCAGACACGGGGAGAACATGCAAACTCTGCACAGAAAGACTCTCACCGGCCACGGGGCTCGAACCCAGACCTTCTTGCTGTGAGGCGACAGCACTAACCACTACACCACCGTGCCGCCCAAGGGACTTCATATCATGGGTTTTTCTACTAGACGAGTCTAACTTTGGCTGTAGATGTGTATTTAAATCGCCTCCACAGACCAAAAGGCCTTCTGTTTCCGTTACCATAATATTAGTGATTTTTTCGAAGAAACTGATATCACTCCCTGGGGGTGCATAGGCGTTCAATAGGGTAATTGGATTCCCATCTATCTTACCCCTTACTAAAATAAATCTGCCCTCCTTATCACCCATTTCGAATACTTTTTCAAAATTTAGCTTGTTTGAAATGAGGGTAGCAACTCCTCTCCTATGTCCTGATTTGTATGAAGAAAAAAAAAAACATTAGTGAAGCCCATTTTTTTTTTAATTTTACATGCTCCTTATCTATCAAGTGGGTCTCCTCTAAATAAACTACATGGGCTTGTTCTGTCCTCATAGGATTTTACTACGTTTAACTGGATTCAACAGCCCATTAACATTAAACGAGATGAATTTTACTTTGTCACTAGCCATGTGTATTTACTTGTAAGTGTATCAACAGAATAAACAAAATGAGAGTGAACAGATCCACTCCCTGAACAAACAGGAACACCGAACATAAGTAAAAGATAAAGAAAAAAAATGTGATTCTAAGGTTGGGGTCTCTAATAGATGACCCTGAGCTAAGCTAGATAAAACGTCCAGCTGCGGGCGAAAGCCTCTCCCACCTATTGGCTGAGGGCCCCCACCATGGCACTCGGAAAGAGGAGGAAAAAGGCCTCTGTTCATTCCACAGAAAATGTCCTTATGCTTCCCTCGCCTGTATATATTCTCACCTCACTGGGGTAAAGGTATAAATGCAAATATCTTGAAGTGAACACAACACCGCCTATTTTAAGTTCTGTTTAGCTCTCCGACACTTTAAAAGTCAATCAGAACTTCTAACTCCTCTGGAGACGGTGAGGGCTGCCTTCTGAAGGCTCGCAGTCTCTCCTCGATACTTTTCTCTCGCTCCTCACCTGTCCCTTGCCGGCTCGGTCTTCCCACTGTTTCCCAGGCGGAGCGGGACAGCTGCTCAGCCAGACTCTCCCTCGGTGGAATCACGCTGACTGGCAGCCCTCTGTCCTTCATGTCTATGGTCGCTTCCTCCGCTGTCCGATACAGTTGCGTCCCATCCTCGTAAAACACTCGTAGTTTAGCTGGGAACGGAGTCTGGAAGCGGATATTTCTCTGCTTTAACACTCGCTTCGCCTCAGCAGATTCCTTCCTCTTCTGCAGGACTGCTGGGGGGGTAATCCTGCTCAAAGTATATTAGCCTCCCGTTCAGAAAAACCTTCTTTCCCCAAGCCTTGCGCAGAATCTCTTCTTTAATCCTGTAGCGGAGGAATTTGACTATTATTGACCGCGGCTTATCTTCCCTGTCTCCGGCGGGTCTTGGCGCCAGCGTGCGGTGCGCCCTCTCGATGTCGAGCTCCTCAGTTGGGGGGGAAAATCGCCAGTGTGTCCCGTAATAGCTTTCCCACAAGCTCCACCATAGATGATCCCTCAGCTCCTTCGGGAACATTGTATATCCTTAAATTCTCCCGTCGGGATCTCCCTTCACATGGATTAAAGCAAAAAAAAAAAAAAAAAATCATCTGACTGAAAAAAAAATGCTCCATGTCGTTGGCCCCGACCACGTCAGTGATGCGTCAAATTTTCAACGCCGTGTTGTCCATTATCCCCTCGGCCCCTACTTATAGTGCATTTACATAATTTTAACAATGACTAAAGCTAAGGCAAGACTTTACCATTGTCATTACTGGCTATAAATGATGAAACATCAAGTTTTCAGCGCAAAGTGCAAATTTATTTCAACAATACTTTAGTAATGCACAGCAGTGGTTAAGAGAAAAGTGCAAGTGCAGTCGAACTTGAACCATGCTTTCAAAAGAGTGGAACAGAAAGAAAAATAAGAAAATCTGTTGACATAAAGCCAGGAAACAAGAAAAGTAAAGTGAAAGTTCACTTTTTCTGCTTCTTCTCAGTGAAGCCAAAGGCATCTAGTTTTTTGCCATTGCTTCCATAGATTTTTTTTTCATGGCAAACTACACAAAAGCACACACCTGCCATTTTCATCTTTTTGCACCATGAACTAAATGGCTTGCCATTATCGCTCATTTCATTTCGCCAAGCCCATCTCCACCTATTCTTTAACGTTTTGTCGATGTCTGACACATCTGTGCCTTCATTTAAAAGAAGCGCGTCCATGCTGGCAAAACCGAAAGTAATTTGACGCGCTCTAGTGATGGAAATCGAAGGGCCTATGTCAGGTGAAATATGGCCTTATACGCAGTACTCGAGTTGAGGGGGGGATGTGGGGGGAGGCATCCCCCTTCTGAAATAAAAATCTCAAATTATCCCCCTTATAAAACGGCCATCCCCCATCACATCCCTTGGGCCATTTTACCAATTAATGTGGAAATTAGCCTACTATTATTTTAACAAATATTACTACCATTTCAACATTAGAGGCTTTGCACAGTGATAGCCTACATGTAGCCAGATAAAAAAGATGCACATTTATTTATTCGGTTGCACCTCTCATTCACACCTACAGTACCAGTCAAAAGTTTGGAAACGCCTCTAATTCAGTGGTTTTTCATTATTTTAAAATTTTCTGAATTGTAGATTAATACTAAAGTCAGTCATCGACATTATGAAGAAATATATATGGAATTATTTGGTAAAAAAAAAAAAAAGTGTTAATCAAACCAGAATATGTTTTATATTTTAGCTTCTTCAAAGTAGGCACCTTTTGCTTAAATGACAGCTTTGCACATCTTGGCATTTTCTCAGTCAGCTTTACGAGGTAGTAACATGGAATGGCTTTCAGTTTACAGCTGTGCCTGGTCAAGAGTTAATTTCTTGAATTTCTTGACCTCTTAGGCTACATCCACACGACAACGGCAACGAGATGTTATTTAAAAAAATATCGCGTCCAAATGGGCAACAATCAGTAAAATATCAGGTCCATATGGCAACGCAACGCTTGCTGAAAGCGATGCAATACACATGCCACACCTCTAGGGGCGCTGTAAGACGGTCCCTTCGGAGACACCAGAACAATAGAAGAAGTAAGGACGCATGCGCATAAACTATTATGTGCGAGACTTCATATTAGGCACAAAGTCAGGAAAATCTGTTCGTAAAATTACATTATAATGACCAAATACAATGAAAAGTATTTTTCCAGTCTCACCTGTGAAAGGTAATCCCATGTGATCTCGTTTGGACGGCAAACCTGTTGGTACAGTTAAACGCAGCACATGAATGAGGCATCTTTATTCTCCGCTTTGACCTATCCAATATGGCGGCGAGGATGACGTATGATTCTACGCAGAAGGCGGCGTCTTTAATGGTCCGGAATAAATTGAATGCTACACATTGATGGATTAATTTGTTCTTCTACGCCCTTTTTGAGGAATGTATTGTAGGACTTAAACCAACATCTGAAGAGGTGAGGTCGCTCCTTTTTTTCCCTATTTTTGCTGGCGGGATTGACTCTGCCCTAAGGGCTATTTTCTCTCTCTCTCTCTCACTTTGCACCATTACACAATAAATATTCACAGTGAAAATATTTTGTAAGCGCATTTCATGAACCAAGTTATAGGATTTGTTGACAACTCGCATTGAGTTCGTTACACTTCTACCTGGCGTGAAGCACTCACGGTCACGTGGTTGTGACATCATCGTAAACAAATCCGTTCTACTCATCCAGATGACTTCGCAACGGCAACGTTGCCAGATCTTTCCACTCTGGAACCCGTTCTCAAAAAGATTGCATTTTGGGCACCCAAAACCGTGCCGTGTGGACGCCAGGCCTAAACGATAAGCAACTGTCTCGGAGTCACCTGAATCCGTTGCCGTGTGGACAGGGCCTTAATGTGTTTGAGACCATCAGTTGTGTTGTGAAGAGGTAGAGTTGGTATACAGTGAATGGCCCTATTTGAGTACTGTTCTAATCCACATTATGCCAAGAACTACTCAACTAAGTAAAGAAAAACAACAGTCCATTACTTTAAGAAATGAAGGTCAGTCAGTCCGAAAAAGTTTGGGATGAGTTGGACCGCAGAGTGAAGGCAAAGCAGCCAACGAGTGCTCAGCACCTCTGGGAACTCCTTCAAGACTGTTGGAAAACCATTTTGAGTGATTACCTCATGAAGCTGATTGAGAGAATGTCAAGAGTGTGCAAAGCTGTAATCAAAGCAAAAGGTGCCTACTTTAAGAATCTAAAATCTAAAACATATTTTGGTTTGATTAACATTTTAAAGTTTACTAAATGATTCCTTACGTGTTGCTGCATAGTCTGGATGACTTCAATACTCATTTACAATGTAGGAAAAAAAGTTAAAAAATAAAAACATCGAACCTGAAGGCATTTCCAAACTTTTGACTGGTACTGTATACGGAGGTTTCAGTCACTGAAAACAGCTACTTTTGCAAACTCTGGGCAGAGTGGAGATTTCTGAAAACTCCATCCTCAGACACTCGTGTAAATCGGGAAAACGAAGCAACAGTGGGCGAGAGGGCGCACGCGAATATAATGAGTCATAGGTGTGAATCTTTCACCGAATGCCAATTGTCCCGGTTTTTCATGAAATCGCACGCACAAATTCATCAGGTTAACTTTCAAATAACTGTTCTTGTGCACTTGCGACACTGGAGCCACTTTCCTGAATTTTGAGCTTCGGAGTATTGGCTTCCACTGTTTTCTGACCTTTTGTGCTTAGTGAATGAATGAGACACTTCATTACACTCCACTGACTGACTTCCAATTCCAGACTTTTTTGAAAATGTAAAATATAGGCCTACGAGATTTTTTTTTGGGACTTAATTCGCGTTGCTTCTTCACTATTAATTTTTGAGACTAATGAAGCACTAAATACTGTCGAATTATTTTCTCCTTACTATGAAGTCTGGCATCTTAAACAAGTGTCGGGAAATCTTGCAGCCCGACTCTGCAGCCGCCAATGTTTAAGCGAACTGCTGAAACCATAATGTTTAAAGATTAAATCGTAGGCTAATCAAACCAAAGAAAAATACAGCCTTTCCAGAACGTTGTCTGCCGAAGCCTGTTTAACCTACAAAAGGCTTAATAGCAAAGGTCTTGCTGCGGCTTCAACAGGGCTGTTTAGATTTTTTACCTGATCGCCTTTCAATAGGCAAATATCATTATTATTATTACTACTACTACTACTACTACAACAATAGGCCTAGTATTAGTAGTAGGCAAGTAGTTGCCTAGTAGTAGGACAGCCAAATTGTTTCATCAGTGGAGCCGCCGTTAAAAGGAAACTGATGCGGAGTGTCGCGGCTCGCCTCGGGGTGAATCGTGTCCCGAGGCGGGGGCTGGCCCGCCCTGGCAGCGCTGGTTCATTGGGGAGAGGGCAGAGGTCGCTGGCTGCCAAGTTTGGGGAGGCTGGGACCTCCCCTGGCCGATTTACGAGCGTGCAAAGTCGGGCTGGAGCCACCGATAGAAACGAAACTCAAGCCGAGCACCGCGGCTCGCTGCTTACACCTAGCCTCCCTGGGACTAGACAGTAGCGGAGGCTGTATTTATTTATGCCTATCTAGCGCAACAACGTATTCCTTTACATATACTCAAACATAGCACAAGAAAGGGTTCAACAACAGGTAATCACAGCAGCTTGGTGAAGTTCTAAATCACATCGGTGTCAGACCGAGGGGCCTACCCCCTTTTTTTTTCTTCCTTGGATCTGCATCAATCTCATTATTGACCTTTAGCGCTCCCAGTTGACGGAAATCCGTCGTAGCAACGGAAAACTTTAATCCATGCCTTCATGATCGAGTAGCTTGTTTTCTTGCTGATACGTGACTTTTATCATCTTGTTCAACACTTGCTCCGCGTTTTGAACACAGTCTTCCACTTTTTCAATTCGCACCTCTGCCTCCGCTATCTTTTGGTTGACGTTAGTGATCTCGGATTTAATATCGTTTAGTTGTTCTTTTGTGTCTCTTCGGAAGTCCCGAATTTCCTCCAAAACTTTGGTCAGACTTGCGGCATCATTTGAGTAAGGGATAGCATTAGCTCCGCCATCTTGTGCCTGTGTAGGGGAGCTGTTCTCCGGATTTTTTCATTTGCAAGCACTGCATTGGTGTTTTCTTTGTTTGTTTGCTCCTTCCCCATTCTTGCCCCTCTTGTCTGTTCAAGTAGGACCTGAAAACCTAGTATTTGACGGTCTAACGGGGTGAAATAACTATTTTGGCGAGGGAGCTGCTACTTTAGGCTGCCATTCAGGATGATGACGTCACCGGAACCTCATTGCTGCATTTTAATGAAATGTGAGGGGAAGCCGGGCTTCCGGTGCCGTCTTACAGCAATCACCACTGACAGAGATGGACTGGAAGATTATTTACTATTTTAACATTTATCATCATCATCATCATCATCATTAATTCTTTTCATTAAAAAATTCAAAATAACAAAATGATTGTTGTCGTGGCTTTCAGTTTATTGGAAGTTCATTTCTGCTCTTTAATTTTTATTTAAAAGCCTTTTTTATCTATTCATTTTTACTGCATCAGTTCTATGGCATTAACGTCTCATTTTAGTTTTTAAACTCTATATTCCTGAGATCATTTCCACCATGTCACTGCTGCTTTAAACCCTGCAGCTCACACAGCGGGCAGTTAGTTTGTGTCTCAGGTGCAGTTTGTGTGATTAGTTACAGTGTTGTAGTAAATTTCACAGTGATTTCAGACACATTGCAGTCGGATCAAGTCCCGTTTTGTGCTGCAGCTTCTCACATACGTCCATCTGACCCAAAGACTCTGTGACAAATCATCAGTGTGCAGTGAAAAGAAACAATCTTCCTCCTCAGGACATTGATGATGAACCTAAAACCTCTGCTTCAGTCTCACTATTACAGAATGTGTCTTACTGAGGAGCAGGTCATGTGACTCTCAGAGAGATGATCTTACCCCAGTGTCTCCAGTTTACAGTGAGGATTCTCCAGTCCAGCACAGAGACGCTTCACTCCTGAGTCTCCCAGATTATTATCAGACAGATCCAGTTCTCTCAGGTGTGAGGGGTTTGATCTCAGAGCTGAACTCAGAGCAGCACAGCCTTCATCTGAGACACCACAACCACACAACCTGCAGAGACACAATGACACACACTTCATCAACAGATTTTCATCTTGGTGTAATAGTGGTTGTGAAGATGATGTCTCTCATGTTGGACTGTCTCTATTCTCTTCACCAATCACAAGCTATTATTAATAATGACTCAAACATTACCACTGTTACTGACATTAAGTTTACTCGAGGTGCAAATGATTCAGCAAAAAGTCAATAATTTAAAGTTTTAAGTGAAGAGTCAGGTTTTGTAGAATTTATCTCTGCTTAATTTATCTCTGCTTTTAATGATCACATATTTAATTGTAAAGACATTTTAATTATTTCTTTAAAGTAAAAGTGATTCTGAGGAGAAATGATCACTTCATGACTAATATATTTGTTCTGCATGTTTTACTTTTACAGAAAATTAATTGATAAACAACACTGTATACAACTATTAACTGCTGCTTTAGTGAGTTATTGTGACTCTCAGAGAGATGATCTTACACCAGTGTCTCCAGTTTACAGTGAGGATTCTCCAGTACAGCACAGAGACGCTTCACTCCTGAGTCTCCCAGATTATTCTTTGACAGATTCAGTTGTCTCAGGTGTGAGGGGTTTGATCTCAGAGCTGAACTCAGAGCAGCACAGCCTTCATCTGAGACACCACAACCACACAACCTGCAGAGACACAATGACACACACTTCATCAACAGATTTTCATCTTGGTGTAATTCTTACTTTAAAGATGATGAGTGTAAAATTAATTGTATTATTCAGAATGTCATGAGGATTTAATATCACCTGTTTATTCTCATTAACAGTGTAATTAATAATGATAATACTGAGTGTTATATTGAGTTTCTCTCCTCTGTTGTGTGTGATATTAAACCATCAGCAGCTGAAGCTGAACAGAGAACAGCAGAGAGACCATGAACTTTAATCAGAGAGAGAGAGAGAGAGAGAGACTGAATCTCAGATGGTTCTCTACTAGACTTATAGTGCACTACACAGGGGCAATAAACTTGTTTCTCCAGAGTCTACAGAGTGCATTTATAGAACACTATAGATTTATATTATTGTAGAATCAGAGAAGTAAACAATGATTATTCCATATAAATCCTACAAACATTCAGCCACTCGTTCTTGAGACAGCGTGCGAACAAGAATTTCAGAAAAAATGGACAGAAAACCCAAAAACATACCGGTTTCACCTCTCAGGTGTCAGAGGAATAAAAATATATGTCAGTGTAATTTATGACTAGGTTCGTTTGTCTAATTAGTTTTTCATCCCTCAAAAAACAGGGAGTACATATAAACAGTGCTGTAATTTCAACACCAGTCACCTGTCAGCAGAGGCGGACAAAATACCCAACTGCATTCCTTCAGTCAAAGTACAGATCCCACTGGTCAGATGTTACTCCGATACAAGTGAAAGTTCCATCCATCATCTGTAGCCACTTTATCCTGTTCTACAGGGTCGCAGGCAAGATGGAGCCTATCCCAGCTGACTACGGGCGAAAGGCAGGGTTCACCCTGGACAAGTCAGGGCTGACATAGACACAGATAACCATTCACACTCACATTCGCACCTACGGTCAATTTGGAGCCACCAATTAGCCTAATCTGCATGCCTTTGGACTGTGGGGGAAACCGGAGCACCTGGAGGAAACCCACGTTGTGAAAGTTGTACGGTCAAATTTTTACTGAAGTTAAAGTACTGAAATATTTGCTTTTAAAAATACTGAAGTATTAAAAGTACATTTTCTGTCAGTGCATTGTTGTATTATTGCCACAACGCTTACAAAACCCAATGCCTCTGAAGCAACCGACTGGATTTACTGACTAACTTGTAGAACCTGTCGAATAAACATCCGGCAGAATGTTACAAAATGAAACAACTTACAACCAAGCAGAATCATCGATGAGATGCTCGCTAGGTTTTCTCTTTGGCTACTGGTTAAAAAAAAAATAACGTAGTAGCTATAGTAATTATGCAAGATAACAAAAGCTACAGTGTTAACGTTACCAAAGACAGAAATGTGAATTCACAAAATGAACACATGCTGTGCCATCATGGTGGCTTAACGTTAAGCTAGCTAGTCAGTGAAGCGCCACCTGACATGCTAGCAAACTCTTTTCAAACTCGAAATCATATTGGGTAGCTAATGTCACTCAAAAAGAAAGATTTCTAAATTCTATTTATTTGGCAAGATTATGCTAAAACATTTCTGAAAGGACTTCAGATAAGTTATTCATGTCAGCGTAATTCCGTTTTTACATGCTAACTAACAGTCTGTAAGTTAATGAGCTATGTGTTCACGTTAGCCATGGACAAGGCTACGGCAACTTGGCGAGCAAATCCACAGAAAGTCATTTGACAAACCAGACTGCATAGCTATTGTACCGTTCCTGCTTGCTCTAAAAGCACAGAAAACTTCATTACAAGCTTTATCTTGGAATAAAATGTTTACATACGTTTGTATATGCTTCTGCAGGTTGGACAGTGAGTTTTTGGAGGACCTAATGTGGTTCGTTTTAGGCAAACAAAGATCTTTATTCCTTTCCCCAGAGCGTTCCCCAGAAGAACCGCCTCCTTCCATTCTGCCATCAACTGATTGTGTTCAAATAACGCTGCGGAGAAATCACTAAACTTGATTTTATAGTCTATGGACGCGACCTTAGTGATTACTGACAGGCTGTCTCAGTGTCACCTGCCAAAAAACCAAATCACGTTTTAGAAAAGAAAAACATCCACTTTCAAAGCTGCTTTGTGGTAACGAGTAATGAGGACCTTGATAGAAATGTAGTGGAATAAAATGCACGATGTTTAACTTCACTCCATTTGAAAGACAGACAGTCATAAGTTGCCAAAAAAAAACACTCAAGTAAAGTACAGATACTCAAAAAGTGTACTTAAGTACAGTACAAGTAAATGTACTTGGTTACTGTCCACCTCTGCCTGTCAAGAACGCGATAGAGAGCACCACTTCCAGTCAGACTACAAACATGGCCGATCTGAACAACATCCAAGAAACACAGCGCCCTCTATCACCTGTCTATTAATTACACCTGTCAATCATTTCCTGGTTAATCAGCCCACGCTATATAAACACCTCTCCCACACTCACTCCATGCGAAGTATTGTTCAGTGTCTTACCCGTCATACCAAGCCTTGTTATTCTGCCTGCCTTATTGTGTTCTCAACCCCAGGGATGAGAATGGGACATTTAAAAAAAAAAAAAACTCTGAAATGCCTGGCCGGTCTAGGGGGCATCTGCCCAATTCACAATCCCCCTTTCCCACACACACACACACACACACATATATATATATATATATATATATATATATATATATATATATATATATATATATATATCTCATCTCATTATCTGTAGCTGCTTTATCCTGTTCTACAGGGTCGCAGGCAAGCTGGAGCCTATCCCATATATATATAAATATATATATATATATATATATATATATATATATATATATATATATATATATATATATTAGTGCTGTCAAGCGATTAAAATATTTAATCGCGATTAATGTCGCGACTGTCATTGTTAACTCGCGATTAATCGCAATTTAATCGCACATTTTTGTCACATGAAAAACCATTGTAATTCTCTTATCAGCATCAAAAAGTGAATGGGCTTGCTTTGTACCAATGTTTTTTTTTTTTTTTATTGCAGAGCATAACACGCCTTGTCACAGCCACTGCAAAGTCGGGCTGGAGCCGCCGATGGGAAAACGAAACCTAAGCCGAGCACTGTGGCTCTTCTGCCCGTGCTGGTTCTTTGGGGGGAGAGCAGAGGACTCTGGCTGTGCGGGGCGTGGCATTACAGTCTAGCTGCTATCGTTTTTCTAAGCAAAGTCTCCGTTCCAAGTTCCTGGCAGTTTCAAAAGCTTATGAAAAACCTACATCATGTCACAGAGCGTTAATCTCGCGATAAAAAAATTAATTATCGCCGTTAAAATTGAGTCAAGTTAATGCGATAATAACGCGACATTTTTGACAGCACTTATATATATATATATATATATATATATATATATATATATATATATATATATATATATATATATATATATATATATAAAATGATTTCAAATTATTCAATGATGGTTTAAAACGTTTATAAACTTGTTGCAAGGATGGACGGCAGTGGAGCAGACAGAGAGCCGGAAAACTTCTTCCTCCAAAAATATATTTATTTTTTCTATTTTCAAAACTTTTCTTAAAATAGTGCAAATATTTACAGTGCGCCAACCAAAGGTTCAAATTGCCAAAAAGAAAACTATACAAACAAAATAAGAAAACAAAAATAAAGAGGCTTCAAGTTTGCCAGACTAAATTAAAAAGACCCTGAACAAAACTATTAGTCAGCCAAACCACAGCACCCTCAAACAAGACGTTCCAACCACAAGTGAGGCTCTGGAGCTACTGCAGAGCTTACATACCCGCAGCCCCGCCCACAGCTGAGCCCAAATTGCAAAATTAATCAATCAACTAAATAATGACATCCTAAATACCAAACAATTTAAAGAAACAAACAAAATATACAAACATCCAAAATAATTTTCATTAACCAAAAACCCTTCAGTGCATAGTAAAATACGTTTCCCCAACACCAGTAAAACACCCCCGTTAAAATAGTCCATTCCACCAAACCCCTCCATAACAAGTCAATGGTACAGTCCCTCGGTTTCTCGCAACAAACAGGAAGTGTGTGGAGTTCGCGTGATGAGTTATTAAAAACTATTTTGTGTTATAAAAATGCTAGAACTAAATAAACTTATATCAAATAATATGATATGATAATTATTTGATTTAAGAAGAAGACATAATGAACATAATATATTTACTAAATAAACTTGACGCTAGAAATAACCGGTTTGTACGTGTGTTTCCTAGACCAGAGACAATGCTTAACAGATGGGAGATGAAAATGCTGAGAAATGTGTGATGCGTTTTACATATGAGTGGAGCCAAACAAATGTTCCTAGAATGCCGGTAGGCCTTTCCCTGCACTCGCAACAAATGCTGCTCTCGTTAGAAACTATGGCAAACGGTGGAGTATGAAATGCTTGAAAACCAGTAATACCCATACAGAAAACAGTCATGGAAATGAAGTGCAACTCACAGCGACAGGTCAGCCAAGATCATGGATTAAAGCAAAAAAAAAAAAATCATCTGACTGAAAAAAAAAAAAAAAAGCTTATCTTCCCTGTCTCCGGCGGGTCTTGGCGCCAGCGCGCGGTGCGCCCTCTCGATGTCGAGCTCCTCAGTTGGGGGGGAAAATCGCCAGCGTGTCCCGTAATAGCTTTCCCACAAGCTCCACCATAGATGATCCCTCAGCTCCTTCGGGAACATTGTATATCCTTAAATTCTCCCATTGGGATCTCCCTTCACATGGATAAAAGCAAAAAAAAAAAAATCATCTGACTGAAAAAAAAAAGCTCCATGTCGTTGGCCCCTACCACGTCAGCGATGCGTCAAATTTTAAACGCCGTGTTGTCCATTATCCCCTCCGCCCCTACTTATAGTACATTTACATAATTTTAACAATGACTAAAGCTAAGGCAAGACTTTACCATTGTCATTACTGGCTATAAATGATGAAACATCAAGTTTTCAGCGCAAAGTGCAAATTTATTTCAACAATACTTTAGTAATGCACAGCAGTGGTTAAGAGAAAAGTGCAAGTGCAGTCGAACTTGAACCATGCATTCAAAAGAGCGGAACAGAAAGAAAAATAAGAAAATCTGTTGACATAAAGCCAGGAAACAAGAAAAGTAAAGTGAAAGTTCACTTTTTCTGCTTCTTCTCAGTGAAGCCAAAGGCATCTAGTTTTTTGCCATTGCTTCCATAGATTTTTTTTCATGGCAAACTACACAAAAGCACACACCTGCCATTTTCATCTTTTTGCACCATGAACTAAATGGCATGCCATTATCGCTCATTTCATTTCGCCAAGCCCATCTCCACTTATTCTTTAACGTTTTGTTGATGTCTGACACATCTGTGCCTTCATTTAAAAGAAGCGCGTCCATGCTGGCAAATCGAAAGTAATTTGACGCGCTCTAGTGATGGAAATCGAAGGGCCTATGTCAGGTGAAATATGGCCTTATACGCAGTACTCGAGTTGAGGGGGGATGTGGGGGGAGGCATCCCCCTTCTGAAATAAAAATCTAAAATCATCCCCCTTATAAAACGGCCATCCCCCCCCCCCCCCCCCCCCCCCCATCACATCCCTTGGGCCATTTTACCAATTAATGTGGAAATTAGCCTACTATTATTTTAACAAATATTACTACCATTTCAACATTAGAGGCTTTGCGCAGTGATAGCCTACATGTAGCCGGATAAAAAAAAGACGCATATTTATTTATTCGGTTGCACCTCTCATTCACACCTATACAGAGGTTTCCGTCACTGAAAACAGCTACTTTCGCAAACTCTGGGCAGAGTGGAGATTTCTGAAAACTCCATCCTCAGACACTCGTGTAAATCAGGAAAACGAAGCAGCAGTGGGCGAGAGGGCGCGCGCGAATATAATGAATCATAGGTGTGAATCTTTCACCGAATGCCAATTGTCCTGGTTCTTCATGAAATCGCACGCACAAATTCATCAGGTTAACTTTCAAATAACTGTTCTTGTGCACTTGCGACACTGGAGCCACTTTCCTGAATTTTGAGCTTCGGAGTATTGGCTTCCACTGTTTTCCGACCTTTTATGTTTAGTGAATGAATGAGACACTTCATTACACTCCACTGACTGACTTTCAATTCCGGACTTTTTTGAAAATGTAAAATATAGGCCTACGAGATTTTTTTTGGGACTTAATTCGCGTTGGTCCTTCACTATTAATTTTTGAGACTGACGAGGCACTAAATACTGTCGAATTATTTTCTCCTTACTATGAAGTTTGGCATCTTAAACAAGTGTCGGGAAATCTTGCAGCCCGACTCTGCAGCCGCCAATGTTTAAGAAACATTAAGAAACATGTGGTAACATGTGGAATACATGGTATCAGATTTTGTAACGTGTTACCATGTAAAGCACATGTGGAAAACATTCCCACATGTGATTCACATAAAATTGGGCCAAAACCACGTTTCCCATGTGCAAAATCACATGTGAAGTTCATGTGGTTTTTCTGGAAGGGAGGAGCAGGTCATGTGACTCTCAGAGAGATGATCTTACCTCAGTATCTCCAGTTTACAGTGAGGATTCTCCAGTACAGCACAGAGACGCTTCACTCCTGAGTCTCCCAGATTATTATTAGTCAGATTCAGTTCTCTCAGGTGTGAGGGGTTTGATCTCAGAGCTGAACTCAGAGCAGCACAGCCTTCATCTGAGACACCACAACCACACAACCTGCAGAGACACAATGACACACACTTCATCAACAGATTTTCATCTTGGTTTAATTCTTACTTTAAACATGATGAGTGTAAAATTAATGTTATTATTCAGAATGTCATGAGGATTTAATATCACCTGTTTATTCTCATTAAGGCCACACCAATTCAATTAGTTGGTTCTCGGAATCGCTGCTTGAAGAAAATGCAAAATGAAAAAGATAAAATAAAATCAAAATCAAACTCCCGCCAAAAGAAAAGGTCACATGATGTGAGGTCACGTGACGTCGAAAACCAATCAAATCGCCCCTTTCACTTTCGATAAAGACTTGTGGAAGAAACATGCCTGTGGAGGGGAGTCCTGCAAAGCCTGTGTTTGTGATTGTTAGGATATTCAGCAAACAGAAGCGTAAAATCTTTGACAGGTGTGTTGAAATTCTGTTTACTGGTTTGCCTGTATTGTTTGGTCCATTTCCACTGCTAATTTTACCATCGGAGCATTTTTTAAATTTTATTTTTATTTCACCCGCTTGCTTCATATTTTTCCTGAAAAAATCCGAGAACCAACTAATTAAATTGGTGTGGCCTAACGGCGTAATCAATAATGATAATACTGAGTGTTATATTGAGTTTCTCTCCTCTGTTCTGTGTGATTTTAAACCATCAGCAGCTGAAGCTGAACAGAGAACAGCAGAGAGACCATGAACTTTAATCAGAGAGAGAGAGAGAGAGAGAGAGAGACTGAATCTCAGATGGTTCTCTACTAGACTTATAGTGCACTACACAGGGGCAATAAACTTGTTTCTCCAGAGTCTACAGAGTGCATTTATAGAACACTATAGATTTATATTATTGTAGAATCAGAGAAGTAAACAATGATTATTCCATATAAATCCTACAAACATTCAGCCACTCGTTCTTGAGACAGCGTGCGAACAAGAATTTCAGAAAAAATGGACAGAAAACCCGAAAACATACCGGTTTCACTGCTCAGTGTCGGAGGAATAAAAAATGTCAGTGTAATTTATGATGATGTTCGTTTGTCTAATTACTTTTTATCCCTCAAAAAGAGGGAGCACATATAAACAGTGCTGTAATTTCAACACCATTCACCCAATCTGGATGCAAGTTTCCTCAAAATAAAGCTGAAGGTCTGCACTTTGAGCTCATCTTCATTATTTAATTTCATCAACAATAAACTGTGGAGGACAATAACAAAAAAAAAAAAAAAAAACAAACAACAACAACAAAAAAACACCACCACAATAATTATATCCATGTCAGGGCTGGATTTACGGGGGTTCCTGGGTTTAACTTTTTTTTTTTTGGGGGGGGGGGGGGTCACATTGAAGCTTGACATTCCACACTGTCCTTGAAAATTTCATGCAACTCGAAAGTCTTTGTAATTTTTTCTGTTTCATTTGTTTTTACAGTAAAATTCGAGCCACGCTGCCTGTTAAAAGCCTCGATATCTCAGAAACTAATGCAGATACAAGCCTGGAATTTTACACACTATTTATTGGGAATAGTGACTTTATTCAAAAAGTATGAAGCAAATCTGAGACGGTCAGTTGGGAACTTTTTTATAATCTGGAGATAATTCATTTTCATTAATTTCTAAATATAAAGTCATAATTTTCAGACACACTGCAGTCGGATCAAGTCCCATTTTGTGCTGCAGCTTCTCACATACGTCCATCTGACCCAAAGACTCTGTGACAAATCATCAGTGTGCAGTGAAAAGAAACAATCTTCCTCCTCAGGACATTGATGATGAACCTAAAACCTCTGCTTCAGTCTCACTATTAGAGAATGTGTCTTACTGAGGAGCAGGTCATGTGACTCTCAGAGAGATGATCTTACCCCAGTGTCTCCAGTTTACAGTGAGGATTCTCCAGTACAGCACAGAGACGCTTCTCTCCTGAGTCTCCCAGATTATTATGAGTCAGATCCAGGTCTCTCAGGTGTGAGGGGTTTGATCTCAGAGCTGAACTCAGAGCAGCACAGCCTTCATCTGAGACACCACAACCCCGCAACCTGCAGAGACACAATGACACACACTTCATCAACAGATTTTCATCTTGGTGTAATAGTGGTTGTGAAGATGATGTCTCTCATGTTGGACTGTCTCTATTCTCTTCACCAATCACAAGCTATTATTAATAATGACTCAAACATTACCACTGTTACTGACATTAAGTTTACTCGAGGTGCAAATGATTCAGCAAAAAGTCAATAATTTAAAGGTTTAAGTGAAGAGTCAGGTTTTGGAGAATTTATTTCTGCTTGACTGGATTTTTAATGATCACATATTTAATTGTAAAAACTTTTTAATTATTTCTTTAAAGTAAAAGTGATTCTGAGGAGAAATGATCACTTCCTGACTAAAATATTTGTTCTGCATGTTTTACTTTTACAGAAAGTCTTAATTGATAATATTGTAGGGTCGGTCCATGCCAAATAACTGGATGGTGGTTGCAGCACCAGATTGATTTTCTTTGAGAGAGCTTTTGGCAATAGATACTGGTGAAATATGAACTGATAAATTTCGGGGTCATATTCTGTGTATTTAATGAACTAGGTCATTTTGAAATTACTGAAATTAGACCAGAATGTACCCCCTAAATCCTCGCCAGGTATTTTAAATGCATTTTTCTCAGGTTCTGGGCTACACAGAGGTTTGAAATCTGGCAAATTAACTCTCTAGATGTTGTTAATCTGGAAGGAACATATAGAGCCTTCCATCTAGAAAATCCTGCCCATCGGTACTTCCTAAAATGCCATAACTTAAGAAAAACACACTCATGAGTGGGGTTTAGGGCCCTAAAATACTAGAAAACAAATGTATTCATTTATCACTACCTGGTCTTATTATAAACCAGATTGCCTGGTCACTTGTATAATGGGAGCTCTCTAGATAGAATATTTCCAGAAATATAGCAGATTCCATTACATACGCCACAAAAATTATCATATCTTTAAGATTCTGAATGGAAATGAAGCACAAGTCTGCACCTTGGTAGTTTCATTAATTCAATCACTACAAACATGGTGTCATCTTGTTATTTGTGCATCATTCTCTTTTTTTTCAATCCCAAATTATCCATTTTTAATGCCCTCGAATTTGTTGTTTTTGCTGTTACATGTATTCTATACAGTTCACAAATAACTATATACTTGACCAGGAAAAAGTCATTTAAGATCACAGATGCAGTACTCTCCTATTCATATGTTTGTCATGACTGATATTGGTTGTATTGTCTGTTTACAGCTGCATTTCTGAAAGAGACTTATCAGTATTTATAATTTTCCATAGATCATAATACACCAGTATTATAAATTATATACATGCATTTTAAATCACTTTTTATTTGATGATATTTCCTGTCTGTCTGTTTTCATCTATAGACCCTTCCCACGTGACGTCATGACAAATGCGGCCGCCATTTTGGACATGAACTATCATTAGTCTACCACAGCCAACAACGAGGAACGACGGCGAAGCATTGAAAGGAATATAGCCATCAAAGAAAGTTTTTATTTTCAGCAAGACTTCCATCATGCCATTATATTGTTGTGCTCCTGGATGTAGTAACCATCAACACACAAGGCAAGATTTATCATTTTATCGGATCCCGACAGATGCTGACCGACGGAGAAGATGGATGGTCTCTAAAATATTGGCAAAATGATGTTTATTGACATAGCAGTCGTGTGTAACGGGAAGCATTTGCATATCCGAAGTGTTGTGTTTACATCAAAGATAAAATAAACCGATATGACAACGACTGCTGCTGCCAGGTTGGGGACACAAACTAGTAGAAAGGAAGTGTACCAACAGACTTCCTTTGCGGTCGATTCTGCTTTAAGGTAAGATGCATTTAATTATTCGTCTGCTGTGGGTTTGGAATCGGTAGCCTGACCGATTCGTTCATGTTTGTGGTGCCATTTGTTTGTTGACGCGTGTTGAAATGGAAGATTGGTTGTTGACATGATTTCCAGTGATGCTTTGGTGCTGCTGTGGATCAGATGTGTTGAGTAGCCTGACTGTTTTTTTTTCTTGCGTGTGGTATCATTGTTGACGCGAGGTTGTTTTTTGAACATGCCAATGCGGACACGATTTCCCCTGATGAGTTATGACTTCAGACGCGATGCGTGTGTGGAGGTGTGGAGTCCGCGTGATATGTGCGTGAGATAGGCTTCTCATGTGTTTGGAGATCCGCGCTCTGAGACAAGCGCAAGCACCCCCCAGGGAAAAAAAGGGAGCCCCCGAAAATATCGGCATAGTTCGAACACTGGGTTGGAGAAAGTAATGGCAAATAGTGAGTGCACTAACCATAGAAGGTAAACTGTACACAGCGCCAGGGCAGTGTGATGGTATGTCTACTTTTAGATTGTGTTAGCTTATCAATGAACACACTCGTCACTCGACGAGTTTCATGTCTTTACGACGGATACTTAAATGTGTGTTAGGTATTATTGTTGCAGTCTAAGCAGTCATTGTAGCAGCTAGATGAGCGAGAACCGAAAGGGTCTGTGCCATAAATCGTTATTTCTTCATGTCCAAAATGCGGTCGCGTTTACGAGGGTCACGTGAGTGGGAAGGGTCAATACACACAAATTCAAGGGCATTAAAAATGGATGATTTGGGATTGAAAAAAAAAAGAGAATGATGCACAAATAACAAGAAGATGACACTTCATGTTTGTCATGATTGAATTAATGAAGCTACCAAGTTGCAGACCTGTGCTACCTGTGCTTCCTTTCCATTCAGGATCTTAAAGACAGGATGCATTTGTGGGGTATGTAATGGAATCTGCTATATTTCTGGAAATATTCTATCTTGAGAGCTCCCATTATATAAGTGACCAGGCAATCTGGTTTATAATAAGACCAGGTAGTAATAGGAGATGAATACATTTGTTTTCTAGAATTTTAGAGCCCTAAACCCCACTCACTCATGCGTTTTTCTTAATTTTTAGCATTTTTAGGAAGTATCTATGGCCAGGATTTTCTAGATAGACGGCTCTGTGTTTACCTACCAAATTACCAACATGTACACTGCAAAAAAATGACATCTTAGCAAGTGAAAATATCTTGAATAGTTGAAACGATCTAGCATTTCTTATTAGAAGAAAACAAGACACCAATTTTGAGATTATTAAACCTAGTTCTAGATTGCAACTGACTTATTCCAAGATGTCTTACCAAGTGTAATTATCTTACTGCACTGGCAGATTATTTCACTTGATTACAGTCTAAATGTTCTCAAATTTATTATGTTTTTCCTTATATTAGGAAGGCTAGTTTTTGCAGTGTAGGGAGTTAATTTACCAAATTTCAAACCTCTGTGTAGCCTAGAAGCTGAGAAAAATGCATGTAAAATCCCAAAAATCCCTGGTGAGGATTTAGGGGGTACATTCTCGTCTAATTTAGCCATTTTTCAAAATGGCATAAATTAAAAAAAAAAAAAAGAAATCTAGGTCTAGAAAGCTGAAATTTTTAAAACTTATTTTGATTTACATATATTTATCATCAGTAAATTCCACCATTAAAATAAAAATATTGCTGCAACCAATTTTCAAAATATAGGGTCTTTTTGGCCTGGACTTACCCTGTATACACCTATTAACTGCTGCTTTAGTGAGTTATTGTGACTCTCAGAGAGATGATCTTACCCCAGTGTCTCCACTTTACAGTGAGGATTCTCCAGTCCAGCACAGAGACGCTTCACTCCTGAGTCTTCTAGTTTATTCCCAGTCAGATCCAGTGTCTTCACAGTCAGATGCAGTTCTCTCAGCCTGGAGGTTTCTGAGTTGAGCACTGAGACCAGAGCTTCAGCGCTTCTCCCTTTAATTCTATCACAACTGATCCTGAAGGAAATAAAATACTGTAATACATAATAAACTCACACAAATGATCAAACAGGTCCTCAAATCTTTCACTGCACCATTTCATTTTCATAAATGACAAAAGTACAAACTCCGAGTCGACAATACACTGAAATGCTGTAACAGTAATTCACAGTTCGAGCTGTTCGGATTTGAGTTTTCTGCTGCGCACGTCATCACTGACACATGGGATAAACACGCAACATCAAATCTGATCACCAAATCGGGAAATAAGAGTCTGATCTAAAATATTTATAAGAGGAGAAAGGAAAAGAGTTTCAAAAGTCAGGTTTAGATGAAGCAGGCAGAGTTTGAGGCAGAGTCATATTTATCTGAACAGATCAGACATTTGATTTGTTCTCTAATTAGTGAGCGACTGAAATGATCACAGCCCAGTGCTGAAGGAGTTTTATGGAGATGCTCATGATGAGCTTGCTGGCTAACAGAGTGTGTTTTTTCTCCCAGGTGCTCCTTATTTGTTCCTGGTGCCAGTGATTTACAGACTGGACATGTTCTTCCCCTTACACTCTGTTACTTCGTTTACACATAGCCGGGAATTTATGAAAACGGGTATCTTCTCCCCGTACTAGAAAATAATTCCGTTTACACAATGCTCAAAAACAGCCAGGGAAGGCTGTCAAAAACGTGTCAAACAAATAGAAAGCCAACCAGAGATCTGAAAGCCAAGGAGGAGGGACTGTCAGATCACAATGTTAAAACTCCGTTTTCTCAACTAACACTGAGAAAACTCAGTTTTCCGCTATGTACACGCAGGCATGAAAACAGAGTTTTCACAAATCTTCACTTTGCCCGGAGTTTTCAAAAGCAGCCGTTTTCAGTGACTGAAACCTCCGTTTACGTGTAAATGATGGGTGCAACCGCATAAATAAATATCCGTTTTTATAGATACCCGGCTACGTGTAAACGGGGTCTGTGTGTTGTCTCTCCCTGTCTGACCTGAAATCAATAAAATCACAGAGCTACAGCAGGGAAAAGAACAAAAGCTGTGAGGGTCAACGGAACAAAAAAATTTAATTTATAAACGATATCAGGATATTTAAACAAAAGAATAATAAGCATGTAATAAATTTATATTATAATGTCATAAAAGTAAATAAGAATGGTGTTTCTAATGAGTTCTCTGTGAAAGTCTGTTTTTCCACTTGAATAAAACCTTTTATCAGGTCATAATAACAGTAAAGATTTTAAAATTATAATTTTGTATGACTAAACTCCACATGGTTCTACTGGTCCAGTGTCTGCATCATTAAATTTGTTATTAGTGAAATGTAATGTACAAAGATGTGAAGAAAAAGATTTTCAAACTAAACACGGTGAAGGTTTTGCACAGAAAAAACAAACAAAAAAACCCCCACCCCTCTGTGTTTATTGGACACTGGAGCCGACAACAGTGGTGTAATTTGTAAACATTGTAAATAACTCCAACTATAAAATTGTGTGATTATTTGCTTCATTTTTGGAAATTTGTTGTTTGTAAGTCTCATTAGTTGGCTGCCATGTAAATGTTTTTCTCCTTAAATGACCAACTGGTCTCCACATGTTTAATAGCTGCCCTTCAGTATTATTCAATTCTACATGCAACTGTTCTCCCTCAATTTCTACAGGCTCTGTATCATATTCTACACACTTTTTATTCTACAGGATCTACAAGCAAGTCACTGCATTCAGGAGGTTGTTTCTGAGTTATTAGATTCTGTAAATGCATCATGGCAACAATCCAACAACACCTTGACATGAGAAAAAAAATGAATCCTTAAAAAAAAAGTATTTTTGAATAACATTTGACCAGAAGGATCTTTACTTTCACTTGAGTAATGGAGTTGTGGATTTTGTCCCAAAGTGCAGATTTGTCCAAGTGCTTTCAGTTTCTCTCTTTCTAACAGTGGAACAGTAGAACAGTTATATTCAGCTTTACTTACATTGCTTTTCTGGATGCTGCAATCACAGGCATCACCCTCACAAGAACCCGATCTGTTATCTTCTCTGTCCTGGTATATTTACTCAGGTCAAACTCCTCCAGCTCCTGTGCTGAAGTCAGTAACACAAACACCAGAGCAGACCACTGTGAAGCAGAGAGTTCACTTTGTTTTCCAGATTTCAGGTAGCGTTGGATTTCCTCCACTAGAGAATCATCACCCAGTTCATTCAGACAGTGGAACAGATTGATGGATTTTTCTGCAGGAAGATTCTCACTGATCTTCTCCTTAATGTACTGAACTGTTTCCTCTGTGCTCTGGGAGCTACTTCCTGTCTGTGTTACTAAGGCATGTAAAAGTTTCTGATTGGACTCCAGTGAGAGACCCAGAAGAAAGCGGAGGAACAGATCCAGATGTCCAGTCTGACTTTTTAAGGTCTGATCTACAGCACACTTGTGTAAATCTGAAACTGTCTCAAAGGACTGACTCTGAACAAGAACATTTCTCTTTTCCTTCATGAAGGTCAGATGCACATACAGAGCTGCGAGATGCTCCTGAACACTCAGATGAACAAAGCAGTACACTTTACTCTGGTGAAGCCCAACCTCCTCTCTGAAGATCTGCGTACACACACCTGAGTACACTGCTGCTTCTGTCACATCAATGCCACACTCTCTCAGGTCTTCCTCATAGAAGATCAGGTTGCCTTTCTCCAGCTGCTCAAAAGCCAGTTTTCCCAGTTTGAGAAGCATTTCTTCATCACTCTCCTGCTTCTTTGAGTACTTTCCTCTGATGATGTTTGTCTGAATGATGAGGAAGTGTGTGTACATTTCAGTCAGAGTCTTGGGGATCTCGCCACTCTCTGCTTCACCCAACATTCTCTCTAGAACAGCGGCTGAAATCCAGCAGAAGACTGGGATGTGACACATGATGTAGAGGCTTCTTAATGACTTCAGGTGTGTGATGATGTTCTCGGCCAGGCTCTGATCACTGACCCGCTTCCTGAAGTACTCCTCCTTCTGGGGGTCATTGAACCCTCATACCTCTGTGACTCGATGGACATACTCAGGGGGGATTTGATCAGTTGCTGCTGGTCGGGAGGTGATCCAGATGAGAGCAGAGGGAAGCAGATTCCCTTTGATCAGGTTTATCAGCAGCACACGCACTGATGCTGATTCAGTTACATCACACACACTCACTGTGTTCTGGAAATCCAGAGGGAAACGACACTCGTCCAATCCATCAAAAATGAACAGAACCTTTCCCAACCTGGACATTTCTGCTTCTTTGGTTTCCTTGAAACAGACATGAAGGCGCTCCCTCAGACTCAGTTTTTGGTCCTTCATCAGATTCAGCTCTCTGAAAGGAAGTGGAAATATGAGGTGGACGTCCTGATTTGCTTTCCCTTCAGCCCAGTCCACAATGAACTTCTGCACAGAGACTGTTTTTCCGATACCAGCCACTCCCTTTGTCACTACAGTTCTGATGGGTTCGTCTTCTTCAGATAAGGGCTTAAAGATGTCGTTGCATTTGATTGGTGTTTCCTCTGTTGTTTTTCTCCTGGACGCTGCCTCGATCTGTCTCACCTCATGTTCTTTATTGACGTCTTCACTGTCTCCCTCTGTGATGTAGAGCTCTGTGTAGATCTCATTCAGGAGCACTCGGTTTTCCTGCTTTATTATCACTCCATTTAAACACTGAAACTTCTTCATCAGATTTAATTTGAACTTTTTCTGGACTTCATTTCCAGCAGCAGATTCTGGGGCGTGTCTGTGTGACAGGGTGAAGGAGGAAGACATGGTGAGACATGGGCTCCAATTATTACAGTTTAAGATCACAGTTTTTCTGACTGGTTTCCACAGATAGTTCTTTATGATGTTCTCACTGTGCATTTGTTTTATTCTCCTGTATGTTTTCTATAATCTAATCAGTCTCTATGAAATAACAGCAGAGAGGTTTATAATACCAGTGCATCAGTGTCACAGTCATGGTGTTGGGTTTGATCTTACCCAGTATCTGTGATGAAGATCTTTTTTATTCTGTCTCCTGCCTTCTGTAAATCACTGGGAACAAAACATTGTTGCTGTTAAAGACGATAACTTTCATCACTTTAAACCTACAATCTAAACTTTAGCCCTAATTTTACTACAATAATTCTTTATGAGTGCATTAACATTTAGAGAGCACAGTGCTGAATACAACACGACAAAAATATTGTGGAACTGGAGAAAAAAAAATATCTGCCCCAGTTTCTTGTTTTTCCTACCTATGTGGTAATTCGGGATGGAACAGAATATCACTCCATCATGCAGAATGAACAGATAATGTGTTTTAAATGGATACAACAGCAGATGTGTATTTTTCAGAAAGCCGGCCAGAAATGTTCACAGGTATAAAACCTGTAACTGGATCCAGAATTATACTCCACCCTGGATGATCCACCAGTCCATCATTTTAGGGGCAATTTAGTGATCAGTCGACCTACTGATATGTTTTTGGGAGGTGGGAGTTCAGGTTGAGGAAAATGCTGATTTTCATTATTATTAATAAATACTGTAATATCAGTGATGTGATTTATGGTAAATAGTCATTGTGTTCATATAAAGGGTCTCCATTTTCTATTATATTTTACAGAAACACTCAGACACATTGCTTTTCATGGAGACACGGCCAAGTAACAGCGATCTCAATGGGGCCGGGATTTTAACTGCAGTGTATTAATATTAATAATGGTAGTCGTAGTAGTAATTCCATATTGTTTTTTTGCTTATGTTAGCATTTCTTGCTTCAGCATTTAAGACGTTACCTGTAAAACATTTTGACCTTCATAAATGTTTACACTCCTCAAAAGCATTTCCTGAAAGTCTTGCTGAATTACTAAAGACTAAGAAACTATTATATCATAAAAACTGTACACTAAAATGATAATCATCATATATATTCAATCAAAATAGCTGCTAATGACAGTGTAGCACAGCCTTTAACTGTGACTTTAACTATGAGAATTATGGGATGTTACCTGTGGACAGATGAGGGGTTTCCACTGTTGAAGTACAAAGGAAGACCCATAGACCCATCACTCTTCATGGAGACACAGCTGGGTTCTGGTGAGTCTGATCTCTTCATCTGGAGTTTACTGTACAACATTATAGACACTCCTTTATATACACCATTTACACTGGTTATTATTAATTATTACTGGTTATTTTAATTATCTTGTTTGCAATTACTCTGACTTAGTGTCACATCCAGATGCACTTTCTGCCTTATCCTGTATGTGACGCTGTGAAACACTGAACTGTGCAGTTATTGATATTAATTACTCTAAAATGTTGAGTGAAAGTACTGTAGCAGCATTAGGACCTAATTAAAGTATCACAAACTGAT
Organism: Neoarius graeffei; assembly: GCF_027579695.1. Taxonomy (NCBI): domain Eukaryota; kingdom Metazoa; phylum Chordata; class Actinopteri; order Siluriformes; family Ariidae; genus Neoarius; species Neoarius graeffei. Next base: position 15,771,186 of record NC_083590.1, on the reverse strand, counting down.
GAATAATCAACATGCTGATGATGATCTGGACTGGATAAAGGAATGTGTAACACAGTCCTTCTCTCTACAGTGACTTTAACTATGAGAATTATGGGATGTTACCTGTGGACAGATGAGGAGTTTCTACTGTTGAAGTACAAAGGAAGACCCATAGACCCATCAGTCTTCATGGAGACACAGCTGGGTTCTGGTGAGTCTGATCTCTTCATCTGGAGTTTACTGTACAACATTATAGAGGAGGCATGAGACAGAATTTCATTGTCTCAAATATCACAACACAAAACACTGGGAGAGACGAATTTGCTGCTCATATCATGTATTTTGATATTTCTGTTCAATGTTCTTTCTGAGCTCTACCTCTTCTTACACACTAGGTGGCAGCACCAGAGGTTGTAGCCCACAGAGCACAGAGTTATAGAGTGGAAACCTAACTGCCTCAAAGCACGCTGACTGAACAGTCCAGAAAGTGAAGCTAATCAGAAGGAAGTGTTATGGCACATGGGGTCAAACTCCAGGCCCACAGCCTCGTTTCATTCGGCCCGTGTGAACTTGGAAACAATAAAACTGAAACAGCCTGTAGAACATGACTGCTTAACATTTTCACACTATCCAGAATTCACAGCAGATCTGTAGTGGAGCCATCTGAAGGTAGTTACAGTAAACCGCTGTATATACATACGCGCACTCCAGTTTCTATCACGGCTGGATTGACCACGGTCTGAAATGCAGGTTAAAATAAACACCTGTATTTGACACAGGATCTGAGTTTAACACCCCGACTAGATTGATATTGCAGTGGTTTGATTTGCTGCCTTTACAAATAAAAATGTTTTACACTTTAAAATGTAATGTTTTGTGTCAGCACCGTCTCATCAGTCTGGTCCTGTGAAGCCTGGATTGGGATTTGATTTGTATCGTGGCTTTAGTGTATTGTCTCATCCGACTGCATTTTTAAATTTTATAAGAACATAATTTTACTAACAATGAACAGAATCTGGCATTTTTTTTCAAGTGGTGACTTAACTTTTCATTCTCAGTATAAATTTTTGTTAAATTTCTCTTTTCAGATATCCTCACTCCATATTTCAGATATGAACAGTTAATAACTAAAATATTAGAACATGGCAGCTTACCGCTTTTTTGAGGGTGGGGTCATGTTATCTGTGTCCAGATCATGGCTCTCCATTTTTGAATATTAGTGTATGGACACACAGCTCATGGACTCACTGCTGATTCCTGAAGACGCTGAGCTCTTGGAGTGAATGAATTACACTCCTAAAAATCAGTGGAAAAAAAATTACAAACATTTTGTTAAACTTGGAGGAAAAAAATCTTTCACATCGAATGAACTGCACATGCGAAAGACTCCAAACTTAAGAAGCAGGAGGATTCAGACGAAGAGTAGTTTTAGTGGTTATGCAGTAGCATCATGTCCCATCAGATGCAGAAGACAAGAGTTTGTGTGTGTCTGTCTAGACAGGTGGTGATGTGAGCAGTTCAGTAATCGGGGGATTGAGACCTCTGCTGGAAAGGAGGAGACACAGTTTGAAGTCCAAGCAGGTCAGCTGTGACGCCTTCACTAAAAAAGCTGAACCAGGAGGTGAATAAAATCATCTGTAGTTAATAGAAGGGCTACTTTAAGTCTAATCCTACTTTCTCTTTACCAGCATTAAATGGGTTTTAGTTTGAATAAATTCTGATCCAGAAGTCAGTCAGTCTGAAGTCAGTTGCACTAAACAGGGATGATTTCTGTGAGCCTAAAGTAGGGGTGTGTGTGATATGACCGTTTTACACCGTGAACGATCCATGATCTGTTTTTACTGAGGGATCACATGGACCGTGATACTAAATATATTTTGTCAGTTGTGCCAGTGCCGTATTAAGCCAATGCGGTGCCCCTGGGCACTATACCTCAAGTGCCCCCCCCCACCCTGCACGCGTGAACTGATCTCTACCTGGCTTAAAGTGGCTTCGCACATATCCTCCTCCCCGGGGTCTCCCTCGCTCCCATCTTCCTCAAGGGGATCCTCGTCGTCGCCGATCCCTCGGCTAACACTGGCTGTGGTTGTAGCATCTCCCCGGCTAGTGCTAGCAGGGCCATCTCCCTCACTAGCATCGCTGATTTCACTAGCTTCAGCTTCAGCTCTGGTCGTGACAGCAGTTGTCGATGTTTTTATTAAAAACCGATCTAACACTGGAACATTTTTAATTGCAGCTACACGCCTGGAGTCTTTTTTTTATTTTCCTCTTCGCACAACCACTCAATTGATGTCTGTCCATTTTTCATTTCTACTGCGGTTTTTAAAAAATTTATACATTTCACCGTAGGTGGACTGGCTCAACTGACAGGTTGAGGAAAGGGGGGTTAATGGTCACATAGGCCACTCTTGCTCAGAATTATGATTGCTGTTGTTCTTATGAAATTAGTGTTCATAATGAATTATATATGACTATTTAACAATGTCAAGTGTATAACCATTTTAAGTGTACAAACATTCACGAAAAATATTTTTCAAGTTTCTGTCATGTGGTGCTCCCTCACTGTCTGTGAGTGGTTAGTGCCCCTGGGCACTGTGCCGCAGGCCCATATAGTTAATCCGGCCTTGGTTGTGCTGAAAATGCTGAGACGTGGCATCTTGTTTTCTGTGCCAGACTTTACTCTATTCACTAGTCCAGCTCACGGTCTCCCTGAAAGGCACAGGAACAAACCAATAATAACCCAGAGTCAGCAGCTCCTTGGGTTACATTTCCTCATTTTGTTTCCCATCAGCATGGCCAAGAACACAGAGAATCTGGTGTGTAAAAAATTCTACATCAGTTAAAGGTTCTGACTGCAAAGTTGAATTCTGGGTAAAACATTCTATACCTATTGCTGTTGGATTTTCGAGATGTTTCACTGATGCGCACGCACAGTGTATCCTGTGTGGAAACGTTTTGCCAAGATAAAAAGTGTCCCATATTTTACGATTCTGGAGATCGCTGAAGCAAGTAAACAACATCACGTGACCACCGTGGGGCGTGTCTGACCTACTTTTAACCAAAACAAGTCAGAATGGGCAAACATGGCGCACTCCGTTCTCCCACTAGTGGAAAAGAAAAGGAAAGCCTGCCAAATGAGTGCAACTGCAAGACAGAGCAAGGTTAGATGACGTGTCATTTTTCTGGAGAGATAACTAAATCATTCTCGCTAGTGCTTTGCTATCTTAGCCTTAGAATGCAGGGGCTCGACTCCACGGTAGCGAGTATGGAGTTATACCCCTAATATTTTGATTTTCCAGAGAAAGAAACAAGAATACAGAAGCAGTAACAGAAAAATTATATATTCATCGTTTGTTTCATGGATCTAGTTCAGTTCAATACTTTGCTAAGATGCAAACATCCGTGGCCCATGAAGATTTAACCATAAAGCACACACACACCCCTCCCATAAACAGCGAAACCCTCCGGTGTGACTGCACAGTTGGGAATGCAGGGCTCCAGCCACGTCTCTGCGAACGCCAAAGCACAGCAGTTTCTGATGTCCCTCTGGTGTTTAATCCGTGCACGCAGCTCATCCAGTCTGTTGTCCAAAGACTGAACATTAGTGAGCAGGATGCTGGGCAGAGGAGACTTCCTGATTCTGTGTCATGAGCAGGACAGAACTCCAGCACCTTTCCCTCTCTTTCTTTTCCTCTGGCATTACGCGAGTAAACAAAAGACCCAGGGGAGCACAGCGTCTGTGATATCAAAAGTTGGTTTAAAGTCTGAACTGGCTGACGGTCACAACTCCACGAGAGTTTATTGGTCACACTGAATGCATGATATCACTGTATGTACAAAAAGAACCAGTCATAAAAAGTAAATAAACATTTGCTCTTTCTGGTTTGATACCCTGCTTCTTAATGTACCTATTTTGTTTTGGATTAAGTGCAAATGTCTCCCTTTTTCCCCCCGTTATCTTATAGCTGTTGACACTGTTGATTTGCCTTTCTCCACACTATGTTTTTCCCTCTGATTTTGAGAATTTGATGCTCGCTTCAACAGTTTCTTTTTTGACTACTTCTTTTGTGAGTTTGTCCACTCTCTCGTTCCCCTGGATGCCTGAATGTCCTGGGACCCAAATAAATGTGATATTTTCCCCTGATTAACCATTCTTGAATTGGTAAACAAGATTTCATAAAGCAGATCTTGATGATTTCTAGCTGAAGCTGTCTTCATGCTTGTAAGTGCTGACACGGAATCATTACAGATTAATATATTTCTGCAGTTTACCTGTTCAGTCCATTCTAATGCCAACATTATGGCAAACAATTTCACCGTACAGACACTCAAACCATCAGAGGTTCTCTGACTAATTTCCACCTGGTAACTGGGCACAGCAACTGCAGAACCTGTGGCGTCTGTTTGCAAATCCTTTGTTCTGTAAAGATCTGAATGCTGTCTTTATACATACAGTCCATATAACTACAATGTTCACTGGTTAGATCTGCATTCCTATCAGTGAGTGTAATCCTGAGTAACTCCATGTCCACACAGGTTTTCTAAACCCCAGACAGGTCTAACCGGTCACACCACAGTTCAGCAAAACTCTTTATCATGAGACAAAAATAACCTTCAGTACATCACAATGAGGGGCGGCACGGTGGTGTAGTGGTTAGCGCTGTCACCTCACAGCAAGAAGGTCCGGGTTCGAGCCCCGTGGCCGGCGAGGGCCTTTCTGTGTGGAGTTTGCATGTTCTCCCCGTGTCCGCGTGGGTTTCCTCCGGGTGCTCCGGTTTCCCCCACAGTCCAAAGACATGCAGGTTAGGTTAACTAGTGACTCTAAATTGACCGTAGGTGTGAATGTGAGTGTGAATGGTTGTCTGTGTCTATGTGTCAGCCCTGTGATGACCTGGCGACTTGTCCAGGGTGTACCCCGCCTTTCGCCCGTAGTCAGCTGGGATAGGCTCCAGCTTGCCTGCGACCCTGTAGAACAGGATAAAGCGGCTACAGATAATGAGATGAGACATCACAATGATCAAATCTCTTCCGCATGATACTGTTCTTGAGAGACATAGGAAAATTCCATACACTAATACACACACACATTATATAAAATACATACAAATTTCAGATGCCTTTGCAGTCAGTCCCTTTAAATGGAAATGCTGGAATTTACACAACAGACACAGTGAAAACAACATGTGTTTAAAAAACATGCAGAGGGAAGAAAGCAGCCTAAAGACACTCCTTATGAGAAAACACTGGTCACTGATGCAGGACATTGCTCCTGTATTTAGCCATTAAACACCTTCTCAGGTGATTTCAGTTCCGCAGTTTTACTGCTGTTTTTACACGAGCTCAGTCAAATACAACCACATTTCTCTCCAACACATCACTCACTTTTACTCAGCACTCCATGCTGGGCTTCATTAATCTCACCGGTTCTGCCTGGAGTTGGAGTTTTTATTATTATTTTCTCCCAACAGCAACATAACAGCGCCTCAGCTGAAAGAGAAACACTTTCACTTCAGGAGAACTGATTCACTCCGAGTGATGTGCCGTTCAGGGAATGAATCGACTCTTTGATTCGGCTCTTTTAGTTGACTTCGTGATGGTCAGATGAATCCGAGTCTTTGAATCATGTGTCGAGTCTGAGAGCGCGCGCCAAATGAATCACGGCATCGAGGCGAGTATCAAGGTGTATAAAACCACGTGACCGCTAACAAACACCGCCTCGCGTGTAAACTGACACTCCGACATTTTTTTTATTCTCCAACTATAAACCTGGATGTAAGATCAACTAAATATAATAAATCTGTATTTAAACGGCACTTTGGTCTCATTTCTTTGTATAAAAACACAACTATTGTGGCACAATCTGTTTCTGGGCATTTTTCACAGGGATTGTTGCTCATTTCTGTATTTAAATCTATTGTAGAGTTTGTAATGTTAGAGCAGAGTAAAGTCATGATGTTATTTGTGAGTCCCATTGAATTATCAGTCCCACAAACACATCAGTCCCACAGGCTCTTCTGTCCAGTTTCACAAGCACATTGCTTCCTCCTTCTCACTAAACACAGCTGGAGCTGTAGTAATACCATTATTATGATCTATTACACTACTCAATTCCTTTATACAGTGCTGAGCGTAAATGAGTGCACCCCCTTTGAAAAGTAACATTTTAAACAATATCTCAATGAACACAAACTATTTCCAAAATGTTAACAAGACAAAGTTTAATATAACATCTGTTTAACTTATAACGTGAAAGTAAGGTCAATAATATAACTTAGATTACACATTTTTTTCAGTTTTACTCAAATTAGGGTGGTGCAAAAATGAGTACACCCCACAACAAAAACTACTACATCTAGTACTTTGTATGGCCTCCATGATTTTTAATGACAGCACCAAGTCTTCTAGGCATGGAATGAACAAGTTGGCGACACTTTGCAACATCAATCTTTTTCCATTCTTCAACAACGACCTCTTTTAGTGACTGGATGCTGGATGGAGAGTGATGCTCAACTTGTCTCTTCAGAATTCCCCAAAGAAAATAATTTCTTTCCACCACAAAGGTGAAGGCTACAAGAAGATCAGCAAAGCTTTACTTATCAGTCAGAATACTGTAGCAAAAGTGGTACAGAAATTTAAGAAAGATGGAACTGCAACCATCTCACAGAGACATCCAGGTCGTCCACGGAAGTTACCACCTCGACAGGAGCATCTTCTGATGAAAAGGGTTGAAGAAAATCGGCATGCAAGTTCACTGCAGTTATCTAAAGAAGTAGAAAGCCAAATTGGGGTGACTATTTCCCATGACACAATATGGCGTACACTGCAGAGGAATGGCATGCATGGATGCCGTCCACGAAAGAAGCCTCTCCTAAAGTCCAGGCACAAAAAAGCCCACCTAGAGTTTGCCAGGGCCCATGCTGACAAAGATGAAGACTACTGGGACTCTATACTCTGGAGTGATGAGACCAAGGTAAATGTTTTTGGAACTGATGGCTTCAAAACTGTATGGCATTGCAAAGGTGAGGAATACAAAGAAAAATGCCTGGTGCCTACAGTGAAACATGGTGGTGGCAGTGTCCTTATGTGGGGCTGCATGAGTGCTGCTGGTGTCAGGGAGCTGCATTTCATTGATGGCATCATGAATTCACAGACGTATTGCTCTATACTGAAAGAGAAGATGCTACCATCACTCCATGCCCTTGGTCATCATGCACTTTTCCAACATGACTAAACACACGTCTAAGGCCACTGTTGGATTTCTGAAGAACAGGGTGAAAGTGATTCAGTGGCCAAGTACCGTATGTCTCCTGATCTGAACCCAATCGAACACCTATGGGGAATTCTGAAGAGACAAGTTGAGCATCACTCTCCATCCAGTCACTAAAAGAGGTCATTGTTGAAGAATGGGAAAAGATTGATGTTGCAAAAGGTCACCAACTTGTTCATTCCATGCAGAGAAGACTTGGTGCTGTCATTAAAAATCATGGAGGCCATACAAAGTACTAGATGTAGTAGTTTTTGTTGTGGGGTGTACTCATTTTTGCACCACCCTAAGTTGAGTAAAACTGAAAAATTTGTAATCTAAGTTATATTATTAACCTTATTTTCACGTTATAAGTTAAACAGATGTTATATTAAACTTTGTCTTGTCAACATTTTGGAAATTGTTTGTGTTCATTGAGATATTGTTTAAAATGTTACTTTTCAAAGGGGGTGTACTCATTTACGCTGAGCACTGTATAAGACATTGAATATATATGAAATATACTAATTCTATACAATAAAATCTCATTAGCTCTAGCCGCTTTATCCTGTTCTACAGGGTCGCAGGCAAGCTGGAGCCTATCCCAGCTGACTACGGGCGAAAGGCGGGGTACACCCTGGACAAGTCGCCAGGTCATCACAGGGCTGACACATAGACACAGGCAACCATTCACGGTCAATTTAGAGTCACCAGTTAACCTAATCTGCATGTCTTTGGACTGTGGGGGAAACCGGAGCACCCAGAGGAAACCCACGCGGACACGGGGAGAACATGCAAACTCCGCACAGAAAGGCCCTCTCCAGCCACGGGGCTCAAACCCGGACCTTCTTGCTGTGAGGCGACAGCGCTAACCACTACACCACCGTGCCGCCCACAATAAAATGATTGTATATATTTGTTAAATTTCTAAGTTATATTCAGAATATAGATATTTAGAATATATTTCCAGATGTATCTTTCTATAACCCTGGTTTGATGAACCGCTGTGCTCCAGCCTCTGGATTGTCTGGATGATTGTGATTATTCGTTTGACCAGCAGGTGTCTCTAGTGAGCAAGTGAAGCCTCGAGAAATGAAGCACTTCTTAACACAACTGGCTGGAAAGCTTCAGGTGTTTCATGAAGCTTCATCTGGCCATCACTACATCTCAGTCATCACATGTTTGCCCTGTAGAATTACCTTGTACAGACATTTAGTGGTTGCCAGTTGCAGAGTTCTAACTCAATACTGGACCGATTTCAATCATTTTCGTCCTGGGTAAATATTTGGGTACAAAGAGATGGGAAAATAGGGCCCAGGTTAAAAAAGGAGAATCAACACCTTCTGACCCATCAGAGTGAAGAACTCAGCAGCACTGTGATGTAATGCTCTATAAATGTGACTTTATAGTGTCAGGAAGAAATCCAATGAAGAGTCATTAATGACACACACACACGAACTGTGTTCTGTTTTCTGGAACCGTCTGTCCATCACATTTTTATTGCAGGACAAAAATGCTGAATATTAATGTGGTGTACAACCTGAGTGTCGACCCATCACCCCCTCCCTGGTACATTCATAACAACACACACCAAAATAATAAACACAAATAGAATCAACACACCTCAGTATGAAACAAGTGTCCAGTGTAAAAACACACACAAAACACATTGTATAGCAGTGTTTCATTAAAAGATCTTACAGTTCTAAAATGCGCGCGCACACACACACACACACACCCCCGGTGAACGGAAGCTAACAGGTCACTCATTCAGCTCGAGCCACATTGCATTTTCTCCTTCAAGCACTTTGGAACCAGAAAACAGTTATTTAGTGTTAAATCTAAACATCGTGTCAATATGATGTACCTTCATTCACAGCTTTTAGAAAAAGGAGAAAAAGCAGCATACTTTGGTACTCATCACTTAAAATAGCAAAATCTCCATAGTAGCTTGTCTGAGCTAAAGAGTCACTCAGCTGAGATATTTGTGGGGGAAAAAAACCCTCCACCCTAAAACCAAAATCTCCAGTTATCCGTAAATGTAGTGAGTTTTGCTCAGTTGGTGCTTCACTGCAGTTTAGTGAACATCGTGTTCATCACATTTCTCACCAAACAGCACGTCAGAGCAGCTCCTTCTCAGTTCATTATAAATGCACGTATCTGACTCAAAACTGTTTCGTTTCAGTTCATAGGACATCATTTAATATTTGCAGGAGGAAAAAATAAATACATTTGACTCATCCCCAGCGGTTGGACAGTGACGGCATTTGCTTTAGGATTTGTGTTTTCTCGGATCTCGGCCCAAGGATCACACACCGCACCAACATTTTGGAGGTTCATCAGTTAAAAAGAAACTCCGGAAGGCTTTGAACCGAATAAACTCTTCGGCTTTGTGACACGGCAGCGGCGGATGTGACGTCATTTCATCCCTCTGAGGTCCACACGGATCACAGCAGCTTCACTCGGATAGAATCTGAACAGCTGGAAAATGATACACGCTTCCTGACGCTCGGCTCGTCGGACTCTGATCAGCGTGAAAGGTGATGAGTCGCGCAGGGATGGGCGATACAGCAACACGAGAACATCACAATACTTTTCACACGATACACAAAATTAAACATAAAAAAAAAGTATTTCACACGGAACAAGAGGAAGGATCATCCAATCAGCGACAGCGTGTGTTATGGTGTGTGTCGCAGACGGACCACCAGCACTCTCAGAACCCTCATGTCGTTCATTGTGATATTAATAACACTGTCATATCGCCCACCTCTGCATTTCCCATTTGTAATTCACGCCCTGGAACAGAAAGTGAGTTTTAGTTAAGTTGAGGAACTACGCATTAGAGCTGAAGAAAGGTCTTGCTCTGCAACGCCACCATTTATGTTCTTTGATTGTTGCTCTGAAGCTCCAGTGCTCCATTTGTGTTCTGATAAATCATGATGTTTACATGCTCCAACAATAAGCCGTCCTGGTCACATGAACACAAGTTCACCGGTGTGTGTTTTTATAAACGAGGCATGTTCCATGATTGAAACGTGGAGCGATAGAATGTCGCCGTGCTATTTTATCATCCATGTGCCGAAGTGGACTAGTGAGCTCTCTCAGGGAAGAACGGTCACTGAGACAAAGACACCGAGCTGTGTTCACTCTCACAGTGTCCCGGTCAAACCCTCTCAATAACAGCATCACATTCAACTCAAGCAAAGACACTTCATCACCGGATACACAGTTTTACCTTTGAGAAGGTGATAAAGGGAGATTGGGTTAAAAAAAGAAAAGAGGAATTAGTGTTAGTCATAAAAAATAAAAATCACAATAGCAATTAGTTAAAAAGAGATAAAAAATAAAAACTAGAGGAAAATGTTAATGAAATCTCAGACCAAAGTCATGCAAGAAAATGTAAAATCAGCCACATCCTTCATCATCAACATCATTATCATCACTACTCGGCTTAATATCTAGAAATAGAAAGTGAAAAGTAGTAAAGCGCATCAACAACAAAAACTCTTCCATTAAAAACCCTTCGATTCCCAACTGATCAGGAGGCCGAGCAGTTTCAGAAACATTTACTTTGCAGATCGAAAGATTCGACTCTGTGTTTAATCGCCGTGGAAGATGAAAGGGCTTTTAAACCGAACCCTGTTTATCTGATTACATGAAAGGAGAGAGGAAAGGACAGATGACAACATTCCCCCTTTCCTCGCTCACATCCATCTTTAAGATGAGGTGAAGGAGCTCTGGGTTCTCCACACAGCAAAAGGGTTAAAAATAAAAGAGAGATGAACTCCAGCAGTCAGTCAGCAGCATGTCGGGTCACAGCTTGCGGAGGAACAGGAAGTGTCTCACAGCAGAGCAGCGAGAGGAGAGTTTAAGGCAGGAGTCACACACTGGCTGATTAAACTGGCGTTAGTGTTATCTGGGCTGGAGGCGAGCGCCCAGGCCTCTCCGTGCCTGTGTGAACTGCCTCTGCTGTGCGAGGAAGGACTGAGCGTGAACAGGAACACCAGAGCGCTCACTCGCCACCTTCTGATGGAGAGCCATTCCCTACAACACAGCCAGGAGGCAGGGATTAATTAAGAGCAGGAATCAATCTGTTGAGTCATTCAGTTCCTGGAAAATAATCAGCAACGTGATGGTATGATGAAGCAGAGTTACTGTTACTACTGCGACAAAGCAAACCCTCAAGTATTTTATTCCCTTTACAGAAATCCACCAAAATGTACCATTTTCTATCACTTTTTTATTTAACCCTTTTATAGTTACATTCAAATGTTGAACATCCACAAAACGTGTTATACTTATCCTGCACGCTACTGCAGCTATAAACAGTCGTTCCCTCGCCAGCCTCTCTTTCCTCTCTCTTCAAGCGAGACGGCCTTTCGATTTCATAAAACCAGTGAAATTTAGTTCCCTCTGAAATTGTGATGCGTTTATTTCTGCAATATCTCACAAAATATCAGGCCATTCTGTGGCTGGGAAGTGATTTTAATTTGAGGGGATTAAAGCAAATAATGTGCATGAAATCACACAGTCAAGCAGACAGAGGAAGTCCGTGTGTGTGTGCATGCGCAGGTTTCCCTTTGAGCGTGCACTGACAGTTCCATCATTCTGTCGCTAAACGAACAGCTGATCACACCAAGGTGCTCGCTGAGCGCCGATATTTATTAGTTTGGTCCTGCGTTTCCTTCGTATATAACATAACGTCTTTTCTTCTCGCTTTCTTTCTGTTTACTGTAGTCGCTCTTTCACGTTTCATTCGCACACTCACGTCCTCCATTTTTCTCTCCTGTTTCAAAGTTTTATCCCACAATGCCTTGCGTGAATGGGGAAAGCCCACCACGTGATGTGATGCATGATGTAGTATGTTGTATTGGGTCATGGTGAAGCAGGAAAAAAAAAAGGCAGAGAATGTAAAGCCACGTGGCTCTAAACTCACTAAATTGTTCCATTTAAAAAAGAAAATAAAAAACCCGAATAAAATTGGAAGTCTGGGTTTCGAATTCAGTAGCTTTTGGTCCACTAAACAAAAATAATTGGGTGTCGGGAAAATTTATGACCTACAGTTGAAAAATCTGAAAGGCGGTTCAGCTTTAAAGGTTATAAAGACCAAAAAAAAAAAAGTTATAGCGTTCCCTCTAACTGTTGTTACAGAGCGCTGACGCTAAAGACTCCTTCTATAAACCTTCAATAAACATCTCCTGACTTGAAAACGTCACTGTCAACCACAACACGAGTTTTCAAACCTGTTGATGTAGAGCGTCCAGTACACATATATTGCTGCTAGTTACTATGGAAACGATAACTCAAGAGGGGGAAAAAAGCAAAAAAAAAAAGCAAAGCCCACACCCACAGACGGTCTGTGCTGCCACAGGCGTGTGATCTGTACAGAATGATGACTCCGATACATCTGAAGAGCCAAATCTGAGAGTCTGAGCTACAAGTGTGAAAAACCGCAGATGTGCTGATGGACTCTGAACAGTGAATCAGAGCAAAAGAAAACGAGTTTCACAACGAAGAAGAGAAACTTCATCGAGTTCAAGGTCCAAAGCTGTAATGATGGGGTTAAAGGGTAAAAAGTAATAATATTGTTAGAGATCAGACTGAGATTTCTTACCATGTTGTACCAGGCGCTGATTATGAGCTTCTCCTCCTGATCATGTCTGGATCGGCTCTTCTCAAAATCATGCTACACACACACACACACACACACACACACACACACACACACACACACACACACACACACAATAAGAGCCTTGTCAGTCAGTCAATATCAAGTTCATGAACACAGATATGAAGTGAAATGTTCTTTAAATTTGTTTGTTAAACATGTTAAAAGGCAGATTCCTAAAACATTCCTTCAAGTGGAGTTTAAACCTGATCACTGTCACATCAACAAAAAGGTTCTTCAATCGGAACGCACTGTGGACCAAACCTACAGTCACTGCACCTGACCAGTCTCTGTGTGTGTGTGTGGCCATGAGCCAAGCTTGTAGTCCTCGAGTCTGACTCGTGCCCCAATTTTAAGGACTTGTGACTTAACTTGAGCACCGATGACTCGGATTTCTTCTTTATTTTTTGTAACATGCCATAAATTTATATCTACAGTCCCAGTCAAAAGTTTAGAAACACCTTCAAATTCGATGTTTTTTCTTTATTTTAATTAACTAAAAGACACCGTGTCTTAAAGTAATGACTGACTTATTTCTCTTTACTTACACTACCGTTCAAAAGTTTGGGGTCACCCAGACAATTTTGTGTTTTCCATGAAAAGTCACACTTTTATTTACCACCATAAGTTGTAAAATGAATAGAAAATATAGTCGAGACATTTTTCTGGCCATTTTGAGCATTTAATCGACCCCACAAATGTGATGCTCCAGAAACTCAATCTGCTCAAAGGAAGGTCAGTTTTATAGCTTCTCTAAAGAGCTAAACTGTTTTCAGCTGTGCTAACATGATTGTACAAGGGTTTTCTAATCATCCATTAGCCTTCTGAGGCAATGAGCAAACACATTGTACCATTAGAACACTGGAGTGAGAGTTGCTGGAAATGGGCCTCTATACACCTATGGAGATATTGCACCAAAAACCAGACATTTGCAGCTAGAATAGTCATTTACCACATTAGCAATGTATAGAGTGCATTTCTGATTAGTTTAAAGTGACCTTCATTGAAAAGAGCAGTGCTTTTCTTTCAAAAATAAGAACATTTCAAAGTGACCCCAAACTTTTGAATGGTAGTGTAGGGTATTAATATAAACCTGTGATTTGCATCAACACCTTATGACCAATCAGAATTGAGAACTGTAGTACACAAACAAAATTCACCTGACAAACACAGTGTGTGTATATATATAGTGCAAATCAGAACAAGTGAACACCTGATGTACAGTATTATTACTGTGGTTTGGGGTTTAATGCACCATGACGTCCCTCTTTGCCAGTAGACTTGCACTGAAGGTGGTAACACTTGCTCTGGGATGGGACTGGAGTCCGACACCCTTGTTTTAATCGACAAAAAACAAACATACATTCGGGGTTGCATGACGACCTCTCAGTTTTACTGTCGAGTTGTAATTCACACCAACAACCAAACAAACCAAACCGCTGTTAGTCTTTAGTCCGGTCTTTAGTGCAACCCCTAATGTACACTTAATAGCTCTTAATAGCTAGTAGACAGGCACAGATGAGTGGTACTTACGATGGCCTAAGCAGAAGATGATTGGTCGATTGCGTGGGGTTGGCAGGGAGACAGACTCAAGCAGCAGTTTAATTTGTAAATGCAAAGCAAACAAGGTGTTCTCATTCAAACACAACACAAACAGAGCAAACTGCTGTAGCGATCTGATTACATTTTACGATTTGCGTTTCTAAAACAAGCAGGGAAGCGAAAAAAAAAAATTAAAAACGACACTTCAGCCTCCAAGCCAAATCATGAACTGGATTATGTACCTGTGCACACATCCATCAGTATTCACACAGACTGCACCATCAAAATCAAATAAAGTACACAATTTCCCCTTTCAGCTCAAACGAAATCAATCAGCCAGGTCATGACGCGTGTCCAACTTCATCTCCTCAACCGGAGCTACAGCGCTAACGGAGCGCTAACAAATCAAACTGCACGTCTAAAATCACCCCACCCCCACCTTAACATTCAGCTCAGGATCTTCCTGAGATCATTTCTGACGCTGTATTTATTATTCACTTACCCATTTAAAAAAAAAAAAAGACTATGATGTTAGAGCTAAAAGCTTTCACAGCTCCACCTCGTTTCTTCCTCAGGACTCTCAGTCTGGTGTTTCTCCACACCAAGATCAGACTCTGGTAGCGGGCGTGGCTTTCCACATTTCAAGTTTGGAAGAACTAACTCTGTTGATAATACACTTCAAATTTGATTAACACAGACTTAAAGAAGCCATTTATATCCCAATGGAGTCACTGAGATCAGCCGTCTTTTAGAGAGAGACGGAGAGCGCGCATGTGTGTGTGATGATTTAAACAGGATGCTACACTTGTAGCTGTAAACCGGATAATTTGCGAGCTACATGGACCTTGTTGCTGCAGTGCAAATCTAAAGAAACGAACAGACTACTCTGGAGCTGAGAGAGGAAACGGTGTACATTTTATTCACTCCTGAGAGTCAGTGATTGCTAACAAAGCATCAACCAGCAAAAAGAGTGTACATGCAAATTAAGGGCGTGCAGCACACTCACATCCTCGGATTTGCTGTCCTGCTCCTGTAGAGCTTTCTGTAGGTCTTCGACCTGAGAACGCAGCTCGGCTATCTGCTGCTGACTCAACCTGAGAGAGAGAGAGAGAGAGAGAGAGAGAGACCCAAGAATGAATGAGTGAGACAAGAAAGAATGAGAGAAAAAACAAACAAACAGAAGAGTGAGCGAGACAAGAAAGCAGGGTGTCTACAGGTTTGTCCAAGTTAAATTTAAGACTTGAGACTTTTTCATACCATGTTCCAAAAAAATTAAGACCAAATCTAAAGTCACGCAAAAATGTACTCTTTTGAAAAAAGAAAAAAAAAACCTATATAATTTAATGTAACTTATTGTTCTTATAAACATTCACCAGAAAACACTATTCTAGTAGAAGTACTTCATTTCTTTTCCTTGACAGGCATTCACACACTCAGAACACAATATAAGGATCGGATCAACTTGTAACTACGTGACAATCAGAATGCAGTCACAACGTTTGAATCCAGTGTAACAATGTGAAAATGTGAATGAAGTCACACACAGAATCCAATGCAACAGGGTTTTTTAATTATTATTTTCTCTGCTTGGGGAGTCACATTGTAAGCAGAATTGTTCAATTCCATCTTTGGCCAAACAACAATGGAGAAAACAACAGTTAAACAATGTGAATGCACAAACACCTGAAACTTCGGCTCACTCACTTGAAAGGTATGCTCACTTGCACTTCTTAAAAACACTTGGAACGACACCCACACACAAACAATACTATTCTCTCACATGCACGCAATAGAATATATTCTCACACACACAATATTCTCTTACATCTCACAGATCTATCCTCTTCTCCACGACCGTTAGTGGAGCATGATGCATCACAGACAGGAGGGACAATGTTTTTTTTTTTAAAGACGTTAATACATCAATAAATCCAACTGAAGTGACTCAGTCCTGCTACTGACCCCGTTAATAATTTAGCTGCAGGAGCCATTTTTAACTTTAACAGCTACATATGTACAAATAGGACACGTGCGTGCGTGTTTTTACTTAAACTCTGTGGGCATGATCTCCGATGCCAGGTTTCCCACTGTGTCACCGTCAGAACCCAGAGAACCTACAAGCATCAACACAGAGACAAACTCATTAACATTACTCACCATACAGCCACAACACACAACGGTCATCTAAACCCTCCTCATTATTAAAATCACTCTCTCATACGTTTGGCCACCTAAATTTTACCAAAATCAGGGGCTAAATTTACAAAGACGGATAAACACCGCTCCTAACCACAAGCCTCCGACTTCCATAAATGTTAATTTAACACTTTAAAAAAAAAAAACACACACCACATTATTCAACAATCCTACATTTGTAATTCCGGTTTTTAATTATTAGCCTTAGATTACAAGTGAACCGATGAGTGGCCTCGTGGTTCCACTCACGGTCAGGTCGTCCCAAAGACCATCATAAAAATGGTGCCAACCGCCATCTGGCAAGGCACGCTGCAATACAGATGCGAGTGGGAAGTCAAACTCTCGTGGTTACCAGAGGACTAACCCCCACTGTAACCCTAGCTATGTAATATAAGCAAGAGGCCGAGGGCTTCGAAACGGAGATCGGTGGCGCCAAACGTGCCACGCGTGGTGCAGGAAGGACTTTGACTTGGCTTATGTGCCAGATTCACCATACAAGCCCACGTACGAGCTGTTAAACAATAACCAAAATAATAAGAATTATTATACTTTGTTTATTATTCATGGAAGCCATGCCCTAATGGTTAGAGAAGCTGCTTTGGGAGCAAAAGCTCACCAGTTCGATTCCCTGCACCAACAGGAATGGCTGAAGTGCCCTTGAGCAAGGGATCCAACCCACAACTGCTCCCCAAGCTTCTCTAAGCATTTTGTATGTTGCTCTGGGTAAGACTGTCTGCTAAATATAATATAAATAAAATATTACAGGATATATTTTATTCTATCCACATTCACTGGATGCCAGCGATCACATGCTCTGATTGGCTACTCTACTACTAGGATATCAGCTCATATACCAGCTGGGAGGTCAGTATGGTGAAATACCGTGACTGAGGTCTTGAAAGTACTGAGCGAGGCCCTCTGGGCCGAGGTCAGCATTCAAGGCCGAGGTCACGGTATTTCACCATACAGACCGACCTTAAGCTGGTAAATAATATATTTATTATTTTCTTTACCAAATTCTAACAGAAAACGAGAGCGCCCGAAAGGGGAAAACGAGCCGAGCTGCCATTTTGAATCCTCATTCACGGCTGTAATGCAAATTGCTTCCTCCTCAGTATACAAGTGCACTTCCATGGCAGATTAAAAAAAAAAAAAAAACTACATTTTGCCGCCTATGTAGTCCCCTATTTATACAAATAGGAGTCATTCAGGATTCAGCCATGTTTTTGCTCGGCGTTAGCAACAGTTAGAGGTTTTTAGCTTTCTCCTGAAATGTTTTCTTTTATTTCTTCTTCCTCAGGGTAGTAAAACTCGCTTTCGCTGTGAACACTGTCATTATCGCTATCCATGCTGTAAAATTAATGCTATTCTCCTGAGAAATGCTGGCAAAAAATTATAAGATTTTTGATACTTATAAATAAATCTTATATTTAAAAAAAAAAAAAAGTTGACAAAAAATACTACTATGTTTGCTGTTGTTGTGAACGAGCGAGTCGCCAGAGGTCTATAACTGGGGTCCGTAACGGTACGTAGGATACGGACCCGCTCACCAGCCAATCAGAGCGCAGGATTTAGACCACGAAAAAAATAAAATCACTATCATAAGGTATTTAAATGAAACAGAAATAGCTAAAAGAATAAATCAGTCCCCCCCCCCCATTCCACACTCCAGCCCAGTCGGTGGCAACAAACCACCAAAAACCCTAAAGAAGAAAATGGCAATGCATGCTACAGAACCAACCAAGGATTTTTTTTTTCGGGGGTGGGGGGGGGTGGGGGGGGGGGTTAACCCTCTACTCAAAAACACCCCCCCCCCAAAAAAAAAAAACAAACAAACACAAACTTGACTAACCTGCTTGACTGAGGCACTTTTGCTGGACTTGAACACAGCAAAGCTCCTCATTTGTCTCCCTCAGTGTGTCTCGCTCAGATATCAACCTCTATACGTGTATATACACACACCTTAGGCATGACTGAAATTATAGTATAACCAACACATGCGCACACACTCGTGCACTCCCCCCACAGTCAGTGTCGTACCTCTTTCTCTTTCAGCAGAGCCTCGTATTTGTCGTTAAGGTTTTTGTACTCAAACTGCCATCTCTCAGCCTTCACGGCCTCTGAGGAGTGTTTGGAGTGAAGCTCGTGCACCTGCTCAAGCAGAAGAGACACAAAGGCAAGCGTCACGAAGCAGGACATTTCACTGCTTTCCTCGGCGTAAGACATACGATGACACGCCAGGATCTCTCATTACTTCTCCAAGATGAAGACGTGCTCACAGCTGTCCCACATGTGTGTGCTGGGCTGTACCTGTCTCTTGTAGGAGTCCAGCTGTGTGCGTCCTGCATTGGCCCTGCGCAGCTCCTCCTCCAGCTCGCAGGTACGCTGCATGTACACGGTGTTCTTTTCCTCCAGCAGACGCACCTGCCTGCGCAGGTCTCCCAAATCCTCCAGTTTACGCTTGTACGTCTCTACCAGCGCCTCCAGGCGGCTCACGTGGTCCGACGAGTGCCTGAGAGGCAGAACAAACTGTTTTTTTTTTTACCCATGTGCCTAACCTGAAGATCTCTCCAATACCCCGAGTTTCCTCCTCCAGCGAAATTCCCTTTACTGGCTTCAAACAATTCAGTTAAAATCAGCTCGTTATTCGTGCTATTAATTGCTCATAAGGTTTTGAGTGCAGCCCTTTTATAGCAGTACTATATTTTGTGATAAACACAGCGTAAAACAAAAGGGAGATAAAAGTGCGGCTGTACCGAAGGATGTCCATCTCATCTTTAAGCGCCTGAGCCTCCTGGGCGAGGCTCGTCAGCTCCTCATCACGATGCTGCAGGTCGGTTGCTTCTCTCTCCAGAGCTTCATTCCGTACACGCAGGTCATCACGGCTGGTGTCCAGTCTACATGCGCACACACACACAATCATTTGCAGTCTGGTGCCTACGGGCCTCGGCGTGGAGCTCTGTGAAGAAGCCTTACCTGTAGTTTTCCTCCTGTAGTTGCTCAATCTGGCTCTGAAGAAGCAGCAGCTTTTTTCCTGTGATGGTGGTCGAGGCATCCTGAGATTCACAGCGACTCAGTCTCTCCTTTAACGACTGGAGCTCCGTCTACAGTGACGACTTCTCCTCCATCAGCATAGACAGCTGGAACGAAAACACCGAATGTCCAAAAGCTCACTAAAAAGTGCTTGAGACCTTTTTTCCCTCTCATGCTGTCCATAATCAGGGATGCAAACAGTGCGCCTTTTGGCGGATGCCGCCTTTTTCACGGCTGAATCGCGCAGATCCGATTTTTTTTTTGGGGGGGGGGGGGGGGGGCGTTGGAGTGTCGGATTATAATTTCAAAGTAAATTCTGTATTAAAATTACTAAATAAGCAAATGCCGTTACAGTCCATGAAACATAGGAAGTACAAGTATGAGAAGAAAACAGTAAATCAGAAAGCTGCGAACATTTGTGCGAAAGTTGCGCAAACGTGCGCAGCTTTCTGATTTACTGTTTTCTTCTCATACTTATACTTCCTATTTCATGGACTGTAACGGCATTTGCTTATATACAGAACTTACTTTGATGAAATTATAATCAGACACTCCAAGGCCCCCCCTTAAAAAAAAAAATTGGATCTCCGCGATTCAGCCGTGAAAAAGGCGGCATCCGCCAAAAGGCGCGCTGTTTGCATCCCTGATAATAAAAAGATTCTTTTAAGGTCAAAGCCTTATTATATCGAACACTGGCCTACATCTCAAAAACATACGAAATGTATTCTGGTTTTGAATGTGTGACTAAATATTGTAGCACAGAAAGGTATGGTGTAGCTTTACACTGCGTTTTGGTGTCAGGCAGACAAGACACATTCTGTTCACATTCACCTCAGAGTAATGACTGCACTTGTACAGGGTTCCTACACATTTTCACATTTAAAATTCCAGACTTTTTCCATACTCAAATTCTCAGGTTTGGAGACTTCAGCGAACAAACAACTACTCATATATTTAAAAGAATTACTTGAAAATCAAACAGGTACTCACATTATGACATACCACCAAAATGCATACCATATTTAGCTTGGCCTAAAATTTGTATCAGTGCCCTGTTTTTGTCATAAATATATATACACATTACACAAAATACAGGATGCCACTCTGACGCACACGTATCTGATGCACACTTCAAGACATTAGAACACAGGTGTGTGAAGATGTCAAGCACATACAGGATGTCCCGAAAAAAAAAATGTATACACGCTTTTAATCACTGTAAAGTACTGTATGTGCTTATTAAAATCCATGTAATTTTCAAAGAGTAATAGAATTTACAGACATTTTATTATTTAGTCACCGCCTGTTCTCAAACGGACATCCATTCCGGTCCAGTCACTGCTGACAATGCAAATCACATTCAATCCTCTTGGTATTTTTGGACATTCACTTTCAGTGACTGTTGCAGGTCTCATAGCGTAGACTATAAACATCAGTTAGAGGCAGTGATAAAACAATAAAAAGTGATGTCTGTAAATTCTATTACACCTTGAAAATGAAATGAATTTTAATAAACACCTACTTCACAATGATTCAAAGTGTGTATACATTTTTTTGGGACACCCTGTATGTTGTGCGCACACAGAAGTTTACTGAAGCTTCTAATCTGAAAACAGTCATTATGGCATTTTTTGTATTTACTATTGTGTTTTATGAAGGCCCTGTGTTAGTTCCACTGTAGATCACATTTTGTCCACATACCAAGAGATGGCAGATGTGGCCACCCTAACCAGTATGTAATGGCTGCAGTGCCCTTGAGCAAGGCATTTAACCCCACATTGCTCCAGGTTGTAACCATGTTGTACCCTGTAATAACTGTAAGTGGCTTTGGATAAAAGCAACAACTAAATGTAATGTAATTATAATAATAATGTAATAACAGCATTGTTCAGTTAACAGAATGAGGACTTCAGGCTCCTCTAGTTGCAGGTTTACCACTACCTCTAGCTTTACTTAGCCAGGTTTGCCACTTATCCACCTTTTTTGTAATACATCCCAGGAAAATATTGAATAAAACACAAACTGAGCTCTGACAAATCACATAAAGGAACTTTGTTGACATTTATTTTTCAACCTCTGATCATGAGCACAATTTTCTTGCATCTCATCTCATTATCTCTAGCCGCTTTATCCTTCTACAGGGTCGCAGGCAAGCTGGAGCCTATCCCAGCTGACTACGGGCGAAAGGCGGGGTACACCCTGGACAAGTCGCCAGGTCATCACAGGGCTGACACATAGACACAGACAACCATTCACACTCACATTCACACCTACGGTCAATTTAGAGTCACCAGTTAACCTAACCTGCATGTCTTTGGACTGTGGGGGAAACCGGAGCACCCGGAGGAAACCCACGCGGACACGGGGAGAACATGCAAACTCCACACAGAAAGGCCCTCGCCGGCCCCGGGGCTCGAACCCAGGACCTTCTTGCTGTGAGGCGACAGCGCTAACCACTACACCACCGTGCCGCCCAATTTTCTTGCATAAAAGTCAAAATTCTGTCACTTACAATGGAAAATAATCTCCGTTGCAGTGAAAACTGAGTGAAGGAACTAGAGATGGAGCAGAATCCTCACAATAATCTTTCATAAGGAAGCATGGTAACACATGCATTCACAAATGCACTCACAGATTTGTCACCCACAATGAATCTCTGTTGCAGTGAAAACTGAGTGATGGAACTGGAGATGGAGCAGAATCCTCACAATAGTCTTTCATAAGAAAACATGCTAACAGACATATTCACACATGCACTCTCAAACATACTTAAATCACACTAAATACTCAGCTCTTTATTACATTGGTTTTCTTTTCAATTTCTTTGTCACATTTCTCTAATTCCTTCTCTTTTTCTCTCGCTGCTTGTCTGAAGGCATTAGATTTGCTCAGGGTGGACATGCCCTCAGTGGCTTCTGCTTCCACTGCCAACTCATCTGCAGATGTGAGAAGTGCTTTTATGTTAGTCTGAATCTGCTTTCTTTTTCTCTTCAATTGGTCCAGTTCATCCTGCTCTGCCTTTCTTTTCAGTGCTTGTTGTCCATGCTCCTTCTTCTTCTTTTCATCATTAAGGAATGCATGGTAGTGTTGCCTTGCACATGATGCAGAATGTAGAAGTTCCTTTGTCATAGTCACATTACCTACCCCACCCACATAATGGGGGTGGTCTACTATGACCCTCTGAGCCACCACTGTTCTTTCCCTCATATTTGTGACAACAATGTTCTTATTTATGGAAAATCCTCTTTCTACTGAGGCCTGACCGTGGGAGAGGAGGAGAACTTTCTGAACAAGAGTCCACAGAGCTTTCATTCCCGGCTCCTTGGAGAGCAGTGCATGAAAAAATGTGTCCAATCTGGAGTAGCACTGTATGGCATCATCATTCGTTTTGCAGACAACCACAAAATCCTTGAACTGATGAAGGATCTGGTCACACTGGTTCTCTCGGACGTGTCCAGCACTGGAGATTACATGTAGGCACTGCCTCAGTTGCTTTTCACAAATGTCAGGCTTTTCTCTTATCTTCTGTGGATCTAGCCATGCAAGGTTTCTTACCAGTGTGTACCTTAGAGGGCACTTCTCCAGTAGCTTCGTCACTGCTGTGACGAGGAAGTCTTTAGTTTCTTTTCTGACCAAAAAGACATCTCGCTCAGAAACTTTTTTTCTAATCTTCATGTCTTTCAGTTGTTTCAAACAGTTTGTCTGCAACAAATCCTATGTTGATCCGCGAGGTGTCCTTGTGATTTGCTACATCTTTAAAGTCCTCAGAGACGAGCTTCATGGGGCTGTTCACTCTCTCAAAAGTGTCATGTGACAAACCTCTGGAGAAGATGCTTCATTGTGGTGAAAAGATCGTCAGCCAGGAAAGGCAGCATAGGCTTATCGGCTTGATATTTTAAAAGGAAAGGATGACACTCTTGCACAATTGAAAGAAAGATATTGGCTCTGACTAGAAACAAAGGGTCGGTGCAAGCCTTCATCACAGACTCAAAGGACTTGTTCTTTGGGTGTGACACTTTTGAAGCATTCACCACAGCTACATACGCCTGAATTTGTGGCCATATCGTAATGGCTCTTTCAAGGACTGGAACATTTTCTAGCCATCTATGTTTACAGTATTTCAGGGGGAAGACAGCTGAACCTGTTACTGAGGTGTAAACCTCACGTCTGGCTGGGGAGTCCTTAAAAAGCCAATAAAGACTGTTAAGACTGTCAAGAGTGTGTTCAATGTCCCAAGTTGTTGCATAGCTGCCAGCTTGAAATGCATTATGCAGTATATGTAGCCCACAACTCCCTATGTTGAGGAGCTTGGACCCAGTCTCCTCTTCCAAGTCCTTAGACAGCGTGTCAAACAATTTCCAATTTACATTTGGACCATCCATTGATATCTGTAAAAGACTGTGTATTCCAACACTGTTGCAGCTGGCCCTTAGTTGTGAGTGGAGGTCTGCAGCACATGCATGCCCAAGAAAATGAGAGTCCAAGTATCTTGACCTGACAAAGTCTCCATCCCAAAACCTTACATGCACATCAAGCTGTTTCGCTTGGAGTGGATGGTTCAAACTCTCATCAAAAAGTAAAACATAGTCAGTAGCAGATTTAACTTTGGACAAAAGTAAAGATGAGAAATGTGGTGCAATACCAAAGGTTGTCAAGTAAGCTGCTTTGTCATCTCCACAGGTGAATTTTGAGGCAATGTTGCTGTCTGGAAACATAAGACGAAAAAGGTCACTCTTCCCCGAGCAGCTGTTGAAGGAGCCGTGCTTTTCCATAACATCAAGTACCCACAACACTTCCGCAGACAGAACCTCACATCCAATCGCAAAGGTCCTCATTGAGCTACAGGATGTAGCTGTGGCTCTAAAATACAAGAATGACACAAGTTAATCAATTGCAACCCTTCACATTCAACAAATATTTAACACACACAAAAAAATGTGCATATTATTACAGGTGAAAATGTATTACATTTTTTCAGGTTATTATGTAATGTGGTGTTTTTACATGATGTGTTGTCACATACGCATACTTGATAATCACAATTACGTATATATCTTCTGTAAATTCCTTTCTAAATAAACTGCTACAATATAAATATCACTGCAACTTTACATTCAGAGTTTGCCTATATTAACACTACTCTGTGCTCATAGCCTAATTGCAACTTGGAACATAGGCCAATAGATAACATGAATAGCATTTATTTTTTCACCAACTCAAAATTTAATTTTGCAAATGCTGTACACTTAAACCTTCATTTATCTCACTTAATTTCATTCTGACCAACCATAATCTATTGTATACAGTCTCTGTGACCAACAGAAAGGTGAACTTACGCACTGACCCCAGTGGGTGGCGATAGATCATTGTCTTTAGTTAGGCTAAGACGACACTAGGCAACGTTAGGCTAGGACGCTAGCAACTGTTAATCAACTGACTTTGTTTGATATGTCTCCATTGTTGCCACTGCAATGCAGATAGAGCACATCCTGACTTGCAATGACGATATAATATCTACAACATAACCTTGTGTTACTTATTTTATGGGCAGTTTTCACTGGATAGTTTCCCAGGGAATGTTAGCCAGAATGAGCTCAAGTTTGCTGATAGATGTTCAATAAATATTTACTACGCACTTGAAGTAGAGTAGCTGTTAGAATAATAAGATAAAATTCTCACCGTTCATCATTTGTTGCCTGAAGGAGTGCATTGCTTGGCGTTTCTGTTGTTCTTGGCCCCACTTTCGACTGAGTAAAAAAAGAAGTTGAAACTTCCGACGATGATGCTGTGACCAAGCGCTGGTGCTTCTTCCCCTTCATGTGACTTAAAATCGCCACCTCCCCCATGTTGGAAATATCAAATGATTTTATACAAAGCTTGCATTTAGCCTTACTTTGCCATTTGGGATCTTTTCTCAGCCAAGCTGTGTATTCTGGTTTGGATAGCCATCCATCAGAAAACATGCATTTACCCATTGCTGAGTTTACATTCCTCTCTCTGGTAGTAGGCTATGCCTAACGTAGCCTACGTTGATCTACGTACGTGGGTTGCCTATTCTTGTTATAAGCAGCTTTGGGCTTGCTTTTTTGTTGCTTAAAAAAAAAAATCAGAAGTCGCGGGTTTTGGGGATGGTGATTCAGAGTTGTAACTTGTTTATATGTATGTTTGCGTACACAGCCTTCATATTTTTGTTGGCAGTTTTTTTTGTCTTGGGTCGCTTGTTTTCAGGGTCCATGTGCCTTATTTTTCTAGCAAATTCTGGCAACACTGCCAAATAAGCCATCAGCATTTTTACACTGACTGGAGCTATGATGTGTGTTCACGCGTGTTCAAGAGGCGTTTTGTAGCAGGGGGTTTTCCTGCGTCTTGTCCAAAGTCTTGCAAGAAGCAAGCAGGTTCAGGGGGTGTGGCGGAGCGCATGCCAGTACAACAGAACACCCGTTTCCCTCCCTCCGCATTTCAACACATTTCTTTGGCAAAATTCAACTGAATGTCGGAATGTTGAGCTTCATTTTACTATGTAGCGGCAAAGGTCTGGAAACACAAATATTTCTCCATACCCTAATTTCCATTTTCCATACTTTTCCAGACCTGGAAAATACTAAAATCAAATTCCATACTTTTCCATACTGCGTAGGAACCCTGCAAAGGTAAAGGGGGAGGTCTTCTTAGGTGTTCAGGATCATCATCATCCTCAGATAGTGAGGATGATGACTCTCTGAGCCGTCTTGGTCTATACATTTACAAAAATTAGCACTTTCTTCACATACAAGTATTTGATATACAGACAATATCTAATTTAAATCAAAGAAATGGGCTCACCTTTTACGTTCTCTAACTGGATTCTCCTGCATTTCAACATCTGTATTTAAGTCTGACGTGATGCATGCTTTGTCCCACTTGGACTGGATAGTTTGAATGGAGTCTGTGAACAACATATCATTATAAGCCTATACCAGAGCAAAAAAAACCCCTAGCATTTAACAAAATTACTGTCTCTGCCATCATCTTCTGAAGCATCACCTCTGACAAAAAGGCTTTTTACAATGACTGGATACACAATTCCACTGAGGTGCTGTTTACAGATATTTGGATATCTATAAAAATTGAACTTTATGCGGTTGAGTTTTAGCATTGAGATGTAACAGTCTTTTGGATGCTTTATTACCTGATTCATACAGTACACGAGCGCGGAACTGCCTCCACCCTTTTGCTGGGTCTGGCATGACCCTCTTCTGAACTGCTCGTCGGATCTGAAATTGGTCCTTATATGGCGGCCACCATGCCAGGCCACCGGAAAACCATTCCTTGGCCACCGGGCCGATTTGGTTGTCGTCCTCAAACACAACAATCAAGTACATGCTGCACCTACTAGGAAACAGGACAGTAAAATGGTGGTAGTCCATTCACGGACATATCGCTAGTGTGTATACACGTTGCATCATACTTTGCTAATTCTTAGATGACATATTTGCCTATTGTTTCTTTTTACTGTGAGGGTTATTACACTGCAGGCCGTCTCATGCTACACTGTTTCATGGAATTACTGACAAACAGTACACACAGACACACAATCCTCTAACCTAAATGGCCATGGACACATATAGTGTACACACTCACACAGACCTCTAACTTAAATGGCCATTCACATATACAGTGCGTGCACACACACACACAGGCCTTGAACTTGAACGGCCACTGACACAGACAGTACACGCACACACCCAGTGCGTTTACATGCACATCCAAATCGAGCTGCTGTCGGTAATCGACCAAAGGGTCCCAGCAGGGGTGCCAGAGAAATCCAATCCTACATGCACACAAGGAAATCGAGCTATTGTGTGAGGTACATTGTGCACCCGAGCCACAGGTGGCGCTACACGCCCCATCGTGTTGGTACACTTCCGGTTGTCATCATGAAGAAGAGCTATTCAAGAGTATAAACAAAGTTATCAGTTCCGTGTTCACAAGAAGAGTGTTTGTATGTACGAACAGAAGTGTTCCTAATAAAATGGCCACTAAGTTTAAGTTGATCTGTAATGGTGAACATATTAACCGTTAGCCTGCTAACATGCTAATAACTTACCAACTCATTGGAAATGGGTGAGTACATGCCCAGACACAAGTGTTCCTAATAAAGTGGCGGCTAAGGTGAAGTGTCATGCCGACCGAGGCTGTTGTGTTTCCCGCTTGTGGTCTCGTCACTTCCGGAAGGGGCAGTGCTGAAGTAAGTAGCTCGACTACGTAGCTCGATAGGGTTTACATGCACCAAGTAGCTCGGCTAAAATCGCATAATCTAGGTCATGTAGCTCGATTACGAGAAATCAAGTTCGGTTCAACTTCAGCCGAGCTAAGGTGTTTACATGGCATTTAGAACTTCGATTTCAGTCGAGCAACGGCAGAAATTCGATTTTCTCTATGTGCATGTAAACGCACTCACCGTCTCCACTGTCCCAGCTACTGCCATCAGAATCAACCTCCTCTATCTCCATAGAGACGTCCTCGTCAGAGAAGCCATCCTCCAATTCACAAACATCAACAGGAATGTCAGGGACATCTGCCATTTCTTCATCCTCAGCAATGCTGCTAGAAGCCAATCTACAATGAATGGACGCCAGTTGCTGATTAACGCGTGCCTTGTGGCCCTTTTCCACTACCCTTTTTCAGCTCACTTCAGCTCACTTCAGCCCAACACGGCTCGCGTTTCGACTACCTTAGAACAGCACGACTCGGCTCGCTTCAGCCCTGCTTAGCACCCAAAACTCGCACGGTTTTGGAGTAGGGCTGAAGCGAGCCAAACCGAGCTGAGTGAGGCTGGGGGCGTGAGCAGACACTCTCCTGTGCACTGATTGGTGAGGAGGAGTGTCCTCACATGCCCACACACGCCCCACGAGCACGCTGGGATCTGTAAACACCGCAAACCTGGAAGAAGAAGAATTACGAGAATTTCTGAAGCCTTATGCGCCTCGCCTCATCTATACGCTCTTGCCAGTATCTGTCCGCGTTGTCGGTGACAACAAGCCACAGCACCAAGACCAGCAACACTAACGACTCCATGTCCTCCATGTTTATTGTTTACTATCCGGGTTGTGAGACTACCGCTTAAAAGCTCACTGATGTCACTGTTTGCGCTGCTTAACGACATCACGTGACTTCCACCCACTTTCGCTAACTCCACCCAATGTGTCCACCCACTTCCAGCCAGCACGGTTCAGCGCGGTTGTAGTCGAAATGCAACTTCAATAGCCCCGCTCAGCCCGACTCAGCACGGCACGGCTCAGCCGCGTTTGTAGTGGAAAAGCGGCATTGGATTTTCGCTTCAGTGTCCAGTATGAGAGTGAACCTGCCATACTAGATAGATAAGCAAGACAAAGAAAACAAAAAAGCACAAGCTCATCAATTGTATTTTAACAGTGAAGAGGAAAATACCAATAATGGATAAAGGCCTTTCATGAGCCAGTTGCATATAGAGGGGATTAGAGATGACCAATTATTATTTGGCCCCATATTTTTGCCTTTGTCTAACTAATTTCATGAATTTGCTCATAACTAAAACAAATCACTATGCACATTAGTTTACAGAAATGTTAGTAAGATTTACAGGGTCACTGGCTATAGAGGATGTGCAGTCACGTGACCTGCACATGTGTACTCCGCCCACTCCGGCATATTGGACGGCATCAGGATAGTTTACCTTGCGTGAGCGTAATGGATCTAGGGAGTAATCCCCAAGAAAATTCGGAAAATACCCCATCTACATCGCGCGATTACTTGTCTAAGTTTGTTCAGCATCTTGAAGGTGACGTGAGGCAGCGTTACGTGGAAAAGTGTTCCAGGTTGGGGATTGCAGATCCTTGCTCAGGGAAATTCAGAGCTGCGGTGCCGGCGATTTGCCCGATCTGGCCTACCACGACATTTACAATTTTCTCGTTAATCGTGAATCGTGTTACACTGGCGAAGCCCTCAAAGCTTACAAGAGCCTGGAAGCTTATAAATATTTTGCTGCAGGATGGATATCCCAA
The DNA here is from genome assembly GCF_027579695.1 of Neoarius graeffei. Lineage (NCBI taxonomy): Eukaryota > Metazoa > Chordata > Actinopteri > Siluriformes > Ariidae > Neoarius > Neoarius graeffei. Next base: position 15,741,497 of record NC_083590.1, on the reverse strand, counting down.
CTATACCTCTGGAAGGTACAGAAGAAAAATGCCTACTTGATAACCTCACGGGTAAGTGGCATTAAGACGTTTATCATAAAGAGACTATGCAGGACGTTTTATCGTAAGAATGTTCGAAATTTAAACTCGGTTCCAGATAATGACAGGGCTGTAAATATGTATGTTTTTGTCTGAAAAACAGTAAATCAAAAAAGCTGCGCACATTTGCGCAGCTGGGGCGGCACGGTGGTGTAGTGGTTAGCGCTGTCGCCTCACAGCAAGAAGGTCCTGGGTTCGAGCCCTGGGGCCGGCGAGGGCCTTTCTGTGTGGAGTTTGCATGTTCTCCCCGTGTCCGCGTGGGTTTCCTCCGGGTGCTCCGGTTTCCCCCACAGTCCAAAGACATGCAGGTTAGGTTAACTGGTGACTCTAAATTGACCGTAGGTGTGAATGTGAGTGTGAATGGTTGTCTGTGTCTATGTGTCAGCCCTGTGATGACCTGGCGACTTGTCCAGGGTGTACCCCGCCTTTCGCCCGTGGTCGGCTGGGATGGGCTCCAGCTTGCCTGCGACCCTGTAGAAGGATGAAGCGGCTAGAGATAATGAGATGAGAGATGAGATTTGCGCAGCTTCCGCAAAAACGTGGGCAACTTTCTGATTTACTGTTTTCTTCTCATACTTCCTATTTTTCATGGACTGTAACGGCATTTGCTTATTTAGTAATTTTAATACAGAATTTACTCTGATGAAATTATTCAGACACTCCAACGCCCCCCCCTAAAAAAAAAAAATTGGGGGTCTGCGCGGTGACTCAGCCGTGGAAAAGGCGCATCCGCCGTTTGCATCCCTGTTTAAACTCATAGGTTAACCGACTTTAACTGGCTAATGAGGCTCGGTGGTTGGTCAAGATTTTTTTTAGTTTTCGTCATCCCTACTATGGATTGGCCTTTCAAAGGCATATATGAGCCAAAAAGATAAAACATTGTCATAGACTAGGCCAGGGTAGTAAGGCTAGGCATAGCCATTTTAAACGTTACAGACTGTCTAGTTTCTAAGTATGCAGTTATCATTCAATCCGAAAATCAACTTAACAGATGTACCAGGAGTATTGAATTAGAAGATTACACCTACCTGATATGAAGTGTTCACTACAAATTCGGCTGGTAGAACTGGGGTTCCAGTTTTCTCTTTGCACAGCGGACACCCATTTTGCGTGTCTCTCCTCGGGAATCTATAAAATGACAGGCCCTCCTTTTGGCCCTGTCTATTAGTACAACCAAATGCTGAACAAGATACCGTCGGGGGCAGGCCAATGTGCCCGCATTGACGCGGCAAGCACGCGGTATCGACGCGGTACGTACCGCATCTGTTTTGAACTGAGCTGCAATGTACCCAAACGACCACCAGGTAGCACTTGGGAGCACTCGCCCCAGATAGCAAAATCCTCCGGCCCCCCTCTACTCACGGGGTAGCCTATTTGCATATGAATAGCAGCGAAACTCCTGCATCAATGGGTAGCCTATTTGCATATGAATAGCAGCGAAACCGCGCGTGGTCCGAGAATTGCCTGGCTTGCCTCGAATTTCCTCACTCAGTATTGGATGAAAACACTACTTTTAAACCAAAGAAATCACTCGTGATTGGTTGGCAGATGCCACTAGGCCTAGGCTATTGGTTACCCTGGGTCATCATAACCACAACCTATATATATATATATATATATATATATATATATATATATATATATATGTTGTGGTTATGATTAGCTATGATGCTGTATATTCATGTCATTGTTATCCTATCAATGACACACATTTATTGAGGAAGGAAAATTTGCAAGGAACGTTGTATCAAACAAGAGCTTTATTTTCAAAATCAGAGTAAGTACAAGACGTTAAAAAATAAACAAAATGGCAGCATTCAGTCAAAGACAAACAATAGTTGCCTATACATTCTCTAGTGCAAGAGAGATGTGCAGGATACAAAACTAAACAAAAGCAAATAAGCACCGTATTTTAGTCCTACAGCTCCATGAAGTGCATGCTTGCGGTCTCTGAGCTGTGGGGAGCAGGCGGCATTGGACCGACATGCAGTCGTCTGTGGTGGGTTGCCCTGTACTTTGGATCTGCCTCAAGCCTTGATTGCAGCGTACCGGTAGCACATATGGCCCTTTTCCACTACCCTTTTTCAGCTCACTTCAGCTCACTTCAGCCCGACACGGCTCGCGTTTCGACTACCTTAAAACAGCACGACTCAGCTCGCTTCAGCCCTGCTTAGCCCCCAAAACTCGCACGGTTTTGGAGTGGGGCTGAAGCGAGCCAACCCGAGCTGAGTGAGGCTGGGGGCGTGAGCAGACACTCCCCTGTGCACTGATTGGTGAGGAGGAGTGTCCTCACATGCCCCGCGAGCACGCTGAGATCTGTAAACCCGGAAGAAGGAGAATTACGAATTACGAGAATTTCTGAAGCCTTATGCGCCTCGTCTCATCTATACGCTCTTGCCAGTATCTGTTGGCGTTGTCGGTGACAACAAGCCACAGCACCAAGACCAGCAACACTAACGACACCATGTCCTCCATGTTTATTGTTTACTATCCAGGCTGTGAGACTACCGCTTAAAAGATCACTGATGTCACTGTTTGCGCCGCTTAACGACATCACGTGACGTCCACCCACTTTCGCTAACTCCACCCAATGTGTCCACCCACTTCCAGCCAGCATGGTTCAGCACGGTTGTAGTCGAAATGCAACTCCAACAGCCCCGCTCAGCTCGACTCAGCCCAACTCAGCACGGCATGGCTCAGCCGCGTTTGTAGTGGAAAAGCGGCAATAGTTCGCTGAGCTCCGGGTTACGGGACGGCGGAGGCTTAACGATCCACCCAGACACCCCATCCACCACCCCATTTTCCTCATCCAACATCAGGTCTACGGTAGCACACTGCCATACATCCATCTCGTCCATAGCAAGGACACCTCGTCTCGCGTCAAACAGCTGTAAAAACGATCGATAAAGAGAATAAGTACTGAGCAATGCACTGCGTATGGACACAACACATGAAAAACACTGAAAAAAAAAGTCACATTGACCAAAACTGAAAAATCTTACCCTCTTTCTTCTGGAGCGACTACGAGCCGGCTACTTCATTGCTTCCGCCTGCAACGAAAGATCAGGCTGCTGGTATCTGTAGCTCCTGCGTAAGGTTTCGTAATACGTCTTGCAGGCAGCTAGAAAAACAAATGAGAGTACGATTAACAACGTAGCAGTACGCTAAGCTTAATAAGGGAAAGGAAGAAGGGAAGTGTAAGCAGAGAAAGGACAGTATAGGCTACCATAATATTTAGTGAAATAGTTGTTACTTACACACAATGTTGTCTTTGTCAGCATCATGAAGATTTGGATTTGTCGACAAAGCCCGCACTAAATAGCTTGTCACGGCTTCGTTATGAGGCAAAGTTAGTCTGTGAAAACAAGATGGCTACAGTTAGGATCAGGCTAGGATCTGCATCTATTAACATATCTCATACAGAATGAAAGCATATTCTTTAAATCTTACCCTTGCGCCGGCTCGTATCGCCTAGTGTTTGTCTCAGAGTTGTGAAGACGGCGTACTGTTTCCTATGAAAAGAACAAAACAACGTTTTTAAGTCACTTGTCCCTCATAGCTAGCTACTGGCTACTTTTAGCTTGGGCTAGCTGCTATGCTTACTTTTAGGCTATTTAGCTTAGCTAGCAGACACCGGACAAATTCTTACCGCAATCATGGGACTCTGCACCCGTCTTTTCTTCCTGGAGTTTGCGTTTTCCCCAAAGTTACATCCCTCCAAAGCAGTCAATCTGTCTTCCACGGTGTTGAATCTGTCGTCCATAGAGTTGAATCTGTTGGTTACGAACGTAGTCAGCTCTGCAATCTGACGAGACAACCCACTGAGAGCAGACAGCAGTTTTCTCTCATCGATCTGCGGACTTCCTGACACAGGTCCATCGCGTCCAGACACAGGAGTCGACGGAGAGTAGAACGCGAGGCGCCGTCCAGCCATTGAAGATCACCAAGCAGCAAAAATCCCAGAAACCAAGAGAAAGTTCCGGAGCACATGAAAACTACGGTACCTGGTAAGCTACGGTACACCTGTTTATACTGTATGAGCCACGCCCATGACCGCCTGGTCCTGGTCCAATCACATGCGAGGTTATTGTTATACGGTACATGCTCGCATGTTTGTGATATAAACCATTTTGGATATTTTTGAATATAGAAGTATGAAGTTCCTGCTTACTGACTGAATTAAATAATTCAATTATAAGTAATTTCAAGATTCCCCTGAAATAAACACAGAGGCCACAGATTAGGCTTCTTTTAACAGCAGTTTGAGATGCATATGATTTTTTTAAACTATACTTTCACAATCTTTTCATACTCAAATGGTCATGTTAACGATGGCCTATTCACAGTGTTCAAACTATGCCGATATTTTCGGGGGGTCCCTTTTTTTCCCTTGGGGGGGGGGTGCTTGCGCTTGTCTCAGAGTGCGGCTCTCCAAACACATGAGAAGCCTATCTTACGCACATATCACGCGGACTCCACACCTCCACACACGCATCGCGTCTGAAGTCATAACTCATCAGGGGAAATCATGTCCACATTGGCATGTTCAAAAAACAACCTCGCATCAACAATGATATCAACGGGAACATTACCAATGGTAACAATGGGAAAATTCTGGGGACACAAACTAGTAGAAAGGAAGTGTGTTGGCACTGTTGGCACACTTCCTTTCTACTAGTTTGTGTCCCCAACCTGGCAGCAGCAGTCGTTGTCATATCGGTTTATTTTATCTTTGATGTGAACACAACACTTCGGATATGCAAATGCTTCCCGTTACACACGATTGCTATGTCAATAAACATCATTTTGCCAATATTTTAGAGACCCCCCCAACATTTCCCAAATCATGTTTTCAAAGGATCTCATGTCTGTTTCAGGGGATCTCGGATCCCCCGTGTACCCCCGTAGTTCGAACGGTGCCTATTCACTCTGCCATGGACATATTCATGCACTGACTGTGGTCATTTGACTGGTCTCATACTAAAATGGCCATGCTAATGATGGCCTATTCACTCTGACATGGACATATTCATGCACTGAGTTTGAGGTGTCGAATGTGGGCATTTGCATGCATTGTAATTTATTGCATGGATATGAATTTAAATGTGTGTTTTACATTTGCATAGGATGAGTATGTGACTGAAGAGGGGGAAAGCCTTGCTGAGGAGCAGAGTGAAGCCTGTCCAGACATACAAGATGGAGAGGGGCATGGAAGTGATCAGTCCAGAAGTGAAAAACCAGAAGACTTGATGAAATTTCTGGCCATGATGCTTTTGTCATGGCAATCAGCCTTCAAGATTTCTGATAACGCCATCACATCGCTTCTTCTGTGCATCAAACAGTTTGTGTGGATACTTGGAAATGTTCTCTGTGTTAATTCCCTCACTGCCTTTTCCATCAATATTCCAGCAATATACAGGTTTTGTACTGTTGCTATTATTGATAGACATATACCCTTGGCTGCTACTTTCACAGTACACTGTTGAAACACATTATTGTTGCATTCATGTCTTTGTTATTTTTAGTACTAGTAAAAGTTTTTCATCTCACTGTGTACTATGTATGGCTTAAATGACAATAAACCTTCTTGACTTGACTTGTGTGCAGCAACTCAGTTTTAAAAAGCTTACAATTCTACAATTCTTACAATTAAGTTAATACCTTTTAGTAAAATGTTACCTGGGAACTCCCCCTGCTATCCTGATTTGCATTTGTATAGCCTTCCCTAGGCTTAGGGGAAGGGGGGTCATGGGGGACAACTGCCAAAGCAAGTTACACGTCCATTTCCGACAATTCACGGCAGTTTTCAGTGTTGCCTGCAAATTGCTGTAAATTGTCATAAACCTGAAATTCCACAGAAATCTACAGTCCCGTTTGCTCCCATAAATCCCACTTTTCATGCAGTGTCATTTCTGCCGCGCATTAAGCTGGAATGCTGAGAAATTAAATGAAACGTCACTGCATGATAACTAGGCTATGTGTTTAAATTCCACTTGTGCAAAAATGCTCAGCCTTCGTCCCAACAGTTTAGTAGCCTATCTTAACTTTTGTCATTAGATGCGTAAAATAGCGTAAACTATAAACCAAGTTTCACTAGTTCGCCCTTGAGTGCTTGGTGTACAGTAAGCATGTTTGGCATGTCAGCTGGCCTCGGTACCTGGATGCTTTCAGCGGAGATCATACGGGATGAGATCCGCTTCACACACCCCCTATAGAGGAATTGCAGCTGGGTGCTCTAGTGAAATGGAGGAGAAGGGGGAGGTGGTGGGACAATTCGAGAAGCCTTCGCGCATGACAGGTGAAAGGAGCAGGAGGGATTAAATCTCCGGGAAGGCGGGAGCAGGTAATGACAGCTGTCAATCACTCCGCAGGCTTCCTCCCGAACTACGTTTATACAAACAACATTTATTTTAAATACCGAAATCACGCACAGCCACTTCACCTCTCTAACTTAAATCCTGGAAGTGTGCTAGAGAATACTGTGCAGTTTAATGATCTCGTTATCAGCTGAATCGGCATGCGCTAGAATATTAATGTTATAAATTAAGTTGGGATATTTATTAATAACTAACATAACCAGACGAACTGTCTTCACCTACAAAACAACAGCAGTGTCTGTACAAAAAATTAAGTGACGGGGCATGCCAAACAAACTGTGCAATTGCAATTTTTTTTTTTTTTTTACAGCTGCATGGAGGAAAGGAGGTGAGAGGAGAAATTGGCGCATCTGCTCAAGTTTGTGGCGTGCAATTATCAACTCGTATGCGTTCAATTGTTTCTGTTATTAGTTAGCAGTAGAGGTAATTTGCTATCACCAAATCGCCGATTATCAACGAAAGGAGAGGGAGAGATGGCGGGCGCACATGTTTTGGCGGCCACTGACAAAGCCTACTTCAGTGTTATGCTGCCCCCATGGCTGCAAGTTGTAACTGCACCCTTACCGCAGTTTACCGCGAGGGCCCCTACCGTTCTGCGGCAGACAGGCGAGCATTCTGAGTATGTCACTACCATATAACCAACCATTCTCGAAAGATCTACTTCCACACACTTGATAATTAGAACGGGTTCGTCTAAGTTCTATGCACGACCTTGCCGTCCAAAATGACGGATAACGAATATCACGTGACCTCGTGACGTCACGTGCACGCTCTCTATACAGTGCAGATGATCAGCCAGTATGTGTTGTTTGCTCTGACTGTACCTGCCCCAAAGGCTACCATCAGACAAAATACAGGTGTAATAAGTATGAAGTAGGCCTGTGTCCTGTTCCTTACAATGAGAAGTACAATATGCTGAAAATCTCGTGTCACCTGGATATATTCTTACACTTTAGGCCTCTGCAGGCAAAAGCCTACCATTTACAAGCGTTTGTCACTATATGGCACCATATTAACCATAAGGTACACTGTTGGTTTACGATGTATTGTTTTGGGATGGCGTGTGAATGTTATGAAATAAGTTTTTATCTATTTATCGAAAATACTCTGAATTTCATGAAAAAAAAAATCCAAATTCAAGATGGACACCACCCTGTGAGATCACAATATGCAAATCCCAACATAAACTTTGGGTCATCCTCAATATTTCTCTCATTTACAGTTTACTCTATCTGTTATCACTTTCAAGGCACAGCCTTTTGAAATTTAGATGCCAACATTCAGCATTTTTTTGAAATACCTACCACCTAAAGGGTTAAGACTCACCAAAAACCCTGTCTCAAGCCTGCAATTGTAAGATTTTGTTCCTTTGTAGGATAAATAATTAAAGTATTTATTCTTGACCAAGAAGGCAGCAATTTATTTTGTGACAAAATTGTATTATTGATTGTAAGGCTTAATAATTGTAAAGGATTTATTTCTGTTCAGTTAAAATGACCTTCTGTCTCAGCTAGACATTGTTTAAAAATCCCATTCAGAACATTTTGTTTATATTTTGATATGAAATGTGTATTATTGATCAGAGATGTGTCTGGACGGCGCCAAGGTCTGCAATGATGTCAGACACACCCACACACACGCACAGCTGCATATCCAACGTGTATTTGGGATTGAAAGTTAGATTTAAAGCCATGATTTAAGTTAGTTTTATAGCTTCACGTGATTTAGATTTAACCAGTCTCTTCAGTGTTGAATTTGATTGAATGTTAGATTTAAAGCTGCATTAAGTGATTCATGTTAGTTTTATAGATCTATATTAAGCCTTATTGCTGCACAAAAAGTGTTAAGACTTTATTTTAGAGCTTTTTAAGATCCTTTATTATTTTGGACTATTGCATATACTATGGCAGTGATTTTAAACTGTTCCTGTGTAGCCTGACCTTCGTCCAGTGGAAAAGAACACTTCTTTAGACCAAACATCGTCTTTGTTTAAAAACATTGTCGTAAAAACATCTCGCGCGCTTTGACGTGCGTAAATGAAATTGCTGAAATATTGTTTTGCTTATGATTGAAGGTTTCATTCACACACACACACACACACACACACACACACACACACACACACACACACACACACACATATATATATGGAATTAAGATGTGATTTGCTGACCTAGCACAAGACATTCACACATCACACACATTCATGCACACACACACACACACACACACACACACACACACACACACACACGGATATCAAACAGTGATGTCATTTACACACAGATAACACTCACATATCATAACCCTCTGTATTCTTGTCTAATTGGGGGAACTTGCGAATAAAGACGTGAACTACATTGGGGTTCCTGTCTTTCTTTGCGACTAACCCCCAGACGTCTGGGTGGCACGAGGGCATTGGTCTCGAGAAGTAAGTTGACCGTTCTGACTGGGAGAACCCTAACAATTTGGTGGCCCGTACAGGGATACTTCCAATCAGGTAAGGGGTCTCTTTTAATTGATTAGTTGTGGGGGACTTCCGCCTGGTTGGTAGTATCAGAAAAAAACCCAGTTGTTTACCGTTCTGACTGGGAGAACCCTAACAATTTGGTGGCCCGTACGGGGATATTTCCAGTCAGGTAAGGGGTCTCTTTTAATTGATTAGTTGGGGGGGGACTTCCGCCTGGTTGGTAGTATCAGAAAAAAACCCAGTTTATTGTTTTGGTTATCCTCGTGTAGAGGCACGGGATGATGTTATTGGTAATCCTCGTGTAGAGGCACGGGACGATGTTTTTATTTGGTGATCCTCGTAGATTTTGTTTACGGGATGTTTTTATTTGGTGATCCTCGTAGATTTTGTTTACGGGACGATTTTATTTGGTGATCCTCGTGGAAGAGCCACGGGAAGATTGGTTATCCTCGTGAATAAGCTGTCACGGGAAGAGCGCGCTTTATGACCCATAAACCCATAATAATTAATCTCGAGACTGATTCCTTCATGCCACCATGGGGGGAAAATTGTATTGTATTAAGGTACCCAGACCCTGAGAAAAACCCACGGGATTGGATGAATCGCTGTGGTTTCGCATTCTACACAAATTCTAGACAATTTGGCCAGCTCAGTTTTGATTTATCCTCATTCAGGTATTTGCAATCTCTAGGAGCTGTGTAATGTATATTCTATTTTTTAATGGCATTACTGGATATGCACAAAATAATGAAACAACAAGTCAGTACTCTGGACATGAACAGTCAGAACTGTGTTCCTGGTGTGCATAAATGTCAAACCTTTGGTCAATCAAACCTGTATAACCAACTTCCAAAATCCTCATTTCCCTTATAAAATCCTTATAAGATGCAAATTAAAATAATTTACCTAAAATTTGAATGATAATTAACAATGATATATCCCAGTTACTTTTTATTCAATATTAATAACAATAAACCTTAAGAATGAATACAAAAGTAGTTAAAACTAAGACAGAAGTACGTGATGGCAAAATTGTGACATGTTAATAACATCAGAACTCCAGTTCCCATAATGCTTGTTAGCTAGGCATGCGCACTAGATGGGAGAGAAGCAGGAAATGTTTTGTATGCCTGGACACGCTGCTGTCCAGTGTAACGTAATAAAACACAAGTTTATTCAACACGCCTCATCTGTTCATCACCTACAATAGAACAGATATGGAAAAAGTGTAATAAAAGGCATCAAATATATTTACCCTACTTGTGAATGGAAATGCCGAAAAGTTTAATGTTTAACCTTGATCTAAAACATTTTAAAACTGATCGTGTAGTGGTATTTTTATTAATCATATGTAATTCTAACCTTTAAATATCCAATACTCCTGTTTCTGACGCGTTTTAGCGAGACATGTGTCTGGGAAACATGCAATTAGTTCAACAGCGAGCTAACCCGCTCTTTACTTCATTTTTGACATGTTTTGAATAATTGATAAATATAATATTTTAAATAATTGTTCTGTCTCTACAGTCTCGGTCTCTTTTCTGTCTCTGTCTGGGAGATAAGGGCTCCCAGACTGAACTCGTTACAGATAGCTATAATATAAACAACCAACCCATGCAAGAACAGCAGACAGGGACACACAAAGTGCACTTGGCACTTTCTCACACAATAATAAATTTAACAAGTAATCTCTTTTATATTACTAGGTAAATTCCATATACATAAAGTCAAAATGTCCAAGATAACCAATTCTCATTCCCATTAATACTGTTAATTGAATTAAAAATGTATTTTGAGTCTCTGTCACATATCGAATCCAACAAGGAGTGCTTATCAGCTATTCAATTTTATTCAAATCACATTCAGTGAAATTGTTTGTCATTTCAATTTGCCCCTTATGAGGCTAAGCTTAAACATGTTCCTCCTAATTTCGAACTATTGATATGAAATGTTCTGATTAACTGTTTGCCGAGTTTTAAACCTCCATACTTTTGCCTTTAAAAACCACAGAGGATATGGAATGGATAGGCTTTTAATGTATTTAGTTAACCATAATTTTTTCAGCAAGAAACAGAGTTAACAAACATTTACTTGATGCTAGGGTTCTCCCAGTCAGAACGGTAAACAACTGTTTTTTTTTCTGATACTACCAACCAGGCGGAAGTCCCCCCCCAACTAATCAATTAAAAGAGACCCCTTACCTGATTGGAAGTATCCCCGTACAGGCCACCAAATTGTTAGGGTTCTCCCAGTCAGAATGGTCAACTTACTTCTCGAGACCAATGCCCTCGTGCCACCCAGACGTCTGGGGGTTAGTCGCAAAGAAAGACAGGAACCCCAATGTAGTTCACATCTTTATTCGCAAGTTCCCCCAATTAGACAAGAATACAGAGGGTTATGATATGTGAGTGTTATCTGTGTGTAAATGACATCACTGTTTGATATCCATGTGTGTGTGTGCATGAATGTGTGTGATGTGTGAATGTCTTGTGCTAGGTCAGCAAATCACATCTTAATTCCATATGTATGTATGTATGTGTGTGTGTGTGTGTGTGTGTGTGTGTGTGTGTGTGTGGGTGTGTGAATGAAACCTTCAATCATAAGCAAAACAATATTTCAGCAATTCAGCAATTTCATTTACGCACGTCAAAGCGCGCGAGATGTTTTTACGACAATGTTTTTAAACAAAGACGATGTTTGGTCTAAAGAAGTGTTCTTTTCCACTGGACGAAGGTCAGGCTACACAGGAACAGTTTAAAATCACTGCCATAGTATATGCAATAGTCCAAAATAATAAAGGATCTTAAAAAGCTCTAAAATATAAAGTCTTAACACTTTGTGCAGCAATAAGGCTTAATATAGATCTATAAAACTAACATGAATCACTTAATGCAGCTTTAAATCTAACATTCAATCAAATTCAACACTGAAGAGACTGGTTAAATCTAAATCACGTGTAGCTATAAAACTAACTTAAATCATGGCTTTAAATCTAACTTTCAATCCCAAATACACGTTGGATATGCAGCTGTGCGTGTGTGTGGGTGTGTCTGACATCATTGCAGACCTTGGCGCCGTCCAGACACATCTCTGATCAATAATACACATCTCATCTCATCATCTCTAGCCGCTTTATCCTTCTACAGGGTCGCAGGCAAGCTGGAGCCTATCCCAGCTGACTACGGGCGAAAGGCGGGGTACACCCCGGACAAGTCGCCAGGTCATCACAGGGCTGACACATAGACACAGACAACTATTCACACTCACATTCACACCTACGGTCAATTTAGAGTCGCCAGTTAACCTAACCTGCATGTCTTTGGACTGTGGGGGAAACCGGAGCACCCGGAGGAAACCCACGCGGACACGGGGAGAACATGCAAACTCCACACAGAAAGGCCCTCGCCGGCCCCGGGGCTCGAACCCAGGACCTTCTTGCTGTGAGGCGACAGCGCTAACCACTACACCACCGTGCCGCCCCAATAATACACATTTCGTATCAAAATGAACAAAATGTTCTGAATGGGATTTTTAAACAATGTCTAGCTGAGACAGAAGGTCATTTTAACTGAACAGAAATAAATCCTTTACAATTATTAAGCCTTACAATCAAGAACACAATTTTGTCACAAAATAAATTGCTGCCTTCTTGGTCAAGAATAAATACTTACAATTATTTATCCTACAAAGGAATAAAATCTTACAGCAATGATTTTGATAACCGTGACCCAGCTGTAATTGCACTTAAGCCTTCAGAGTTATTGTATTCCTCACAAGCAGCCGTGGTTGAAACGCTCCCAGACAGGTGCTACATTTAGGCCAAGTTTACATTAGACCGTATCTGTCTCGTTTTCTTCGCGGATGCACTGTCCGTTTACATTAAAACGCCTGGAAACGCCGGGAAACGGGAATCCGCCAGGGTCCACGTATTCAATCCAGATCGTGTCTGATCCGGTGCTGTGTAAACATTGAGAATACGCGGATACGCTGTGCTGAGCTCTAGCTGGCGTCGTCATTGGACAACGTCACTGTGACATCCACCTTCCTGATTCGCTGGCGTTGGTCATGTGACGCGACTGCTGAAAAATGGCGCGGACTTCCGCCTTGTATCACCTTTCATTAAAAGAGTATAAAAGTATGAAAATACTGCAAATACTGATGCAAATACTGCCCATTGTGTAGTTATGATTGTCTTTAGGCTTGCCATCCTTCCACTTGCAAGTGTTAAGTGATATGCGCTGGGATCACACACACAGCGGCTCAGTCCCAAAAACACTGCTAGTGTGCTTCACTCGCGCGCTGTGTGAGCTGCGCAGGGCCGGAGTGCGCACCCTCCTGAGGGCACTCGCTGTTCAGGGCGGAGTGATTTGGAGCGCAGGATGCCTGCAGAGCCGAGCGTATCTGTGTATTGGTGTTACTGTGTGCACGCTAATCGTTTTAAAAACGGTAATCTGATGATCCGCTGATACGGTCTAATGTAAACCCCACCATAGTCCTATTGCAATTGACATCCATTATGGTAAAGAGTCCCTTCTACATTTGTCATTTTAAAAACCACATTATTTAAAATTACCTTGTTTCTCTGGACAATCAGGTCAGTGCTTGTGGTACGATACACTGTTTAGGGACAAAAAAAGGAAAGTTATGAGAATAAAGAAAACATCACTTTACATTAAATATAAGAAACATCTTGGGAGACAATGCTGCTGTACATACAGACAGAAGTAGTTTTATATTTAAGTTATTGCTTTTTGGCAATTGGCACAAACCTTCTGATTGAATTACGCTTTAATTGTTGTCATTACTAGCAGTATCTGAAAAACTAGGCCAAATAGTAGGTAGTTTAGGGACAAAAAGGTTTAGGGACAAAAAAGGCAAAGTCATTACTAGCAGTATCTGAAAAAGTAAATATTTATTGGTGCATTTATACCATGGCACATTTCACCCTCCACAGATAACAGCATCCTGTGAGATAATATTACCATATTGCATAACATGAAACGACAATAAAATCAATCATTGTTCAATCGACCAATTTGGGCATGCGCGCACACGTTTGAAAGTAGACTAAAGCCCACTGCACACTACGTCCGGTAATACGGCTGCGGGAACTAAGGGAAATCATTCATTGTCTACAGAGATCCGCAATCCGTGTGTGATTTGGGTCAGAACAGATAGAACGGTATGGAAGAAATTCCGCATCCGAGGCTCTCCGAATGAGTTAAAAAAGAAATTGAACTCCTCCGAAAAATCCTGCATGGTAGAGTGGTGTTGCTATGGTGATGATAAACAAATGTCATGTTTCCGGCCGAAGGTAACAATGCAGTTAAGAAATAACATTTTAAATGTTATAAACCATACAACACGGCGATAATTTCCAAACGTGATCCAGACCACCAAAACATCTCATCTCATCATCTCGAGCCGCTTTATCCTGTTCTACAGGGTCGCAGGCAAGCTGGAGCCTATCCCAGCTGACTACGGGCGAAAGGCGGGGTACACCCTGGACAAGTCGCCAGGTATGAAAATATACAAGTTTGGCCGGATTGAAACATGGCAGGCAGAGTAGATTACCACAGACCATGGAGCAACCTGCTCTGACTAGACTTCCCGCCTTGCGGTGGATACCTTAGCTATCAACAAACTTAAGGCACGTTTACAAACGTTTCCCAACAGAAAATAGCTGACTACTGCGTTAAGTTGCAGTGTAAAAGTATAAAATACTGATTTACTATCCATGTCATGTTAACCGACTGCTTATGGGAATAATTTTCCAGACGGAAATTAGCTAGATAGCTAACTGAACTAGCCACAGACTGTATTGTATACAGTCGTTGGAACTCGCCCTTTAACGAGGCCGGGCAAACATTAACGTTTTAACGTACTGCACACTGACTCATAACTACCAGCATACTACTACATTTCTAAGTTTATTAATGCTACCTCCTTTCATTTAACACCAAAGTGATAAAACACCAAAGTGACTTACCTGAAAAAAATATATATATATATATGGTTGGCTGAGTACGCTGCTCTCACTCAGTCAAATGCGCTGAAGGCTGCCAACCGCTTAAGACCCGAAGAAGATCTCGCACATGCGTGCTGACACACAGAGGTAGAGAAGATGCATGGGGTATTCCAAGTTTAGAGGATGCGCACACGTTTAGGAATATGTTCTCTCGTTGTCGATTAGGGACCGGGAACATATGTAAATAAATAGGTTAGTCATTTGATACCCATGCAAATGTAACCCACTAGGTGCTACAAGGTTCAGAATATATGGACCAGGACTAGATTTGTAGTGGGAGGGTTGGAAAAAAAAAAAAAGAGAGAGAATGAGGACAGACACAATAGGTAAATAGAGCCACGAGGTACGTTTAAGATAAATTTACTGTACCAAAATATATATATATATATATATATATATATATATATAAAATAAAATTCAGTGCAATAAATCACTGGGTACTCAATATTCCACAGTATTCACAATCTTTCAACAAAAAACAAACTAACTTAAAGTGTCCATATGGAGTGTAATGTTCCGTTAATGTCCTTGTCGATATCTGTCAGCGCGCTCAAGTCAAAAGTGTTTATGTCAAGTCAGGGGGATATCAAAAAGTCAGGTATGCGGGGGTCCTACTACACTGATACATAAGTGAAAGCGAAGAAGGGATGTGGTGTCCTCTTCGGTCTTGGTTCCTCACTCCTCCAATTAAGGAGAGATCTCACTGGGGGCTCGCCATCTCCCATCAACAGGAGAAATCCAGATCCAGTTCTAATGATGCTCAAAAACCCAGTCTGCATGAAGACAGGACTGTTATTTATATGACATCACTAACTTCTCTCTTATGGCCATAGTCAGTATATAAATCAACACATTACTGTAACACAATAATGATTAAATTAATTATCTTTCTTAACTGTACAGTTATTTTTTTCCCAATGTAAGTATTTCCCACAATTTAATCAACCTTTTTACACATAAATTTAATCAATCATGAATTTTAGCTGTTCAACCATGAATTATGTTTAACTTAGTTGTAAATGAACATATTCATCAGTTTCATCATACCATATATCCAGAGCCGGCCCGTGGCATAGGCAATATAGGCAAATGCTAAGGGCGCTGCGTCCATCCAGGGGCGCAGAAACGGGGGGAGAAAAATTATGACTTCCACTATTCTGAAAACGAGTCAGCATTATAATGTCTTAGCCTAATTTAATTGTACAGCAAAGCATGTAGTCAGGGTGCGATTTGTCAAAAAAAGCGGGGTGGGGTGGGGTGGGGTGGGGTGTGGTGGTGGTTGTTAATCATGAAACAATAAGCGCTCAACAGTGGTTCGCCCTGTCTATAGTGTGTCTTCGGGCGCGCAAGTGCGCATCCGCACTATTCTCTGTTTTGGCCATGTAATAGCCTAAGTGTTGTTGGCTAAAGAGTGTTTTTGCATAACGTAGATAACTGACATAGATCTGTTGCTTGTTTTGAATATGGCTGCACTTGGAGCAGTCTGTCGGTGTCGTTGAGCAGTCTGGGCTGAAGTAAAGGTCTTTTATGCACCGAACACGTTTCGCAGCGAGATATTCCAATGGTGCCTGGCACGTTTTTTTTTTTTTTTTTTAATAAAACAAAGTTGCTTTGTTGATCTGTGTTCTCATTAAAATGACAGTTTAGCAGCTCATTCAAGCAACCATGTTGCGAAGAGCTTCCTGGAGGAAAATATAATAAACGCCTTGAAAACAAGAAACAATCTCAGTGCGTCAAGACTGCAGGGAAACGAAACAAGCACTCAGATGTGTTCTCTTTACCAGCGCCGGCGAGCGCAAAGTGTGCCCAGGGGCGCCAAGGGCGACCAAAACCCCACCAAAAAGGAGGGATGGAGTTATTGAATGGAGATGTTACCAAGTGCATCAGTGGTGTACAGTGTTTTCAACCACTGTGCTGCCGAACTCTAGTACCGCGGAACACTAGTGTGCCGTGAGAGATCACCAAGTGTACCGTGGAAAATTATAGAATGACTGTATATTGTAAATATTGGCAACAGCGTTTTAGTTTCAGTCAACATTTTCTATTGGTGATGTGCCTTGAGATTTTTTCATTGAAAAAAGTGCGCCCTGGCTCATGAAAGGTTGAAAACCTTTTTTACAACACCTCTGATGCGGCTGGGGATGTAGAAATACGCGCTCCTTACCTCTGCTGTTACATTACCTGTGACAGTAGCTTCTGCTGAAAGAAGCTTTTCAAAATTAAAACTGCTGAAGACATACTTAAGGTCAACAATCAGTCAAGAACGTCTGAATGGGCTTGCTCTGATGAGCATAAGAGATCTCAAGAGAAATATCATTTGATGATATTATCAAGGAATTTGCCATTAGGAAGACCAGACGAGTCCCATTGTAATGTTACTTCAATAACAAAGTACCCATAATAGCACTTTTGTTTGAAAATACAGCCCACTGATGTCCTAACAGGGTGCTTAAGTTTGCACAATTTAGAATTGTAGAATTTTTTATTCATTTAATTTGTTAATTCTTCAGAGATGACTTAACTTTTAATAGCAAAAAAGAAACTAAAAATAATTTCTTGTTTATTGTCCATGCACTATACTTTGAACAGGGTGCAGAAGAGTTTTTGCCCATTATATGGAGATATGTATTGAATTTGTGTGGTCATTTTACTTTGTGACACTTTATGTGAATAATGATAACAATAATAACAATAATGAAAAAGATAAAAATGACTTCTTGTTTATTGTCTATGCACCGTACATTGTTTAATAGTAATAGAATAGAGTGATTAGATTAAAGTGTTATTTAGATGTTATTAGAGGGTTTTTTTTCTGGGGGGCGCCAAAACTCAATCTCGCCTAGGGCAGCCAAAGACCTAGAGCCGGCCCTGCTTGTATCATACAGCATCTCTCAATATAACCACACACAGCATCAAAATAAACATTATACCTTACTTCTTTTAAGTTATCAGAGCAAGAATATGCAGTTTTACCTCTTAAAGTTAACAGAAACAGTGAACAGTAATGATAAGCCAAGTTCAAGTATTCATGGAGCAAAGCCGCATTTTTCTGCGCCTCTCCCATCAACTCACTGTGGGGCTAATACAGTGCGCATGCGCGAGCGCTAATTCACTCGGCAACTCGCCAAGACGACGCTGCCAAAAGTCGGGCCTCCTCCTCGCTCCCGGATCCCCGCACACCCCCGCTGCCTCAGCTCAGTATTCTCTAATGGACAGTCAGTGTTAATAACCGCTATTAGAACTCTCTCTGTATTTCTCACCGCTCCGCTCACTGCTGCTTTCACCCGCCATGCAACTCACCTGACTTCTGTGTGAAGAGGGCGGGACTTGTTCCCTCTTGACCAATCATAATTGTCCACTCTATGAAATGCGACGGGCACGGTGGTGTAGTGGTTAGCGCTGTCGCCTCACAGCAAGAAGGTCCTGGGTTCGAGCCCTGGGGCCGGCGAGGGCCTTTCTGTGTGGAGTTTGCATGTTCTCCCCGTGTCCGCGTGGGTTTCCTCTGGGTGCTCCGGTTTCACAGACCAAAGACATGCAGGTTAGGTTAACTGGTGACTCTAAATTGAGCGTAGGTGTGAGTGTGAATGGTTGTCTGTGTCTATGTGTCAGCCCTGTGATGACCTGGCGACTTGTCCAGGGTGTACCCCGCCTTTCGCCCGTAGTCAGCTGGGATAGGCTCCAGCTTGCCTGCGACCCTGTAGAAGGATAAAAGCGGCTAGAGATAATGAGATGAGATGAGATGTGTACAAAAGTGAACACTTTAATTGAAGGTGCAACAAGCTGTTCAACACAGCAATATGGCCAAACTGTCAGAATGGTATGTTAAACAGAAACAAAAAAGAGACAAGTGATTTGAGAATATATACTACGGAAGCCGAGAGAGGCCCTTCATATAATCCTTTTTTATTCACCTTGTTATCCCGAGATAACGACATAATTAATTCAGGATCTCGAGAAAACAACACAACTAATTCGAGATCTCGAGAAAACAAAACCGTTATTCCGAGATCTCGAGAAAACAAAACAAGTATTTCATGATCTCGAGTAAACAGCTGAGAAATGGTTCATTGGTCCGTGTATCATCCGATCATTCAAGTATTCCATTCAATCTGGAAAACGAAAAACAAAAAAAACACTCAATATTTCGTTTTCCTGTTTTTCTGTATCACCAAAAAATGAGGGATTGGTGTTTGTTTTCCTTTTTCCAACTCAAAACAGAACAAATAATAAACAGGGAAACCAAAACGAAATAATAACTAATTTACGATTATTGATTTTCTCTATTCCCCACGCTCCATTAGCCTTCCCATGATCCTCAGCGACAGTCCATCATCTCTGCGTCTATGAAACAGAAAAATTGCATGTGCATGTATATATCAAGTAATTTATTCATACATCCTATTTATTTAATATATTAAGCTGATGATCTCTTAATTATTATTATTATCTCAATATAATAGTAATCTGTACTCGAGTTGAGGGGGGATGGGGGGGATGCCATCCCCCCGGAATAAAAAATGGTCAAAATCATCCCCCCTCTAAAACGGGCATCCCCCCTCCCTTCCCTTGAGCAATTTTATCAATAAATGTGGACATTACTTCTATTTAACATTGGAATTAGAAATGCCATTCCACGTAGCTTTGCTGAAACTGAGCATACAGTAAGCTCCCGCGAGAGAGGGCACGCGCAAGCGAAGCGTTTGAGGAGGTGACATTCAGTTGGGGTTCCGTTATTTTTGATTTCATTCGGCGTCAGTGACAGCAGCGGATTGCAGCATCATGGCCAAGCGGAGTGGACAGCAAGACCTAAGCAAGTTCGGATTTAAGATCGCAAGAAAAAACATTTCAGGAAGTAAGTCAAGAGTTACGAATATCAGTCCCACTTTCTGTGAGCCCACTATCATGCTGTAAAGTTCCCGATATGGAGCCTAATTTGTGGGCGGCGGATAACAACACAGCTATCATAATGAATGTTAGTTTGGAGTAGCCAGCTATCGATAGCTTACTCAGGTTCATGTTAGCTTTGATTTCTTGTATAAGGCCATTAATTTAATCAGCCTGGACGTTCGTTTGTTATTCTTCAGGCAACAAAAAGTGTTATTCAAGACAGGAAGGCTAAAATTAACGACACTCGCAGTTTTGAAGGCTTCATTGCCTCATTAGAGAGCCGGTCACAACATGTAAGGCAGAGCAGGATTGGTGTAGGACTCGACAAACTGTCTGCTAAAATGCAGCTTTCTTTTTCTTCGTCATAGGCTCTTCTTCTGTCTCAATGGGCAGTGGTGTAGTGGAGATTTTTAAAGTGGGGGTACGCGATTCGTGACGTCATCGATTTGATATGTCAGAAGCGGTAGCCTTTGTTTGGTCGCCTATGTTTGGTATGAATGATTTGTATAAATGTTACGTTCTTTTAACAACACAAGAGGGCACAAGAAGACACTTTTTTTCCAGACATTTTTATGTGTGCAATTTTCATTCGTGTTTGTCAGTACAGCCCAACTGTTATGGCGAAAAGCCGCGGTTTATTTTGTCTCCAATAAATATGCCGAAATGACTAAAGAGGAACAAATTCGCCTTCTCCTTCCGAATACATCGTCGTAGACAGCACCACTCTGCTGCTGGAACTCAACATAAACCTTGCATAGGTTTAACATGGACTATCAGGCGTGAAGCCAAAATATTGGAAATTATGATACACAAACACCTTTGTTCATGTTCGATTCATGTTCATTTGAGCCGAGCTGCATTCGGAATTCGATATTTTTACTAGCCTACTTACTGCCCTGGCAACAGCTACAGCATGTGTCCAGAAGTTCAAAAAAAGTCACGTCACTCACTCACATCGCATACAAACCAGCAGTGGGCTGAAATTTATTATAAAAGGCACCAATCGAATAAATCAAGCATTTAGTCTGGCGCGATTGAGGCACCTGCGTATACAAAATACATGACATGCAGCCATTGGGTTAAGCCCTACCATGCACTCCTTCTTAAAGACTTGAGTATTTCTTTAAATTTATTGTCATTTCACATTTTTGGATGTACAACAAAACACTCAACAGGAAGGCCACAAAGATTATGAATTTCAAATCATATATATAATACAGTATGTGGTGAAATTATCCGCGTAAGGATGACCAGGCAGGCGATTATATCAGTTCTGTTGCCCTCTCGGTGCTGCTACCATGAACGCCCGGAAATCACACACACACACACGCACACACAGAGAGAGAGAGAGAGAGAGAGACCCTACTGTTATTATTAGGCTATTCAAAATCATAGGCCTATACTGAGCAAAAATCGCATTAGAACTTCAAAGATCATGAAGCATTAAACCGACAGATGGCGGAGTCAACCGTTTACATAATTCTAATATCTCGGCTGCGTTTAGAATGCATTCTACTTTGCGTCGCTACGTTTTACGTAACGTTCGATGGGGGGGGGGGCATTGATGATGAGCACAAAGGCACGTGTAACTTACTGTAGAGCGAATAAACTCAGGCCATTGAATGACAGTTTTTTTTTTTTTTTTTTTAATCTCACCTCGGGAGAAGTGGGTGGACGGCGTACCCCCGCGTACCACGCCCACTACACCCCTGTCAATGGGCCTTTTCCCCTTTCCAAAGAAACTTTCCAAAGATGCCTGCTTTTAACTCATTTTGCTAGCTTGTATCCAGTATGTATCAAAGTGCTGGTATGTATCGAAGCAAAGTATCAAAGTATCCAAGGCAGCTCCTTGGTAACCGTCAACGTTAAGGTGTCACGTGACCTAGATAACAGCGGGAATCAACGTTACAGAAAGAATCCGGTCATTTTTCAAAGCTCAAATCCTCGTTCAGATAATAAATAAATCAGAAATAACATTATAATTATAGTTAATTAAATTATCTTATCCACTGCTCTTTATTCCAGATGACAGTCAGCAGCAACTGCAACACAGTGCGACAGGAGCTGGAGGACCCGGGGTGTGAGACAATACAGGAGCAAGCAGGAGAACCAACAGCTGAAGATTTACAATTTACTGTTGCTTGTTTTAGCTTATTGGTTCCCTACCTACCTCTGTATTTAATTCAATGTTCGCAATGTTCAGCTTTGAATAAAAATTCTATTGACTTGATATGAAAAGATTCACTTGTTCATTTACATTGCCTGCTGAGGTTTTAATAAATTATTTACCAAACGATTTAAAAGGAGCCTACCATGACTAGTGCAATTTGAAGTGTAACTTCATAGTCATGGTAGGCTCCTTTTAAATCGTTTGGTAAATAATTTATTAAAACCTCAGCAGGCAATGTAAATGAACAACTGAATCTTTTCTTATCAAGTCAACAGAATTTGTTGCCTGAAGAATAACAAACGAACGTCCAGGCTGATTAAATTAATGGCCTTATACAAGAAATCAAAGCTAACATGAACCTGAGTAAGCTATCGATAGCTGGCTAGACTCCAAACTAACATTCATTATGATAGCTGTGTTGTTATCCGCCGCCCACAAATTAGGCTCCATATCGGGAACTTTACAGCGTGATAGTGGGCTCACAGAAAGTGGGACTGATATTCCTAACTCTTGACTTACCTCCTGAAATGTTTTTTCTTGCGATCTTGAATCCGAACTTGCTTAGGTCTTGCTGTCCACTCTGCTTGGCCATGATGCTGCAATCCGCTGCTGTCACTGACGCCGAATGAAATCAAAAATAACGGAACCCCAACTGAATGTCACCTCCTCAAACGCTTCGCTTGCGCGTGCCCTCTCTCACGGTAGCTTATTGTATGCTCAGTTTCAGCAGAGCTACGTGGAATGGCATTTCTAATTCCAATGTTAAATAGAAGTAATGTCCACATTTATTGATAAAATTGCTCAAGGGAAGGGAGGGGGGATGCCCGTTTTAGAGGGGGGATGATTTTGACCATTTTTTATTCCGGGGAGATGGCACCCCCCCCCCCCCCCCCCATCCCCCCTCAACTCGAGTACAGATTACTATTATATTGAGATAATAATAATTAAGAGATCATCAGCTTAATATATTAAATGAATAAGATGTATGAATAAATTACTTGATATATACATGCACATGCAATTTTTCTGTTTCATAGACGCAGAGATGATGATGGACTGTCGCTGAGGATCATGGGAAGGCTAATGGAGCGTGGGGAATAGAGAAAATCAATAATCGTAAATTAGAGTTATTATTTCGTTTTGGTGGGCGGCACGGTGGTGTAGTGGGTAGCGCTGTCGCCTCACAGCAAGAAGGTCCTGGGTTCGAGCCCCGGGGCCGGCGAGGGCCTTTCTGTGTGGAGTTTGCATGTTCTCCCCGTGTCCGCGTGGGTTTCCTCCGGGTGCTCCGGTTTCCCGCACAGTCCAAAGACATGCAGGTTAGGTTAACTGGTGACTCTAAATTGACCGTAGGTGTGAATGTGAGTGTGAATGGTTGTCTATGTGCCAGCCCTGTGATGACCTGGCGACTTGTCCAGGGTGTACCCCGCCTTTCGCCCGTAGTCAGCTGGGATAGGCTCCAGCTTGCCTGCGACCCTGTAGAAGGATAAAGCGGCTAGAGATAATGAGATGAGATGAGATTTCGTTTTGGTTTCCCTCCGTGTATCATCCGATCATTCAAGTATTCCATTCAATCTGGAAAACGAAAAACAACAAAAAAAAAAAAACACTCAATATTTCGTTTTCCTGTTTTTTTGTATGACCAAAAAATGAGGGATTGGTGTTTGTTTTCCTTTTTCCAACTCAAAACAGAACAAATAATAAACAGGGAAACCAAAACGAAATAATAACTCTAATTTACGATTATTGATTTTCTCTATTCCCCACGCTCCATTAGCCTTCCCATGATCCTCAGCGACAGTCCATCATCATCTGTGCGTCTATGAAACAGAAAAATTGCATGTGCATGACTGTATATATCAAGTAATTTATTCATACATCCTATTCATTTAATATATTAAGCTGATGATCTCTTAATTATTATTATCTCAATATAATAGTAATCTGTACTCGAGTTGAGGGGGGATGGGGGGGATGCCATCCCCCCGGAATAAAAAATGGTCAAAATCATCCCCCCTCTAAAACGGGCATCCCCCCTCCCTTCCCTTGAGCAATTTTATCAATAAATGTGGACATTACTTCTATTTAACATTGGAATTAGAAATGCCATTCCACGTAGCTTTGCTGAAACTGAGCATACAGTAAGCTCCCGCGAGAGAGGGCGCGCGCAAGCGAAGCGTTTGAGGAGGTGACATTCAGTTGGGGTTCCGTTATTTTTGATTTCATTCGGCGTCAGTGACAGCAGCGGATTGCAGCATCATGGCCAAGCGGAGTGGACAGCAAGACCTAAGCAAGTTCGGATTTAAGATCGCAAGAAAAAACATTTCAGGAGTCAAGAGTTAGGAATATCAGTCCCACTTTCTGTGAGCCCACTATCACGCTGTAAAGTTCCCGATATGGAACCTAATTTGTGGGCGGCGGATAACAACACAGCTATCATAATGAATGTTGGTTTGGAGTAGCCAGCTATCGATAGCTTACTCAGGCTCATGTTAGCTTTGATTTCTTGTATAAGGCCATTAATTTAATCAGCCTGGACGTTCGTTTGTTATTCTTCAGGCAACAAAAAGTGTTATTCAAGACAGGAAGGCTAAAATTAACGACACTAGCAGTTTTGAAGGCTTCATTGCCTCATTAGAGAGCCGGTCACAACATGTAAGGCAGAGCAGGATTGGTGTAGGACTCGACAAACTGTCTGCTAAAATGCAGCTTTCTTTTTCTTCGTCATAGGCTCTTCTTCTCCTCAATGGGCCTTTTCCCCTTTCCAAAGAAACTTTCCAAAGATGCCTGCTTTTAACTCATTTTGCTAGCTTATATCCAGTATGTATCAAAGTGCTGGTATGTATCGAAGCAAAGTATCCAAGGCAGCTCCTTGGTAACCGTCAACGTTAAGGTGTCACGTGACCTAGATAACAGCGGGAATCAACGTTACAGAAAGAATCTGGTCATTTTTCAAAGCTCAAATCCTCGTTCAGATAATAAATAAATCAGAAATAACATTATAATTATATTTAATTAAATTATCTTATCCACTGCTCTTTATTCCAGATGACAGTCAGCAGCAACTGCAACACAGTGCGACAGGAGCTGGAGGACCCGGGGTGTGAGACAATACAGGAGCAAGCAGGAGAACCAACAGCTGAAGAGCTGAAGATTTACAATTTACTGTTGCTTGTTTTAGCTTATTGGTTCCCTACCTACCTCTGTATTTAATTCAATGTTCGCAATGTTCAGCTTTGAATAAAAATTCTATTGACTTGATATGAAAAGATTCACTTGTTCATTTACATTGCCTGCTGAGGTTTTAATAAATTACTTACCAAACGATTTAAAAGGAGCCTACCATGACGAGTGCAATTTGAAGTGTAACTTCATAGTCATGGTAGGCTCCTTTTAAATCTCATCTCATTATCTCTAGCTGCTTTATCCTGTTCTACAGGGTTGCAGGCAAGCTGGAGCCTATCCCAGCTGACTACGGGCGAAAGGCGGGGTACACCCTGCACAAGTCGCCAGGTCATCACAGGGCTGACACATAGACACAGACAACCATTCACACTCACATTCACACCTACGGTCAATTTAGAGCCACCAGTTAACCTAACCTGCATGTCTTTGGACTGTGGGGGAAACCGGAGCACCCGGAGGAAACCCACGCGGACACGGGGAGAACATGCAAACTCCGCACAGAAAGGCCCTCGCCGGCCCCGGGGCTCGAACCCGGACCTTCTTGCTGTGAGGCAACAGCGCTAACCACTACACCACCGTGCCGCCCCCTTTTAAATCGTTTGGTAAATAATTTATTAAACCTCAGCTGGCAATGTAAATGAACAACTGAATCTTTTCATATCAAGTCAATAGAATTTGTTGCCTGAAGAATAACAAACAAACGTCCAGGCTGATTAAATTAATTGCCTTATACAAGAAATCAAAGCTAACATGAACCTGAGTAAGCTATCGATAGCTGGCTAGACTCCAAACTAACATTCATTATGATAGCTGTGTTGTTATCCGCCGCCCACAAATTAGGCTCCATATCGGGAACTTTACAGCGTGATAGTGGGCTCACAGAAAGTGGGACTGATATTCCTAACTCTTGACTTACCTCCTGAAATGTTTTTTTCTTGCGATCTTGAATCCGAACTTGCTCAGGTCTTGCTGTCCACTCCGCTTGGCCATGATGCTGCAATCCGCTGCTGTCACTGACGCCGAATGAAATCAAAAATAACGGAACCCCAACTGAATGTCACCTCCTCAAACGCTTCGCTTGCGCGTGCCCTCTCTCGCGGTAGCTTACTGTATGCTCAGTTTCAGCAGAGCTACGTGGAATGGCATTTCTAATTCCAATGTTAAATAGAAGTAATGTCCACATTTATTGATAAAATTGCTCAAGGGAAGGGAGGGGGGATGCCCGTTTTAGAGGGGGGATGATTTTGACCATTTTTTATTCCGGGGGGATGGCATCCCCCCCATCCCCCCTCAACTCGAGTACAGCTTACTATTATATTGAGATAATAATAATTAAGAGATCATCAGCTTAATATATTAAATGAATAGGATGAATTACTTGATATATACATGCACATGCAATTTTTCTGTTTCATAGACGCAGAGATGATGATGGACTGTCGCTGAGGATCATGGGAAGGCTAATGTAGCGGGGAATAGAGAAAATCAATAATCGTAAATTAGAGTTATTAATTCGTTTTGGTTTCCCTGTTTATTATTTGTTCTGTTTTGAGTTGGAAAAAGGAAAACAAACACCAATCCCTCATTTTTTGGTCATACAGAAAAACAGGAAAACGAAATATTGAGTGTTTTTTTTGTTTTTCGTTTTCCAGATTGAATGGAATACTTGAATGATCTGTTACAAAGGGCTGACCTGTGCCAGAGTACCTATTCTATTATTATTATTATTATTATTATTATTATTATTATTAGCCAATCAGAGAGCGCCTTCTCCTGCGCAGGCATGTGAAGGACGCCTGCCACTTTAATATTCCAGAAAAAGTTCGGGGTGAGGTCGCCATTTTAAACTGATGAGTCAGCAGTGTTTCTAGCTTTACTTAGTGCCTTGATTTATGCCATTGGTTTCTTGTGTGCGTTCAGAAATGTAAGTACACTTACTTATTTGCTGTTTATAAGACAGATATTCTGTTGAAACATGGCTTCATATAATTCGCGGAGGTAAATTTCTACCGCGAAATTTAGCGCGAGTTAACCACGAGGTTATAGTCTTTAATGTTTTATCTAACGTCTTGATATTGTGTATATTCATGCTTATGCTGTTGATATATGTGTAAAACGGACTTTCGTAGTAATTATTTGGTAGATTATGGGGGGAACAGTACCGTTTTGACTTACTGTGTTTATAACTTGTCGTAGAGCATTTTGTGTTTAGCTCACTGTAGGTCAGGCTATTCATATTTCTCTGTAAAGCTATGGATGCTAATTTCTTATGTCATTATGCTTAGGAGTAATTGTTTTCCTCTATGTCATTTCTGTTTCCCTTTCAGAACAACCACACACACACACACCACAAACTAATTAATATGTCATTATTGAGTTCTTATTAATAAATCCCCAAGAACCTTACCTTCCACATCTTCAATTGTGCATTCTTACCGATGCCCCTCAGTGGCCACAACTTTCCGCAAAGAACATATCATTCACCAAAACAAATTGGAGGCCCCAGTGAGAATTGAGTGGTCATTGTGGATTTATTGAAGATGTTCCCAGATCAGAGAAGGAGCCCTCCGCCTGCAGATGTGCGTCCCCGCCGTGCAGTGCGGCAGCCAGCCTGGCTGGAGGACTATGCCGTCTCTCTTCCAGCCCTGCAGCGGTCCAACTACCCCCCTCATGATGCAGATTACTTACCCGGACAACAGCACTATCATAGCATGGAGGGAGCTTCAGAGAGATACGCCAGGATGACGCCTCTCACACCTCCAGCTCTGGGAGAAGAGCGTGGTGCAGCACAGGTAGCAGGAATTCAGCACTCAGTCTACTTACCTGAACCTATCGCCCCCCTTTACCAGAGCACACCTGCTGTGCCACGAAGTAAGCCTATCACTGAAGCTGCGCCTGATGTCATGGCTGTTCTGCATAGGATAGTGGAGGATAACCAGAGAATGCAGCAACAGATGTTGGACCTGCACAGGCGACTTGACACTAACGCTGCACTGCCACACTCACCATCTCAACCGCCATCTGCCCCTCCTCCTTCTCTTCATATGCCTGCACCATATCCACTACTGTGTCCTATTAAGCAGGAAAGGGAGTGGTCCCAGTCCTTTGGACCGCCACCGCCACCATCTGCTCAACCCAGTGCATACATGTTGCCTCCAGGAGATGACGGTGACTGGCCACTGCCTCCACCTCTCGTAGCAGAGGAAGCGGAGCAGCCAGCCTCTCCGGTAAAGGACTTAATGGAAGAGCTTACAGCACCCTGAGGGCATTGCACCCAGTTCAGCCGCGCCCAGTGCTGCCTCAACCTCCACCGCCAGTACCCAGGGTACTAACACCAGAGTATTGTCTACCATACACGCCATCAGCGTCAGAGTTTGGTGAGCCAATATCTGCCCCCCAGAGGGAGAGAGTGTATCGTGGGCCCAAGGCAAAAATCCCTCCATTCACCAAAGGAGATCCAAGGGAGTTCGCGAGGCCGAAGGATGCACTGGAGAATCTGCTGCCAAGGGACGCAACAGAGCGCTTTAAGTTCCAGATACTGGTCGATCACCTAAAGTATGAAGACGCTCTGCTCATCGCCGATTCGTACACCAACTCCCCTCAGCCCTACACCGATACAATGGCCAGCCTTACAGAGCACTATGGACAGCCACACCAGCTGGCACTCAGGTACATCGCGGACCTGATGGACGCCCAGAGCGTTGCACATGGCGACACTAAAGGCTTCAAGAGGTTCGCACTCCAAGTAAGATCACTGGTGGGCCTACTGAATCAGCTTGGGACGAGTGGACAGACCGAACTCTGTTGTGGCTCACACGTATCCCGGCTCTTGTCTAAGTTGCCCCAGGACATGAGGGCAGAGTTCAAGAGGTTCCTGTACCCACAGCGAGTCACCATACCTACCCTCCTGCACTTCTCTGACTGGCTCAATTACGAGTTGAAGATGCAGCAGTCTATGTGTGAGCCTCAGGACCATGATGAGAAGAGCAAGGCAAAGTCTAGGACTGACCGTCGCCAAGACAGCAAGGGTGCCAAAGTCACTAGCATTTTGCACACTACGGATCAGCCTGAAAGTGCCCCAGTAGCAGCTACGCCACCCTCCAATGCCAAGCAGGCGGAGAAAACCTCATATTGCCCCTACTGCAACAATAACCAGCACTTCCTTGATCACTGTGCTAACTTTAAGCTGCTCACTGTGGAACAGAAGATGGCGTGGATCAAGACCAACAGAAGATGCTGGCGTTGTGGCAGACTGCACCAGGCTGTGCCAAAGGTGTAAAGGCAAACATCTGCATGCCTTACATGATGTGAATGCCAAGTCTGAAACCGAGACAAAGAACCTAGCCTGCTTTGTTAGCACACCCAGTGTCAATGACGTCTTGTACTTGGACAGGCGGTCAGGCTGCAATCAGGTACTCCTGAAAGTGAGTCGAGTGTTACTGCGGAATGGCCCGCACACCCTGGAGACATATGCCATTCTCGATGATGGTTCAGAGAGGACCATTCTACTCCCAGCAGCTGCCCACAGCCTTAAGCTCACAGGCCAGCCCGAGGACCTGGCCTTGAGGACAGTCCGCCAAGATCTCAGAGTCCTACATGGCACTACCGTGTCGTTCTCCATCTCGCCAGTGGACCAGCCAAAGCAGTCCTTCAAGATACAGCGGGCCTTTACAGCTGAGCAGTTGAGTCTGGCAGAGCATTCATACCCGGTGAAGGCTCTTCAACGAAAGCACAAGCACCTGAGAGGTATCCCGTTCAAGGCTCTAGATGGAGTGCACCCGCTGCTTCTAATTGGGTCCGACCACCCTCACCTCATCACTCCAGTGGAACCAGTGCGCCTGGGACCACCCGGAACTCCAGCAGCAGTGAAGACGAGGTTAGGCTGGACACTACAAGGGCCAGTTCTGCAGAGGAAGCCACAGCCGTCTGAACAGAGCTGCATGCATCTGTCAACCTTCTCCCCCACTGCTGAGCTCCTGCATAGTGTCGAGAGATTGTGGCAGTTGGATGTTCTCCCCTACAGGAGTGAGAAGCTGGTCACCCGCTCCAGGCAGGATCAGGATGCTATCCACCTGTTGGAAGAGAAGACCACACGCATCGATGTAGATGGTATCCAACGATACGCTGCTCCACTCCTACGGGTGAAGAATATGCCACAGCTGCATGCACCCAAAGAGGCCGTGCTGGCTAACCTCCGCAGCACAGAAAGGCGCCTACTGAAAGACACAGAGCGTGCAGTGGCATACTGTGCAGAGATCGCCAAGCTGGAGACGGCCGGCTACGCAGTCAAGGTGCCAGAAGAGGACCTCGAGAGCGCAGCAGAATCGTGGTACATCCCGCACCACATGGTGTCCCACAACGGCAAGAACAGGATTGTCTTGAACTGTTCATTCGTGTACAAGGGAGACAACCTGAACGAGCTGCTGCTGCCAGGGCCCACTCTAAGCTCCAGCCTAATTGGTATCCTACTGCGCTTCCGAGAGCATGCCGTTGCAGTCAGCAGCGATATCAAGGGCATGTTTCATCAGATGAGGCTACTCCCCAAAGACAAGCCCTTGCTTCGCTTTCTGTGGCGCAACCTGGAAACAGAGAAACCACCGAACACCTATGTCTGGCAAGTCTTGCCCTTCAGCACAACATGTAGCCCCTGCTGTGCTACCTTCGCACTGCAGAAGCACATCCTTGACCACAGCCAGCAAGACGATGATGTTCGGGTGGCCATAGAGAGGTCATTCTATGTGGATAACTGCCTCCAGAGTATTGCCTCTGTGGACGAAGCTCAACAGTTCGTGGACAAGATCACCTCACTGCTGGCTTCTGGAGGATTCGAGCTCCGTCAATGGGCTAGTAACGCCCCTGACTCGATCAGCCACTTGCCAAGGGAAGCCAGATCGGAGAGCAGCGAGCTATGGCTCAATGAGTCCAGTGCCGACCCACAGGAGCTAGCTCTAGGGCTCTGTTGGCTCTGCAACTCGGACACCTTGAGGTACAAGTACTGGATGCCAGACCATCCCATACCCACGATGTGGAACATTTACAGAGTCCTGGCCCGCTTGTATGATCCCTTGGGATTCATTGTCCCTTTCACAACACGAGCCAAAGTCCTAGTGCAGCACTTGTGGGACAAGCGAAGGGAGTGGGACGATCCCTCACTTCCGGAGGATGTGCTGCAACCCTGGCTGGCATGGGAAGAGGAGCTGCAGCATCTCTCAGAGATCTCCCTACCCCGTTGTTACGTGAGCCGTGAGCTGGACATCTCAAACTGCCAGAGAGACCTGCATGTCTTTGCCGATGCGTCCGAAAGGGCCTACGGTTCTGTAGCCTACCTGAGAACGAAGAGTCCTGATGGCTGTGTGGAGGTGTCCTTCTTGTCTGCAAGATCGTGAGTAGCCCCAAAGAAACAGCTGTCGATGCCCAGGCTCGAGTTGTGTGCTGCACTGACAGCAGCTCAGTTGGCTTCACTTCTGCAGCGAGAGCTCACATTGCCCATCAATGAAGTTGTGCTGTGGACCAATTCCACCACAGTCCTTACCTGGCTCCGTTCTGACTCCTGCCGCTACAAAGTGTTTGTGGGGACGCGGGTAGCCAAGATCCAGGACCTGACTGATGTCCATGTGTGGAGGTATGTGGACTCGGCCAATAACCCAGCTGATGACATCACGCGAGGCAAGATGCTGCTAGAGCTGAGCGGCAACAACAGATGGAGCAAAGGCCCAGGTTTCCTACAGCAGTCGGCTGACTTCTGGCCTACAACACCTGCCACAGCAGAGCTGGAAGACACTGCTGAGCTGCGGAAACCTACAGTCTGCTGCCTCAACACAACTACTCAGAGCTCATTGCCTCCGGCCGCTCAGTTCTCCTCCTTCAAAGACATGGTCGAAACTGTTGTGCAATCCCGCCATGAGGCGGCCACTGACCAGGCCAATGTCTCGGCTGAGGACTACAGGGATGCAGAGCGAGAAGTCCTGAGACAAGCCCAGCAGGAGAGCTTCCCGGAGGAGTTCGACCTGCTATGTGCCGGCAAGCCAGTGTCTATGACCAGTCGGCTACGTACTCTAGCCCCAGAGTACGATGACACCGTGTGTCTCATTCGTGTCGGAGGGAGGCTTCGCCGCAGTGACCAGCTGGACCTGGATGCCATCCACCCAGTGGTCCTCGACCCCCAGCATGAAGTCACCCGCCTCATCATTCAAGACACAGACAGGAGACTGCACCACCCTGGATCAGAGCGCTTGTTTGCAGAGCTGCGTCGCAAATACTGGATCCTACAAGGCCGTGAAGCTGTCAAGCGTCATCAGCATGCCTGCACAGATTGCCAGCAGTGGAGAGCTATGCCCTCTGTGCCCAAAATGGCAGACCTCCCACCAGCAAGGCTGCGACTGATGAAGCCCCCATTCTTCTCGACGGGAATGGACTGCTTTGGCCCCTTTACAGTGAAGGTGGGCCGCCGTCATGAAAAGAGGTGGGGTATCCTGTTTAAGTGCCTCACAACCCGGGCAGTACACCTGGACATCCTGTCCAGCCTCGACACAGACTCCTTCCTAATGGCCCTCCGCAGGTTCATTGCATGGAGAGGCAAGCCTGCAGAACTCCTATCGGATCAGGGGACAAACTTCCGTGGTGGGGATCGAGAGCTGCAAGAAGCCTTCAGAGCCATGCATGCCACTCTTCAAGATCACCTGATGAAGTACCAGATCCAGTTCCAGTTCAGTCCTCCCAGCGCTCCACATTTCGGAGGTGTTTGGGAGCGGGAAGTGAGATCCGTCAAGGCAGCACTATACTCCACTATTCAGCTTCAGCCTGTCCCTGAAGAGGTTCTTAGGACACTGCTGATAGAAGTGGAGGGGGTATTGAATTCGAAGCCTCTAGGCTATGTTTCCACAGACGTAGCTGATGTGGACCCCGTGACACCCAATCTGCTCCTCATGGGGCGGCTGGATCCCTCACTCCCCCAAGCAGTCTACACAGAGTCTGATCTGCTGAGCCGCCGCCGCTGGAAGCATGCTCAGGTGTTAGCAGATCAGTTCTGGACCCACTTCATCCAGCGTTACCTCCCGTCACTGCAGACCAGGTCCAAGTGGCACAAGGACCCACTGCAGCTGCAGCCAGGAACTGTTGTGATGGTGGTGGACCCCCAACTGCCAAGGGCCCTGTGGCCTGTGGGTCGTGTCACCAGCGTCATCCCAGGCATAGACGGACGAGTCCGCACTGCTGTCGTCCAGGTGAAGGAGAAGACCTACACCAGGCCCGTGGCACGCCTCATCGCCCTCCCTGACCTTCAGGACATGGACCCTGTCAGCCCTTCCGCAAGTGACAAATTTGATGGGACAAATTTGGGGGCGGCTGTTACAAAGGGCTGACCTGTGCCAGAGTACCTATTCTATTAATATTATTATTATTATTATTAGCCAATCAGAGAGCGCCTCCTCCCGTGCAGGCATGTGAAGGACGCCTGCCACTTTAATATTCCAGAAAAAGTTCGGGGTGAGGTCGCCATTTTAGATTGATGAGTCAGCAGTGTTTCTAGCTTTACTTAGTGCCTTGATTTATGCCATTGGTTTCTTGTGTGCGTTCAGAAATGTAAGTACACTTACTTATTTGCTGTTTATAAG
The DNA here is from genome assembly GCF_027579695.1 of Neoarius graeffei. Lineage (NCBI taxonomy): Eukaryota > Metazoa > Chordata > Actinopteri > Siluriformes > Ariidae > Neoarius > Neoarius graeffei. Next base: position 15,707,692 of record NC_083590.1, on the reverse strand, counting down.
ACAGATATTCTGTTTAAACATGGCTTCATATAATTCGCGGAGGTAAATTTCTACCGCGGAATTTAGCGCGAGTTAACTGCGAGGTTATAGTCTTTAATGTTTTATCTAACGTCTTGATATTGTGTATATTCATGCTTATGCTGTTGATATGTGTAAAACGGACTTTCGTAGTAATTATTTGGTAGATTATGGGGGGAACAGTACCGTTTTGACTTACTGTGTTTATAACTTGTAGTAGAGCATTTTGTGTTTAGCTCACTGTAGGTCAGGCTATTCATATTTCTCTGTAAAGCTATGGATGCTAATTTCTTATGTCATTATGCTTAGGAGTAATTGTTTTCCTCTGTCATTTCTATTTCCCTTTCAGAACAACCACACACACACACACACACACACCAGACTAATTAATATGTCATTATTGAGTTCTTATTAATAAATCCCCAAGAACCTTATCTTCCACATCTTCAATTGTGCATTCTTACCGATGCCCCTCAGTGGCCACAACTTTCCGCAAAGAACATATCATTCACCAAAACATGATCGGATGATACACGGACCCTGTAAACCTTTGGAAAAGGTACATTTTCTTTTCGGCATAATTGCTGCGGCATTACTGCTGCTAGCTGCTAGACAAAGAACATTCGCGCCAGTTAATGTTTATTTTATTGTTGCATGGCAACCCGTTCTGTTGTCTGGAATAATGTGGCTAAATAAACACCCATGCCACAGGGCCAGGGGGCAGTAACCAGGAAAGTTTGCGATTCCTGTCAATTCATCAAAATAGTAAATGCAGACATTTCTCCGCTAATGATTCCCACGCTGCTCAGTCGCAAACGTCGCGAGTGGCGAAAACCGGGACATATCCGTGTCCCGACAGACTTTTGTCGGGACTCGGGACACACAACCCCAAATCGGGACTGTCCTGGTAAAACCGGGACGTCTGGTCACCCTAGTGTTTGGGGAACTCCGCCCCAGGGCCAATCAAAAACCGATGTAGATGGGATTCAGGGATGAACACAAAAATAAAAAAAAAGTATAATCTTTGCCCCATAGCCGAAGTCATGATCTAATTATAGCTGATCTGAGGCCAACGCTAACCCGATGAATGTGTAGGGTACTTCTCGATTTTGGGCCAATCAAAAGCCGACGTAGATGGGAGCAGGGGTGAAAAAAACTGGCTCCGCTCTCTGGCCGATCATTGTACGATCAAATTATTTAAGTGTTCCTATACGATCTTAGGCCAACATCGGCCCGCTGCATGCGTGTTGTTGGGGCCCTGTGACTCACGGAGAGCTCCACAACAGTGAAAACTCCAAAAGTCTCGGGACATCTTCTCATAATCTCGCGTAGAAGCAAAATATGGAAGTAAGACTTGGCATTTTTGGGCATAATCAAACCTAGTCTTAGGAATTAGCTTTTAATTGAAGTAGTGTGAATTTAAACTCAGGAACAGTTTGTTTACACTGTAGACACGCAGCATGTTTAATCGATAGAGAAGCATGCACAGCCTATCTTTTCTAACACCTTAATTCCATTCTTATACATATCTTGACCTCATCAAGATTTCAGTGGATTTAGTAGTGTTATGAGCTAGCTTCCCTTTGTCTTAGCTTGGCCACACGAGGCTAATCTAGGCCTACACAAACACGTGGTCACACACAAACATACCTTAATTAGCATTCCTTTGTCTTAGCTAGCAACACAAGGCTAATCTAGGCCTCCACCACGTGGACACACATCTTAATTAGCACACAAAGCTAATCTTTTGTCTCCAACACGTGGCGGTCCTCCCCCCACGCTCACATACACCTCTTTTGTTTTAACTCCACGAGGTAGGATCCTTGGGCTTTAGCTAGCCACAAGGCCTCACACACAAACACACCTTAGATAGCAATCCATGCTAACTCTTTGTTCAGGCCACACACAGGCTAACTCTTTGTCCACCACGTGGACACCAACACACCTTAGCTAGCAATCCATGCTAACTCTTTTGTTCTCCTCAAATCCCACATGGTGATCCCTACACCACGAGGACACACACAAACATACCTAGCTAGCATCCCACGCTAGCCTTCTGCTCAGGCCACAGGGCCCCTCACACACACACACACACATCACATTTGTATATAATGATTTTGACTGTTCTTATCCATTTTTATCTTTGTTATAATAAATTCCATTATTATTGAAACTGTGTGTATGTATTTGTTGTGCTTAATATACTTGAAGTTGCCCAATCTCCAAAGAATTCTAAAGGTGCATATGATTTATGTAATATGGTAAGTGATCATAATAATTTGGAATATACCATAATTTAGCTGTTTGGTAATTTATTAAGCACCAAAATTAATGGTATTAATTAATGAGACTGATTCCATGAGTGATTTAATGATATGAGACTGATTCAATGAAAATTATTTAATGAGACTGATTTAATGAGATTGATCATTTAATAATTACCACATGCACCTACAGACAGATATAATGATAATGTTGGGACCAAAAATATATAGTATATTTATATATTAGTGTACATATACACTAGTATGCATACACGGTATTGATACTTTTACTACAACTCAAAATGAAATTCTCTATTTTGAGAGACTGGATTTCTGATTTTTAATGAGCTATAAGCCATCATCAAAATTAAAACAAAAAAATGTTAATACGTGTAAATGTGTAACATGACAATGTGAAATGAATATAGAAGATATGAAAGTTTACCTTTTAGAATTAAATTACAAAAAAAAAAGTTTTTTACGATACTGTAATTTTTTGCGATGCTGTGGTATACATTCACAAAACTGGAGCTGCTGCGATTGGCTCCAGTATGTAACCTGGTGATGGCCTTCAGCAAGATGGGAAGAGTTGAGGCCAAAACACACACGCTGCAGTTACATTAATTCACACAAAGCCCTCACATTGTCTCGCTGTACTGAACATAAAACTGAGCTAAATGTTTTGACATTTAATAAAAACGCTTTTGGTTTGCAAAAACTGTTGTGTTTCTCCAGATCTTTCGTGTGTGTGTGTGTGAGAGAGAATACCAATACACCTGAAATACCAAGAAACAACAGATAACACAGCACCCAAATGAGCTCTTGTATATTTTCTTTTTAAACATGAATTTAACAACTGAGTTGAAAATTCAATAAAAATAATTGTAAATCCATAAACAATTTTTAAATGACAAAATAATTACACTAGTTCTTCAAAATGTATTTGATTGATACAATTATGTAACATACTGTAATTAGTTTAGATTTAAGTAAAAGTGATGGCACTGATCCCATATCAGGTTTGATCAGCTGATACCAGAAAAAAAAATCAGGATCAGATATCAAAGAAAATAAAGAACAGCTTTGGTCTGATCCTGTAACAAAAAGATCTAATCTACAGTCACAGAGCACATTATTAGGAACACTAATTCATGCTGTTGGTGCCAAATTCTGACGCCACCATCTGTGAGCCACAGCAGAAATCGAGGTTCATCAGACCAGGCTACGTTTTTTCACTCTTCACCTGTCCAGTTGTGGTGATCCTGTGCCCACTGCAGCCTCAGCTTTCTGTTCTTGGCTGACAGAAGTGGAACCCGACGTGGTCATCCACCTCAGTGTGTTGTGCATTTTGAGATGCTTTTCTGCTCACCACAATTGTACAGAGTGGTTATCTGAGTTACTGCAGCTTTTCTGTCAGCTCAAACCAGTCTGGCCGTTCTCTGGTAAACCCTCTCATCAACAAGGCGGGGCCGTCCAGGTGTTCCTAATAAAGTGCTCAGTGAGAGTATATTAAATATCAACTGAAGGACAAAGTGATAAATGTGCCTTGCAGTGAGTCTCCTCGGGGTTTCCTCAGATTAACTCCCCAAATGCCGATCCTGTCAGGTGAGAATCCCACCAATGTCCTGAAACTGTTCCTGTCCATTTCAGCTCCCTCTCCCACTGACTGGGTTCAGCTCGAGTCCCTGTGCTTTTTCACCTGCTCTTTCAGGGTTTTTAAGGGACTGAGGTCCAGGCAGTTTCATGCAGATCACAAGTTGTTCCACATTCAGTGTAGAATTGTGTGCAGTCTGATTCACTGTGCACCATGAACACACACTGACCATGTCTCCGAGTCTCTTTCATTTGTTAGAACTAAATGACTGACGCGTTTATGAATGTGTTGTCTGTTCCCCAACATGGAAATGCAGGAACACCAGAGTCTTCATCACACACAGAGATGTTCATCACACCCTGAAAATAAAATAAAAACATCTGGATTAATCACCACACACTGGACTGTGGTACTTCATGACCAACAACATGTAATCATCTCTGCTCCAAGAGAAACATTATTATTATCATCTCATGTTTAAAATTTAATTCAACATTTATTCAGTCTTCTATAGTATCTGTGTTCTAACATTGAGCTCCAACAAACGAGAACTTCCACAAGATCTAACAGGAAAGTGAGCAGACGTTTCCCATCACAACACTGCTCTTATCCAATCACAGGCTTTGGAGCTTTTTAAACAGTAACTAACACTGCGGTGGGTTTGATCTCTTGTTCTACATGTAGATTTAAGTGCAGACTTTAAGAAGAAGCCAAGGTGAATTTTACAGGAACGACAGAAGACACGGTGTGGAGGTGGAGAGCAGGAAGGAGTGTCAGAGTGAGTCAAGTGGCTCCTTAAATCACATATTTGTGGCAGTGTGGCATTAAAGATGATCATTTTACTGAGTTTTGAGGAGAGTTGAGAAGAAAGTGTGCTGCTGATCAGAAACAGGGAAAAGCCGAGATCATCTTATTCAGACAAAAGCAGCAGGATGAAGTGAGAGACAGCAGGGTGTCACAAGGAGACGAGGTGTTCATTTACAATCACTTTCATGCACTCAGACGGGACATTTTGGAGACTCTGACTGACTCCATCTTCTGCTTTCAGATAAATTTAAAATCAATTTTACTGAACAACAAACAGCATTAAAGACAACTGGGAGGAAAAAGTTGATTAAATAGAACACAGTGAAAATTTCTAAAACTGGTTTCATTTCATGGCCTGGTCATGTGACATTTACTGAAATTAAAGAAAAAATGAGAATGAGATTAAATTATTCTTTTTCCCAACATTCACCTAAAATGTTTATTACTTACCCGAGTGTCTGTAGTTTGTAATGCTTATCATCCTTAAGAGCAGAGAGCAGCTCCTTTCCTGAGTCTCCTATTTTATTCCCATGTAGATTCAGTTCTCTCAGGTGTGAGGGGTTTGATCTCAGAGCTGAAGCGAGAGCAGCACAGCCTTCATCTGAGACACCACAATTATACAACCTGCAGAGACACAATGACACACACTTCACTGCCTCAGTTTATGAACATCAAGATTTGCTTTGATGTTTTTGCTTTGCTTTCTAATGAGCTCTTGGAGAAGTCGTTCGCTCAGAAGTTCACACACTTTTTAAACCCCAGAGTGTGAATGTTTAAATGGTTTATTCAGGACTGACAAGAACAAGTGTGACTGTTTTTTTTAGACAGAATGTGTTTGTCTACGATTCTGACTCGGATGAAGATTAGACCATGTTTTATTATTAAAGAAAACCAGGTAATGTCAAAGTCTTCAAAAACTTTTTTGCAAACACAAGTAGTGAAATAATTTTTTAAAAATCCCCTGTTATTTATGAAGAAACTATTTGTGAATTTTTCCAAGTATGTGAAAGAATTTTAATTTCAGAAGAGAAAACGTCTATTCTTCATTACAGTTCTCTCTCTCATGCTGAGATGTTTTTTTTTCTTCTGTGTAAAACACGCTCGCCCACACTCCATTCCCTCCCAGTGAAGCCGTGTGTCTGGGCGGGGCTCAAAATGGTGCATTAAATCCTGTTGTCCAATGAGCTTTCGTCTTTCTGCCCATTAAAACAGCGAGTACACAAACACCTAACAGACACTAATAGATGCAGAGGCTTCAGTGGGGGTCTGTTAGCTCTGTGTCAGGGGCTTTTCACACAGGCTGCACTGTTCACCACTAAACAGTGTGAGTTTAATGAACAAACAGCGCGATATTGCAGTGAGATACGCCATTAATCTGATTCACTCAAATATTGAATGACACCAAGACTGATGAATAAAATAGACACTTTGGGAAACGTTTCATTGCTGCATTTTTTTTTTTTAATTTATTTTTTATTGACATTCAGAATCAGACATTCACATCCGATACATCATATGTTCATACATCTTACATCTGTTGTCTGCCCCAAATGCCAAAATAGCATTTTTGTTTTGTATCTGAAGAATGAAAAGAGAAACAAACAAGAAGAAGAAAAAAAACCCAAAAACCTATGTACAAGTAGGGAGTGATCTTTTTTATACAGCACAGTCACTGGTTTGTGAAAATAAAAATCAGGCCTATGGGGCGTGACATATTTGACTCAGTTGTCCCAGTGTGAAGCGAATTTCTCCAATTTGTGATTAACGAAAGCTGTTATCTTCTCCATTTTATAAATGTACATTGTAATATCCATCCATATATTTAAAGTTGGGCTCTCCTGTGATAACCATTTCCTGGTAATACTCTTTTTACAGGCCACCAGCAATATATTTATTAAATGTTTATCTCTTTTCGGCCATTCCAAAACAATTCAGTCAAACGTGTTTTTGTGACATTTTTCATCTTCGTATCAACGTAGTGCCACAGCTGCAGGTATAAATGTGTCTAATTTCTAATAAATGTGTCCTTTTAAGCGTTTCAAAACTGAGCAATTTTTCATCTTTCATTACACTACATAAGGCTGTTATACCCTTAGCTATCCAGTCCTTGAATCTAGAGTCCAATTTATTAGGTGTAAACTCTGAGTCATAAGCACACCATTTAAGAGTTGTAATATCGCTCTCAAGTTCATGTTCCTTTATGATAGTTTTCCATGTTTTAAGGGTCCATTTCACCCATGGGTTATCAATGTTATTTATGTGGGTTTGTAGGTTGTTATCAGCTAAGATTGCCTGTATGGGGACGGAGGGTGTTTTTCCCTCAATGTTTTTCCATTGAGCAGTATATGACGGGTTGCACCAGCATATCACTGCTCTCATCTGCGCTGCCAAATAATATAATCTAAAATAAGGCAAGCCCCATCCTCCCTTTTGTTTAGCTAGCTGTAAAGTTTTGAGACGGACCCTTGGTCTTTTACCTTGCCATATATATCTAGATAGCATTTTGTCCCACTCGTTAAATTGGTTTTGGTTAATCTCTATTGGCAGGGTTTGAAATAAATAAAAGTCTTGGCAATATATTTATTTTAATAGAGTCAATTCTTGAACAAAGGCTGAAGAAAGGAATTAAGTTCCATCTCGCCATGTCATCCTTTATTTTTTTATGTATAGGTAGATAGTTGTGTTCTGATAATTTTGTAAGATCTTTTGGTAGGTTGATGCCTAAGTATTTAAAAGACTGTTTGCCACGCTAAGGGGTAACTACTTTTGATTTCTCCGGGTGGGCTATAATTATATGAGAGTCACTGGGTTTTACTTATATTGATTTTCTAGCCTGATAACTGACCGTACTGCTCAAATGATTGCATCAATTTAGGAAGCGAGTACATTGGGCGCCCAAGGTAGATCAAAATATCATCCACATAGCAGGCCAATTTATATTCCGTCCCTTTAATAGTGATTCCCTTGATGTCTTCATTTTGTCTAATGTACTGAGCTAGTGGTTCCAAATATAATGCGAAGAGTAATGGTGACCATGCACAACCCTGTCTGGTGCCCCTTTCTAGGGTAAAATTACTTGATAAATATCCATTGATTTTAATCCTAGCAGTAGGATTGTCATATAGTGCCTGTATGGTTTTAATAATTGTATCATGGAAGCCGAATCTATGTAGGACTCTGTAGAGAAAGTTCCAGTTGACCGAATCGAAGGCCTTTTCAACATCTATGCTTATCACAATTATCTCATCTCATTATCTCTAGCCGCTTTATCCTTCTACAGGGTCGCAGGCAAGCTGGAGCCTATCCCAGCTGACTACGGGCGAAAGGCGGGGTACACCCTGGACAAGTCGCCAGGTCATCACAGGGCTGACACATAGACACAGACAACCATTCACACTCACACCTACGGTCAATTTAGAGTCACCAGTTAACCTAACCTGCATGTCTTTGGACTGTGGCGGAAACCGGAGCACCCGGAGGAAACCCACGCGGACACGGGGAGAACATGCAAACTCCGCACAGAAAGGCCCTTGCCGGCCCTGGGGCTCGAACCCAGGACCTTCTTGCTGTGAGGCGACAGCGCTAACCACTACACCACCATGCCGCCCGCTTATCACAATTGTTTTAATTTTATTTTTTTGTATATGATCTATAATATGTAGTGTCTTTCGTATATTGTCGTGTTTGGCGTTGACGTATGAAACCTGTTTGATCATTTTGTATCAATGTTGGTAGGAACTCTTCTAATCATTTGGCCATTATAGAGGTAAATAGTTTATAGTCTATATTAAGAACAGAAATTGGCCTAAAAGATCCACACTCCATTTTATCCTTGCCTTCTTTTGGTATGGCTGAAATTATTGCCTCCTTCCAGCTGGGTGGTGTTTGTGCTTTTTTAAAAACCCAATTCAGTGCGGGAAGTAAAACAGGTATTAGTTCTTTTTTAAATTCCTTGTACCACTCTGCCGTGTAACCATCAGATCCTGGTGACTTGCTTAATTTAAGCCTACTACTTGCAACTTTTAATTCTTCTTCAGTTATATCCACAGTCATTAGTTCATTTTGTTCTTCATCTAGAGTGGGTAAATCTAGGGGATTCAGGAAGCTGTCAATTTGGGTTACACTCCTACCAGGGACTTCAGAATATAGGGTTTTATAAAACACTTCAAAAGCTTCCTGAACTTCATTTAGTTTATTTTTTAATCACTTTTGTTCTTGGATCCCTAATTTTATGAATTGTATTTTTGGCTCTTTTTTTTTTCTGTTTCCACGCCAATACTTTCATAGATTTAGAGCCACTTTCGTAATGTCTCTGTTTCAGAAACATTAAGTTTTTCTTGATTACTTGTGTGGCCAGACTATTAAATTCGTTCCTGATATTTCTAATTTCTCTTAATGTATCCTGTGCCAAATCCAATTTATGCTTTCCTTCTAATTCCTTTAGCTTGTTTTTTAAGTTCTCTAATTTTTTATTCCTATTTTTTTCTTAAATGAAGATATTGCTATAATTTTCCCTCTGAGAACAGCCTTCAAAGTATCCCATAACATGGGAGGTGAGACCTCTCCAGTATCACTGAACTCTAAGAAGAGACTAATTTCGGATTTAATTTGTGTCTTAAAAGATGGATCATTCAGCAGGCGTGAGTTCAATTTCCATGTATTATTTTTTGACCGCAGGTTAAGATCAATGGATAAGTATATTGGTGTATGGTCACTTGGATCTATTGTCCCGATTCCACAAGTATGTATTTTATCTTTATCCTTCCCAAATGTTATGAAATAATCTATTCTTGTGTAGAGAGAGTGAGGGGCAGAGTAGTGAGTGTAATCCCTTCTGTTTGGGAAAAAGTCTCACCATATGTCAATTAAGCCCACCTCCTCAAAAAGTATATTTACTTTCTTATATAGGGACTTCATCTCATCTCATTATCTCTAGCCACTTTATCCTGTTCTACAGGGTCGCAGGCAAGCTGGAGCCTATCCCAGCTGACTACGGGTGAAAGGCGGGGTACACCCTGGACAAGTCGCCAGGTCATCACAGGGCTGACACATAGACACAGACAACCATTCACACTCACATTCACACCTACGGTCAATTTAGAGTCACCAGTTAACCTAACCTGCATGTCTTTGGACTGTGGAGGAAACCGGAGCACCCGGAGGAAACCTATGCGGACACGGGGAGAACATGCAAACTCCACACAGAAAGACTCTCACCGGCCACGGGGCTCGAACCCGGACCTTCTTGCTGTGAGGCGACAGCACTAACCACTACACCACCGTGCCGCCCAAGGGACTTCATATCATGGGGTTTTCTACTAGACAAGTCTAACGTTGGCTGTAGATGTATATTTAAATCCCCTCCACAGACCAAAAGGCCTTCTGTTTCCGTTACCATAATATTAGTGATTTTTTGGAAGAAACTGATATCACTCCCTGGGGGTGCATAGACGTTCAATAGGGTATTTGGATTCCCATCTATCTTACCCCTTACTAAAATAAATCTGCCCTCCTTATCACCCATTTTGAATACTTTTTCAAAATTTAGCTTGTTTGAAATGAGGGTAGCAACTCCTCTCCTATGTCCTGATTTGTATGAAGAAAAAAACAGATTAGTGAAGCCCATTTTTAAATTTTACACGTTCCCTATCTGTCAAGTGGGTCTCCTGTAAATAAACTACATGGGCTTGTTCTGTCCTCACTTTAGATAGGATTTTACTACGTTTAACTGGATTCAACAGCCCATTGACATTAAACGAGATGAATTTTACTTTGTCACTAGCCATGTGTATTTACTTGTAAGTGTATCAACAGAATAAACAAAATGAGACTGAACAGATCCACTCCCTGAACAAACATGAACACCGAACATAAGTAAAAGATAAAGAAAAAAAAGGAAAAAAATGAGATTCCAAAGCCGGGGTCTCTAATAGATGACCCTGAGCTAAGCTCAATAAAACATCCAGCTGCGGGGGAAAGCCTCTCCCACCTATTGGCTGAGGGCCCCCACCATGGCACTCAGAAAGAGGAGGAAAAAGGTCTCTGTTCATTCCACAGAAAATGTGTCCTTCTGCATCCCTCGCCTGTGTATATTCTCACCTAACTGGGGTAAAGGTATAAATGCAAATATCTTGAAGTGAACACAACACCGCCTATTTTAAGTTCTGTTGAGCTCTCCGACACTTTAAAAGTCAATCAGAACTTATAACTCCTCTGGAGAGGGTGAGGGCTGCCTTCTGAAGGCTCGCAGTCTCTCCTCGATACTTTTCTCTCGCTCCTCACCTGTCCCTCGCCGGCTCGGTCTTCCCACTGTTTCCCAGGCGGAGCGGGACAGCTGCTCAGCCAGACTCTCCCTCGGTGGAATCACGCTGACTGGCAGCCCTCTGTCCTTCATGGCTATGGTCGCTTCCTCCGCTGTCCGATACAGTTGCGTCCCATCCTCGTAAACACTCGTAGTTTAGCTGGGAACGGAGTCTGGAAGCGGATATTTCTCTGCTTTAACACTCGCTTCGCCTCAGCAGATTCCTTCCTCTTCTGCAGGACTGCTGGGGGGTAATCCTGCTCAAAGTATATTAGCCTCCCGTTCAGAAAAACCTTCTTTCCCCAAGCCTTGCGCAGAATCTCTTCTTTAATCCTGTAGCGGAGGAATTTGACTATTATTGGCCGCGGCTTATCTTCCCTGTCTCCGGCGGGTCTTGGCGGCAGCGCGCGGTGCGCCCTCTCGATGTCGAGCTCCTCGGTTGGGGGGGAAAAATCACCAGCGTGTCCCGGAATAGCTTTCCCACAAGCTCCACCATAGATGATCCCTCAGCTCCTTCGGGAACATTGTATATCCTTAAATTCTCCCGTCGGGATGTCCCTTCACATGGATTAAAGCAAAAAAAAAAAAAAAAATCATCTGACTGAAAAAAAAAAAAAAAAAGCTCCATGTCGTTGGCCCCTACCACGTCAGCGATGCGTCAAATTTTAAACGTCATGTTGTCCATTATCCCCTCGGCCCCTACTTATAGTACATTTACATAATTTTGACTAAAGCTAAGGCAAGACTTGACCATTGTCATCACTGGCTATAAATGATGAAACATCAAGTTTTCAGCGCAAATTTATTTCAACAATACTTTAGTAATGCACAACAGTGGTTAAGAGAAAAGTGCAAGTGCAGTCGAACTTGAACCATGCTTTCAAAAAAGAGTGGAACAGAAAGAAAAATAAGAAAATCTGTTGACATAAAACCAGGAAACAAGAAAAGTAAAGTGAAAGTTCACTTTTTCTGCTTCTTCGCAGTGAAGCCAAAGGCATCTAGTTTGGCAACACCTGATGCCTGTTTTTGTTTCTTTTTCCTTGGCACAGCAGCAGGAGCTTGCCATTATCGCCCATTTCATTTCGCCAAGCCCATCTCCACTTATTCTTTACCATTTTGTCGATGTCTGACACATCTGTGCCTTCATTTAAAAGAAGCGCATCCATGCTGACAAAACCGAAAGTAATTTGACGCGCTCTAGTGATGGAAATCGAAGGGCCTATGTCAGGTGAAATATGGCCTTATACGCAGTACTCGAGTTGGGGGGGGGGGTGACATCCCCCTTCTGAAATAAAAATCTCAAATCACCCCCCTTATAAAACGGCCATCCCCCCCCCCCCCCCATCACATCCCTTTGCCATTTTACCAATTATTGTGGAAATTAGCCTACTATTATTTTAACAAATATTACTACCATTTCAACATTAGAGGCTTTGCACAGTGATAGCCTACATGTAGCCGGATAAAAAAAAGACATTTATTTATTCGGTTGCACCTCTCATTCACACCTACAGTACCAGTCAAAAGTTTGGAAACGCCTCTAATTCAGTGGTTTTTCATTATTTTAAAATTTTCTGAATTGTAGATTAATACTAAAGTCAGTCATCGACATTATGAACAAATATATATGGAATTATTTGGTAAACAAAAAAAGTGTTAATCAAACCAGAATATGTTTTACATTTTAGATTCTTCAAAGTAGGCACCTTTTGCTTAAACGACAGCTTTGCACATCTTGGCATTTTCTCAGTCAGCTTTACGAGGTAGTCACCTGGAATGGCTTTCAGTTTACAGCTGTGCCTGGTTAAGAGTTAGGTGGGGTTTACATTAGACCGTATCAGCGGATCATCAGATTAACGTTTTTAAAACGATTAACATGCACACAGCAACACCAATACACGATTCACCTGCACACAGCAACGCCAATACACGGATACGCTCGGCTCCGCAGGCATCCTGCGCTCCAAATCACTCCGCCCTGAACAGCGAGTGCCCGCTGGAGGGTGCGCACTCCGGCCCTGCGCAGCTCACAGAGTGCGCGAGTGAAGTGCACGAGTAGTGATTCGGGACTGAGCCGCTGTGTGTGTGCTCTCAGTGCGGGTATGCGCGTCACTTACCACTTGCAAGTGGAAGGATGGCAAGCCTAAAGACAATCATAACTACACAATGGGCAGTATTTGCATCAGTATTTGCAGTATTTTCATACTTTTATACTCTTTAATCAAAGGTGATACAAGGCGGAAGTCCGCGCCGTTTTTCAGCAGTCGCGTCACATGACCAACGCCAGCGAATCAGGAAGGTGGATGTCACAGTGACGTTGTCCAATGACGACGCCAGCTAGAGCTCAGCACAGCGTATCCGCGTATTTCAATGTTTACACAGCACCGGACCAGATACGATCTAGATTGAATATGTGGACGCTGGCGGATTCCCGTTTCCCGGCGTTTCCAGGTGGTTTAATGTAAACGGACAGTGCATCTGCGAAGAAAACGAGACAGATACGGTCTAATGTAAACTTGGCCTTAATTTCTTGAATTTCTTGACCTCTTAATGTGTTTGAGACCATCAGCTGTGTTGTGAAGAGGTAGAGTTGGTCTACAGTGAATGGCCCTATTTGAGTACTGTTCTAATCCACATTATGCCAAGAACTACTCAACTAAGTAAAGAAAAACGACAGTCCATTACTTCAAGAAATGAAGGGTCAGTCAGTCCAAAAAAGTTTGGGATGAGTTGGACCGCAGAGTGAAGGCAAAGCAGCCAACGAGTGCTCAGCACCTCTGGGAACTTCTTCAAGGCTGTTGGAAAACCATTTCGAGTGATTACCTCATGAAGCTGATTGAGAGAATGTCAAGAGTGTGCAAAGCTGTACAGTAATCAAAGCAAAAGGTGCCTACTTTAAGAATCTAAAACATATTTTGGTTTGATTAACATTTTAAAGTTTACGAAATGATTCCTTATGTGTTGCTGCATAGTCTGGATGACTTCAGTATTAATTTACAATGTAGGAAAAAAAAAAATAATAAAAACATGGAATTTGAAGGTGTTTCCAAACTTTTGACTGGGACTGTATATGGAGGTTTCAGTCACTGAAAACACTTACTTTCGCAAACTCTGGGCAGAGTGGAGATTTCTGAAAACTCCATTTTCAGACACTCGTGTAAATCGGGAAAACGAAGCAACAGTGGGCGAGAGGGCGCGAGCGAATATAATGAGTCATTGGTGTGAATCTTTCACCAAATGCCAATTGTCCCGGTTCTTCATGAAATCGCACGTGCACGCACAAATTCATCAGGTTAACTTTCAAATAACTGTTCTTGTGCACTTGCGACACCGGAGCCACTTTCCTGAATTTTGAGCTTCGGAGTATTGGCTTCCACTGTTTTCTGACCTTTTGTGCTTAGTGAATGAGACACTTCATTTCACTCCACTGACCGACTTCCAATTCCGGACTTTTTTGAAAATGTAAAATATAGGCCTACGAGATGTTTTTTGGGACTTAATTCGCGTTGCTCCTTCACTATTAATTTTTGAGACTGACGAGGCACTAAATACTGTGGAATTATTTTCTCCTTACTATGAAGTCTGGCATCTTAAACAAGTGTTGGGAAATCTTGCAGCCCGACTCTGCAGCCGCCAATGTTTAAGCGAACTGCTGAAACCATAATGTTTAAAGATTAAATCGTAGGCTAATCAAACCAAAGAAAAATACAGCCTTTCCAGAACGTTGTCTGCCGAAGCCTGTTTAACCTACAAAAGGCTTAATAGCATAGGTCTTGCTGTGGCTTCAACAGGGCTGTTTAGATTTTTTACCCGATCAACTTTCAATAGGCAAATATCATTATTATTATTACTACTACAATAGGCCTAGTATTAGTAGTAGGCAAGTAGTTGCCTAGTAGTAGGACAGCTAAATTGTTTCATCAGTGGAGCCGCTGTTAAAAGGAAACTGATGCGGAGCATCGTGGCTCGCCTCAGGGTGAATCGCGTCCCGAGGCGCGGGGCTGGCCCGCCCTGGCAGCGCTGGTTCGTTGGGGAGAGGGCAGAGGTCGCTGGCTGCCAAGTTTGGGGAGGCTGGGACCTCCCCTGGCCGAGTTACGAGTGTACAAAGTCGGGCTGGAGCCGCCGATAGAAATGAAACTCAAGCCGAGTACCGCGGCTCGCTGCTTACGCCTAGCCTCCCTGGGACTAGACAGTAGCGGAGGCTGTATTTATTTATTTATGCCTATCTAGCGCAACAACTTATTCCTTTGCATATACTCAAACATAGCACAAGAAAGGGTTCAACAACAGGCAATCACAGCAGCTTGGTGAAGTTCTAAATCACATCAGTGTCAGACCTATGGGCCTACCCCCTTTTTTTTCTTCCTCGGATCTGCATCACTCTCATTATTGACCTTTAGCGCTCCCAGTTGACGGAAATCCGTCGTAGCGACGGAAAACTTTAATCCATGCCTTCATGATCGAGTAGCTTGTTTTCTTGCTGATACGTGACTTTTATCATCTTGTTCAACACTTGCTCCGCATTTTGAACACAGTCTTCCACTTTTTTTAATTCGCACCTCTGCCGCCGCTATTTTTTGGTTGATGTTAGTGATCTCGGATTTAATATCGTTTAGTTGTTCTTTTGTGTCTCTTCGGAAGTCCCGAATTTCCTCCAAAACTTTGGTCAGACTTGCAGCGTCATTTGAGTAAGGGTTAGCATTAGCTCCGCCATCTTGTGCCTGTGTAGGGGAGCTGTTCTCCGGATTTTTTTTTTTATTTGTAAGCACTGCATCGGTGTTTTCTTTGTTTGCTTGCTCCTTCCCCATTCTTGCCCCTCTTGTCTGTTCAAGTAGGACCTGAAAACCTAGTATTTGACGGTGTAACGGGGCAAAACAACTATTTTTGTGAGGGAGCTGCTACTTTAGGCTGCCATTCAGGATGATGTCACCAGAACCTCATTGCTGCATTTTAATGAAATGTGAGGGGAAGCCGGGCTTCCGGTGCCGTCTTAAAGCAAATCACCACTGACAGAGATGGACTGGAACATTATTTACTATTTTAACATTTATCTTCATCATCATTAATTCTTTTCATTAAAAAATTCAAAATAACAAAAGGATTGTCATGGCTTTCAGTTTATTGGAAGTTCTTTTCTGCTCTTTTTGAATTTTTATTTGAAAGCCTTTTTTATCTATTCATTTTTACTGCATCAGTTCTATGGCATTAACGTCTCATTTTAGTTTTTAAACTCTATATTCCTGAGATCATTTCCACCATGTCACTGCTGCTTTAAACCCTGCAGCTCACACAGAGGGCAGTTAGTTTGTGTCTCAGGTGCAGTTTGTGTGATTAGTTACAGTGTTGTAGTAAATTTCACAGTGATTTCAGACACATTGCAGTCGGATCAAGTCCCGTTTTGTGCTGCAGCTTCTCACATACGTCCATCTGACCCAAAGACTCTGTGACAAATCATCAGTGTGCAGTGAAAAGAAACAATCTTCCTCCTCAGGACATTGATGATGAACCTAAAACCTCTGCTTCAGTCTCACTATTAGAGAATGTGTCTTACTGAGGAGCAGGTCATGTGACTCTCAGAGAGATGATCTTACCTCAGTGTCTCCAGTTTACAGTGAGGATTCTCCAGTACAGCACAGAGACGCTTCACTCCTGAGTCTCCCAGATTATTATTATAATTCAGATCCAGTTCTCTCAGGTGTGAGGGGTTTGATCTCAGAGCTGAACTCAGAGCAGCACAGCCTTCATCTGAGACACCACAACCCCACAACCTGCAGAGACACAATGACACACACTTCAACAGATTTTCATCTTGGTGTAATTCTTACTTTAAAGATGAGTGTAAAATTAATTTTATTATTGAGAATGTCATGAGGATTTAATATCACCTGTTTTTTCTCATTAACAGTGTAATTAATAATGATAATACTGAGTGTTATATTGAGTTTCTCTCCTCTGGTGTGTGTGATATTAAACCATCAGCAGCTGAAGCTGAACAGAGAACAGCAGAGAGACCATGAACTTTAATGAGAGAGAGAGAGAGAGAGAGAGAGAGAGAGAGAGAGAGACTGAATCTCAGATGGTTCTCTACTAGACTTATAGTGCACTACACAGGGGCAATAAACTTGTTTCTCCAGAGTCTACAGAGTGCATTTATAGAACACGATAGATTTATATTATTGTAGAATCAGAGAAGTAAACAATGATTATTCCATATAAATCCTACAAACATTCAGCCACTCGTTCTTGAGACAGCGTGCGAACAAGAATTTAGAAAAAATGGACAGAAAACCCGAAAACATACCGGTTTCATCTCTCAGTGTCGGAGGAATAAAAATATGTCAGTGTAATTTATGACGATGTTCGTTTTTCTAATTACTTTTTATCCCTCAAAAAAGAGGGAGCACATATAAACAGTGCTGTAATTTCAACACCAGTCACCTGTCAGCAGAGGCGGACAAAATACTCAACTTCATTCCTTCAGTCAAAGTACAGATCCCACCGGTCAAATGTTACTCCGATACAAGTGAAAATTGTACAGTCAAATTTTTACTTAAAGTACTAAAATATTTGCTTTTAAAAATACTGAAGTATTAAAAGTACATTTTCTGTCAATGCATTGTTGTATTATTGCCACAACGCTTACAAAACCCAATGCCTCTGAAGCAACCGACTGGATTTACTGACTAACTTGTAGAACCTGTTGAATAAAACACCTGGTAGAACGTTACAAAATGAAACAACTTACAACCAAGCAGAATCATCAACAAGATGCTCGCTAGTTTCTCTCTTTGGCTACTGGTAAAAAATACATAGCAGCTATAGTAATTATGGAAGGTCACAAAAGCTACAGTGTTAACGTTACCTAAGACAGAAATGTGAATTCACGAAATGAACACATGCTGTGCATCATGGTCGTTTAACGTTAAGCTAGCTAGCCACTGAAGCTCCACCTGACACACTAGCAAACTCTTTTCAAACTCGAAATCATATTGGGTAGCTAACGTTACTCAAAAAGAAAGATTTCTACATTCTAATTATTTGGCAAGATTATGCTAAAACATTTCTGAAAGGACTTCAGATAAGTTAATGTTATTCATGTTCGCATAATTCTGTTTTTACATGGTAACTAACAGCGTGCAAGTTAACGAGCTGCGTGTTAATGTTAGCCATGGCAAGGCTACGGCAACTTGGCGGGCAAATCCATGGAAAGTCATTTGAAGAACCAGACTGCAAAGCTATTGTAACGTTATCACTAGCTCTAAAAGTACAGACAACTTCATTACAAGCTTTCTCTTGGAATAAAATGTTTACATACATTTACATATGCTTCTGCAGGTTGGACGGTGAGTTTTTGGAGGACCTAATGTGGTTTGTTTTAGGCAAACAAAGCAAACATTTAAAATGAAACAAATCAAATCAACTCTTTATTCCTTTCCCCAGAGCGTTCCCCAGAAGAACCGCCTCCTTCCATTCCGCCATCAACTGATCGTGTTCAAATAACGCTGCGGAGAAATCACTGAACTTGATTTTATAGTCTATGGACGTGATGTGACCTTAGTGATTACTGACAGGCTGTCTCAGTGTCACCTGTGAAAAAACCAATCACGTTTTAGAAAAGAAACAAAAAATATCCACTTTCAAAGCTGCTTCATAGTAAAGAGGAGCTTCATAGAAATGTAGTGGAGTATAAAGTACAATATTTGTCTTTCAAATGGAGTGAAATTAAAGTCATAAGTTTGCTAAAAAAACACTCAAGTAAAAGTACAGATACTCAAAAAGTGTACTTAAGTCCAGTACTTAAGTAAATGTACTTGGTTACTGTCCACCTCTGCCTGTCAGTAATGTGATAGAGAGTGCCACTTCCAGTCAGACTACAAACATGGCTGATCTGAACTACAACACCCAAGAACCACAGCGCCCTCTATCACCTGTCTATTAATTACACCTGTCAATCATTTCCTGGTTAATCAGCCCATGCAATATAAACACCTCTCCCACACCAACTCCATGCCAAGTATTGTACAATGTCTTACCCGTCATACCAAGCCTTGTTATTCTGCTTGCCTTATCATGTCCTTGACCCTCATTATCATCTAGTTACTCTTTAGTCGAGCCCTTATTACTCTGTCTGCTGATCGATCGACCCCTGCCTGTCCCTCAACTTCAATTTCGCCTCGCGTTTTGGATTTGTTTGCCAGTCTGTGTTCCCCGCTCTCCCCTGCACATACATCACTAAGTGCCTGCATCCTCACATCACCCAATCTGGATGCAAGTTCCCTCAAAATAAAGCTGAAGGTCTGCACTTTGAGCTCATCTTCAATATTTAATTTCATCAACAATATACTGTGGAGGACAACAATGACAAAAAAAAAAAAATTATTATTTATATGCACATCAGGGCTGGATTTAGGGGGGTCCTGGGTTTAACTGGGGGGGAGTATCATATTGAAAATCAACATTCCACACTATCCTTGAAAATTTCATGCAAGTTGAAAGAAAAGTTAAAAAGAATGATGAATGAAACTTGGTAATGTTTTTCTGTTGCACTTGTTTTTACAGTAAAATTCGAGCCACGCTGCCGTTAAAAGCATCGATATCTCAGAAACTAATGCAGATACAAGCCTGGAATTTTACACACTATTTGGAACAATGACTTTATTCAAAAAGTATGAAGCAAATCTGAAACGGTCAGATGGGAACTTTTTTATAATCTGGAGATAATTCATTTTCATTAATTTCTAAAATAAAGTAATAAATTTCAGACACATTGCAGTCGGATCAAGTCCCGTTTTCTGCTGCAGCTTCTCACATGCGTCCATCTGACCCAAAGACTCTGTGACAAATCATCAGTGTGCAGTGAACAGAAACAATCTTCCTCCTCAGGACATTGATGATGAACCTAAAACCTCTGCTTCAGTCTCACTATTAGAGAATGTGTCTTACTGAGGAGCAGGTCATGTGACTCTCAGAGAGATGATCTTACCTCAGTGTCTCCAGTTTACAGTGAGGATTCTCCAGTACAGCACAGAGACGCTTCACTCCTGAGTCTCCCAGATTATTATTATTATTCAGATCCAGTTGTCTCAGGTGTGAGGGGTTTGATCTCAGAGCTGAACTCAGAGCAGCACAGCCTTCATCTGAGACACCACAACCACACAACCTGCAGAGACACAATGACACACACTTCATCAACAGATTTCCATCTTGGTGTAATTCTTACTTTAAAGATGAGGAGTGTAAAATTAATTTTATTATTCAGAATGTCATGAGGATTTAATATCACCTGTTTATTCTCATTAGTGTAATTAATAATGATAATACTGAGTGTTATATTGAGTTTCTCTCCTCTGTTGTGTATGATATTAAACCATCAGCAGCTGAAGCTGAACAGAGAACAGCAGAGAGACCATGAACTTTAATCAGAGAGAGAGAGAGAGAGAGAGAGAGAGAGAATCTCAGATGGCCCTCTACTAGACTTATAGTGCACTACACAGGGGCAATAAACTTGTTTCTCCAGAGTCTACAGAGTGCATTTATAGAACACTATAGATTTATATTATTGTAGAATCAGAGAAGTAAACAATGATTATTCCATATAAATCCTACAAACATTCAGCCACTCGTTCTTGAGACAGCGTGCGAACAAGAATTTCAGGAAAAATGGACAGAAAACCCAAAAACATACCGGTTTCACCTCTCAGTGTCGGAGGAATAAAAATGTCAGTGTAATTAATGACTATGTTCGTTTGTCTAATTAGTTTTTCATCCCTCAAAAAAGAGGGAGCACATATAAACAGTGCTGTAATTTCAACACCAGGTCACCTGTCAGCAGACGTGGACAAAATACCCAACTTCATTCCTTCAGTCAAAGTACAGATCCCACCGGTCAAATGTTACTCCAATACAAGTGAAAGTTCCATCCATCATCTGTAGCCGCTTTATCCTGTTCTACAGGGTCGCAGGCAAGATGGAGCCTATCCCAGCTGACTATGGGCAAGAGGCAGGGTTCACCCTGGACAAGTCAGGGCTGACACAGATAACCATTCACACTCACATTCGCACCTACGGTCAATTTGGAGCCACCACTTAGCCTAATCTGCATGCCTTTGGACTGTGGGGGAAACCGGAGCACCTGGAGGAAACCCACATTGTGAAAGTTGTACAGTCAAATTTTTAGTGAAGTTAAAGTACTGAAATATTTGCTTTTAAAAATACTGAAGTATTAAAAGTACATTTTCTGTCAATGCATTGTTGTATTATTGCCACAACGCTTACAAAACCCAATGCCTCTGAAGCAACCGACTGGATTTACTGACTAACTTGTAGAACCTGTAGAATAAACATCTGGCAGAATGTTACAAAATGAAACAACTTACAACCAAGCAGAATCATAAACAAGATGCTCGCTAGTTTTTCTCTTTGGCTACTGGTTAAAAAAAAAAAAAAAAAAAAAAAAAAAACGTAGTAGCTATAGTAATTATGCAAGATCACAAAAGCTACAATCTTAACATTACCAAAGACAGAAATGTGAATTCACAAAACAAATGCATGCTGTGCCATCATGGTGGTTTAACGTTAAGCTAGCTAGTCAGTGAAGCGCCACCTGACATGCTAGTCAACTCTTTTCAAACTTGAAATCATATTGGGTAGCTAATGTTACTCAAAAAGAAAGATTTCTACATTCTAATCATTTGGCAAGATTATGCTAAAACATTTCTGAAAGGACTTCAGATAAGTTATTCATCTCAGCGTAATTCCGTTTTTACATGCTAACTAACAGTCTGTAAGTTAATGAGCCATGTGTTCACGTTAGCCATGGACAAGGCTACGGCAACTTGGCGAGCAAATCCACAGAAAGTCATTTGACAAACCAGACTGCATAGCTATTGTGCTGTTATCGCTTGCTCTAAAAGCACAGAAAACTTCATTACAAGCTTTATCTTGGAATAAAATGCTTACATACATTTGTATATGCTTCTGCAGGTTGGACAGTGAGTTTTTGAAGGACCTAAATGTGGTTTGTTTTTGGCAAACAAAGATCTTTATTCCTTTCCCCAGAGCGTTCCCCAGAAGAGCTGCCTCCTTCCATTCTGCCATCAACTGATTGTGTTCAAATAACGCTGCGGAGAAATCACTAAACTTGATTTTATAGTCTATGGACGCGACCTTAGTGATTACTGACAGGCTGTCTCAGTGCCACCTGCCAAAAAAACCCATCACGTTTTAGAAAAGAAAAACATCCACTTTCAAAGCTGCTTCATGGTAACGAGTAATGAGGACCTTAATAGAAATGTAGTGGAATAAAACGCACGATGTTTAACTTCACTCCATTTGAAAGACAGTCATAAGTTGCCAAAAAAAAAACCTCAAGTAAAGTACAGATACTCAAAAAGTGTACTTAAGTACAGTACTCAAGTAAATGTACTTGGTTACTGTCCACCTCTGCCTGTCAGTAACGCGATAGAGCGTGCCACTTCCAGTCAGACTACAAACATGGCCGATCTGAACTACAACACCCAAGAACCACAGCGCCCTCTATCGCCTGTCTATTAATTACACCTGTCACTCATTTCCTGGTTAATCAGCCCACGCTATATAAACACCTCTCCCACACTCACTCCATGCGAAGTATTGTTCAGTGTCTTACCTGTCATACCAAGCCTTGTTATTCTGCCTGCCTTATCGTGTTCTCAACCCCAGGGATGAGAATGGGACATTTTAAAAAAACTCTGAAATGACTGGCTGGTCTAGGGGGCATCTGCCCAATTCACAATCCCCCTTTCCCACACACACATATACACACAGATATATCTCTCATCTCTAGCCGCTTTATACTTCTACAGGGTCACAGGCAAACTGGAGCCTATCCCAGCTGACTACGGGTGAAAGGCGGGGTTCACCCTGGACAAGTCGCCAGGTCATCACAGGGCCGACACATAGACACAGACGACCATTCACACTCACATTCACACCTACGGTCAATTTAGAGTCACCAGTTAACCTAACCTGCATGTCTTTGGACTGTGGGAGAAACCGGAGCACCCGGAGGAAACCCACGCGGACACGGGGAGAACATGCAAAACTCCGCACAGAAAGGCCCTCGCCGGCCACGGGGCTCGAACCCGGACCTTCTTGCTGTGAGGCGACGGCGCTAACCACTACACCACCGTGCCGCCCGATATATATATATATATATATATATATATATATATATATATATATATAAAGATTTCAAATTATTCAATGATGGTGCAAGGATGGATAGCAGTGGAGCAGACAGAGAGCCGGAAAACTTCTTCCTCCAAAAATATATTTTTTATTTTTTCTATTTTAAAACTTTTCTTAAAATAGTGCAAATATTTACAGTGCACCAACCAAAGGTTCAAATTGCCAAAAAGAAAACTATACAAACAAAATAAGAAAACAAAAATAAAGAGGCTTCAAGTTTGCCAGACTAAATTAAAAAGACCCTGAACAAAACTATTAGTCAGCCAACCCACAGCACCTTCAAACAAGACATTCCAACCACAAGTGAGGTTCTGGAGCTACTGCAGAGCTTACATACCCGCAGCCCCTCCCACAGTTGAGCCCAAATTGCAAAATTAATCAATCAACTAAATAATGACATCCTAAATACAAAACAACAATTTAAAGAAACAAAACACAAAATATACAAACATCCAAAATAATTTTCTTTAACCAAAAACCCTTCAGTGCAGAGTAAAATACATGTTTCCCCAACACCAGTAAAACACCCCCGTTAAAACAGTCCATTCCACCAAACACCCACAACACCCCTCCATAACAAGCCAATGGTACAGTCCCTCGGTTTCTCGCAACAAACAGGAAGTGTGTGGAGTTCGCGTGATGAGTTACTCAAAACTACTTTGTGTTATAAAAATGCTAGAACTAAATAAACTTATATCAAATAACATGATAATTATTTGATTTAAGAAGACCTAATGAACGTAATATATTTACTAAATAAACTTGACGTTAGAAATAACCGGTTTGTACGTGTGTTTCCTCGACCAGAGACAATGCTTAACAGATGGGAGATGAAAATGCTGAGAAATGTGTGATGCGTTTTACATTTGAGTGGAGCCAAACAAATGTTCCTAGAATGCCGGTAGGCCTTTCCCTGCACTCGCAACAAATGCTGCTCTCGTTAGAAACTATGGCAAACGGTGGAGTATGAAATACTTGAAAACCAGTAATACCCATACAGAAAACAGCAATGGAAATGAAGTGCAACTCACAGCAACAGGTCAGCCAAGATCATGGATTAAAGCAAAAAAAAAAAAAATCTGACTGAAAAAAAAAAAAAAGCTCCATGTCGTTGGCCCCTACCACGTCAGCGATGCGTGAAATTTTAAACGCCGTGTTGTCCATTGTCCCCTAGGCCCCTACTTATAGTGCATTTACATAATTTTAACAATGACTAAAGCTAAGGCAAGACTTGACCATTGTCATTACTGGCTATAAATGATGAAACATCAAGTTTTCAGCGCAAAGTGCAAATTTATTTCAACAATACTTTAGTAATGCACAACAGTGGTTAAGAGAAAAGTGCAAGTGCAGTCAAACTTGAACCATGCTTTCAAAAGAGTGGAACAAAAAGAAAAATAAGAAAATCTGTTGACATAAAACCAGGAAACAAGAAAAGTAAAGTGAAAGTTCACTTTTTCTGCTTCTTCGCAGTGAAGCCAAAGGCATCTAGTTTGGCAACACCTGATGTCTGTTTTTGTTTCTTTTTCCTTGGCACAGCAGCAGGAGCTTGCCATTATCGCCCATTTCATTTAGCCAAGCCCATCTCCACTTATTCTTTACCGTTTTGTCGATGTCTGACACATCTGTGCCTTCATTTAAAAGAAGCACGTCCATGCTGGCAAAACCGAAAGTAATTTGACGTGCTCTAGTGATGGAAATCGAAGGGCCTATGTCAGGTGAAATATGGCCTTATACGCAGTACTCGAGTTGAGGGGGGGGGGGGGATGTGGGGGGAGGCATCCCCCTTCTGAAATAAAAATCTCAAATCACCCCCCTTATAAAACGGCCATCCCCCCCATCACATCCCTTGTGCCATTTTACCAATTAATGTGGAAATTAGCCTACTATTAATTTAACAAATATTACTACCATTTCAACATTAGAGGCTTTGCGCAGTGATAGCCTACATGTAGCCGGATAAAAAAGACGCATATTTATTTATTCGGTTGCACCTCTCATTCACACCTATACGGAGGTTTCAGTCACTGAAAACAGCTACTTTCGCAAACTTGGGGCAGAGTGGAGATTTCTGAAAACTCCATCTTCAGACACTCGTGTAAATCGGGAAAACGAAGCAGCAGTGGGCGAGAGGGCGCGCGCGAATATAATGAGTCATAGGTGTGAATCTTTCACCGAAAGCCAATTGTCCTGGTTCTTCATGAAATCGCACGCACAAATTCATTAGGTTAACTTTCAAATAACTGTTCTTGTGCACTTGCGACACCGGAGCCACTTTCCTGAATTTTGAGCTTCGGAGTATTGGCTTCCACTGTTTTCCGACCTTTTGTGCTTAGTGAATGAGACACTTCATTACACTCCACTGACTGACTTCCAATTCCGGACTTTTTTGAAAATGTAAAATATAGGCCTACGAGATGTTTTTTGGGGACGTAATTTGCGTTGGTCCTTCACTATTAAATTTTTGAGACTGACGAGGCACTAAATACTGTGGAATTATTTTCTCCTTACTGTGAAGTTTGGCATCTTAAACAAGTGTCGGGAAATCTTGCAGCTCGACTCTGCAGCCTCCAATGTTTAAGCGAACTGCTGAAACCATAATGTTTAAAGATTAAATCGTAGGCTAATCAAACCAAAGAAAAATACAGCCTTTCCAGAACGTTGTCTGCCGAAGCCTGTTTAACCTACAAAAGGCTTAATAGCAAAGGTCTTGCTGTGGCTTCAACTTTTTCACCTGATCACCTTTCAATAGGCAAATATCATTATCACTACTACAAAAGGCCTAGTATTAGTAGTAGACAAGTAACCTAGTTACCTAGTAGTAGGACAGCCAAATAGTTTCATCAGTGGCCTACGCCGAGCCTCCCCGGGACTAGACAGTAGCGGAGGCTGTATTTATTTATTTAGGCCTATCTAGTGCAACAACTTATTCCTTTACATATACTCAAACACAGCACAAGAAAGGGTTCAACAACAGGCAATCACAGCAGCTTGGTGAAGTTCTAAATCACATCGGTGTCAGACCTATGGGCCTACTCCCCTCCCTTTTTTTCTTCCTCGGATCTGCATCACTCATTATTGACCTTTAGCACTCCCAGTTGACGGAAATCTGTCGTAGCGATGGAAAACTTTAATCCATGCAAGATGTTTGAACATTGCCGGCAGATTGCTGCCTATGCGCTGTGCGCTTGCGTGAGAGGGGTGTGTGTGTGGAGGTGTGTGTTGCCGGAACGTTGCCGGAAATCATCGTGAGTTGTCGTTAGCATAAATATTGAAGAAAGCAATGACGATTTCCGTTATCACAGCTGCAACTAATTTTGTGATGAGCGTTGCTGAAAGATGCTGGCGGGCAGTCGGTCGGTCCTGCCTGATTATGCCACCACAAGCCTTGCGCCGACCCCTACCCCCCCAAAAAAATAAATTCTCAATGGATTTACACGTTTCACAAAAATGACATTTTCAGTGGGAAAAATTCGGAATTCTGCGGATCTGCGGAAAATTCTCATCCCTGCAACCCTAGTTACTCTTTAGTCTTGCCCTTATTACTCTGTCTGCCGATCGATCAACCCCTGCCTGTCCCTCGACTTCAAATTCGTCTAGCATTTTGGATTTGTTTGCCAGTCTACGTTCCCCACTCTCCCCTGCACACACATCCCTAAGTACCTGCATCCTGACATCACCCAATCTGGATGTAAATTTCCTCCAAATAAATCTGAAGGTCTGCACTTTGAGCTCATCTTCATTAATTAATTTATTTCATCATCAGTATACTATGGAGGACTCAAAAAAATCACCCACAAAATTTTTATGTCCATATCTGGGCTGGATTTGGGGGGGGGGGGGGGGGGGGGGGGGGGGTCCTGGGTTCAATGAAGGAAAAAAAAAGTCAGACTGAAACTCGACATTCCACACTATCCCTGAAAATGTCATGCAACTCGAAAGAAAAGTTAAAAATAATGTTTGTCATGTTTATTCTGTTGCACTTGTTTTTACAGTAAAATTCGAGCCACGCTACCTGTTAAAAGCCTCGATATCTCAGAAACTAATGCAGATACAAGCCTGGAATTTTACACACTATTTATTGGGAATAGTGACTTTATTCAAAAACTATGAAGCAAATCTGAGACGGTCAGTTGGGAACTTTTTTTTTTATTCTGGTGATAATTCATTTTCATGAATTTCTAAAGTAAAGTCATGATTTTCAGACACACTGCAGTCGGATCAAGTCCCGTTTTGTGCTGCAGCTTCTCACATACGTCTATCTGACCCAAAGACTCTGTGACAAATCATCAGTGTGCAGTGAAAAGAAACAATCTTCCTCCTCAGGACATTGATGATGAACCTAAAACCTCTGCTTCAGTCTCACTATTAGAGAATGTGTCTTACTGAGCCCTTACAGAAAAAACATGAATTTCCCATGCATTTCACGTGATCACATGTTACCACATGTGGTAACATGCGGAATACATGGTATTAGATTTTGTAACGTGTTAACATGTAGAGCACATGTGGAAAACATTCCCACATGTGATTCACATAAAATTGGGCCAAAACCACGTTTCCCATGTGCAAATCACATTTTCCACATATTTCACATGTGAGAAATCACATGTGAAGTTCATGTGTTTTTTCTGTAAGGGAGGAGCAGGTCATGTGACTCTCAGAGAGATGATCTTACCACAGTTTCTCCAGCTTACAGTGAGGATTCTCCAGTACAGCACAGAGACGCTTCACTCCTGAGTCTCCCAGATTATTCTCAGACAGAGACAGTTCTCTCAGGTGTGAGGGGTTTGATCTCAGAGCTGAACTCAGGGCAGCACAGCCTTCATCTGAGACACCACAACCACACAACCTGCAGAGACACAATGACACACACTTCATCAACAGATTTTCATCTTGGTTTAATTCTTACTTTAAAGATGAGTGTAAAATTAATTTTATTATTCAGAATGTCATGAGGATTTAATATCACCTGTTTATTCTCATTAAGGCCACACCAATTCAATTAGTTGGTTCTCAGAATCACTGCTTGAAGAAAATGCGAAATGAAAAAGATAAAATAAAATCAAAATCAAACTCCCGCCAAAAGAAAAGGTCACATGATGAGGTCACGTGACTTCGAAAACCAATCAAATCACCCCTTTCACTTTCGATAAAGACTTGTGGAAGAAACATGCCTGTGGAGGGGAGTCCTGCAAAGCCTGTGTTTGTGATTGTTAGGGTATTCAGTGAACAGAAGCGTAAAATCTTTGACAGGTGTGTTGAAATTCTGTTTACTGGTTTGCCTGTATTGTTTGGTCTATTTCCACCGCTAATTTTACCATCAGAGCATTTTTTAAATTTTATTTTTATTTCGCCCGCTCGCTTCATATTTTTCCTGAAAAAATCCGAGAACCAACTAATGAAATTGGTGTGGCCTAACAGCGTAATCAATAATGATAATACTGAGTGTTATATTGAGTTTCTCTCCTCTGCTGTGTGTGATATTAAACCATCAGCAGCTGAAGGTGAACAGAGAACAGCAGAGAGACCATGAACTTTAATCAGAGAGAGAGAGAGAGAGAGAGAGAGAGAGAGAGAGAGAGAGACACTGAATCTCAGATGGTTCTCTATTAGACTTATAGTGCACTACACAGGGGCAATAAACTTGTTTCTCCAGAGTCTACAGAGTGCATTTATAGAACACTATAGATTTATATAATTGTAGAATCAGAGAAGTAAACAATGATTATTCCATATAAATCCTACAAACATTCAGCCACTCGTTCTTGAGACAGCGTGCGAACAAGAATTTCAGAAAAAATGGACAGAAAACCTGAAAACATACCGGTTTCACCTCTCAGTGTTGGAGGAATAAAAATGTCAGTGTAATTTATGACGATGTTCGTTTGTCTAATTAGTTTTTCATCCCTCAAAAAAGAGGGAGCACATATGAACAGTGCTGTAATTTCAACACCAGTCACCCAATCTGGATGCAAGTTTCCTCAAAATAAAGCTGAAGGTCTGCACTTTGAGCTCATCTTCATTATTTAATTTCATCAACAATAAACTGTGGAGGACAATAACAATAAAAACAAAACAAAAAAACCACCACCACAATAATTATATCCATGTCAGGGTTGGATTTTGGGGGGGTCCTGGGTTTAACTTTTTTTTTTTTGGGGGGGGGGGGGGGGGGGGGGGTCACATTGAAACTTGACATTCCACACTGTCCCTGAAAATTTCATGCAACTCGAAAGAAAAGTTAAAAATAATGACGAATTGATCTTCGTAATGTTTTTCTGTTGCAATTGTTTTTACAGTAAAATTTGAGCCACGCTGCCTGTTAAAAGCCACGATATCTCAGAAACTAATTGTGGCAGCGGGGGCGTGGCCAAGCGCCGGTCTGTGACAGGAGGGCAAAGTCGGGGAAGGTAAGTGGCAGAATCGCTTCACCTGAGGGTAATTAACCTGTGTTTGTGTGTGTTTTCCCCAGTAAACCGCCCTCTACTTAAGGAGGGAGAGGGAGAGCGGAAGGGAGCTCTCTCCCCAGCCAGACGACTTGTGTGTGTGTGTGTGTGTGTGTGTGCGCGCGCGCGCGCGCGCGTGGCTGAGAGAGTGGTGTATGCGTCTGAAAAGAGCAAATAAAAAGTCATTGAATTTTACTCTGTCCTGCCGTCCTCTGTGCTCCACCCACACGCGATTCTCGCTACAGTGGTGCTGAAACCCGGGATAAGGTGGAGCATCAGTCCTGCAGCCCCATGGAATCCTCCCCGTTCGCGGACTTGGTCCACGCCCTCGCCACGGCTCAGCAGAGCCAGCACCAGGCACTCGTCATGCTCCGGAAGGAGCAGGAGCGCCGCTTCGAAGCCCTGGTGCTGGCTCAGAAGGAAGATCGAGAGGCGTTCTGGCGTCTCCTCGCGTCGGCGGGGTCCACCAGCGCCCCGGCCGCGGGCCCGTCTCCCCTCATCTTAACCAAGATGGGCCCGCAGGACGACCCCGAGGCTTTCATCACGTTGTTCGAGCAGGTCGCCGAAGCCTCGGGGTGGCCGATGGAGCAGCGCGCGGCGCGCCTCCTCCCCCTCCTGACGGGAGAGGCACAGCTAGCCGCACTACAGCTCCCCGCCAATCGCCGGCTGGCCTACGCCGACCTTCGCCGGGCTGTCCTCCAGCGCGTGGGGCGCACGCCGGAGCAGCAGCGCCAGCGCTTCCGCGCGCTGCGGATGGAGGAAGTCAGCAGCCCGTTTGCGTTCGGCCAGCAGCTCCGGGACGCCTGCTGGCAGTGGCTGAAGGCCGAAGATCGCGACGCCGAGGGAATCATCGACCAGGTGGCGCTGGAACAGTTCATCGCCCGCTTGCCAGCCGGAACCGCGGAGTGGGTCCAGTGCCACCGCCCGGCGTTGCTGGATCAGGCCGTAGGACTGGTGGAGGATCATCTGGCGGCTGTTCCGGTGGCAGGACAACCAACGACATCGTCTTCTCTCTCCTCTTCTCTCTCTCTTTCTCCCCCCCCCCTCCTCCCGTGTCCCGTCCTCGCCCCATTCCCCCACCACGGAGGCGGGAGCCGGCTCCACCCCAGCCGGCCTGCCGCACCCGTGGTGCCCTCCCGTTTCTCCCTTCTGTGTCTGTCTCTCCCCCCCCTCAGGTGAGTGAGCCTCAGAACACAGCTGCAGAGGGAAGGCCCGGGCCGGTTTGCTGGCGCTGCGGGGAACCGGTCCACCTGCAGCAACAGTGTGCAGCGATGGAGGGAGCGGTGGTGCAGATCCCCGACGCGCCAGAGGCTGCCCTCGATCGGGCCGGAGCGTATCGCATACCGGTAAGTGTACAAGGGGCTACATATCAGGCGTTGGTGGATTCAGGCTGCAATCAGACCTCGATCCGCCAAAGCCTGGTGCAAGACGAGGCATTGGGGGAGCACAAGGGGTGAAGGTGTTGTGTGTGCACGGGGATATTCACAGCTACCCGTTGGTGTCGGTCCACATACATTTCAGAGGGGAAAAATCAATAGTGAAGGCGGCGGATGCCGTGAATGCCAGTTAGTAAATCCAGCGGCCATTCCAAAAGCGCCCTTGCGCCCCCTACCATTAATCGAGACCCCGTTCGAAAGAATTGGGATGAATCTCGTCGGGCCATTAGATCGGTCAACACGAGGGTACCACTTTATATTGGTTCTGGTGGACTATGCAACGCGATACCCGGAAGCGGTGCCTCTTTGCAATATCTCAGCACGCAGTATTGCAGAGGCCCTCTTCCACGTCATCTCCCGGGTTGGAATCCCGAAAGAGATTCTGACTGACCAAGGCACCTCGTTTATGTCACGAACACTGAGCGAACTGTATGGGCTACTGGGTATTAAGCCGATCCGCACCAGCGTTTATCACCCACAGACGGACGGTTTAGTTAAACGGTTCAATCGCACCCTCAAGAATATTATCAAAAAATTCGTAAGTGAGGACGCACGTAACTGGGATAAGTGGCTCGAACCCTTGCTGTTTGCAGTGCGAGAGGTCCCCCAAGCCTCCACGGGGTTCTCCCCGTTTGAATTATTATATGGGCGTAAGCCGCGCGGCATCTTAGATGTACTGCGGGAAAACTGGGAAGAGGGACCTTCACAGAGCAAAAACAAGATTCAGTACGTTATGGATCTGCGCGCAAAACTCCACACGCTCACCCACCTAACTCGGGAGAATTTGCGGCAGGCCCAGGAACGGCAAACCCGCCTGTACAACAAGGGCACGCGCCTTAGAGAGTTCACTCCGGGAGATAAGGTACTCGTCCTGTTGCCCACGTCAAGCTCCAAATTAATCGCCAAGTGGCAAGGACCCTTTGAGGTCACACGGCAAGTCGGGGACGTCGACTATGAGGTTAGGCGAATGGACAGGGAGGGGGCGCTACAGATCTATCACCTCAATCTGCTAAAACTCTGGAACGAGGAGGTCCCTGTGGCGTTGGTGTCGGTAGTTCCGGAGAAGGCGGAGCTGGGGCCGGAGGTCCAAAAAGGGACATTGGCATCTCGTACCTCTCCGGTCCCCTGTGGAGACCACCTCTCCCCAACCCAACTCACGGAGGTCGCCCAGTTGCAGGCCGAGTTTTCGGATGTGTTCTCGCCCCTGCCCGGTCGCACTAACCTCATAGAACACCACATAGAGACGCCCCCGGGGGTGGTAGTGCGTAGCCGTCCTTATAGATTACCCGAACACAAAAAAAAGGTGGTTCGGGAAGAACTTCAGGCCATGCTCGAAATGGGCATCGTCGAGGAGTCCCACAGTGACTGGAGCAGCCCGGTGGTCTTGGTTCCTAAGGCCGACGGCTCGGTCCGGTTCTGTGTGGACTATAGAAAAGTCAACGCGGTGTCTAAATTCGATGCGTACCCAATGCCTCGTATTGATGAGCTGCTCGATCGACTAGGCACGGCTCGCTTTTACTCGACACTGGATTTGACGAAGGGATATTGGCAGATCCCCTTGACTCCATTATCCCGGGAAAAAACGGCCTTTTCCACACCGTTCGGTTTACACCAGTTCGTCACACTTCCGTTTGGGCCGTTTGGGGCGCCCGCTACGTTTCAGCGGCTGATGGACCGGGTCCTCTGGCCCCACGCCACTTACGCGGCCGCTTACCTTGACGACATCATTATTTATAGTAATGACTGGCAGCGGCACCTGCAACACCTGAGGGCCATCCTTAGGTCGCTGAGGCGGGCGGGGCTCACTGCCAACCGGAAGAAGTGTGCGATTGGGCGGGTGGAAGTACGGTATCTGGGCTTCCACTTGGGTAACGGGCAGGTGCATCCCCAAATTAATAAGACAGCAGCGATTGCGGCCTGCCCGAGGCCCAAGACCAAAAAGGGGGTGAGACAGTTCCTGGGGCTGGCTGGCTACTATCGTAGGTTTATACCTAATTATTCGGATGTCACCAGCCCGCTGACTGACCTCACTAAAAAGGGGGCACCAGATCCGGTCCAGTGGACGGAGCAGTGCCAGCGGGCTTTCTCTGAGGTAAAGGCTGCACTGTGTGGGGGGCCACTTTTACACTCCCCTGACTTCTCTCTCCCTTTTATGTTGCAGACGGATGCGTCGGACAGAGGGCTGGGGGCCGTTTTGTCCCAGCAGGTGGAGGGGGAGGATCGCCCCATCCTGTACATTAGTCAGAAGCTGTCAGTGCATGAGGGGCGCTACAGCACCATAGAGAAGGAGTGCCTGGCAATCAAGTGGGCGGTCCTCGCCCTCCGTTACTACCTGCTGGGGCACTCTTTCACCCTCTGTTCGGACCACGCCCCCCTCCAGTGGCTCCACCGCATGAAGGATGCCAACGCGCGGATCACCCGTTGGTATCTGGCACTCCAACCCTTCAACTTCAAGGTGGTCCACAGGCCGGGGGCGCAGATGGTCGTGGCGGACTTCCTCTCCCGTCGGGGGGGGGTCGGCTGCGGGCCGGACGGGTGCCCGGCCTGAGTCGGGCGGTGGGGGTATGTGGCGGCGGGGGCGTGGTCAAGCGCCGGTCTGTGACAGGAGGGCGGAGTCAGGGAAGGTAAGTGGCAGAATCACTTCACCTGAGGGTAATTAACCTGTGTTTATGTGTGTTTTCCCCAGTAAACCGCCCTCTACTTAAGGAGGGAGAGGGAGAGCGGAAGGGAGCTCTCTCCCCAGCCAGACGACTTGTGTGTGTGTGTGCACGTGGCTGAGAGAGTGGTGTATGCGTCTGAAAAGAGCAAATAAAGTCATTGAATTTTACTCTGTCCTGCCGTCCTCTGTGCTCCACCCACACGCGATTCTCGCTACACTAATGCAGATACAAGCCTGGAATTTTACACACTATTTATTTGGAACAGTGACTTTATTCAAAAAGTATGAAGCAAATCTGAGATGGTCAGATGGGAACTTTTTTATAATCTAGAGAAAATTCATTTTCATTAATTTCTAATATAAAGTAATAAATTTCAGACACACTGCAGTCGGATCAAGTCCCGTTTTGTGCTGCAGCTTCTCCCATACGTCCATCTGACCCAAAGACTCTGTGACAAATCATCAGTGTGCAGTGAACAGAAACAATCTTCCTCCTCAGGACATTGATGATGAACCTAAAACCTCTGCTTCAGTCTCACTATTAGAGAATGTGTCTTACTGAGGAGCAGGTCATGTGACTCTCAGAGAGATGATCTTACCCCAGTGTCTCCAGTTTACAGTGAGGATTCTCCAGTACAGCACAGAGACGCTTCACTCCTGAGTCTCCCAGATTATTATTAGTCAGATTCAGGTCTCTCAGGTGTGAGGGGTTTGATCTCAGAGCTGAACTCAGAGCAGCACAGCCTTCATCTGAGACACCACAACCCCACAACCTGCAGAGACACAATGACACACACTTCATCAACAGATTTTCATCTTGGTGTAATAGTGGTTGTGAAGATGATGTCTCTCATGTTGGACTGTCTCTATTCTCTTCACCAATCACAAGCTATTATTAAAGGTCCCATGGCATGAAATTTTTACTTTCTGAGGTTTTTTAACGTTAAAATGAGTTCCTCTGACCTTCTTAAGTCACCCCAGTGGCTAGAAATTTCATAATGTGTAAACCAAACTATGCCCAACATTTGAGAATGGCGCGTCAAAACGGCGTGTTGATAAGCTCTGCCCTTTACTACGTCAGCAAGGGAGATGATCCCCACGCCCCCCCTCTGGATTCCCACCCACCGTATGGATTGCCCACCCAGTTGTAGTGAGGAGACCATAGAGGACACAACAACATGGCACCACCTAAGCGAGCAAAACATGGAAATTGCGCTGTACATGGATGTGACAACACAGAAAGGAGTCTGTTTTTACTGCCGACGGGAGAGCCCCTGAAGACGCAGTGGCTTAATTTTATTTACTCCAATAATACGCCGTCAAGTCTACCTAAGACGGTGTATGTTTGTCGGAACCATTTTCCTGATGAATGTTTCCACAACTTGGGACAGTACAGGGCAGGTTTTGCACATCAACTGTCACTGAAGCCTGGGTCCGTACCAAGCATCCCTGCCGCATCAGCAACAAACAGCAAACAAGTAAGTGTATAACTGTTAAGTCGTTTTGCCGTGTTTTAAAATCGGTGCGTTTGCAATGGCTACATTAGCTGTGCAGCTAACTGCTTCCTGCAGTTAGCCAGGTACTCTACGCTACCTCTGTTATTATAGCCAATCAAAACAGTTTTTACAAAGACACCCACATTCTTTTTTTTAAGTCACTCATTCATTTTATTTGTTTGTTTGTTCAGTAAAAACCCAAACATTTGTTGAACTTATTTTATTTCCTCACGTCACACCTTAATGACGTCAGAGCGCAGTATTTTTCCCTGATTCTGGGCCGGGGTGTCGTGAGTGGCAGAGCAGCTCCATCGCTGCGATCCATTGAAAGTCAGCCCTAGATCCAATCTTTTGTCGGGAGCCGAGGTCGCGTGGGCGGCCCTCCAGCGGCACCGGCCGCCCGTGGAGGCAGCGGTTCTCCCAGGGGTGAGTTGGAGGGAGGAAACGGCAAAGTCCCCACTCCTCCATGGTAAAACTGCTCAGTTTTACCATGGGCCTCAGGCTGAAAAAAACCCGACAAAGTCCCAGTTTTACCATGGGCTCGAGTTGTACCATTTTTTTTTTTTTAGACAGGGCGGACGGACCAGGGCATTCGCCCGCCTGGCCGTGCCCGACGAGGAGCGCTCTCGGCCGGCTTGGGAGGCAGACGGCAGCCCCTCCCCCTATGGCACGCCCCCACCCTCTACCCTTCCCCGCCTCCATGCTTCTCATTAGCAAAACGACGCACTGGGAAAAGGGCTGAAATGGGGCTTTCTTCCAAGAGGCTATATCTATGTTCCGAGGGTTCATTTCGAGAAATGCTGCGGATATAACATCCGGAAGCCTCCACGATCCCATTTAAAGCATCAACAAACCACCATGCCATGGGTCCTTTAATAAAGAATCAAACATTACCACTGTTACTGACATTAAATTTACTCAAGGTGCAAATGATTCAGTAAAAAGTCAATAATTTAAAGGTTTTAGTGAAGAGTCAGGTTTTGTAGAATTTATCTCTGCTTGACTGGATTTTTAATGATCACATTTAATTGTAAAAACTTTTTAATTATTTCTTTAAAGTAAAAGTGATTCTGAGGAGAAATGATCACTTCCTGACTAAAATATTTGTTCTGCATGTTTTACTTTTACAGAAAGTCTTAACTGATAACACTGTAGTGTAGGTCCATGCCAAATAACTAGATGGTGGTTGCAGCACCAGATTGATTTTCTTTGTGAGAGCTTTTGGCAGGGGCAGCACGGTGGTGTAGTGGTTAGTGCTGTCGCCTCACAGCAAGAAGGTCCTGGGTTCGAGCCCCGGGGCCAGCGAGGGCCTTTCTGTGTGGAGTTTGCATGTTCTCCCCGTGTCTGCGTGGGTTTCCTCCGGGTGCTCCGGTTTCCCCCACAGTCCAAAGACATGCAGGTTAGGTTAACTGGTGACTCTAAATTGACCGTAGGTGTGAATGTGAGTGTGAATGGTTGTCTGTGTCTATGTGTCAGCCCTGTGATGACCTGGCGATTTGTCCAGGGTGTACCCCGCCTTTCGCCCATAGTCAGCTGGGATAGGCTCCAGCTTGCCTGCGACCCTGTAGAAGGATAAAGCGGCTAGAGATAATGAGATGAGATGAGCTTTTGGCAATAGATACTGGTGAAATATGAACTGATAAATTTCGGGGTCGTATTCTGTGTATTTAATGAACTAGGTCATTTTGAAATTACTGAAATTAGACCAGAATGTACCCCCTAAATCCTCACCAGGTATTTTAAATGCATTTTTCTCAGGTTCTGGGCTACACAGAGGTTTGAAATTTGGCAAATTAACTCTATGTTATTAATCTGGAAGGAACATATAGAGCCTTCCATCTAGAAAATCCTGCCCATTGGTACTTCCTAAAATGCCATAACTTAAAAAAAAAAAAAAAAAAAAAAAACACGCACTCATGAGTGGGGTTTAGGGCCCTAAAATACTAGAAAACAAATGTATTCATCTCCTATCACTACCTGGTCTTATTATAAACCAGATTGCCTGGTCACTCATAATGGGAGCTCTCTAGATAGAATATTTCCAGAAATATAGCAGATTCAATTACATACCCCACAAAAATCATCATATCTTTAAGATCCTGAATGGAAATGAAGCACAGGCCTGCAACTTGGTAGTTTCATTAATTCAATCACTACAAACATGGTGTCATCTTCTTGTTATTTGTGTATCATTCTCTTTTTTTTCCAATCCCAAATCATCCATTTTTAATGCCCTTGAATTTGTTG
Source organism: Neoarius graeffei (assembly GCF_027579695.1). Taxonomy (NCBI): domain Eukaryota; kingdom Metazoa; phylum Chordata; class Actinopteri; order Siluriformes; family Ariidae; genus Neoarius; species Neoarius graeffei. The sequence goes on along the minus strand of NC_083590.1, from coordinate 15,670,193 downwards.
TTTTTGCTGTTACATGTATTCTATACAGTTCACAAATAACTATATACTTGACCAGGAAAAAGTAATTTAAGATCACAGATGCAGGACTCTCCTATTCATATGTTTCTCCTGACTGATATTGGTTGTATTGTCTGTTTACAGCTGCATTTCTGAAAGAGACTTATCAGTATTTATAATTTTCCATAGATCATGTATACACCAGTATTATAAATTATATACATGCATTTTAAATCACTTTTTATTTGATGATATTTCCTGTCTGTTTTCATCTATACACACAACAAATTCAAGGGCATTAAAAATGGATGATCTGGGATTGAAAAAAGAGAATGATGCACAAATAACAAGAAGATGACACTTCATGTTTGTCATGATTGAATTAATGAAACTACCAAGTTGCAGACCTGTGCTACCTGTGCTTCATTTCCATTCAGGATCTTAAAGATATGATACTTTTGTGGGGTACGTAATAGAATCTGCTATATTTCTGGAAATATTCTATCTTGAGAGCTCCCATTATATAAGTGACCAGGCAATCTGGTTTATAATAAGACCAGGTAGTGTTAGGAGATGAATACATTTGTTTTCTAGAATTTTAGGGCCCTAAACCCCACTCACTCATGCGTTTTTCTTAATTTTTAGCATTTTTAGGAAGTACCTATGGCCAGGATTTTCTAGATAGACGGCTCTGTGTTTACCTACCAAATTACCAACAAGTACACTGCAAAAAATGACATCTTAGCAAGTGAAAATATCTTGAAAATAGTTGAAACGATCTAGCATTTCTTATTAGAAGAAAACAAGACACCAATTTTGAGATTATTAAACATAGTTCTCGATTGCAACCGACTTATTCTAAGATGTCTTACCAAGTGTAATTATCTTACTGCACTGGCAGATTATTTCACTTGATTACAGTCTAAATGTTCTCAAATTTATTATGTTTTTCCTTATATTAGGATCAGGGCTTTGAACCGGAATTTTTTTCCTATTGGTTCGTTCCGAACAGAAACGGAATTTTAACGTTTCCGGTTTTGGGTTCCACCATTAAATAGACGTTCCCGAACCGGTTAGAACAAAAAAATTTCGTTCCCAGAACGGTTAATTACGTTCCCTGTCAGCTGTTTAACAAATGGCTATAAAATTATGTCTCTGTCTCATCCAGCTTAAGCCAAATGTAGGCTAATTCTATTACAACCTTCATTAAATAAGACAAGAAATAATTCAAAACAATTATTATTTCAAATGTTGGTGATTTGGATTCTCAGTACGTCTTCCCATCTACACAAACAGAAAAAGTACCAAAAATGAAAGATAATTCGTTTAGTGTGTTACCAAAGGCTAGTCAGGCCCTATAGAGGGCTACCGCATGACGTCACCGCGCCGCGAGATTTTGTTAGGCGCCATATTGGAAGTACACATCTATGCAAGTACATACATTCATAACAAACTCCACCTGAAATGTAGCCAGGGCCGGTTCTGCCCTAATCTGGACCCGGGTGCAACATCGCGCAACCCCCCCCCCCCCCCAAAAAAAAAACAGTCTAAATCAGGACAACCATCACATAACTATAACTATAAACATTTTATATCAACTATTTTAACTAAATGGGCTATAATAAATCAGCCTGCAGGCAGCCACGGCGGGCTACCTCAGAAAAGTAACCATTCAATGACGCAACTGAAAGCCTGCAGCCACGGCGGGCTGCCTCAGAAAACTAACCATTTGTCCTACCTTAAAACTCGTTTTGCATTTTCTGCCTCCTTTTTTGTATTTTCGACCCTCCGTTTATTTTCTTTCCTTTTCTGAAAACCCGATTTGTGTCCAGACATTTTGTTCTGCTACCAACGAACTAACTCGTCAGGTCTCGTCTCTCGAGCCCGCGATGATTCCCATGGGAAGGACAACAACTGATACATTTTTACAAACAGCCAATAAACAGCTAATAGGGAGGTTACAACATTCAGGCTCTTCTTTGCTCAGACACTCAGCAATGGAGACGTGATGGCAGTCCACCTTCCCGCTCTCTCCATTCAATCAGCGAACGTCACACAGGAAGTGAACCCCAGCGGGTCATAGAAACTTGCGCAGGAGAAGAATGACTATTTGTAGGCTACAGAAACTTTGAGGAACGAAATAAAAACTGGTATTAACCGGTTACCATTATTTTTAACAAGCGTTTCTGTTCCGGAACATAAAAAATAATAAAGTTTCTGGTTTCGTTTCTGTTCCATGTGAAATAGAAAAAGTTCCCGGTTTTCGTTTTCGTTCCTTGAACCGGTTCAAAGCCCTGATTAGGATGGCTAGTTTTTGCAGTGTAGGGAGTTAATTTACCAAATTTCAAACCTCTGTGTAGCCTAGAAGCTGAGAAAAATGCATGTAAAATCCCAAAAATCCCTGGTGAGGATTTAAGGGGTACACTCTCGTCTAATTTAGTCATTTTTCAAAATGGCATAAACTTAAAAAAAAAAAAACATCTGGGTCTAGAAAGCTGAAATTTTTAAAACTTTAGATTTACATATGTTTTCATCAGTAAATTCCACCATTAAAATAAAAATATTGCTGCAACCAATTTTCAAAATATCGGGTGTTTTTGGCCTGGACTTACCCTGTATACACCTATTAACTGCTGCTTTAGTGAGTTATTGTGACTCTCAGAGAGATGATCTTACTTCAGTGTCTCCACTTTACAGTGAGGATTCTCCAGTACAGCACAGAGACGCTTCACTCCTGAGTCTTCTAGTTTATTCCCAGACAGATCCAGTGTCTTCACAGTCAGATGCAGTTCTCTCAGACTGGAGGTTTCTGAGTTGAGCACTGAGACCAGAGCTTTAGCGCTGCTCCATTCAATTGCATCACAACTGATCCTGAAGGAAATAAGATAATACATAATAAACTCACACATTATCAAACAGGTCCTCAAACCTTTCACTGCACCATTTCATTTTCATAAATGACAAAAGTACAAACTCCGAGTCGACAATACACTGAAATGCTGTAACAGTAATTCACAGTTCGAGCTGTTCGGATTTGAGTTTTCTGCTGCGCACGTCATCACTGACACATGGGATAAACACGCAACATCAAATCTGATCACCAAATCAGGAAATAAGAGTCTGATCTAAAATATTTAGAAGAGGAGAAAGGAAAAGAGTTTCAAAAGTCTGGCTTAGATGAAGCAGGCAGAGTTCGAGGCAGAGACATATTTATCTGAACAGATCAGACATTTGATTTGTTCTCTAATTAGTGAGCGACTGAAATGATCACAGCCCAGTGCTGAAGGAGTTTTATGGAGATACTCATGATGAGCTCGTTGGCCAACAGTCAGGGCGTTTACATGCACATAGAGAAAATCGAATTTCTGCCGTTGCTCGACTGAAATCGAAGCTCTAAATGGCATGTAAACACCTTAGCTCGGCTGAAATTGAACCAAACTTGATTTCTCGCAATCGAGCTACACGACCTAGATTATGCAATTTTTGCCGAGCTACTTAGTGCATGTAAACCCTATCGCGCTACATAGTCGAGCCGCTTACTTCAGCACTGCCCCTTCCGGAAGTGACGAATGACGAGACCACAAGCGGGAAACACAACAGCCTCGGTCGGCATGACAACGGCATTAATCTTTTCTATTTGTGGCATTGTTTGCACTGTTAAAATTTAGCTCACTTACTGTATCACCAAATACATCTGTACAGCTGTTGCATAGCTGTGAATTGTGTACATAAACAAGTCACTGTATTTGTGTGTGTGTGTGTGTGTGTGTGTGTATATATATATATATATATATATATATATATATATATATATATATATATATATAAAAAAAATCAGGGATGTGAGTTGGGGCTGGTGAAATTATCTGAAAATTTTAGCCGGGGGTCTGGGGGCCGCAGGCCCCCAGCTGGTCCAGGGCAGCGGCCTGGTGGGGGGACAAGGGGGGAAGCCCCCCGAAGCTCCTGGGTTCTGGGGTTTTCTGACTTAAAAATTGTACTAAAATGGCAAGCAAACACACAAGAAAAAACTTGTCATGATTAACAAATTCAAGCCAATATAATGGTCAACATGCAACTCTGACACACACACACACTCGCTCACTCTCACACACACACTCTCTCGTGCACACACACACTCTCTCGCTCACTCACTCTCGCTCACACACACTCTCTCTCTCTCTCTCACACACACCCCAAAGAACCAGCACGAGCAGGGCCCGCTAGCCCCGCGCCTTGTGACGTAATTCGCCCCGAGGCGAGCCGCGGTTTTTCTCCAACCATTCCCAGCGGAACTTTTTTTTTTTCACTATTCTGTCGATTTCTTTAAATCGATTTGCATCTTTATGCCTCGATCACGGAGGCTGCCATCTTTCAACTCTTTGTTTGAAGCGAGCTTACGTACAGCTATCTAACAAGCGCGTTCATTGGTTGTTACAGAGCGATGAGCCAATCACGTACCTCGTTTCATCTCATTGACGTAATTACGTCATTTACGCAATTACGTCATTGAGATGAAACGAGGTACGTGATTGGCTCATCGCTCTGTAACAACCAATGAACGCGCTTGTTAGATAGCTGTACGTAAGCTCGCTTCAAACAAAGAGTTGAAAGATGGCAGCCTCCGTGATCGAGGCGTAAAGATGCAAATCTGAGGCTGCCATCTTTCAAACAAAGTCGGAACGAATAGGATACGAATGTGGATGAGGGAAAAATCAGAAAAAAAAATTTTCAAGTTTTGAGGTGAAAAAAAGGGCGGCACGGTGGTGTAGTGGTTAGCGCTGTCGCCTCACAGCAAGAAGGTCCTGGGTTCGAGCCCCGGGGCCGGCGAGGGCCTTTCTGTGTGGAGTTTGCATGTTCTCCCCGTGTCCGCGTGGGTTTCCTCCGGGTGCTCCGGTTTCCCCCAGTCCAAAGACATGCAGGTTAAGTTAACTGGTGACTCTAAATTGACCGTAGGTGTGAATGTGAGTGTGAATGGTTGTCTGTGTCTATGTGTCAGCCCTGTGATGACCTGGCGACTTGTCCAGGGTGTACCCCACCTTTCGCCCGTAGTCAGCTGGGATAGGCTCCAGCTTGCCTGCAACCCTGTAGAAGGATAAAGCGGCTAGAGATAATGAGATGAGATAATGAGGTGAAAAAAGCGGAATTCCGCGAATTCGCGGAAAAATCACATCCCTGTTTATGTCACGAACACTGAGCGAACTGTATGGGCTATTAGGTATCAAGCCGATCCGTACCAGCATTTATCACCCACAAACGGACAGTTTAGTTGAACGGTTCAATCGCACCCTCAAGAATATAATCAAAAAATTCGTAAGTGAGGACGCACGTAACAGGGATAAATGGCTCAAACCCTTGTTATTTGCAGTGCGAGAGGTCCCCCAAGCCTCCACGGGGTTCTCCCCATTTGAACTGTTATACGGGCGTAAGCCGCGCGGCATTTTAGATGTGCTGCGAGAAAATTGGGAGGAGGGACCTTCACAGAGTAAAAATGAAATTCAGTACGTTATGGACCTGCGCGCAAAACTCCACACGCTCACCCACCTAACTCAAGAGAATTTGCGGCAGGCCCAGGAACGGCAAGCCCGCCTGTACAACAAGGGCACGCGCCTTAGAGAGTTCACTCCGGGAGATAAGGTACTCATACTGTTGCCCACGTCGAGCTCCAAATTAATCGCCAAGTGGCAAGGACCCTTTGAGGTCACACGGCGAGTCGGGGACATCGACTATGAGGTGAGGCGAACGGACGGGGGGGGGGGGCGCTACAGATCTACCACCTCAATCTGCTTAAACTCTGGAACGAGGAGGTCCCCGTGGCATTGGTGTCGGTAGTTCCGGAGAAGGCGGAGCTGGGGCCGGAGGTTCAAAAAGGGACATTGGCATCACGTCCCTCTCCGGTCCCCTGTGGTGACCACCTCTCCCCGACCCAACTCACAGAGGTCGCCCAGTTGCAGGCCGAGTTTTCGGTTGTGTTCTCGCCCCTGCCCGGTCGCACTAACCTCATAGAACACCACAGAGACGCCCCCGGGGGTGGTAGTGCGTAGCCACCCTTACAGGCTACCCGAACACAAAAAAAAGGTGGTTCGGGAAGAACTTCAGACCATGCTCGAAATGGGCATCGTCGAGGAGTCCCACAGTGACTGGAGCAGCCCGGTGGTCTTGGTACCCAAGGCCGACGGGTCGGTCCAGTTCTGTGTGGACTATAGAAAAGTCAACGCGGTGTCTAAATTCGACGCGTACCCAATGCCTCGTATTGACGAGCTGCTCGATCGACTAGGCATGGCTCGCTTTTACTCGACACTGGATTTGACGAAGGGATATTGGCAGATCCCCTTGACTCCATTATCCCGGGAGAAAATGGCCTTTTCCACACCGTTCAGCTTACACCAATTTGTCACACTTCCTTTTGGGCTGTTTGGGGCGCCCGCTACGTTTCAGCAGCTGATGGACAGGGTCCTCCGGCCCCACGCCACCTATGCGGCCGCATATCTTGATGATGTTATCATTTATAGTAATGACTGGCAGCAACACTTGCAACACCTGAGGGCCGTCCTTAGGTCGCTGAGGCGGGCGGGGCTCACTGCCAACCCGAAGAAGTGTGCGATTGGGCGGGTGGAAGTACGGTATCTGGGCTTCCACTTGGGCAACGGGCAGGTGCGTCCCCAAATTAATAAGACAGCAGCGATTGCGGCCTGCCCGAGGCCCAAGACCAAAAAGGGGGTGAGACAGTTCCTGGGGCTGGCTGGCTACTATCGTAGGTTTATACCTAATTATTCGGACGTCACCAGCCCACTGACTGACCTCACTAAAAAGGGGGCGCCAGATCCGGTCCAGTGGACGGAGCAGTGCCAGCGGGCTTTCTCTGAGGTAAAGGCTGCACTGTGTGGGGGGCCACTATTACACTCCCCTGACTTTTCTCTCCCTTTTGTGTTGCAGACCGACGCGTCGGACAGAGGGCTGGGGGCGGTGTTGTCCCAGGAGGTGGAGGGGGAGGACAGCCCCATCCTGTACTTTAGCAGGAAGCTGTCGGTGCGTGAGGGGCGCTACAGCACGATTGAGAAAGAATGCCTGGTGATCAAGTGGGCGGTCCTCGCCCTCCGTTACTACCTGCTGGGGCGCCCTTTCACCCTCTGTTCGGACCACGCGCCCCTCCAGTGGCTCCACCGCATGAAAGATGCCAACGCGCGGATCACTCGTTGGTATCTGGCACTCCAACCCTTCAATTTCAAGGTGGTCCACAGGCCGGGGGCGCAGATGGTCGTGGCAGACTTCCTCTCCCGTCAAGGGGGGGGGGGGGGGGTCGGCTGCGGGCCGGACGGCCGCCCGGCCTGAGTCGGGCGGTGGGGTATGTGGCAGCGGGGGCGTGGTCAAGCGCTGGTCTGTGACAGGAGGGCGGAGCCAGGGAAGGTGTGTGGCAGAATCACTACACCTGACGGTAATTAACCTGTGTGTTTGTGTGTCTTCCCAGTAACCGCGCCCTATTTAAGGAGGCAGAGGGAGAGCAGAGGAGAGCTCTTCCTGGGACAAGAACACAGCGTGTGTGTATTTACCAGAATAGAACTGTTGTTATACTGAAAAGTCTGGCAATAAAAGCCTATTCTTACCTGAAGCTTTGTCCTGCTGTCCTCTGTGCTCCACCCACACCTAAGAGAGCTCTGCAAACAGTTATATTCAGCTTTACTTACATTGCTTTTCTGGATGCTGCAATCACAGGCATCACCCTCACAAGAACCCGATCTGGTATCTTCTCTGTACTGGTATATTTACTCAGGTCAAACTCCTCCAGCTCCTGTGCTGAAGTCAGTAACACAAACGCCAGAGCAGACCACTGTGAAGGTGGTCCCTCTGAGTTACATGTTGATCCTGGGATTGAGATGCTGGCCTCTTCTGCCCCTCGGACCTGCTTGATCCATCCTGGTGCCCTGTGTCTGGTCGGAGTTTTATCGCCCCACTCCTGTGAAGGACGGCCCCATGAGGACAGTTGAGGGTTATACCTGTTAAAACTGTTAATATTATAGTCAGGCTGTCTGTTGTTGCCCAAATGAGGATGGGTTCCCTTTTGAGTCTGGTTCCTCTCGAGGTTTCTTCCTCATGTCGTCTGAGGGAGTTTTTCCTTGCCACCGTCGCCACAGGCTTGCTCATTGGGGATAGATTAGGGATAAAATTAGCTCATGTTTTAAGTCGTTCAAATTCTGTAAAGCTGCTTTGCGACAATGTTTATTGTTAAAAGCGCTGTACAAATAAACTTGATTGATTGATTGATTGATTGATTGATTGATTGAAGGAGAGAGTTCACTTTGTTTTCCAGATTTCAGGTAGCGTTGGATTTCCTTCACGAGAGAATTGTCACCCAGTTCATTCAGACAGTGGAACAGATTGATGGATTTTTCTGCAGAAAGATTCTCACTGATCATCATCATCATCTTAATGTACTGAACTGTTTCCTCTTTGCTCTGGGAGCTACTTCCTGTCTGTGTTACTAAGGCATGTAAAAGTTTCTGATTGGACTCCAGTGAGAGACCCAGAAGAAAGCGGAGGAACAGATCCAGATGTCCAGTCTGACTTTTTAAGGTCTGATCTATAGCACTCCTGTGTACATCTGAAATTGTCTTAAAGGATCGACTCTGATCAAGAACATTTCTCTTTTCCTTCATGAAGGTCAGATGCACATACAGAGCTGCGAGATGCTCCTGAACACTCAGATGAACAAAGCAATACACTTTACTCTGGTGAAGCCCAACCTCCTCTCTGAAGATCTGCGTACACACACCGGAGTACACTGCTGCTTCTGTCACATCAATGCCACACGCTCTCAGGTCTTCCTCATAGAAGATCAGGTTGCCTTTCTCCAGCTGCTCAAAAGCCAGTTTTCCCAGTTTGAGAAGCATTTCTTCATCACTCTCCTGCTTCTTTGAGTACTTTCCTCTGATGATGTTTGTCTGAATGTTGAGGAAGCGTGTGTACATTTGAGTCAGAGTCTTGGGGATCTCTCCACTCTCTGCTTCACCCAACATTCTCTCTAGAACAGCAGCTGAAATCCAGCAGAAGACTGGGATGTGACACATGATGTAGAGGCTTCTTAATGACTTCAGGTGTGTGATGATGTTCTCGGCCAGGCTCTGATCATTGACCCTCTTCCTGAAGTACTCCTCCTTCTGAGGGTCATTGAACCCTCGTACCTCTGTGACTCGGTGGACATACTCAGAGGGGATTTGATCAGCTGCTGCTGGTCGGGAGGTGATCCAGATGAGAGCAGAGGGAAGCAGATTCCCTTTGATCAGGTTTATCAGCAGCACATGCACCGATGCTGATTCAGTTACATCACACACTCTCACTGTGTTCTGGAAATCCAGAGGGAAACGACACTCGTCCAATCCATCAAAAATGAACAGAACCTTTTCCAACCTGGACATTTCTGTTTCTTTGGTTTCCTTGAAACAGACATGAAGGAGCTCCATCAGACTCAGTTTTTGGTCCTTCATCAGATTCAGCTCTCTGAAAGGAAGTGGAAATATGAGGGGGACGTCCTGATTTGCTTTCCCTTCAGCCCAGTCCACAATGAACTTCTGCACAGAGACTGTTTTTCCAATACCAGCCACTCCCTTTGTCACTACAGTTCTGATGGGTTCATCTTCTTCAGATAAGAGCTTAAAGATGTCGTTGCATTTGATTGGTGTTTCCTCTGTTGTTTTTCTCTTGGACACTGCCTCGATCTGTCTCACCTCATGTTCTTTATTGATGTCTCCACTGTCTCCCTCTGTGATGTAGAGCTCTGTGTAGATCTCATTCAGGAGCACTCGGTTTTCCTGCTTTATTATCACTCCATTTAAACACTGAAACTTCTTCATCAGATTTAATCTGAACTTTTTCTGGACTTCATTTCCAGCAGCAGATTCTGGGGCGTGTCTGTGTGACAGGGTGAAGTAGGAAGACATGGTGAGACATGGGCTCCAATTATTAGAGTTTAAGATCACAGTGTTTCTGACTGGTTTCCACAGAGAGTTCTTTATGATGTTCTCACTGTGCATTTGTTTTATTCTCCTGTATGTTTTCTTTTATCTAATCAGTCTCTATGAAATAACAGCAGAGAGGTTTATAATACCAGTGCGTCAGTGTCACAGTCATGGTGTTGGGTTTGATCTTACCCTGTATCTGTGATGAAGAGCTTTTTTATTCTGTCTCCTGCCTTCTGTAAATCACTGGGAACAAAACATTGTTGCTGTTAAAGACGATAACTTTCATCACTTTAATCCCACAATCTAAACTTTAGCCCTAATTTTACTACACTAATTCTTTATGAGTGCATTAACATTTAGAGAGCACAGTGCTGAATACAACACAACAAAAATATTGTGGAACTGGAGAAAAAAAAAATATATATATATATATATATATATCTGCCCCAGTTTTAATTTGAGTTTTCTAGATTTTCCTTCCTAATTGGTCAATGGGGATGTCACAGAATATCACTCCATCATGCAGAATGAACAGATAATGTGTTTTAAATGGATACTAAAGCAGATGTGTATTTTTCAGAAAGCTGGCCAGAAATGTTCACAGGTATAAAATCTGCAACTCGATCCAGAATTATACTCCACCCTGGATGATCCACCAGTCCATCATTTTAGGGGCAATTTAGTGATCAGTCGACCTACTGACATGTTTTTGGGAGGTGGGAGTTCAGGTTGAGGAAAAAGCTGATTTTCATTATTATTAATAAATAGGGGAGAGTGGGGTAAGATGAGCCAGGGGGCAAGATGAGCCACCCCCTGTTTCTAAGAAACAGTAAACAAATGTGACCATGTGACCACATTCAAAGGGGGGCGGGACCATTTACTTACACTTGTGGAGAGGAGCACCACATGTCAAACTAGGTGAGGGAGATATTTATAAAAATGTGTTTTTGTGCTTTCTAAGTCAATTCCATGTTTGTCCACAGTGAAGATGATTTAGAGAAGACAAAAGTAGAATAATATTTAGACACATTAGGGTTAAGTTAGTGGCTTTCTAAGCTATGATATGAATGCTAATAAAAATAATTTTGATTAGCCTAATCCCCTTTATTAGCATTTTTCTACAAAATGGTGGCCACGGGGTAAGATGAGCCATTAGATATGGGGCAAGTTGAGCCACTGGCTCAACTTACCCCATTGGTGGCTGAGCTTACCCAATATGGATGACACTTAAGTTTTCACATTTACTGGTCATATATGACAACAACAACAACAAATAAACAAATAAATAACATGTTAATATAAATAATGTGTTTAAAAGGTTTTTAATAAATAAAATAATGCCCTCTGTTATTACAGGTGTGCATGATGCCACACTCATACAAAAGAAAAACAGACAGGGCCGCACAATCCCGTGCAGTTTTGGAGAGAGCCGCAGAGGAAGTCAGGAAAGGCAGGCCTATTCGGGCTGTGGCGAGGGATATGCATTTGGACAGGATGACTCTGACTAGGTTCACTGAAAAGATAAAGAATGGAGAGGTAGAGACCAAGTTGGTGAAAGTGCATTACTTCATTGGCCAGATAATCAAATTGGATGTCTTCGAAATAGAGGCAAGATTTCTCAAAAGAAGCTGGTCATGCCATGGCTCTGCAAGAAAGCCAACCTTTGTCTTCAAAGAGAAAGATGAGGCTGTCCTGTCAAGACAGGATATTGTGAAAAAATTGCCCCGCCCCTTTACTGTTGGTGGGACAGCACGGAGGGAGAGGCAAATGGTGTTCCCTTGCAATTTGAATGCTTGGAACATTGAATAATGATGAAATGATTGAATGATTGATGGAATGATTGCTGCATGTTTTAGCAATGTTTTAACCTACTGAAAGAAATAAGATTTTTTGGCACTGCTCTACTGTTTTAGTAATTTCTATAATATAGTATATCTCTCATTCCCTCTCTAACCATCCCTCTTTCTATCTATCTATGCATATCTCTCTCTCTCTGTCCATCTATCTATCCCTCCCTATCCCATCTTGTTCTATCACCTCTCTCTTCATCTCCCCTTCTCTATGCAACGGCCCTATCCCCCACTTGATTGACTTGACTTGATTCATTGATTGCACTTCTAATAATAAAAGTTGTTTACTTTGTTAACCTAACATGTTTTGTGTTGGCTCAATTTACCCCACACAGTGGCTCATCTTACCCCGTGCATGGGGTAAGTTGAGCCACTTGACATTTTTTTTTCAAGAGGTAATATCACTCTAACCATAAGAGCTTATCAATTATTTTTTGCTCAGATAGTAACAGTACACTTTGAAATTTGGTATGGTGTGTAGACTGGAAGCAAAAATGGCTTTAACATGTAGTTATGATGAAAAATGTAAAAAGTGGCTCATCTTACCCCGCTCTCCCCTACTGTAATGTCAGTGATGTGATTTATGGTCAATAGTCATTGTGTTCATATAAAGGGTCTCCATTTTCTATTATATTTTACAGAAACACTCAGACACATCGCTTTTCATGGAGACACGGCCAAGTAACAGCGATCTCAATGGGGCTGGGATTTTAACTGCAGTGTATTATTATTAATAATGGTAGTTGTAGTAATAGTAATTCCATATTGTTTTTTTTTGCTTATGTTAGCATTTCTTGCTTCAGCATTTAAGACATGACCTGTAAAACATTTTGACCTTCATAAATATTTACACTCCTCAAAAGCATTTCCTGAAAGTCTTGCTGAATTACTAAAGACTAAGAAACTATTATATCATAAAAACTGTACACTAAAATGATAAGAATCATCATATATATTCAATCAAAATAGCTCCTAATGCCAGTGTAGCACAGCCTTTAACTGACTTTAATTATGAGAATTATGGGATGTTACCTGTGGACAGATGAGGGGTTTCCACTGTTAAAGTACAAAGGATGATCCATAGACCCATCACTCTTCATGGAGACACAGCTGGGTTCTGGTGAGTCTGATCTCTTCATCTGGAGTTTACTGTACAACATTATAGACACTCCTTTATATACACCATTTACACTGGTTATTATTAATTATTACTGGTTATTTTAATTATCTCGTAAGCAATTACTCTGACTTAGTGTCCCATCCAGATGCACTTTCTGTCTTATCCTGTATGTGACACTGTGAAACACTGAACTGTGCAGTTATTGATCTTAATTACTCTAAAATGTTGAGTGAAAGTATTGTAGCAGCATTAGGACCTAATTAAAGTATCACAAACTGATAAATTCTGATGATAATCTGTGCTGGATAAAGGAATGTGTAACACAGTCCTTCTCTCTACAGTGACTAACTGTGAGAATTATGGGATGTTACCTGTGCACAGATGAGGGGTTTCCATTTTTAAAGTTCGTATAAGGAAGACCCATAGACCGATCACTCTTCATGGAGACACAGCTGGGTTCTGATGAGTCTGATCTCTTTCTCTGGAGTTTACTGTACAACATTATAGAGGAGGCATGAGACAGAATTTCATTGTCTCAAATATCACAACACAAAATACTGGGAGAGACGAATTTGCTGCTCATCTCATGTATTGTGATATTTCTGTTGAATATTCTTTATGAGCTCTACCTCTTCTTACACACTAGGTGGCAGCACCAGAGGTTGTAGCCCACAGAGTACAGAGTTCTAGAGTGGAAACCTAACTGTCTCAAAGCACGCTGACTGAACAGTCCAGAAAGTGAAGGTAATCAGAAGGAAGTGTTATGGCACATGGGGTCAAACTCCAGGCCCACAGCCTCGTTTCATTCGGCCCGCGTGAACTTGGAAACAATAAAACTGAAACAGCCTGTAGAACACGACTGCTTAACATTTTCACACTACCCAGAATTCACAGCAGATCTGTAGTGGAGCCATCTGAAGGTAGTTACAGTAAACCGCTGTATATGCATACGCGCACTCCAGTGTCTATCACGGCTGGATTGACCACGGTCTGAAATGCAGGTTAAAATAAACGCCTGGATTTGATACAGGATCTGAGTTTAACACCCCGACTGTATTGATATTGCAGTGGTTTGATTTGCTGCCTTTACAAACCAAAATGAATGTATTACACTTTAAAATGTAATGTTTTGTGTCAACACCGTCTCATCAGTCTGGTCCTGTGAAGCCTGGATTGGGATATGATTCATATCGTGGCTTTAGTGTATTGTCTCATACGACTGCATTTTTAAATTTTATAAGAACATAATTTTACTAACAATGAACAGAATCTGCCATTTTTTTCAAGTGGTGACTTAACTTTTTATTCTCAGTATAAATTTTTGTTCAGTTTATCTTTTCAGATATCCTCACTCCATATTTCAGATATGAACAGTTAATGACTAAAATATTAGAACATGGCAGTTTACCACTTTTCTGAGGGTGGGGTCACATTATTTGTGTCCAGATCACAGCTCTCCATTTTTGAATATTAGTGTATGGACACACAGCTCATGGACTCACTGCTGATTCCTGAAGACGCTGAGCTCTTGGAGTGAATGAATTACACTCCTAAAAATCAGTGGAAAAAAAATTACAAACATTTTGTGAAACTTGGAGGAAAAAAATCTTTCACATCGAATGAACTGCACATGCGAAAGACTCCAAACTTAAGAAGCAGGAGGATTCAGATGAAGAGTAGTTTTAGTGGTTATGCAGTAGCATCATGTCCCATCAGATGTAGAAGACAAGAGTTTGTGCGTGTGTGTGTCTGTCTGTCTGTCTAGACAGGAGGTGAGGTGACCAGTTCAGTAACAAGGGGATTGAGACCTCTGCTGGAAAGGAGGAGACACAGTTTGAAGTCCAAGCAGGTCAGCTGTGATGCCTTCACTAAAAAAGCTGAAGCAGGAGGCGACTAAAATCATCTGTAGTTAATAGAAGGGCTACTTTAAGTCTAATTAGGGTGACCAGATTTCCCTAGTCTGAAACCGGGACACTTTTGTGCGCGACCATGCTCGTGCACGCACACCTTTTTTTTATGTAAACGTGACACTCAGAGAGGTGCTCTTATCATTTTGTTGAAGCTCACATTTATCAACATCTCACATGAAATAAAACAAACAGGCATTTTGTTATCTAGTAGCATAGTGGTATACAGATCAGTTAAATTATGGTCAGACAACAGATTTTGTAATGGCTGAGAATAGGCCAGGCTATGTCCATAGGCCAAATTTAAACTGATTTATTTCACCTGTTTGTGAGAACACCAAGAAGAATGCATATGCACATGTAGGCTATATCTCTAAAATTGTATGCACTATAGCATGAACTTAAAAAGTAGATATGTGACCTCAACATAGCCTAGGTCAGAGTCAACCTTACTAACCATTCCCCACAACTGAATGAATAAAGGAAGATGTGTACAAAAGTGAACACTTTAATTGAAGGTGCAACAAGCTGTTCAACACAGCAATATGGCCAAACTGTCAGAATGGTATGTTAAACAGAAACAAAAAAGAGACAAGTGATTTGAGAATATACACTACAGAAGCCGAGAGAGGCCCTTCATATAATCCTTTTTTTTAATTCACCTTGTTATCCCGAGATAACGACATAATTAATTCAGGATCTCGAGAAAACAACACAACTAATTCGAGATCTCGAGAAAACAAAACCGTTATTCCGAGATCTCGAGAAAACAAAACAATTATTTCATGATCTCGAGTAAACAGCTGAGAAATGGTTCATTCAGGTGCGCCAAGAGACTTGTGATATGCTGACTTTGGGGCTATTTCTCATTCTGTATAGATGCAACTTTGGTCATTAGAATGTCTGATATAATCGATCACCTAATAAGGCAATATTTTGATCAGGGGTTGACACAGGGAGAGATTGCATTAAGTCTTTTAATAAGGGATAATTTCAAAATTAGTCCGTGGCACCTCCGCAGAAGACTGGCCCGGCTTCGTCTCTACCGACGGAGATACAGTGATCCAGCTGAGATCATGAAATAATTGTTTTGTTTTCTCGAGATCTCGGAATAATGGTTTTGTTTTCTCGAGATCTCGAATTAGTTGTGTTGTTTTCTCGAGATCCTGAATTAATTATGTCGTTATCTCGGGATAACAAGGTGAATAAAAAAAAGATTATATGAAGGGCCTCTCGCGGCTTCCGTAAATATACACTCAAACAAAACAGCAGTAAAGGAGGAGAGGGGCGACAGCCCGAGGAAAGCCCCCACAGGAGCGCACAGCATTTGCAACATAGGCTACCCAACTCCGTACAAGAACAAAGCACTTACAGTGTGGCTTCGTGCGCATTGTTCTGCACCTCTTGGAGGAAGGGGTAGGTGCCCTGTAAATCTTTGGAAAAGGTACATTTTCTTTTCGGCATAATTGCTGCGGCATTACTGCTGCTAGCTGCTACACAAAGAACATTCGCGCCAGTTAATGTTTATTTTATTGTTGCATGGCAACACGTTCTGTTGTCTGGAATAATGTGGCTAAATAAATACGCATGCCACAGGGCAGTAACCAGGAAAGTTTGCGATTCCTGTCAATTCATCAAAATAGTAAATGCAGACATTTCTCCGCTAATGATTCCCACGCTGCTCAGTCGCAAACATCGCGAGTGGCGAAAACCGGGACATATCCGTGTCCCGACAGACTTTTGTCGGGACTCGGGACACACACAACCCCAAATTGGGACTGTCCCGGTAAAACCGGGACGTCTGGTCACCCTAAGTCTAATCCTACTTTCTCTTTACCAGCATTAAATGGGTTTTAGTTTGAATAAATTCTGATCCAGAAGTCAGTCAGTCTGAAGTCAGTTGCACTAAACAGAGATGATTTCTGTGAGCCTAAAGTAGGGGTGTGTGATATGACTGTTTTACACCGTGAACGATCCATGATCTGTTTTTACTGAGGGATCACATGGACCGTGATACTAAATATATTTTGTCAGTTGTGCTGAAAATGCTGAGACGTGGCATCTTGTTTTCTGAGCCAGACTTTACTCTATTCACTAGTCCAGCTCACGGACTCCCTGAAAGACACAGGAACAAACCAATAATAACCCAGAGTCAGCAGCTCCTTGGGTTACGTTTCCTCATTTTGTTTACCATCAGCATGGCCAAGAACACAGAGAATCTGGTGTGTAAAAAATTCTACATCAGTTAAACGTTCTAATTGCAAAGTTGAATTCTGGGTAAAACGTTGCTGTTGGATTTTTGAGATGTTTCACTGATGCACGCGCACACAGTGTATCCTGTGTGGAAACGTTTTGCCAAGATAAAAAGTGTCCCATATTTTACGATTCTGGAGATCACTGAAGCAAGTAAACAACAACATCACGTGACCACTGTGGGGCGTGTCTGACCTACTTTTAACCAAAACAAGTCAGAATGGACAAACATGGCGCACTCGGTTCTCCCACTCGTGGAAAAGAAAAGGAAAGCCTGCCAAATGAGTGCAGTTGCAAGACAGAGCAAGGTTAGATGACGTGTCATTTTTCTGGAGAGATAACTAAATCATTCTCGCTAGTGCTTTGCTATCTTAGCCTTAGAATGCAGGGGCTCGACTCCACGGTAGCGAGTATGGAGTTATACCCCTAATATTTTGATCTTCCAGAGAAAGAAACAAGAATAGAGAAGCAGTAACAGAAAAATTATAGATTCATCTTTTGTTTCGTGGATCTAGTTCAGTTCCATACTTTGCTAAGATGCAAACATCTGTGGCCCATGAAGATTTAACCATAAAGCGTGCACACACCCCTCCCATAAACAGTGAAACCCTCCGGTGTGACTGCACAGTCGGGAATGCAGGGCTCCAGCCATGTCTCTGTGAACGCCAAAGCACAGCAGTTTCTGATGTCCCTCTGGTGTTTAATCCGTGCACGCAGCTCGTCCACTCTGTTGTCCAAAGACCAATGCCGGGGTGGCCCTATATTTAGCCAGGACCATCCCCAGCCCAAACCATCAATGGTGGCCTGCTTGGAGCATAGGGAAAATAATTTTCACTAATTTTGGTCACTGATCTTATTCTTGCATTAATTATCATCAATTCAACTGCACTCTGCATTTTCACATGGCAGCCCAGACGCCGACAGCATCGCAGCAGATTAAATAGGTGCTACCAAATAAGGAAATTCTCCCCTCCCCTCTATTGCAGTTGGTTTGGTCCAAGACTCCTCCTCTGTATTGCGGGGAACTTAAACAACATTGGTGCGAAACAGTGCGCATCAGTGATGGAGGGCAGAAAGAGGCCAGGTGGAACCAAAAGGGCGAAGCTTAAAAAAGGAAGGAGGGTGGCAGCAAAATGTGCCAAATTGACAGATATGTTCTCAAGACCAGCTGGTAGGTTACGAAAGATATGGAGTATGATAACCCTGTTTGTCGATTTTATCAGTCTATGCTAGGCTTATAATGTGTTGATAGTTTGCGATGTCAATTCAGCTTTTTGATGTCATGTGAAATCTCGCAATTTACACGGTATAGATGTGGTGTATGTCTTAACTCTAAGAAGAACCAGACATTGCTTTACATCCCAGTTATTAACAATTTTAGATGAACAGGTCCCAAATGTGCTGTTGTGCGTTATTTCCTCATCCAGCCTATTTCATCTCGCTGTCACACCGTGCATTTCCACAGGCGTGCGCACATTGTGGTTAGGAACACATAGGCCTAGAAGTCATATTTGATGTTAAATAATTGTTGTTAAATATATAACTTAGAAGAGGTGTATGCGTATGCCAATATTCTAAGCAGAATCGAACACTTGCTTTAGCCTACATTTCATTTAACCATTTTTGAGTTGCCTAATGCGCCCTCACGCTTTATCTGCCGGTTGCTGAGTACCCAGCATTGTTGATTTGCCATTATTTTTGAGGCGTATGCGGCATGTAATGCACAAGCATTGGTTCAAATGCACGCGAGATGGGTGCTTTCGTTATTTTAAGACTATGTGACTAAAAATGTGTTGTGTAATTCGTCTTAAATAACGCGAAACAATCAGCCATACTCGCTGCTTTGCTATTTGGAGTGGCAGTCAGCTGGATTTCGCCCCCGACGTAAAAGTTCATTCCCACACCCGGGCCGAAGATGCCGATTTCTGAAGATGCATGTCCTTTGGATGTGTTTTCAAATATTTTCACTAAGGAACTTTGGGACATGTTGGTGACACAGATAAATGTATATGCGGATTAGACACACGGCCACACACCATCCAATTTTAAGTGGAGCCCCGTCTCATACTAGATGAAATCGTTCGTCAGTCTCTGCATTACATTTGTGGTCATTAAACTACCACATAATAGAAGTTTTATTAACCCTAAAGTAATGCAGAGAACGACGAACAACATACATTGTCACTACCTGAATTTAAACCAAATAAAAAGCATTGTGAAAGAACAGTTATTTGTTTTATCTTTTTTAATGTACTCAAATTCCTCCTCCATTTCAAAGTGGCCTGAATGTGAATTAAACTCCTGGACTGAAAACAGGGCCCACTCCGGCCCTGCCAAAGACTGAACATTAGCGAGCAGGATGCTGGGCAGAGGAGACTTCCTGATTCTCTGTCATGAGCAGGACACAACTCCAGCATGTTTCGCTCTGGCCATGCGCGAGTAAACAAAAGACCCAGGGGAGTGCAATGTCCACAATATCAAAAGTTGGTTTAAAGTCTGAACTGGCTGACGGTCACAACTCCACGAGAGTTTATTGGCCACACTGAATGCATGAGATCACTGTATGTGCAAAAAGAACCAGTCATAAAAAGTAAATAAACATTTGCTCTTTCTGGTTTGATCCCCTGCTTCTTAACATACCTATTTTGTTTTGGATTAAGTGCAAATGTCTCCCTTTTTTCCCCCCGTTATCCTATAGCTGTTGACACTGTTGATTTCCCTTTCTCCACACGATGCCTTTCCCTCTGATTTTGAGAATTTGATACTCGCTTCAACAGTTTCTTTTTTGACTGCTTCTTTTGTGAGTTTATCCACTCTCTCGTTCCCCTGGATGCCTGAATGTGCTGGGACCCAAATGAATGTGATATTTTTCCCCTGATTAACCATTCTTGAACTGGTAAACAGGATTTCATCAAGCAGATCTTGATTTCTAGCTGAAGCTGTCTTCATGTAAGTGCCGACACGGAATCATTACAGATTAATATATTTCTGCAGTTTACCTGTTCAGTCCATTCTAATGCCAACATTATGGTAAACAATTTCACCGTACAGACACTCAAACCATCAGAAGTTCTCTGACTAATTTCCACCTGGTAACTGGGCACAGCAACTGCAGAACCTGTGGCATCTGTTTGCAAATCCTTTGCTCCATCTGTAAAGATCTGAATGCTGTCTTTATACATACAGTCCCTATAACTATAATGTTCACTGGTTAGATCTGCATTCCTATCAGTGACTGTAATCCTGAGTAGCCTGGCTAACGCGACTTCAAAGCTCTCCGAGCATTTGGTCTGGCCAAGCTATTCAGCCCAACCATTTCCCAGAGCCCGTGGTTGACCCGCCTCCCTGAAATGCCTCAGTTTGCTACTGGTCGAAGCCAGAAAAGGCTGTGACGAAGCTTAAACCAATCATATCACTCTTTCCTCTGACATATGTGACGCGACGATAGGATTCTCGCTGAGCCCCATTGATTTGGCTACCAGCGGGGCTAACTGGTAGATTAAACTCTTACCGAAGCCGGTCGGGAGCAAGGCGAAAACGTCCTTCCTTTCAATAAATACCTCCAGGGCTGCTCTTTGCTCCATTTTCAATGAGAACTTCCCGTTGAATGCTTTCAATACAGCATCTACCGCTGTGTTAAATGCTTGCCGCTGCTCCATGTTCGTGATGTGAATGAAGCGCTTCCGGCATAGATTCTGTAAACAATCTATGGCTTCCGGTCGCAGTTCTACTACGTCACTGCCTTGAACACGCCTCTACCCAGGGCCGTTGGAGATGCTCAAAGTTGACTGGCTCCCGATTTTTCGGGAGCTTGGAAATGCTGTAGATAGCCTGCCTGGCCAGACTAAGCTCGGAACAGGCCCTCGTGTTGCGTCACGCTTAGGATGGGCGGGCCCAGGCTAAATCCTGAGTAACTCCATGTCCACACAGGTTTTCTAAAACCCAGACAGGTCAAACCGGTCACACCACAATTCAGCAAAACTCTTTATCATGAGGAAAAAAACAACCTTCAGCACATCACAATGATCAAATCTCTTCCGCATGATACTGTTCTTGTGAGACCTAGGAAAATTCCATACACTGATACATACACACATTATATACAATACATATAAATTTCAGATGCCTTTGCAGTCAGTCCCTTTAAATGGAAATGCAGAGGGAAGAAAGCAGCCTAAAGACACTCCTTATGAGAAAACACTGGTCACTGATGCAGGACATTGCACCTGTATTTAGCCATTAAACACCTTCTCAGGTGATTTCAGTTCCGCAGCTTTACTGCTGTTTTTACACGAGCTCAGTCAAATACAACCACATTTCTCTCCAACACATCACTCACTTTTACTCAGCACTCCATGCTGGGCTTCATTAATCTCACCGGTTCTGCCTGGAGTTGGAGTTTTTCTTTATTTTTCTTATTTTCTCCAACAGCAAGAAAATGGCGCCGAGGCTGAAAGAGAAACACTTTCACTTCAGGAGAACTGATTCACTCCGAGTGATGTGCCGTTCAGGGAATGAATCGACTCTTTGATTCGGCTCTTTTAGTTGACATAGTGATGGTCAGATGAATCCGAGTCTTCGAATCATGTGTCGAGTCTGAGAGCGCGCGCCAAATGAATCCCCGCATCGAGTCGAGTCGACGCGCCGCGATTCGGGGCTTGTTCATGTGTAAACTCATACAAACAAATGCCGCTTTTCCACTACAAACGCGGCTGAGTCGGGCTGAGCCGTGCCGTGCTGAGTCGAGCTGAGTGGGGCTGTTGGAGTTGCATTTCGACTACAACCGCGCTGAACCGTGCTGGCTGGAAGTGGGTGGACACATTGGGTGGAGTTAGCGAAAGTGGGTGGACGTCAGGTGATGTCGTTAAGCAGCGCAAACAGTGACATCAGTGATCTTTTAAGCGGTAGTCTCACGACCCGAATAGTAAACAATAAACATGGAGGACATGGAGTCGTTAGTGTTGCTGGTCTTGGTGCTGTGGCTTGTTGTCACCGACAACGCCAACAGATACTGGCAAGAGCGTATAGATGAGGCGAGGCGCATAAGGCTTCAGAAATTCTCGTAATTCGTAATTCTTCTTCTTCCGGGTTTGCGGTGTTTACAGATCCCAGCGTGCTCGCGGGGCATGTGAGGACACTCCTCCTCACCAATCAGTGCACAGGGGAGTGTCTGCTCACGCCCCCAGCCCCACTCGGCTCGCTTTGGCTCGCTTCAGCCCTACTCCAAAACCGTGCGAGTTTTAGGGGCTAAGCAGGGCTGAAGCGAGCCGAGTCGTGCTGGTTTTTGGTAGTCGAAACGCGAGCCGTGTCGGGCTGAAGTGAGCTGAAGCGAGCTGAAAAAGGGTAGTGGAAAAGGGCCAATAGACGCCGCATTGAGCTGGTGGCCCCGTTGCTGGGATACGTCAGAATGTCCGCCATATTGGATGTGGCAAATCTTCCCCGTAAACCAATGCAAGTAAATGGACTGAACTTCATAAAGCCCCTTTCTACAATAATATTTAACTCGATGCCTTTTATTCACCCATTAAGACACACACATATATATTTGGGAAACAAACAGGCATCAAAACAACATATATAACTTTTAATGTGATGGTTATAAATAGTGTGCGGAATACCCTGTACACTGCAAACTAGCGACAGATACGCGATAGATAGCTCAGGTAAGCTAATCAGTCAGCATACCGTAGCAAGCTACCAAAACCTGAGGCCAAAATAACCAACCTACAAGACTGAATATGATAAATGATGGAAATAGTGGAAAAACTGGAAATAGTGAATGAAAATAAAAGTTTACTGTTTTATTTATTGAGTCACCACACAGACCTACTCTCGTTGAATAAAGTGAGCTGAATGACCGCCAAACTGAGTTCGGCCAGGTTCTAACGCCATACCAAAACAAAATATATCACTGATTCCTTCACATTCAGAAAGGTTAAAAACATTCATCATACGTTCAAAAACGTTCATCATAGTGTGGCACTGTATTATCTAATTCTCACTGCTTATAACTCTACACCTACCCAGTGGAGATGAGCTGGGAAACTGAAGACTGAAGGAACAGCTCCCTCTCTGATCCTGACTGTCTGACCTGTTCTGTCAAAATCCTCCGTTCTGAAGTATTCACTGCAGAGCATGGATGACGGAGTAGCAGAAAACCCTTCCCGTCGCACAGCTGTCTCCCACTGCTTTTTCATGTCTTTATTTTTGGGAAACCTACATAGTATGTGAAAAGTTAGCTAAGCAACTAACAACAATCAGCGTAGTTATGAAGGAAATACTTCGTTGTTTGGAGACAGGTTTCACCAAGCGGCTATTATGTGCGAGACTTCATATTAGCCACAAAGTCAGAAAAATCTGTTCGTAAAATTACGTTATAATGACCAAATACAATGAAAAGTATTTTTCCAGTCTCACCTGTGAAAGGTAATCCCATGTGATCTTGTTTGGATGGTAAACCTGTTGGTACAGTTAAACGCAGCACACGAATGAGGCATCTTTATTCTCGGCTACTGTCTAGATGCTATACCAGAGACGGTTGAAGAATCTCCACTTTGCCACATCCAATATGGCGGCGAGGATGACGCATGATTCTACGCAGAAGGCGGCGTCTATGTTTATATGTCTATGTGTAAACTGACACTCCGACATTTTTTTATTCTCCAACCATAAAACTGGATGTAAGATCAACTAAATATAATAAATCTGTATTTAAACCGCACTTTGGTCTCATTTCTTTGTATAAAAACACAACTATTGTGGTGCAATCTGTTTCTGGGCGTTTTTCACAGGGATTGCTGCTCATTTCTGTATTTAAATCTATTGTAGAGTTTGTAATGTTAGAGCAGAGTAAAGTCATGATGTTATTTGTGAGTCCCATAGACTTATCAGTCCCACAAACACATCAGTCCCCCAGGCTCTTCTGTCCAGTTTCACAAGCACATTGCTTCCTCCTTCTCACTAAACACAACTGGAGCTGTAGTAATACCATTATTATGATCTATTACACTACTCAATTCCTTTATACAGTGCTCAGCATAAATGAGTACACCCCCTTTGAAAAGTACTAGTACTTTGTATGGCCTCCATGATTTTTAATGACAGCACCAAGTCTTCTAAGCATGGAAAGAACAAGTTGGCGACATTTTGCAACATCAATCTTTTTCCATTCTTCAACAATGACCTCTTTTAGTGACTGGATGCTGGATGGAGAGTGATGCTCAACTTGTCTCTTCAGAATTCCCCAAAGAAAATTATTTCTTTCCACCACAAAGGTGAAGGCTACAAGATCAGCAAAGCTTTACTTATCAGTCAGAATACTGTAGCAAAAGTGCTACAAAAATTTAAGAAACATGGAACTGCAACCATCTCACAGAGACGCCCAGGTCGTCCACGGAAGTTAACACCTCAACAGGAGTGTCTTCTGATGACAAGGGTTGAAGAAAATTGGCAGTTATCTAAAGAAGTAGAAAGCAAACTGGGGTGACTATTTCCCGTGACACAATACGCCGTACGCTGCAGAGGAATGGTGTGCATGAATGCCGTCCACAAAAGAAGCCTCTTCTAAAGCCCAGGCACAAAAAAGCCTGCCTAGAGTTTGCCAGGGCCCATGCTGACAAAGATGAAGACTACTGGGACTCTATACTCTGGAGTGATGAGACCAAGATAAATGTTTTTGGAACTGATGGCTTTAAAACTGTATAGCGTCGCAAAGGTGAGGAATACAAAGAAAAATGCCTGGTGCCTACAGTGAAACATGGTGGTAGCAGTGTCCTTATGTGGGGCTGCATGAGTGCTGCTGGTGCCGAGGAGCTACATTTCATTGATGGCATCATGAACTCACAGAAGTATCGCTCTATACTGAAAGAGAAGATGCTACCATCACTCAGTGCCCTTGGTCGTTGTGCACTTTTCCAACATGACTAAACACACATCTAAGGCCACTGTTGGATTTCTGAAGAACAGGGTGAAAGTGATTCAGTGGCCAAGTATGTCTCCTGATCTGAACCCAATCGAACACCTATGAGGAATTCTGAAGAGACAAGTTGAGCATCACTCTCCATCCAGCCACTAAAAGAAGTCATTGTTGAAGAATGGAAAAAGAAGACATTGAAATTGTGTATATAAATAAATAAAATATATACACACACACACACACACACATTCTGTACAATAAAATATGATTGTATATATTTATTAAATTTCTAAGTTATATTCAGAATATAGAAATTTAGAATATCATACATGTCAACCTATACGGAATGTCCGTATTTTATACGGATTTGATTCAATAAACGTAGTATACGGGCGTATAAATAAAGTTATACGGATTCTTTAAAAAAACTTAAATATTTATCTAGAGCTATAATCAATTCCCACGACAGCCAGTAAAGAGTCTTATGAAATCGTGCGTTATCTTGTGGTAGCTAGACTTCGTTCCACTTTTGATCATGCGCACACCGCATTGCGAGAATCCTGCCAACCCGGAAGTCATAGACATAAACATAGACGCCGCCTTCTGCATAGAATCATATGTCATCCTCGCAGCCAAATTGGATGTGGCAAAGTGGCGATTCTGAGAATAAAGATGCCTCATTCATGTGCTGCGTTTAACTGTACCAACAGGTTTACCGTCCAAACGAGATCACATGGGATTACCTTTCACAGGTGAGACTGGAAAAATACTTTTCATTGTATTTGGTCATTATAACGTAATTTTACGAACATATTTTCCTGACTTTGTGGCTAATATGAAGTCTCGCGCATAATAGCCGCTTGGTGAAACCTGTCTCCAAACAACGAAGTATTTCCTTCGTAACTACGCTGATAATACTTTGTGTTTTTGTCAAACATTGGAGCTTTGTATTCATTCTGAAGGTTTATTGTTATTAATATTGAATAAAAAGTAACTGGGATATATAATTGTTCATTATCATTCAAATTTTAGGTAAATTATTTTAATTTGCATCTTATACGGATTTTATAAGGGAAATACGGATTTTGGAGGTTGGTTATACAGGTTTGATTGACCAAAGGTTGACATGTATGGAATATATTTCCAGATACATCTTTCTATTACCCTGGTTTGATGAACTGCTGTGCTCCAGCCTCTGGATTGTCTGGATGATTGTGTGATTATTCGTTTGACCAGCAGGTGACTCTACTGAGCAAGTGAAGCCTCGAGAAATGAAGCACTTCTCAACACAACTGGCTGGAAAGCTTCAGTGTTTCATGTAGCTTCATCTGGCCATCACTACATCTCAGCCACCAGATGTTTGCCCTGTAGAATTACCTTGACAACATTGAGCGGTTGCCAGTTGCAGAGTTCTAACTCAATCATTTTTGTCCCGAGTAAATATTTGGGTACAAAGAGATGGGAAAATAGGGCCCAGGTTAAAAAAGGAGAATCAACACCTGACCCATCAGAGTGAAGAACTCAGCAGCACTATGATGTAATGCTCTAAATGTGTCTTTATAGTGTCAGGAAGAAATCCAATGAAGAGTCATTAATGACACACACACATGAACTGTGTTCTGTTTTCTGGAACCGTCTGTCCATCACATTTTTATTGCAGGACAAAAACGCTGAACATTAATGTGGTGTACAACCTGAGTGTCGACCCATCACCCCCTCCCCGGTACATTCATAACAACACACACCAAAATAATAAACACAAATAGAATCAAAACACGCCTCACAGCAAGAAGGTCCTGGGTTCGAGCCCCGGGGCCGGCGAGGGCCTTTCTGTGTGGAGTTTGCATGTTCTCCCCGTGTCCGCGTGGGTTTCCTCCGGGTGCTCCGGTTTCCCCCACAGTCCAAAGACATGCAGGTTAGGTTAACTGGTGACTCTAAATTGACCGTAGGTGTGAATGTGAGTGTGAATGGTTGTCTGTGTCTATGTGTCAGCCCTGTGATGACCTGGCGACTTGTCCAGGGTGTACCCCGCCTTTCGCCCGTAGTCAGCTGGGATAGGCTCCAGCTTGCCTGCGACCCTGTAGAAGGATAAAGCGGCTAGAGATAATGAGATGAGATGAGAATCAAAACACCTCAGTATGAAACAAGTGTCCAGTGTAAAAACACACACAAACAACACATTGTACAGCAGTGTTTCATTAAAAGATCTTACAGCTCTAACACACACACACACACACACACACACACACACACACCCCTAGTGAACGTAAGCTAACAGGTCACTCATTCAGCTCAAGCCACATTGCATTTTCTCCTTCAAGCACTTTGGAACCAGAAAACAGTTATTTAGTGTTAAATCTAAACATCGTGTCAATATGATGTACCTTCATTCACAGCTTTTAGAAAAAGGAGAAAAAGCAGCATACTTTGGTACTCATCACTTAAAATAGCAAAATTTCCATAGTAGCTTGTCTGAGCTAAAGAGTCACTCAGCTGAGATATTTGTAGGGGAATGAAAAAAAAAAATCTCCACCCTAAAACCAAAATCTCCAGTTATCCGTAAATGTAGTGAGTTTTGCTCAGTTGGTGCTTCACTGCAGTTTAGTGAACATCGTGTTCATCACATTTCTCACCAAACAGCACGTCAGAGCAGCTCCGTCTCAGTTCATTATAAATGCACGTATCTGACTCAAAACTGTTTCGTTTCAGTTCATAGGACATCATTTAATATTTGCAGGGGAAAAAATAAATACATTTTTGACTCATCCCCAGCGGTTGGACAGTGACGGCACTTGCTTTAGGATTTGTGTTTTCTCGGATCTCGGCCCAAGGATTACACGCCGCATCAACATTTTGGAGGTTCATCAGTTAAAAAGAAACTTCAGAAGGCTTTGAACCGAATAAACCCTTCGGCTTTGTGACACAGCCGTGGCGGATGTGACGTCATTTCATCCCTCTGAGGTCCACACGGATCACGGCAGCTTCACTCGGATAGAATCTGAACAGCTGGCAAACGATACACACTTCCTGACGCTCGGCTCGTCGGACTCCATGATCAGTGTGAAAGGTGATGAGTCGCGCAGGGACAGGTGGTACAGCAACACAAGAACATCACAATACTTTTCACACGATACACAAAATTAAATATAAAAAAGTATTTCACACAGAACAAGAGGAAGGATCATCCAATCAGTGACAGTGTGTTATGGTGTGTGTCGCAGACAGACCACCAGCACTCTCAGAACCCTCATGTCGTTCATCGTGATATTAATAACACTGTCATATTGCCCACCTCTGCACTTCCCATTTGTAACTCACGCCATGGAACAGAAAGTGAGTTTTATTTAAGTTGAGGAGCTACGCATTAGAGCTGAAGAAAGGTCTTGCTCTGCAACGCCACTATTTATGTTCTTTGATTGTTGCTCTGAAGCTCCAGTGCTCCATTTGTGTTCTAATAAATCATGACGCTTACATGTTCCAAAAATAAGCCATTAGTCCTGGTCACATGAACACAAGTTCACCAGTTTGTGTTTTTATGAACAAGGTGTGTTCCGTGATAGAAACGTGGAACGATAGAATGTTGCCATGCTATTTTATCATCCATGTGCCAAAGCCCAGCTACACATCGTCCATCAGTGGACTAGTGAGCTCTCTCAGGGAAGAACGGTCACTGAGACAAAGACACCGAGCTGTGTTCACTCTCACAGTGTCCCGGTCAAACCCTCTGAATAACAGCATCACATTCAACTCAAGTAAAGACACTTCATCACCGGATACACAGTTTCACCTTTGAGAAGGTGATAAAGAAAGATTGGGTTCAAAAAAAGAGGAATAGTGTTAGTCATAAAAAATAAAATCACAACAGCAATTAGTTAAAAAGAGATAAATAAAAACTAGAGGAAAATGTTAATCAAATCTCAGACCAAAGTCATGCAAGAAAATGTAAAATCATCATCTGCCACATCCTTCATCATCATCAACACTACTCAGCTTAATATCTAGAAATAGAAAGTGAAAAGTAGTAAAGCACATCAATAACAAAAACTCTTCCATTAAAAACCCTTCGATTCCCAACTGATCAGGAGGCCGAGCTGTGCGAGGAAGGACTGAGCGTGAACAGGAACACCAGAGCGCTCACTCGCCACCTTCTGATGGAGAGCCATTCCCTACAACACAGCCAGGAGGCAGGGATTAATTAAGAGCAGGAATCAATCATGTTGAGTCATTCAGTTCCTGGAAAATAATCAGCAACGTGATGGTATGATGAAGCAGAGTTACTGTTACTACTGCGACAAAGCAAACCCTCAAGTATTTTATTCCCTTTACAGAAATCCACCAAAATGTACCATTTTCTATCACTTTTTTTATTTAATCCTTTTATAGTTACATTCAAATGTTGAACATCCACAAAACATATTATTATACTTATCCTGTACGCTACTGCAGCTATAAACAGTCGTTCCCTCACCAGCCTCTCTTTCCTCTCTCTTCAAGCGAGACGGCCTTTCGATTTCATAAAACTGGTGAAATTTAGTTCCCTCTGAAATTGTGAGACGTTTATTTCTCAGAGCCTAATCTAGGAATTTGAAAACAGGGGACAGATCCCTCACTAGTTGTAGAAACAGGGGACAGAAAATATTAACATGGGTAAAAATATCCCTCATTTGTTCCAGTTAGTGGGGACAGAAAAATAAGTAATACATTGGTAGATATTTTCAAGAGTACATCTATAAACAGAACAGTTTTATTAATAAAACTAAATACATGTAACAAACATTCATATCAGATGTTAATCTATATAATATAATTATGGCACTATACATATCCTTTAATACAGTGATATGAAAACCATATCAGCAAACACTTATCCACAGTTTATAGTATTGCACAAACATTATGATCAGATCTGAACTTTAAAAATGTAAAAGATTTTAGATTAAAAAACTATATGAAGAATTATATACTGAAAAACCTTACAAATATGACTAGTTTTCTGTTATATGACTAGGTTACTGTTTTACTATAAATCATGTGACTAGCCTATTTTTTTTTACCAATTTGACCACCAGTAGTATAAATGTTGCATTTCAAATATGACTAGGTTAATATTACATCATTTGATATAGTCAAGTCTAAAATCCATGTCGTCTTGCCACTATAATAATAAGATGAAAAATCTGACTTTCTGAACAAAATAAAATCACTATCAAATATTTAAAAATGCTATCATTTGTTTTGTTCAGACCACCTTTCATGAAAGTGAAAAACATTAAACAATCTACCTATGTTTAAACTAGATTTTGACATAAATGACTGGAGATAATCTCAAAATTCAGACTTCCTAAAAAAGTATATAATCTCTATCATTTACAATCTTACAGTACCTACAATTACACAAGAACAGATTAAATATATTTCATAATATTTTTAAGTAAAACTTACATAATACCAAACATTATCAAACTAATTGTATATTGGCATTTGGAAAATATCAAATTCAAACTTCAAAAAACATCATCAATCAGAATCAAATGACTTAGTATGTCTTCACACTGTCATATAATTACTCTAAAATCATATTTGTACTTATGTTTGGATGAGACAGAACGATATGCCATGTGCTTTTGGGTATTTTTAAAACACTTCACACGATTGGTTGAGATACACTGTCTTCCGGTTCAGTGACCAATGATATAATAGTTCACAAAACTGTCTTACCCGCTAAATAAACCCTTCGGAATACTTCGGTCCTTTCCGATAGGTGTGTAAACAACGCTATATTTACCGCAGTGCTTGCTAGCTGGTGCTGACAAATTGATACGCACATGATTCAGTAAAACGCGACTACACGCTCTCTACTTATAAATGCGCGACAAAATGAATAGATACGCGATATCACTCTCGTGCCCAAAAAGTGGATGTGCGACAGACAGATAAAAAATGCGTATTATCGTGTATTACGCGCCCTAGATTAGGCTCCGTTTCTGCAATATCTCACAAAATATCAGGCCATTCTGTGGCTGGGAAGTTATTTAATTTGAGGGGATTAAAGCAAATAATGTGCATGAAATCATGCAGTCAAGCAGACAGAGGAAGTGTGTGTGTGTGTGTGTGTGTGTGTGTGTGTGTGTGTGTGTGTGTGCGCGTGCGCATGCACAGGTTTACCTTTAAGCGTGCACTGACAGTTCCATCATTCTGTCGCTAAACGAGGAGCTGATCACACCAAGGTGCTTGCTGAGCGCCGATATTTATTAGTTTGGTCCTGCGTTTCCTTTCCTTCGTATATAACAACGTTTTTTCTTCTCGCTTTCTGTTACTGTAGTCGGTCTTTCACGTTTCATTCACACACTCACGTCCTCCATTTTTCACTCCTGTTTCAAAGTTTTATCCCACAATGCCTTGTGTGAATGGGAAAAGCCCACCACGTGATGTGAAGCATGATGTAGTATGTTGTATTGGGTCATGGTGAAGCAGGAAAAAATTTAAAGCCACGTGGCTCTAAACTCATTAATTGTTCCATTTAAAAAAAAAAAAACGAATAAAATCGGAAGTCTGTGATTCGAATTCAGTAGCTTTCGGTCCACTAAACAAAAATAATTGGGTGTCGGGAAAATTCCCATGACCTATAGTTGAAAAATCTGAAAGGCGGTTCAGCTTTAAAGCAGTGTTGTTTTTGGCAGCCATTTTTGATTTAGTTTTAGTCTTTTGGACGAAATGCTTATTAGTTTTAGTCACATTTTAGTCAATTCCATCCTTGATAGTTTTGGTCTAGTTTTAGTCGACGAAAACTAAAAGGATTTTAGTCCAGTTTTAGTCAGTCAGTCATTTTAGTCAAAAAATAATTACTTTAAAACATTAAATTAGGCCAATACAGAGATAGGAAATTGGAATCAAGGTTGACAGGTTGTGCATAACATACTCTACATAAATGCTGTCTAGTGTGCATGCTCTCTGCATAAATGCTGTCTAGTGTGTATGCTCCATTGTTCACAGACTCGTGTTTCTGCCTCCGTTTAACATGTCGCAATGCGCTGATAGAGCACAAACATGTCATGATGAACACACAACTAGATGACCACGCTGTCCGTTAATGTAAATATGATGGCTAAACGTGCTGCTAACGTTAGAGTAGCCAGGTGTGCTGCTGCTCATTTAGACATATTAAGGCACAGCAACAGGTCTGAAAAGCTACATTTCCCTCCATATGTTTCACAGTAACTCAAATATACGACAAAGCATTCAGTTGCTGTCCCACCAAAAATCCCTGCAGGACAAGTTTTACTCATGACATGTTACTGTAATTGAATTTAAGTTAGCTTAACCAAGCCAACTTTAGCATGAAGCTAGCGGTCCCATTCATTTTCACCAGGTCACGGTGTTTTGGAAAACTTCATAGGAAATTCATCACAGACTGATTGTTGAGGGACATTAACCAAAGCTAGCAAATGTATACATGATCTGTTAAGGACTTCTTGTAATGTTAACTTACCGTCGCAGAAATAGCAGCATGGTGACCCTTTAGATGCCTTGAGGTTGGTCATATTCTTGCCACGTAGTTTATAGCCACAGTGTGTAGTGTATCTTTGTCTCCCACTACATGGCATTCCGTTTTATTTTCTGCTGGATTATGTGTAAAGTATGTCCATAAAGCATCACGTCTTTTCCACCCACCAAGCCCTTGTGCTGGCATTGCCGCCGCCATGGTCCATGAACTGTGTGTGGCTGCCCCGGTGTGCACTGTACCCAGACGTGCCTGGTGGTGGGCGTGACCAAACAAGGACAGGATGCAGGTGCATTGCTGATATTTTCAGCATTTGGCAGACAGATTGCACGCACCGTTGGAGGAAACGCCGTGCATTTTGATTGTCCTATAGCCAACCCACTAACATTTTTGTCTCGTCTCATCAATGAAAACAACAGATACGTCTCGTCATATTTTCGTGATCCAAGAGTTATGTTTAGCTCGTCACTGTCCCGTTTTAGTCATGAAAAAAAGGTGCATTAATGAAATCATTTTGTCATCGTTAACGAAAACAACACTGGCATCAACAACGCTTTTTTTGAGGTCCTCAGGAATCTCCTTTGGTTGTGCACTTCTACAAACATGTGTTGTGAAGATCAGACTTTGATCGATCGTTTAAATAAAATGGTGCCCACTCACACCTGATTGTCATACCACTGATTGAAAACACCTGACTCTAATTTCACCTTCAGATTAACTGCTAATCCTAGAGGGTCACATACTTTTGCCACTCACATGTGTCATATTGGATCATTTTCTTCAATAAATAAATGACAGTGTGCCATATTTTGTTTCATTTCTTTAACTGGGTTCTCTTTATCTACTTGTGTGAAAATCTGATGATATTTTAGGTCATATTTATGCAGAAATGTAGAAAATTCTAAAGGGTTCACAAACTTTCAAGCACCACTGTATGTTTTGATCCAATTGACCACATAACCAACAGTTCCATTTCACTTGAAACATTAACACCCAATACACAGAATCTAACTTTGCACTGTTTTCAGTGTACCAATGGAAGCACAGACAAACTTCAGTCACAGCAGATAAACAGTATAAACTTCACAGTACATTAAAAAAAATATTGTGAACTGTTAGTTCACAATATTGCAACAGTGCATCCTCAAGAGTCAATACAAAATAACAGAATTTTACTGAAGTAAACCAAACAAGCCACAAACTGAATGAGGCAAATAAGAGCTAGTACTTCATTTAAAAAATAAATAAATAAAAATTACCATGAGGGTTAACCCTATGAACACCATTTTACATAACTAACAATTTTGACAAATCAAAGTGGATTTACAAACAAAAAGTGCTCAACCCTACATAAACTCATCACTGAGAAATAAAACGTGGATATACAACAGAAATCAATCTGACCCGTTGACTGAGAGCCTGTTTTTCAGAGCAAGTGCTTTGTTGGAAAGTTTACCTCTGTCCAGTTCCATCCAAATCTTTTGGATTACCTCACAAGTGTCACGGACGTCAGCAGGGTCACTGAGGTTCAGTGCATACATCAGTCCAAACAGCATAGCAACAGCTAATGCTACATTATCGAGATCTTGTAACACCTTGATGCCTTCAAGAACAATGCCAATGTCCTCTGCTTCATCACTTGAAGCATGTTCTTTAAGAACATAGATCCCAACAGTGGTGTTTTCAATGGCCTCATTGATGGTGTTTTGATCCATGCTCTGTACAAAACAGACAAAGGGTACACAAGCCAAAGTGAGGTAAATCAAACCTTTTCACCAAGCCCCATCAAGAAAAGGATAAACATAAAATAGTGACACTATAGATCGAGGAAAGGTGAAAGTTAGAATGAAGGTAAATTTAGAGACAAGAACAAGTAACTACAGCAGAACATGATATAAACATTTAATGAAATGGAAGCATTATCTGTTCCATGAGAAGAAACACCTTGAATGCACCTGCTGACTGGCTGAAATAATGTGAGGCTCGGTCCAAGCCACTTTGTTACCCATTTACAGAACCATGGTTGTGTATGAACACTAGATTCTTTTTTTCATCGCACACAGATCAGACAGCTGGCAGACCATGAGAAGATATTTACTGAATTTGACAAAGTGTATTGCACAATTGTTCTTGAGAAGCATTTATTCTACCTTTAACTTAATTTAACCAGCAGCCAGAAACACTATTGATTTTATGTTATGAAACATAAAAAAAACATTATAAAAATGGTAATACATATTCTTTTAATCAATGAATAATTTCAGCACAAGCAATCTAGAATGAGAACAAGAGAAGAGTGGAAGATGAGCGGAAGCACCGAATTCATATACATAACCTTCGACAGGAATATGTGGTATCTGGATCTTCGCCCATGTAGACACAGACTCCCTTAATGATGCACTCTTGTCCAGCATCTACTGTACATCACACTGAAAGGACGTTTTCTAGGTGAGCATCTTAATTCAGTCCATGGGCCTTAATGACATCTACTGGTATAAACTATCATATGGGTGCACATTTCTTTTCTAATGTTTCCTACGATTGAGGACATGGCAAGGCTCGCACAATCATGTGGGAGGAAGATTGAAGGGAAAGAGACAGAAAGAAAGAGAAGGCAGACAAATATATGAAGATAAATAAGGAAATAGAGGAACAGTTAAAGTTGATACAAAAAGATGCAATAGTGGAAGGACAAAAATGTAAAGTAAATTGGGGGGGGGGGGGCAGTAAATTTAATATTTCTAGGACTGTGGAAACCCGGCATCACTTACATTAGCCATTTGTGCAGTGATTTTTTTTTTTAGCCTCATCCCTTGCTGTCCTCCTCTCCTTTGAAACAGCCTTGTCAGGTTGTCAGAGTGGAGTTCCAGCTGAGACAGGAACTTGGACTGACGTGGAACAGTGGCGATTCTCTTGAATTCAGCATTGACCTGAAAAACAAGTGTAGCCCAGGGTTATTTTATAACTCCTGATGCTTACACTGGGTACTACTTTATGTATTGTTTGTTAGCTGCAGACCTACACGGTATAGCTATAGTCCCTTCATTAGCTGTTTTACACACTGCTAGTTATTTTCCACTGACTTAAGTATTGTTACTTTGTTTCATTTGCACGGTTTGTGTGAGAGCAATAAGTGGGCAGACTGGGAGAGGATGCACGTGAAGAGAACAGGATCTGCATGAGAGAGAGAGAGAGAGAGAGAGAGAGAGAGAGAGAATTGGACCTAGCTACTTTTAACCAGTTGCTAGCCGTCCATCTTGCTGTGGTAATTACAGTATCGTATAGTATTAGCATTGTTTATTCGCCTTGTGTTGGAGTTGTCTGATAGCGCTTCGAGCTACCGGGACGCTTGAGGTTCCTCAGACAGCCGACGTGGGACATATGCGGCCTGACAGCGCCTCGAGCTACCGGGCGGCTCGAGGTTCCTCAGGTTAGCCATCGAGGGAGCAGCATCGAGGGGAAGTGCGCTCTGACTGACTGACCGACCGTGTGAGGTGAAAGGTTGCTGAGCGAGACATCGGAGTGACCGTCACGTGAACTGTGAGTAGGATACCTGCTTGGGCGAGGATCCTCACCGATTTTGCGAGGAGTTTTAAACAGGCCTGCAACGGGGTTTTTCTTTTCTTTTCCTTGTGTTATGCCGGCTTTTCCGTGATCACTTTTATGTGTAGTTTGAGTGATGTCACCGCAGTATTCTAAGCGTTTTGGTTAACAGTACTGAGTGTTGTATTGTGTGCGCTGTATCCATCCTGTTGAGCTCATATCAGCCGCAAAGAGTTAGACACTGGGAGATAATTCATATTTGAAATCAATAGTTTGTGACGCTTGAAAATATTTGTTTACACTCTCTGAATTTTCACACGGGAGTCTTTTCTATACGGATCGAACATAGCTGTTCAATCCATTTGTATTCTAGTCTTTCACCATATTTAATCATTTGGTATACATTTAAAGCATCTAATAGCCGGATAACTTTATTATATACTGTTCAGCTTTTTATTATCGAGTCAGCATCTTTTTGCCTTTTTATATATTTAAATAGGCTACTTTACTATATTGCCATAGGGTTGTTGTTTTACAACCTTTAGTAAGGCCACCTTTTAATACACTTTTCACCCACTGATATTCTCACTGTTAAGAGTTTTTTGGCTCAAGTCTTGTAGAGTATCCAGGCAAGGTAAGTTTATTTATAAAGCACATTTCATACACAGTGGCAGTTCAATGTGCTTTACAGAAGTAAAAGCAAAACAGTAAACAATAGAGAATAAAATTACATAAAATAAATGGGAAAAATATAATAAGAATTAAACAATAGTAGAAATAAAATAATAAAATGAAGTAGAAGTTCAAATAGGGGGAGAAAAAAAACAGCAGAATAAAATAGAATAAAAGTTAAGTAAAATTTGAAACCTGCAGAAACTGTAAAAGTACAGATTATAAAAACATGTAAAGAAGACAATATTAATTATTTAACAGAAAGCATCTGAAAACAGCTTGGTCTTTAACCTAGATTTGAAGCTGCCAACAGCAGGAGCATTTTTAATGTCCTCTGGGAGTTGGTTCCATAGCTGCACTGCATAGTAGCTAAAAGCTGCTTCGCCACACTTTGTTTTAACAACAGGTTTTAATAGTAAATTTTTCTGTTGCGATCTGGTAGATCTGATTGGGTTAGGCCGCTGCAACATATCAGAGAGGTAATTGGGCCCTGTACCATTTAGAGATTTGTACACCAGCAGCAATGCTTTAAAGTCAATTCTGTAGCTTACTGGAAGCCAGTGAAGGGACCTTAGAATTGGAGTAATGTGCTCTGTTCTTTTTGTTCGTGTGAGAACCCTAGCCGCTGCATTTTGAACCAGCTGAAGTCGTTTGATGGTCTTTTTTGGCAGGCCTGTGAAAAGGCCATTGCAGTAATCAACCTTACTAGAGATGAAGGCATGTATCAGTTTTTCCAGATCATTTTTTGACATAAGTCCTCTTAGTTTGGAAATGTTTTTTAGGTGATACAATGCCATTTTAATGATTGCTTTCATGTGACTGTCAAAGTTTAGCTCGCTGTCAATGAAAACACCAAGATTTTTAACCATTTCTTTAGTTTTAATCCCTTTTGTATCAAGAATACTGGTAATCCTGAGTCTTTCATCTTTTTTTCCAAATAGAATTACTTCTGTTTTATCTGAGTTTAGCTGAAGAAAATTTTGTGACATCCATTTGTTGATTTGATCGATACACTGGTAGACACATTCAAGGGGGGCATAATCATTAGGTGATAAAGCAAAATAAATTTGGGTGTCATCTGCATAGCAGTGATACAAAATTGAATGGTTATTGATAATTTGCCCAAGTGGGAGCATATAAAGCCCCTCCTAGAACTGCCACCTTATTGTGGTGGAGGGGTTTGTGTGCTTGAATGATCCTAGGAGCTATGTTGTCGGGGGCATTATGCCCCTGTCAGGGTTTCCCAAGGCAGACAGGTCCTAGGTGACAGGCCAGACTAAGAGCAGTTCACCAAAACCCCTATGGAGAAAAATCTGAGGACCGTGACGTCGCCCGGGATGACGCAGCCGGGGCCCCACCCTGGAGCCAGGCCCAGGGTTGGGGCTCGTATGCGAGCGCTTGGTGGCCGGGCCTTTGCCCATGGGGCCCGGCCGGGCTCAGCCCGAAGAGGTGACATGGGCCCGACCTCCTGTGGGTTCACCACCCACAGAGGTAGCAGTAGGGGACTGGTGCAATGTGGATTGGGTGGCAGTCGAAGGCAGGGGCCTTGACGACCTGATCCCCGGACACAGCGGCTGGCTGTTGGGACATGGAATGTCACTTCGCTGGGGGGGAAAGAGCCTGAGCTTGTGCGGGAGGTTGAGAGGTACCGGTTAGAGATAGTCGGGCTCACCTCCACGCACAGCTTGGGCTCTGGAACCCAGCTCCTCGAGAGGGGCTGGACTCTCCACTTCTCTGGAGTCGCCCGTGGTGAGCGGCGGCGGGCTGGTGTGGGCTTGCTTATAGCTCCCCAGCTCAGCCGTCATGTGTTGGAGTTTACCCCAGTGAACGAGAGGGTTGCCTCTCTGCGCCTTTGGATTGGGGAGAGGGCTCTTGCTGTTGTTTGTGCCTACGGCCCAAATAGCAGTATAGAGTATCCGGCCTTCTTGGAGTCCCTGGGAGAGGTACTGAGGAGTGCTCAGACTGGGGACTCCATTGTGCTACTGGGGGACTTCAATGCTCACGTGGGCGATGACAGTGACACCTGGAGGGGCGTGGTTGGGAGGAACGGCCTCCCCGATCTGAACCCGAGTGGTGTTTTGTTATTGGACTTCTGTGCTAGTCACGGTTTGTCCATAACGAACACCATGTTCGAGCATAGGGGCGTCCATAAGTGCACGTGGCACCAGGACACCTTAGGTCGGAGGTCGATGATCGACTTTGTAGTCGTTTCATCTGATCTCCGGCCCTATGTCTTGGACACTTGGGTGAAGAGAGGGGCTGAGCTGTCAACTGATCACCACCTGGTGGTGAGTTGGATCCGCTGGCAGAGGAGGAAGCTGGACAGACCTGGCAGGCCCAAACGTATGGTGAGGGTCTGCTGGGAACATCTGGCCGAGCACTCTGTTGGGGAGGTCTTTAACTCCCACCTCCGGGAGAGCTTCTCCCAGCTTCCGAGGGAGGCGGGGGACATTGAGTCTGAGTGGACCATGTTCTCTACCTCCATTGTGGACGCAGCTGTTCGGAGCTGTGGCCGCAAGGTCTCCGATGCCTGTTGTGGCGGCAATCCCCGAACCCGGTGGTGGACACCAGAAGTAAGGGATGCCGTCTAGCTGAAGGAGTCCTATCGGGCCAAGTTAACCTCCAGGACTCCCGAGGCAGCTGACGGGTAATTGGCAGGCCAGGCGTGCTGCAGCTCGGGCAGTTGCGGAGGCAAAAACTCTGAACTGGGAGGAGTTCGGGGAGGCCATGGAGAAGGACTATCGGTCGGCCTCGAAGAAATTCTGGCAAACCGTCCGGCGCCTCAGGAGGGGGAAGCAGTACTCTGCCAACACTGTTTACAGTGCGGGTGGGGAGCTGTTGACCTCGACTGGGGACATTGTCGGGTGGTGGAAGGAATACTTTGAGGATCTCCTCAATCCTACCATCATGTCTTCCACTGAGGAGACTGAGGCTGATGACTCAGAGGTGGACTCGTCCATTACCCAAGCCGAAGTCACGGAGGTGGTTTGCAAGCTCCTCGGTGGCAAGGCACCGGGGGTGGATGAGATCCGCCCTGAGTATCTCAAGTCTCTGGATGTTGTGGGGCTGTCTTGGTTGACACGCCTCTGCAACATCGCGTGGCGGTCAGGGACAGTGCCTCTGGAGTGGCAGACTGGGGTGGTGGTCCCTCTTTTTAAGAAAGGGGACCGGAGAGTGTGCTCCAATTATAGGGGAATCACACTTCTCAGCCTCCCGGGGAAGGTTTACTCCAGGGTACTGGAGAGGAGAATTCGACCAATAGTCGAACCTCGGATCCAGGAGGAACAATGTGGTTTTCGTCCTGGTCGCGGAACACTGGACCAGCTCTATACCCTTCATAGGGTGCTCGAGGGTTCATGGGAGTTTGCCCAACCAGTCCACATGTGCTTTGTGGATCTGGAGAAGGCATTCAACCGTGTCCCCCGTAGTATTCTGTGGGGGGTGCTTCGGGAGTATGGGGTTCGGGGCTCTTTGCTAAGGGCTGTCCGGTCCCTGTACGAACGGAGCAGGAGTCTGGTTCACATTGCCGGCAGTAAGTCAGACCTGTTCCCAGTGCATGTTCTTTTCATGTAATTTTTATGGACAGAATTTCTAGGCGCAGCCAGGGGCCAGAAGGAATCCTGTTTGGGAACCACAGGATTTCATCTCTGCTTTTTGTGGATGATGTTGTCCTGTTGGCTTCTTCAAACCAGGACCTTCAGCATGCACTGGGGCGGTTTGCAGTCGAGTGTGAAGCGGCTGGGATGAGAATCAGCACCTCCAAGTCCGAGG
This sequence comes from Neoarius graeffei, assembly GCF_027579695.1. NCBI lineage: Eukaryota > Metazoa > Chordata > Actinopteri > Siluriformes > Ariidae > Neoarius > Neoarius graeffei. Next base: position 15,629,711 of record NC_083590.1, on the reverse strand, counting down.
CCATGGTTCTCGACCGGAAAAGGGTGGCTTGCCCTCTCCACGTTGGTGGAGAAGTTCTTCCTCAAGTGGAGGAGTTTAAGTATCTCGGGATCTTGTTCACGAGTGAGGGAAGGATGGAGCGGGAGATCGACAGGCGGATCGGTGCAGCCTCCGCAGTGATGCGGTCGCTTTACCGGTCCGTCATGGTGAAGAAGGAGCTGAGCCAAAAGGCGAAGCTCTCAATTTACCAGTCGATCTACGTTCCGACTCTCACCTATGGTCATGAGCTTTGGGTAATGACCGAAAGGACAAGATCGCGGATACAAGCGGCCAAAATGAGTTTCCTTCGCAGGGTGGCTGGGCGCTCCCTTAGAGATAGGGTGAGAAGCACAGTCACTCGGGAGGAGCTCGGAGTAGAGCCACTGCTGCTCCACATCAAGAGGAATCAGCTGAGGTGGCTTGGGCATCTTTTTCGGATGCCTCCTGGACGCCTCCCTTGGGAGGTGTTCCAGGCATGTCCCCCTGGGAGGAGGCCCCGGGGAAGACCCAGGACATGCTGGAGGGACTATGTCTCTCGGCTGGCCTGGGAACGCCTCAGTGTTCTTCCCGAGGAGCTGGCCGAGGTGTCTGGGGAAAGGGAAGTTTGGGCTTCCCTGCTTAGACTGCTGCCTCGGCGACCCGGTCCCGGATAAAGCGGAAGAAGACGAGACGAGACGAGACGGGAGCATATAAAGGTTGAAAAGTAATGGTCCAAGAATCGACCCCTGGGGGACACCACAGGTCAAGGACATTGACGTTGAGGAACAATTTCCCATGGTAACAAAGAAGCTTCTATCTTTTAAGTATGAATTTAACCAATTGATAACTTTACCAGTCAATCCAACCCAGTGTTCAAGTCGATATAGCAGTATGTTGTGATCAACAGTATCAAAAGCTGCACTGAGGTCCAGTAATACCAGGACCGATGTTTTGCCTGCATCAGTATTAAGACGTATGTCATTTATAACTTTAATAAGTGCTGTTTCAGTGCTATGATTGGCACGAAAACCTGACTGAAAATTATCAAAACGGCTGTTTGATATTAAGAAGGCAGTTAATTGATTGAAGACAATTTTTTCAATGATTTTCCCGATGAATGGTAGATTTGATATTGGCCTGTAGTTATTTAATACTGGAGGATCCAGATTATTTTTTTTAAGTAGGGGCTTTACAACGGCTTTTTTCAGGGACACAGGAACAACGCCAGTCTCTAGGGATGTATTTATAATTTGAAGCACATCTGTAATCATAAGATGAAGAACAGACTTAAAGTTGGTGGGCAGAATGTCCAATTCAGATGTTGAGGAACTGAGATTTTGTACAGTTTTTTCAAGAGTCTCAATCAATTAAACAAAATTCTGACATTGTGTTGAAGTTATCTATTTGTGTCATTGGTGATTGCAGTTTTTCATTTTTTGCAGCTGAGATATATTATGAGCAATATTCTGCCGTATTTTATCAATTTTACCTTTGAAGAAGGATGCAAACTCATTGCATTTATTAACTGAGAGAAGTTCAGGTGTGGGCGGCACGGTGGTGTAGTGGTTAGCGCTGTCGCCTCACAGCAAGAAGGTCCTGGGTTCGAGCCCCGGGGCCGGCGAGGGCCTTTCTGTGCGGAGTTTGCATGTTCTCCCCGTGTCCGCGTGGGTTTCCTCCGGGTGCTCCGGTTTCCCCCACAGTCCAAAGACATGCAGGTTAGGTTAACTGGTGACTCTAAATTGACCGTAGGTGTGAATGTGAGTGTGAATGGTTGTCTGTGTCTATGTGTCAGCCCTGTGATGACCTGGCGACTTGTCCAGGGTGTACCCCGCCTTTCGCCCGTAGTCAGCTGGGATAGGCTCCAGCTTGCCTGCGACCCTGTAGAAGGATAAAGTGGCTTGAGATAATGAGATGAGATGAGAAGTTCAGGTGCTAATTGTGGTGGGGGATTAGTTAGCTTCTCTACTGTTGAAAATAGCACACGGGCATTGTTCATATTCCTGTTTATGATATTGGAGAAGAAAGACTGTCTTGCTTTACGAATTTCATAGTTATAATTACAAAGCATCTCTTTATGGATTTGATAATGGATGTGAAGTTTAGATTTGCGCCATTTTCTTTCAGTCTTTCTACATTCTCTCTTTAGCAGTTTAACAGCCGGGTAGTGCTTCCATGGTGCTTTCTGCTTATCATTGACTCTTTTGATTTTGAATGGAGCAATATCACCCATAATTTGGCTCATATTTAAATTAAAAATTTCCAGTAAATCATCTACAGAGTCTGACATTTTGGTTGAGTTCTGAGAGAGAGCTTGCTCAAAGAGAGCACATGTGCTGTCTTTTATGACTCTCCTAGCCATAGTCGTTGAGCTGTTCTGAATGTGAGGAGACATAGAAACAGAGAAAACACAAAAATGATCAGATAAGGCCAGTTCAACAACAGTAGTAGAAACAGTAAGACCCTTTGTGATGACGAGGTCAAGGGTATGACCATGAGAGTGGGTCGGCCCCTGTACATGTTGTACTAGGTTGAAGTTGTCAATAAGTGTGTGAGGGAATTTTTAATGGATGAACATTATTATTCTCTGTGTTTCTGTGTGTTGAGCTCAAGTGGCCTATACTGAGAAAGATGTTTTTTCCTATGTTGTAATCGCTTTTCTGTGGCCTTGGTGGTAATGAGCAGGGTGCTTGAGTTCATCCTAGCTTGCATCTTCTCATGATGTAACCACCATTCCTGGCCTTGGTGGTGATAAGCAGGGTGCCCGAGTTCTCATAACTACGCATCCGCCCGAATGCCAGGTGCACGCTCTAACAAAGCTTCATAGAAAATCTTGAGCCAATCACGTGAAGATGCAAGCAGTAAGCAAATGCCTTTAGAGTATAATAGATAGCAGCCACTAAAACACAACTCAGAGAGCGCGCGCGTACTCTCACATCACTAGAGGTGATGTTTTGCTTTAATTTTCTTTCTTATATACACCTTTGTATGATTTACTTTAATAAATGACTGAAAAGATGACTGTTAAGCGTTCTGAAGTGTTTATTAGAAATTTCCATTACAATTTGGCGTCCCCTGGGTGGGCCCTATGCGTCTGATCCTCGGACGATGGAACACTCCCAAGGCTACGGTGCGGAGCTGAGAACTCGGACGAGAGACCAGGCCATCAGGGCTCACCGAACCAGTAAGTGATAACTTTGCATTCTTGTGTAAAGAAATTAGTGGAAACAGTATTTAAAAATGATATAAGAGACGGACAGAAGTTTGTCCGAGCTCAGGAGGACTGCTAAACTGTGGTACTATCAATATGTTTGCAGACAACGGATAAAACACAATTTTGAGACAATAAACCGCAAGTAGTTTATTGGGTTGTGTTAGAGAATTATCCGCCTAAGTGACGACTGGGTAATCGCTCGCCTACTTGAGGAGGGGAAGTACAGGTGCGTGTTTCGACGGATTCACGTTCAGCGATTCGTGGGAATTGAATCTTGCTCCCTTTGTTCTGTGTGAACAACTGGCCCGTCTGGGGAACGGGATAGAGAGGTTCGATCGCGAAAACGCAAAGACACACCGGTGTGCACGCAAAATATTGATGAATTAACAGAGTACTGTCCTCCTCCAAATTCTGAAACAGAGAAACAGATTTTGTACACATGCGCGAGTTGTCTTTGAGGTTGTTGTGTTAAATGATACCTACTGTACTTTGGTTTAAGGCAAATGTCAGATAAATTGTTTACTAATAAGAACACACCTAAAAGATTGTGTCGCATTTTTGGATATAGTCCAACCTGTTCTTTTTGTGATCCTGATAAAGAAACTCAGCCGCTGTTGTCACAGCCTATTAATATAACAGTATACAATGGGGAACAGAAGCAGCAAGTTAGAGAAAGGAAAGGAAGAAGCAGGTAAGCCTGAAGCTACATGTGCTATAGTAAGAAGTGGGTGTTCCTATGACAGCCCAAACATCCAGTTTATGAAAACCTCGTATGGCAAGGATTGTTTGGCACAGTTTGACATATGGGTAGAGGACTTAGGATTCCCTGAGAAGGGCAGTTTTAGTCCCAGGCAGATAGGACAGTTAGAAGAAAAGTTGAAACAGAAGGAAAAAGAAGAGTTTGCAGATAATGTTAAGTTCTTAGGGGACTGGAGGGCGTTTTCTGCATGGAAAGAAGAAACACTTGAGAGAGTACAAAAGAGAGAAACGACAGGCAGGGCTCTCACCCTCTTCTCAGTGTTTGAAATTTCAGATGGACCCTGACCTGGAGTCTGCCCCACCACCCCGACACACACTGCCTCTTCAGCAAGGCGGAGCATCATTCCCACAAGCGCCTCACCCACAGAGAAGGGGAGAAGTTGAGACGAAGGGAAAAACTGAGCCTCTGGAATCTCCTCCAGCCTACCAGCCACCTCCAGCATCAGCACCTCCCCTCGCTTCTCCATCACACACGAGATCCGGTCTTACATATGGCGATGGAAAAGATACTCTCCTGGACCTGACCACGTGCTCACCAGTGGGTCCACAAGGCCATAATCTAAAGTCTGAAGTCCTTCATCTTCCAATGGTGGAAGTGGCTGGAGCTGACGGCGTGCTTTTAGTCCGCAGACCCTGGACGACAGCGGACATAAAGGAAAGCATGGCTTCTCTTCCCAATGTGAGAGAGGTAGGAGGAAAGACATTTGGTAATGAGCTGTTGATATTTTACAGAGAATTCCGACCGACCACCCATGAACTTCGCCGCCTACTCATGGTCAAGATGGGTATAGATTGGAGCAAAGTTTCCAAAGATTGGCCGGAAGCTGACCAGCGAATGACTACACCAGACTGGAGCGCGGTTGGCAATAATGAGTATAGAGATACCATCACTGCTCTCTGTGCTCGTCTGGATAGTGCTTTTCCTTTGAACATAGACATGACTAAGATCAGTATGTGTAAGCAAGAAGATGGAGAAGGGGTGTCAGCATTTCTCACCCGTCTCACTGCTGTGCATGAGAAACACAGTGGCCTGACCAGACCCGCGACCCTGGCTGGAGTGGAAGGCACTCCTGAGGTCTGGGAAGCGCACCTGCGGAACAGTTTCATGAGCGGTATGGATCCAGCAGTGGCCAAGTTAGTAAAGCCGCTCTGTCTCCTGTGGGAAACCACCAGTCTCACCAAGATCGAGCAGTACACTGTGCATGCAGAAAAGCTGCTGAAGGAGAAGACAAAGTCGACACAAAGAGACCAAGACCTACACGCCGCCACTCTCACTCTTTTCCAGACTGTTCAGCCTGGAGAAGGAGGAAGAGGAAGAGGTCGAGGTAGGGGCCGAGGCAGGATGACCTGGGGCGACCCATCCTGGATTAAAGGCGTAACCTGCTACAACTGCAATCGGAAGGGACACATTGCTCGAAATTGTCTCCACAGTAACAGGCAGAAGCCCTGTGAGGAGTACAGCAAAGCAGACTGATGGGCGGACTCCGGGAATGGGCCCCACACAGAGAACAGGGGAGGTAACACACACACACACACACACACACACACACACACCTGATGATACACATAGACAGGAGCATTCACATAACGTTAAACACATTAGTAGCAGCACCTGCATGCAACAGCAAGATTACACAGAAACGCCCGATACACCAGTCCAGATAGATACACCTGAAGTTGCATTAAGTTTGTTAAAATACACAACTACTCCCTTTTCTAAACTCCCTTGTATGCCCCTCACTGTGTGTGGGCATGTATTAGCCTTTTTAGTAGATTCTGGAGCAGCACACTCAGTGATACAACATGGGGTACTTCCAGTAGACCCACCGCTCAGCTCAAATTCTATTCAGACAGTGGGCATCTCAGGACGACCTGTAACCGAAACTTTCTCAGTCAACCTCCCGTGTGAAAGCGAGGGAGGAATAGTTACGTCCCACTCATTTCTCATCTCACATACATGTCCAGTGAATTTGTTAGCACGTGATTTAATGTGCAAATTAGGAGTAAATCTCATGTCCACTCCAGATGGGCTAACCATTGAAGTAAGTGAAATGTGCGGTGTGCAGTATGGGTTTGGAAGCCCTCTGTATGTGTATGTCTGGCGGCTCTGCTCAGATCAGCTCACACAAACTCCAAAACACCTTGTACAGCTCGCACGCTTGAACACCTCGTCAGTTGACACAGATTATATGAAAGAGGAAGATTTGCATTGTACAGCACATGTTCACCAAGGGCAAGATGTAGAGTTTGAAAAGACTTGGTTTGCAGACCCCCACACATGTGAAAGGTTGACCCTCAAAACTACATATTGGTCTAAACATTATTGTGCTGTGCAGGTCCATTTTACTCGTTGTCCAAACAGCTGCATCAATGCTAATCACAGTGTTCTCAAACATGTTATGCACGGCCTCAGAACAGAGGACTCTGAGGTTGACTGCTGCCAACATGATTTCTTTGACATCATTGATTCTATACCCCACGTCTCATTAGCAAAACCGCGAGCCGCCCATTGGAAAGACATGGGGAAGTGGGTCAGGAAGTGTGCAGCCAATGACAATGAATGGTCCCGAACAGAGGACCCTAGTGTGTTGTTTTGTCAAAGGCTTGGGGTCTACAAGCAAAGTCAGGCTGTGTGTGTGCGCGCATGTTAAGCGCAGCGTAATACTAGCCACTGATGACCAGGGTCCTGGGGACCCCAGCCGTAGTGGCCTGTTTGTCTCTGTTTCCACAGGCATAACTCCAGCAGAGGTGCACCCCAAATTGGCGGGAGTTCCAAATTCCGTTTGGGCAAAGGGTAAACATGATGTGGGCCTAATAAAGAATGCTGAACCAGTGGTGATCACCCCCAAATCGGATTTCAGGCCTAGGCAGACCCAGTATCCACTCAAACCAGAAGCAATTGCAGGTATAAAACCAGTCTTTGATTCGTTGCTGACGGCAGGTGTAATTGTCCCTTGCCCGGACTCTCCAGTGCGCACTCCTATTTTTCCAGTTAAGAAGGCAAGAAAATCGTCTCAGCCCGATGAGTGGAGGTTTGTCCAAGATCTGCAAGCAGTCAATGCTGCGGTTGTTCTGCGCGCACCTGACGTCCCTAACCCATACACCATTTTGGGCCAGGTGCCCGCTGACAGTAAGTGGTTTTCAGTGGTGGATCTAGCAAATGCGTTCTTTTCTATTCCTATACATAAAGACAGCCAGTATTGGTTTGCCTTTATGTATGATGGTCGTCCATACACTTTCACTCGTTTGTGCCAGGGTTACTGTGAGTCCCCAACCATATACAACCAGTGCCTTAGAGACAGCCTCGCTTCGTTAACTTTGTCACCAAGATCAGCTTTGCTGCAGTATGTTGACGATTTAATGATTTGTGCCCCAACTAAAGCTCAATGTGAGGATTACACCATAACGCTACTGCGACACCTCGCTAAGGAAGGTCATAAGGCTAGCCTCACAAAATTACAGTTTGCAAAACAGAAGGTGCATTTCTTGGGGCATGATATCACAGGGGAGGGGAAAATGCTGTCTGTGGACAGAGTCTCAGCTATTCAGAAAATTCCCAAGCCGATCACTGTGAAACAAGTTTTGTCATTTTTGGGTATGTGTTCCTATTGCAGAGCATTCATTCTGAATTATTCCATCCTGGAAAGTCCAGTGAGAGAGCTCGTGCACGGTTCGTCCCTCACCGCTTCATCACCTGTCGTATGGACACCAGAAGCTGAAGAAGCATTCCTGGCCCTAAAAGGCGCCCTGCAGACCACACCCACACTGGGACTGCCTGATCCCAATAAACCATTTGTTCAAACTGTAGATGAAAAGAAGGGTTTTATGATCTCTGTTCTTTTGCAGAAACACGGGGATAGATTGAGACCTGTAGCTTACTTCTCCAGCAGGCTGGATCCAGTGGCGGCTGGACTTCCTGTTTGCCTGCGTGCAGTTGCTGCAGCTGAAAAGGCGGTAACTGCCTCCAGAAATATTGTGGGGTATTCTAACCTCACCCTTTTGGTCCCACATGCTGTCTCCCTGCTTCTGTTGGAGAAAAAGATGTCACATTTGTCAGCACAGAGATGGTTGAAGTATAACACAGTCATACTTGATATGCCTAACATCACTGTGAAACGTTGTACTGTTCTGAATCCTGCCTCTCTTCTCCCTACAGAGGACGATGGAGAGCCACATGACTGTGTTGCTCTCACTAACGATTTTTGTTCCCCCAGGGCAGATTTAAAGAGCAACCCTTTGGAAAATCCAGACATGATCCTCTATGTGGATGGTTCAGCCTCCAGAGACCCAGAGACGGGAAAGAACAAAGTAGGTTTTGCCGTAGTCTCAGATCACGAGGTCCTCAAGGCGTCACGTCTGCCCTCGAACCTGTCGGCGCAGGCTGCAGAGCTCTGTGCCCTCATTGAGGCATGCAAATTGGCGGCAGGGCAATCAGTCAATATTTTTACGGACAGTAGGTATGCATTTGGCGTTGTGCACGATTTTGGCACCATTTGGAAACATAGAAATTTTCTCACTAGCACAGGATCTCCCATTGCACATCATAAACTGGTCTCTGAGTTGTTGGATGCTGTTCTACTCCCTAGAGCTATTGCTGTGTGTAAGTGTGCTGCCCATACTAACAATACTGATTTTGTGTCTCAAGGGAATGCCAGGGCGGACGTGGCAGCTAAGTGTGCAGCCTCGGCTTCCAGTTCACCCTCTAACCTTGCCTTTCCTCAGGTTTCTACCCCTTGTTTACAGCTAGCAGACCTTCAGAGCACTGCCACCCAGGACGAGAGACGAGTCTGGAAACAGGCAGGCTGTATCCTTGCAAACTCGGTCTGAGTTTGTCCCTCGGGCCGTCCCTGTCTACCAAAATACATGTTCCCTTTCTATGCAAAACTGGCACATGGGCTCACCCATGTGTCAAAAGGGGGGATGGTAGCAGAAGTAACAAAGAGATGGTTCACAAAGGGGTTTTCAAATTATGCTGCAAAATTTTGCAAGCAATGCTTGATATGTGCACAACATAATGCAGGTCAAGGTATCAGACTAACTCAAGCAGCACACCCAATACCAGACAAACCATTTGATCACCTCCAAATGGACTTTATTGAACTGACACCTAGTGAAGGGAAAAGGTACTGCCTGGTAATAGTTGACATGTTTTCAAAATGGGTAGAAGTATTCCTCACAGCTAAACAAGACTCAGAGGCGGTAGTCAAAGCACTCCTGAGAGATGTAATTCCTAGGTGGGGTATACCTAGCAAAATCTCAAGTGACAATGGAACACCCTTTGTTAATGCAGCCCTAAAGAAAATAGGAGCATTCCTAGGGATAGACCTGAAACAACATTGTGCCTATCATCCTGCCAGTGCGGGAGCAGTAGAGAGGGAAAATGGGTCACTTAAAAATAAACTGAGCAAAGCTTGTGCAGAAACAGGGCTAGGATGGACAAAGGTCCTCCCTGTAGCACTCACACAAATGAGGATGCAAACTAGGCCTAAACATGGGTTAAGCCCATTCGAAATTCTGTTGTTTGGACGAGTACCCAACACGGGGATAGGGCTAGCTCAAGGAACACTGCCGGACACCACACTGTGTGATGATGCAATGTTGAATTACTGTGCAACGTTGTCCTCTGCTTTGAAATCTATCCACAAACAGGTAAAAGAAGCACTTCCCAAACCCACTGAGGGACCTCTGCACGATCTACAACCAGGGGATTGGATCGTGGTGAAGGACTTCCAACGAACCAAGTGGAACAAGCCACGGTGGAACGGCCCATTCCAGGTCCTGCTCACGACCCCAACGGCAGTGAAAGTCACAGGCAGAGTGACGTGGATCCACGCTAGCCACTGCAGGAGGGTTCCTGAACCGGCTGAGCAGGAGGGAAAAGAAGGCCTAAGTGACCCAGATGCTGACTAAAGCTCGAGGAGAAAGAAGTGTTAATTAAGTACATCTAAGGACAGAACCCCAACCATAAGGTGGGACAAGTGGTAACCCGAGACTCAGGAGGAAAGGTAAGCGATTATCATTCAGAAGGTGCCCTACATGACCGCTTTCCTGCTTTGATCTAAACCACGTGGCAAGCAAGTTCCACGGGACTGAGCGTGACAGCACAGTTGCACCCTCAATAGAGAAGAGTATTTAGTATCTAGTCAGTAAAACTGGTTTCAGAAGTCCCGAGTTTCTCCAAGCTCCGGTGAGGTGGGACGAAGGCTGATAGGGCATGCTCGCCCTCTGAGCACCAATACACGTCAAGAAGGGCAAGGGTTAACTCGGAGACCTAGTTAACACAAAATGAAGGGGGTAAATCATTATAAACTAGGTCCAGTCGTGGGCCTGAGCATCTTGATCCTAATGGGGCTCATGGGAGGATTCGTGTGGTGGTCGATACAGGCACCCAGACTGACACAGAATCGAGACGAGGGAGACATCCAACTCAATTTGTATTGGCAGTATGCTAATTTTACAGCTAAACAAGCTAACAGGTCAAATTGTCTAGTTTGCTCAACTCTGCCACACACCGTTACACAACCATTCGTGTTTGAGATCGCCAACACAACGGATGAAGACACTGCGCAAGCATGGCGAGCTGTGATGGAAGCTGTCTGCAATGATGTAGAAGACTGTAGTGTCACGTATCAAGGTGGGGGAGACGACCCAAGGGTAGAAATTAGTGTAAATGAATTAGGAAAGGGGATAAATTATACCTTATGCGCAGGGCGAAAGGGTGATCCAAACTCAAACCTCGTAGGGAAGGTCAAGGAAACTAGGTGTTCAACCATTTGCACTGTGCAGGGTTCAGTCCCAAATCCAAATGTGACTTGTATGGGACGAAGTGGCACTCTGTACAAGCAAGGCAGAAAAGCGATAACAGGAAGTGACTTAGGACCAGGAGGGAATCTAACTCAGTTAGCGGGTCCAACCTTCTATTACCCAGGCTGGCAGTGGAAGTGTGGTCACTATGTGTATAACTTTCTTCCGGTAGATTGGAAAGGCACGTGTGCCCTGATCCAATTAGATGCCCACCTAATAATAGCAACCCCTGAGACGAGTGGCAGACGACGCAGAAGTGTCGGCGATGATTTTCCTCCTCCGGAACATCAGCTGCAACCCAAGGTGAAGAAATTCTTTCAGGCACTGTTTCCACAGTACGGGATAACAACTCTGGAATGAACTTGAGGTGGTGCATTATAGGCTGGCACAGTTTGTGAATTCAACCATAGAGGCCATGGAGGGCGTGAGAACTGAATTGACCGCACTCAGATTAATGACGACACAGAATCGCATGGCCCTCGACATCCTTTTGGCAAAGGAAGGTGGAGTGTGTGTCATGATAGGAGAACACTGTTGTACGTACATTCCTGAAAACGACGGAAATCATGGTAACATCACTGAGGCACTGAACAAGATGCGCAAGGTTGCTGAACAATTACGAGCAGACGAACATGGAGGAGATAAAGACAGCTGGTGGCGTTGGTTTAGTGGATGGAAGACTCTAATTCTATCCACCATACCGGTCCTGGGCTTAGTGATTGTGATGTTATGTTTGCTCCCTGTTCTCTGTCAATGTTGTATGTCTGTGTTTCAGAGGCAGCTGACAAATATTGGTTACCAGATGGTGAAAATAGACTCCGATGACTTGCCTGACTGGCCTCCAAACCCACACGAAGACTATAACCCACCGTTCCATGACATCAGCACAGTTGACATGAAATTAGTCCTGACTTAAAACACTTTCATTATGATTGTTTCCTGTTCTATTATTCCTGATCTATGTATATGGCTTGCTAGCATTTATTTAAGATGTCTATGTCTTATAAAAACAGCCTTAGCATTATCCCTGTACACTCAATGACGTGTTAAGTCGAATCTCTCTGAGAACTCTTATCACTGAAACTGTGTACAGTTCTTTTCTTTCCTTTTAGCAATTTATCCTATAGGATAAAAAGGGGGGAATGTGAGGGAATTTTTAATGGATGAACATTATTATTCTCTGTGTTTCTGTGTGTTGAGCTCAAGTGGCCTATACTGAGAAAGATGTTTTTTCCTATGTTGTAATCGCTTTTCTGTGGCCTTGGTGGTAATGAGCAGGGTGCTTGAGTTCATCCTAGCTTGCATCTTCTCATGATGTAACCACCATTCCTGGCCTTGGTGGTGATAAGCAGGGTGCCCGAGTTCTCATAACTACGCATCCGCCCGAACGCCAGGTGCACGCTCTAACAAAGCTTCATAGAAAATCTTGAGCCAATCATGTGAAGATGCAAGCAGTAAGCAAATGCCTTTAGAGTATAATAGATAGCAGCCACTAAAACACAACTCAGAGAGCGCGCGCGTACTCTCACATCACTAGAGGTGATGTTTTGCTTTAATTTTCTTTCTCTTTCTTATATACCTTTGTATGATTTACTTTAATAAATGACTGAAAAGACGACTGTTAAGCGTTCTGAAGTGTTTATTAGAAATTTCCATTACAAGTGCAAGTAGTTCTTTGGCATAAGTGTTTTCAGGATTATCTACATGCAAGTTAAAATCCCCAGATATAATAAGACAATCAAACTCTAAGCAAATGACTGACAACAGTTCACCAAACTCTTCAAGAAAGACTTTGGCTGAATGTTTCGGAGGCCTATAAATAGTTAATAATAATAATAATAATAATAATAATAATAATAATAATAAATGTGTTAGGAGAGCATGTAACAAGTGCACATAAGTGTTCAAAGGACGTAAAATCACCAAGTGAGGATTGTTTACATTGAAAAGAGCCTTTGAATATATTTGCGATCCCTCCACCTTTCCCTTGTCGGGTAACATTCAAAAAATTAAAATTTGGGGGAGCTGCTTCAATAAGGGTGGTAGCACTATTTGCTTGATCCAGCCAAGTTTCAGTTAGAAGCAAAAAATCAAGATTGTGTTTGCAGATAAGATCATTAATTAAAAATGACTTGTTTAAAAAAGTGATCTAACGTTCAGAAGAGCTAGCTTTACAGAAAGTCTAGAAGTAATATCTGCTTGTGCACTCTGATATTGTTTTAAAACAGGAAGGAGATTAGATTGGTTTACCCCCTGGGTTAAATGTGCTCTATGTTTTCTATTTCTTATCAACACAGGAATAGAGAATGGCATAGGCATATAGGGTCCCAGCTGGTTTTCAAAACTACACCCATTTGCAGGGACCCAGAGTACATCAAACAAGACTTTCTAAATGTTCCGTTTGGTTTGAGGGTGAAAGGATTGGAGATGACATGTATCTTTTAGATGGTGAGCCAGCTGAAAGTCCTGGGCGAACACAGTTTTGATGAACTGGGTACACTGCTTGTCGCGACAGATTTGGGCTGGAAAAAGAGAGTGTAGCCATTGGCAGCAATCTCTGCATACTATTTGGGAAATCCATGCGTGTGGAAGGTGACGATAGCGTAGTGAAGTCAGAAGAGTGAGAAATTGGTGAGTTCTTTGTATGGCAGTTTGTCTCTGATTTTTGGCAGTCTGTCTTTGAATCTTGGCAGTCTGGCAGATTAGATGTCTGTGTGTCCTTGATGACGACTTGCAAAGATGATTGTTTTGTCTTTGCAGAGGTATTGTTTTTTGTAACTATGTCCGTCTGCGACATCTTAACTGTTTTCCTCAATGCTGGCTGAGAAAACAACCTTCTCCTGAATACCTCAAAGACAAAAGAACTCATAGTTGACTACAGAAGGAAAAGAACTGAGATTCCACCTCTAACCATTAACGGGCAATGTGTGGAGAGGGTAGCAGACTTTCGCTTCCTGGGAGTTAACATCGAGGACAGTCTGTCCTGGAGCGTAAACACCTCTGAGCTGCTGAAAAAGACCCAACAGAGACTGTACTTTCTCAGAATACTCAGAAAGAACAACATCACACAAAGACTGCTGGTCTGTTTCTACAGAGCCTCCATTGAAAGCATACTAATATACTGCATATGCATCTGGTATAAAAGCAGCACAGCAGCTCAGAGGAAAGCGCTTCAGGGGGTCATCAACACCGCCCAAAAGATTGTTGGCTGCCCTCTCCCCACACTGGAAGAACTTCACCACTTGCAGTGTTTGAAAAAAGCCCAGAACATTATAAAAGACACCTCACACCCTGGCTATTCCCTGTTTGAACTGATGCCCTCAGGCAAGCGGTACAGAGCAATCAGGGCAAGGACAAATAGATTTAAGAACAGTTTCTATCCCACTGCAGTCACTTGTCTTAATGCTGCTAGAAACTAAGGAACTCTGCTTACATACAGAGAATCTGTTTACATGATGTCTGATGTCTGAACTGTGTGAATGAAGGCAACTGGAACTGTGTAGGTATGTGTGAGTGTGCGGTCTGTGTGTCTTGGGCTTAGGCCACTGTTTATTGCTTTTTACCCTATTATTTTACCCTATTTATTGACTCTTTGCACTGACTGGATAGCACTTTCAATTTCGTTGTACTTGTGGCAATGACAATAAAGACATATTCATATTCATAAGATTGCAAGTCTGTCATGGTCTACTAAGACCTTGGCTCCAATCCAGCTGAGTTCAGTGCTATTTGGCTTGAAAAATTCTCTGCGATTCCAGAAAAGGTTAAAATTGTCTATGAAGTTCATACAAAATGAAAAACAAGTTTTTCCAAGCCAGGTGTTAAGACTGAAGAGTGGAGAAAATGCAAAACTTCCTCTCGCTGGGAGTGGGCCACTAATAAAAGATTGTATTCCAGTCTTATAGAGATCAGAAAAAAGTTTTCTGAAATCTTGGACAAACAGCTGTTCTCTGAAAACATCATTTGCTCCCACATGCACAACAATACGTTTGATAGTTTTATGCTCGGACATGAGTTTCAAAATGCTGTCTTTGGTGTCAGAGATGGATGCATTTGGAAGGCAGCAAATAATCATCCCATGACCTTTTAAATGTTTTACAGTGGAATCACCAAGAACAAGGGTTGTGGGATCAGATGGTGTAACGAGCTGCTTTTTGCCTCTTCCCACAGCTCTTCGATCTTGGTGCGATCTCTTTTTACGATGTGTTCATCCGCTTGAAAAAAATCCTCTTCCACATCCCTGAGGCATTCAAATTTGTTCTGAAGCCTTATGGGCTGTGAATTTTCCATAGGATTGTAAATCCTATTGTAATTTGTAGAACGAGCTGGTGTTGAGGAAATTACTCTTCTGTTTTTATTTTTGGGCTTGCCACCCATCATTTGCCAGTTTTCTGTACTCACATTTTGCCCAGCTTGATCGATGAATTCCTCCACTCGATTTGCAATGCCATCGGTCTGTCGGAGTGCAATCTCTGCATTCTCAGCCATTGTTTCTGTACTCCTTTCCTGAGATATCGCTTTTAATTCGTCTGTCTTTGGCAGAGCATCAATCTTTGATTCCAGGATAGAAATCCTCTGTTCTAGTTCCATGCATTTTCTGCAGGATATTTTGCCCCCTGGCATTTTGTTTTAAAAGCTAACTTATCTTATAAAGATGAAAAATAAAATGAAAAAAAAAATAGTGGAAATTAAATGAGAAAGTAAAGTATAGAAATAAAGATCAAGAAAGCAGGAGCAAAGCAAAGAAGGCAAGGGGTATTGTTGCACTGTGTCTTGATATAATACACTTTATTATACTCTTTTTTTTTTTTTTATACTGCCTCTGTGTCCATTCATTGGTTAGCATAGCAAGTTTATGTTGTCGCATCAAGTGTATCGTGTGGGTGGTTAAGGCCCTGTCCACACGGCAATGGATTCAGGTGAATCTGATAAAATTGTTTATCGTTTCGGCCTGGCATCCACACGGCACCGGCGTTTTGGGTGCCCCAAAACGAAATCTTTTGAGAACGGGTTCCAGAGTGGAAAAATCTGGCAACGGCCCCATTGCGAAGTCGTCTGGATGAGTAGAACGGATTTGTTTACGATGACGTCACAACCACATGACTGTCAGTGCTTCACGCCGGGTAGAAGTGTAACGAACTCGATGCGAGTTGTCAACAAATCCTATAACTTGGTTCATGAAACGTGCTTACAAAATATTTTCACTGTGAATATTGTGTAATGGTGTAAAGTGAGAGAGAGAGAGAGAGAGAGAGAGAGAGAGAGAGAGAGAGAGAGAGAGAGAAGCCCTTAGGACAGAGTCTTTAGTCCAAACACTGCAGAAGCAGTACCAAACCGCGCACCGCCCGTGCGCTTTCCAAAAACAAAAACAATCCCGCCAGCAAAAATAGAAAAAAAAAAAAAAAAGGAGCGATCTCACCTCTTCAGATGTTGGTTTAAAGGAACAGTCCACCGTATTTCCATAATGAAATATGCTCTTATCTGAATTGAGACGAGCTGCTCCGTACCTATCCGAGCTTTGCGTGACCTCCCAGTCAGTCAGACGCAGTCAGACGCGCTGTCACTCCTGTTAGCAATGTAGCTAGGCTCAGTATGGCCAACGGTATTTTTTGGGGCTGTAGTTAGATGCGACCAAACTCTTCCACATTTTTCCTGTTTACATAGGTTTATATGACCAGTGATATGAAACAAGTTCAGTTACACAAATTGAAACGTAGCGATTTTCCATAGCATAGAAAATCGCTACGTTTCAATTTGTGTAACTGAACTTGTTTCATATCACTGGTCATATAAACCTATGCAGGGGTGATAGCGTTCCGGCGCGCCGCGCTGGATTTCCGGCGCGCCGTGGCTGGGGGAAAAAAAAAAAAATCTAGTTCGCCCATTGTCCTGTGTCATTCTGAGATGCACAGATAGACAGTAAAGGGAGAATTCCCTTTACTGTCTCTCTGTGCATCTCAGAATTACACAGGACAATGGGCGAACTAGATTTTTTTTTTTTTTTCCCCAGCCACGGCGCGCCGGAACGCTATCACCCCTGCCTATGTAAACAGGAAAAACGCGGAAGAGTTTGGTCGCATCTAACTACAGCCCAAAAAAATACCATTAGCCATGCTGAGCCTAGCTACATTGCTAACAGGAGTGACAGCGCGTCTGACTGACTGGGAGGTCGCGCAAAGCTTGGACAGGTACGGAGCAGCTCGTCTCAATTCAGATAAGAGGATATTTCATTATGGAAATACGGTGGACTGTTCCTTTAAGCCCGACAATACATTCCTCAAAAAGGGTGTAGAAGAACAAAGTAATCCATTAACGTGTAGCATTCAATTTATTCCGGACCATTAAAGAATTCTGGAGGATATCAGAATGTTGGCGTACTGGCTTCCATCTACCCCCATTCATTCCTCTCTCTCTCTCCATCTACCCCATTCATTCCTCTTTCCACGTCTTTCATTTTACACTATCGATTAATAATCAAAACTATGTGGCTAATGCTACAGAAGAAGGGGTTTATGCGCATGCATCTACTTCTATTGTTCTGGTGTCTCCGATGGGACCGTTTTACAGTGCACCTAGAGGTGTGGCATGTGTAATTGCATCGTTTTCAGCAAGCGCTGCGTTGCCATATATACCTGAAATTTTACTGATCCATTGCCCATGTGGACGCGATATTTAAAAAAAAAAAATCTCGTTGCCGTTGTCGTGTGGATGTAGCCCAAGTCTCATAGTTTACTTAAAAGGCTTAACAGGTGAGAACCTAACCCCCGGACCCAGGTTACACTTATTACACCCCTCTGAGGGAAAAGAGGGCTACACAAGCAAGCACAGAGGATTCAAGGGGAAGGTCACCATCACAAAGCAGACCAGGACAGTCAAGGAAGGAGATGAAGCACAGATAAATGATGTACTGTCAGGCATATTAGCAATTTGCCAGTGCACGCAATACTTTCCTTTTATCAACAGCAAATTCAAGATGAAAAACCCAGCATGAGATAAGACTTACCTCACTGACTTCAAACAGAGCAGGCCATCTCGCCATGAAATCCTCCACCACTGGTGCGTCACGAACAACTTCATGTCTTCTGTACGCAAAAGTCTTTTCCATCTTCAACTTCACAACCTCGCAGTTGTTCCTCTTTTTTTTTACATCCAAGAGTAAAGATTTCCGCATGGCTTCCAGACTCTCCACATGGCTTCCAGACTCTCCGCAGTTTCAGCTAATGGGTATGTCAGGCAAAAATTTACTTCTGCTCTCTTTGCCTTTTTGACACCGAAGGCTATGCTTTCCAGCAGGTTTGTTTTTTTAAGGAGTTCACGGTCACTTCTGGGCACCCCAGTTTTCTCAGACATGTGCAGGATTTAGACAGTTTATATTTTAAACTGGTCTTCCATCCAGCACATCCAGTGCAGGACCCCTTCTCAGTTAAACATGGATGTTTCTTGATGAGACTCTGGGCTACCTGTTCCATCTCCTGATCACTGACATAGACTTTATACTGCACAAGTTCCTGCACTAAACAGTCAAGGATGGCTGACTTCAACTTGGGGTCTGGAATAAGTACAGTGCCATTTTGAACGTAAGCTAAACCTGCCCGCTGAAGTTTTAACTTTGCATCATAGGAGAATTTTGGTACATGAAACAGCTGGCCAGGAGGACCATGAGCTTGTAGATTCGCTTGATGACAGTATATCTGTATCCACAAGTTCACCTGACAGGGATGAAGAGTCAGTTGCTGACCAAGGACTGAATGCTTGGAGGTGTAGGACTGGATTAAGCACAGTAGAGCTCTCATCATGTTGCATAGTGGTGGGCCTTGACATATCAATAACTCTAAGAGCACCTTTGTCTTTCACTTCTGACACTGAGGTAAGGTTAAGGAACTCGTTTCCAAACAAGGAATCCATAAATTGAAGTCTAAAGTTGCCCTGAAGTTCACACTGTTTCTTGACTTCAACAATGTCATCAACAGATTCAGGGAGCCCATGGGAGAGAGTCGACCTCTGAGAGCTGCCATCAGTCAATATGATCTTTAGGATCACAGGAGTCGCCATCTTCAAAGCCATTTACTCTGCAGACACACAAAGAAAATTATACGTCAGACATCCATGTGATTTAAAATTCCAAATTCAGTGGCAAAAACCTATTTCTCAATTACTGCGTGCAGCAGGTATGCAAATGTATCTTTTAAAAAATTGATAAAATATATAGTTGGAAAAAAGGAGAAAATAAACAAATAGCAAGATAACGTAATACAGGGTGAGTGCACACATAGGAGAGTTAAATTACATTTTCCCTATTAAAATCATCACTGCAGGTCAGTTTAATGTGATTTGGTTCATTTTACCTGCAGATAAATACAACAGATCAATATGAAAGCAGGATTAGCTTCACTATTAAGCTAAGAGTTTTAAAATCAGAAATGCTGCCTCTGATGCAGAAGTGGTAGTAATGTGGACAAAAGTCAGTTGAAAAAGTTTATGCTGAAATAAAACACCTTATGTATTCAAATTTAAGATTAAGTTACGCTTAGGCCTAATATTTATTAAACTAAATTTCAGACATTTTAGTACTTCAGACCCCCTGGGCAGAATTATGAGAGCAGGTAGGAACAAATTAAGACCCTATAAATTTAAATGAGAGACTTTTTAATGGCTAACATTTTAACTGAAATCACAACACCATGAAATCACATTTAAACCTTTTTAATGACTTGAGTATCTCACACACAAAACTTAAAATAAAATGTGTATGTATCACACACAAACAAACAAAAGAAGCCCAAACTAATTGCTGAGGTGTTCTAAGGCGACATTTCCCTGAGTTCAGCTCCTCCATTTTACTGGGACATTGTGCTGCATTTGTAACTGCAGTGTAAATTGGAGCAGCGCTTACAGGCACAACACAGCTTTATATATTTTGTCTCTGGGTCACATAAAACGGTAGAAATAGAAACTCACCCTTTACGAAATGATCTGCACAGACTCGGACAGATTTGTATCTGGTTTCTTTTCTGTCTGATCTGTTGAGATTTGCAAGCCGCTGTCTCTGCCGTCTCCGGGTTCGAGCTTCCATTTGGGCTCTTTCTCGCATTTTAACAGCGGCTCAACTCAACAATCTGCCTCCAGCCTGAGCAGAACAGCTCCAGCAGCCGAGAACTGCGCAAAGCTGCAGCGTTTGGTATGAAGGCACTTGTTGCTCCGCATGTGTTATTCCACAAAGATGGCGGACACAGCTAAATCAGAGAGGCTCCTGTGCAAACGGTCTATAGCCCCTGTCTGGAACGCAGGGGCGAAGCGCGATGAAATCCAACAAGTGTTCTGTAAAGTTATCCTACCTCTTGGATTTGTCCTACCAAGCCTACTGCGCATGCGCAGAACACATGACGTCATTACAATTAGTAAGTTCTCATACTAGTGATGTGTCGGTCGCGAATGATCCAGTTCAAAGAGCCGGCTCTTTGAAGTGAACGACGGGAGCCGGCTCTTCGGTGGGAGCCGAGTTGGGGAGCCGAATTAGTTTTTTGTCCTTAGGTGCCTCAGAGAGAGAGAGAGAGAGAGAGAGAGAGAGAGAGAGAGATCAGCTCAGCTGAATGATGATTGTCTATTTGACAACCATGATCACTGTTTTGTTGCCGTGAATTCCTAAAGCTCATGATATAAATTGTCGCTCATAAATTGACAGGTTCGGTCGGCAACCGCCTTGGCATGGCCAGATTAATCTGTGGTATACAACGAGACAGCAGTCATTATAACAGGAGCATATTTGCTGTTCCAGCAGCTTCTCATTACTGGTGGAGCAGAGTGCGGCACTTTTTTCTCTTTTTACATGCGCTCAAGCTGCCACTCAGCCCAGCCCCCCTCCCATTTCAGGAGCCTCACTGTCTCCTCTCATCTCAAGTTACACGTGTGCCCTGAAGATGACCTCGCATCTTTACCAATGACGTGTGGCTTGACCACGAACAGCTGATTTTTTTTCCCTCCCCTGGTGCCTCACCGTCTCCTCTCTCCTGCGCGCCACAGCTCCCCCCACACATCTTGACCAATCACGTACCACGTTCACTTAAGAACAACTTTTTTTGTGAAAGCCGCTGTCACCCAAGCACAATCGCACAGGACACTCACAGAGAACAGTGACAGAGTTTAAACACGAACACAAACAAGAAGAAATGAGTGAAAGCAGAAAAAGAAGTAAAATTTGGACATATTTCAAAACAACCAGCAGTACAAAAGCAGAATGCAGACTATGCAAAGCCAGCATTTCTTATAGAGCAGGCTCCACAAATAACCTGCATCGACATCTTCGGACCATGCACCCCACAGAACAATTGGAGGAGGCGAGACAGGCAAGGGAGCCTGTCTCTACACAAGGTGCCTCTGTGAGTACTGTTGCTGCCGCATCATCTCCCCCCAGGCCTACACCTCAGCAACCGAGAGCTACCCAGAGCTCAATCATGCAGTTCATGTCTCTGACCCCATCAAGGCAGAACTCCATTGATGACGAGCTTGCAAAGATGGTAGCTTGATTTTCAGCCTTTCAATTGTTGAGGATGAAGGCTTCCGAAATTACAGCCATGCACTAAATCCTATGTATACCCTCCCCAGCAGAAAAACACTGTCACAAAAAATAATTCCAGGCCTATATGAGGCAACTCGCGAGTCTCTGCAAGAAAGGGTTAAGAGAGCCACTGCTGTTTGTTTAACCACAGACTGCTGGACATCCCGAGCCACAATGGCATTCATGTCAGTCACCTGCCACTTCGTAGAATATTATAAAATGGTAACGTGTCTCCTTGATTGCTTTGAGTTTAGTGCCAGACACACCTCAGAAAATCTTGCAGAAGAACTGCTGAGAGTGGCAAAGGAGTGGGACGTGGACAGAAAAGTTGTTTGCTGTGTGACTGACAATGCAGCCAATATCACCAAAGCAATCAAGATTTTGAAATGGACCCACCATCCCTGCCTTGCTCACACAATTAACCTGTTGGTGAGGGATGCTCTCAGTGTCATGAAACCTAGTATGGACAAGGTGAAGGCAATAGTGGAATTCTTCCACAGAAGCACAACAGCCACACAAAAGCTGAAATCCACTTAAAGGCAGATGGGCATGCCCGAGCTCAAGCTCAAACAGGAGTGTGTGACTCGGTGGATCTCCACATTTTATATGATTAAATGAATACTGGAGTCGAAGGATGCAGTCATCTCTACACTGGCTGTCATAAATGCACCTGTTGATCCTCTGAACCAAGAGGAATGGGACGCACTGCAGGAGGCATGCACTGTTCTGGAGCCATTTGAGCAGGTCACTGTGGAGATCAGTGCAGACAGGTACAGTGTACAAATGTTTTCATATTACACTTATTGTAGTTTACCATTATAATACTGCTATTTACCATTACTTTTTATGTAATGAATATTATTATTAGTAATAATAACAATAATAATACTGATGTCAATAACAATTAGTTGTTACAATTAGTTGTTACATTGTGTATTTGCATTAAATTGGTTAATGTGACTACTTGCTTTGGGTGGCAGCCAGGCACTGGAAGCTTGCTGGTGTAGACCAGGGGTGCTGCTAAAGGGGTAGGGAGTACATCAGTGGCAGCTGTGGCCTAATGGTTAGGGAGGTGGTCTTTCAATCGTAAGGTTGTAGGTTTGAAACCCGTACCATCCCCACATACCATGGCTGAAGTCTCCTTGAGCAAAGCACCTAACCCCACATTGCTCCAGGGACTGTAACTAATACCCTGTAGTATAATGGTGAGTCGCTTTGTAAAAAAGCGCCAGCTAAGTGTGACGTAATATACACTTAGTATGTATATTATTAGTATGACAAGATGATTACAAATGACTGAGAATAATATTGGTAAATGAATAACATAATTCTTGGGATGACATCCAGATTAGAAATGACTGAAAATAATATTGCTAATGAAATTAAAATATCCGACACCTCTTTTTTCATTTCAGGTTTGTTACAGCCTCTAAGATGTTAATACTGTGCAGGGGTTTGCAGAGAGTGACAGCAGAGCACCAGACCCGGATTTCCACAGAGATCGTGAAGGAGCTATTGCAGTCTCTCTCTGCTTCCATGGACAGAAAGTTCCACAGAATGGAATATAACACTGTTCTGTCTGAAACCACCGTCCTCGACCCCCGTTACAAAAAAGTGGCGTTTAACGACAACAGAGCACTCAATGAAGCTCTTCAAAGAATAACCACAGCAGCTGCAAGAATTCGCCAGTCACTACAAGGGGGCCAAGAGGGAGAAGAAGCAGCAGAGCATGTGCCGGAGGAGCCAGCATCTGCTGTGTGGAGGTTTTTTGAAGAGCGGGCCAGTGGAGACACTGCAAGCAGGAATCCCACGGCAGATTCCATAATGGAAGTACGGTCCTATCTTGAGGAGCCCCTGTTACAGCGAAATGCAGACCCACTAAGCTGGTGGGAGACCAAGGCTGCACTCTATCCACGGCTTACACACGTGATGGCACGGAGGATGTGTATAGTGGCAACATCTGTCCCCTCAGAGAGGATCTTTTCAAAAGCAGTACAGATTATAACTGAGAGGAGAAATAAAATCAGCCCTCCAAGCTGAGACACTTGGTTTTCCTCAATGCCAATCTCCACTAAAGACTTATTCTGGGAGTTTGTGCAGCCTTAATGTAAATAGTTTGTTATTGACACTTCTTTGTAATTTTTACTTCTTTTTTCATTGTACTTTATACTTTTTATACTTATTTTATATACTTATTTAATATTTTATTTAATATTTTATTTAATAAAATATTTTGTTGCACATTGTTCTGTGTTTGTTAAAATAATTTCCAACTTTGCTTCATAGTTTCTTAGGCCTGATTTATACTTCATAATTTATTTTGTGGCATTTTGTTCAAGGTCGAGTGTGAAATAAAGCCATAAAGGATAAACAGTTGATGTCTTCTGTGTATTTTATATAACACAGTTTTGCATTATGTTTGTGAGAAAATAATTTATTAATTGGTAAATAAGTTTTATTTCTATAGCTTGAACATTGTTACACTGCTATACTTTACAAAGCTTTACAATGGCTACAAAAACTAAAAAATAAAATGGAAAACATCCCATTGATAAAATATAAATAATAATGTAATTAATTAACTAGTTAATTGCAGCAATTAAATCAAAAATAAAATCTCAGGAGCCGTTTGGGAGCCGAAAGAGCCGGCTCCTTATAGTAAGGAGAGCCAAAAGAGCCGGCTCCCAAAAAAGAGCCGAAATTCCCATCACTATTGTCATATTGTGTGTCTTCCCTGCACCAGAGCACCGTTACCAAGGCGACGAGCTCCACTCAGGGAGCAGAGAGGGGAGGGGCTGCTCTCTCTCTCAAACACACACACACACTCCCCCGGCTGGCTACTTATTTGTCATGGCTGGCGAGTATGAGCCTTAGTGGAAAGCCCTGGTATAACGTTCACGAGGGGTTAACAATGTCGGTTTATTGGGCTGACCTAATGTTTTTATTTTACCTTTCCAGTGATCTTTGCAGAATGGATTGTTGACTATCGATGAAATCTCTCTTCTCTAACCGGCGTTTCAATCCCCGACTCGCTCTAGCCACCTGACCTCTGGCTGCACCGCTGCACTCAAGTCAGAGACACGAAGGAGGAAAGGGCGGGGTGCAGAGGGCAGAGCCACACGCTCTGGAAGAGGGGCGGGGGGATTGGGCAAAGCGTTCCATTCTGGCTTTGAGTTTTCTCACAGATCAGCGGAATCAACTTCAGCGAGAACTTGACTGAAATGCGAGTTCAGACGATATGCGTACTTTTTAATGTGAAAACGTACAGTCGTACAATGAGGTAAAAATTCGTAGCGGCTACGCAAGATGCGTACAGGTTGGCAGGTATGCACACACAAGTGAAACGAAGTGTTGTTAGTATGAAAATACATAAGTTTGGTAATCTACTCTGCCTGCCATGTTTCAATCCGGCCACAGACCATGGAGCAACCTGCTCTGACTAGACTTCCCGCCTTGCGGTGGATACCTTAGCTATCAACAAACTTAAGGCACGTTTACAAACGTTTCCCAACAGAAAATAGCTGACTACTGCGTTAAGTTGCAGTGTAAAAGTATAAAGTACTGATTCCATGTCATGTTAACCGACTGCTTATGGGAATAATTTTCCAGACGGAAATTAGCTAGATAGCTAACTGAACTAGCCATAGACTGTATTGTATACAGTCGTTGGAACTAGCCCTTTAACGAGGCCGGGCAAACATTAACGTTTTAATGTATTGCACACCGACTCATAACTACCAGCATACTACTACATTTCTAAGTTTATTAATGCTACCTCCTTTCATTTAACACCAAAGTGACTTACCTGAAAAAAAAAAAAAATGGTTGGCTGAGTACGCTGCTCTCACTCAGTCAAATGCGCTGAAGGCTGCCAACCGCTTAAGACCCGAAGAAGATCTCGCACATGCGTGCTGACACACAGAGGTAGAGAAGATGCATGGGGTATTCCAAGTTGAGAGGATGCGCACATGTTTAGGAATATGTTCTCTCGTTGTCAATTAGGGACCGGGAACATATGTAAATAAATAGGTTAGTCATTTGATACCCATGCAAATGTAACCCACTAGGTGCTACAAGGTTCAGAATATATGGACCAGGACTAGATTCGTAGTGGGAGGGTTGGGAAAAAAAAAAAAAAAGAGAATGAGGACAGACACTATAGAGGGATATTACTGACGTCACCCGAAACCGGAAGTAACCAGACCCTGCGCCATATTGGAAGACCAACAAACTCATGATTAGGGGGAAATAACGGCAGCGATATGTGAACCCACGAGAATAAAGTGGAGTGGCAAACGACTTAAACAAATCTGAGCTGTTTTATTTATGATTTATTGGCCCAACAGTAGACTTGAAAGAAACCTGTGAGAGACTTGGCAAAAAACTATGGATATAATGGATAAGTCTGTGCATGATCTGCGGACACTTTGAGGTAAGCAAATGCAAGAAATTCAGATTTAAAACATGCTAAATTGGCCCCAAGTTGATAACTGTATGAGGAGCAAGCCTCCCAGACTTCTATAATTTAATAATAATAATAATAATAATAATAATAATAAAGGATGGTTTGGGGCTTGCTCTCCCTCCTATTATATAAATAAAGCATAGTTGTTGTGTAGGCATATATCATAAATACATATGTATAATTTGGATAAATTCACCTAAATTATGGATACCTTAATAGTAACAAAGTATTAATTTTTCAACTGAAAAGATACATTATTAAAAGATAAATATCAACAAGATTACCTTGGCCATAACTATGTGTAGGTTATTCTTAACAACAGCTGTAATATCATGAACCAAGCCACTAACAACATAATTGTAAGCCTGTAGCCCTTTGTAGGCCTTCAAGTCATCAGCAGTGTAGGCACTGGGTGTAAACAACAAATAGTTTACAATGTCTGGGTAGCAAACAGATGGCAGAATTGGTGTCAGGTCCTCCTTATGTTTCCATTCTCCCTTGCCCCGAGTCTCATCATATGGGTCAAACCCATCAATCACAGCCAGTTTCTCCACATACCGTGCCCTTTCTGCAGCTGGTAATGTACTCACATAACCAGAATTATCAGCCATCGTGTCACCTTACTCTCGCTCGTAGTTTGTTTTATATTGTATGTATGTATGTATGTATGTATGTACTTGAGGTCTTCCAATATGGTGCCCTAACAAAATCTCGTGGTACGGTGACATCACGCGATAGCCCTCTATAGGTAAATGGAGCCACAAGGTATGTTTAAGATAAATTTACTGTACCAAAAAAAAAAAAAAAAAATTTATATATATATATATAAATTCAGTGCAATAAATAAATCACTGGGTACTCAATATTCCACAGTATTCACAATCTTTCAACAAAAAACAAAAAAACTAACTAAGTGTCCATATGGAGTGTAATGTTCCGTTAATGTCCTTGTCGATATCGGTCAGCGCACTCAAGTCAAAAGTGTTTATGTCGAGTCAGGGGGATATCAAAAAGTCAGGTACGTGGTGGTCCGACCACACTGATACATAAGTGAAAGCGAAGAAGGGATGTGGTGTCCTCTTCGGCCTTGGTTCCTCACTCCTCCAATTAAGGAGAGATCTCACTGGGGGCTCGCCATCTCCCATCAACAGGAGAAATCCAGATCCAGTTCTAATGATTCTCAAAAACCCAGTCTGTATGAAGACAGGACTGTTATTTATATGACATCACTAACTTCTCTCTTATGGCCATAGTCAGTATATAAATCAACACATTACTGTAACACAATAATGATTACATTAATTCTCTTTCTTAACTGTACAGTTATTTTTTCCCAGTGTATTTCCCACATTTTAATCAACCTTTTTACACATAAATTTAATCAATCATGAATTTTAGCTGTTCAACCATGAATTATGTTTAACTTAGTTGTAAATGAACATATTCATCAGTTTCATCATCCCATATATCATACAGCATCTCTCAATATAACCACACACAGCATCAAAATAAACATTATACCTTACTTCTTTTAAGTTATCAGAGCAAGAATATGCAGTTTTACCTCTTAAAGTTAACAGAAACAGTGAACAGTAATGATAAGCCAAGTTCAAGTGTTCATGGAGCAAAGCCGCGTTTTTCTGCGCCTCTCCTATCAACTCACTGTGGGGCTAATACAGTGCGCATGCGCGAGCGCTCATTCACTCGGCAACTCGCCAAGACGACGCTGCCAAAAGTCGGGCCTCCTCCTCGCTCCCGGATCCCCGCACACCCCCGCTGCCTCAGCTCAGGATTCTCTAATGGACAGTCAGTGTTAATAACCGCTATTATAACTCTCTCTGTATTTCTCACCGCTCCGGTCACTGCTGCTTTCACCCGCCATGCAACTCACCTGACTTCTGTGTGAAGAGGGCGGGACTTGTTCCCTCTTGACCAATCATAATTGTCCACTCTATGAAATGCGACAATTAAGGATTGTGTGTGTGTGTGTGTGTGTGTGTGTGTAAAATAACTGATTGACAGACTGATTAACAAATGAAATTAAATTAATAAGGAAACTATAGAAAAATGAAATAGAACTGGACCCAATTCTCTCCTGGGTTACACAAAGATAATAACATGTTATGAGATGTTTGCGTTATATAGTGAAAGTCCCCAAGACGCGCGCGCATATTTCTGTGAATTGCGTTCGGAAGTGTGTAGAGTTGGTTTGGACGCCGGCAGCAGCGGGCAGGCGATGCACAGCACTAATAAATGGTTTTGCCGCGGAAGACAGCGGGTGTCTGCACCTGGCCCGTAGCCAGGGGGGATCGGAGGGTTCGTTCGACCCCCCGGACACACACGCCCCTCAAAATTACTCAAGATTTATTCATTTGTTCATGTCCGATGAATATACATTGATTCACATTTAAATTTACAATATCAAATCCAGACTAATCAAAAAAGAAAAGTAGACTAAGTGAGGACGAGTTAGAAAAACGGGTTCATTTCTCCTATGTTTATGTTTACACGTTTTGTTCAGACTGCTTTACACCCCAATCCGGTGGGTGGCGGTAATGCCCCCATTAGACCCCTTTCACTGACGTCACCCGAAACCGGAAGTAAACAAACCCTGCGCCATATTGGAAGACTAACAAACTCGTGATTAGGGGGAAATAACGGCAGCGCGCGGTATGTGAACCCACAAGGCACTTGGATCATCAAAAACCTACAATGGTAAACTTTTGTGCTGTGTTAGGGTTCTAACAAAGCTGATGGGAAAGGTGAAAAGAAGGCCCAATCCCAATTCTAATTTCTACCCCTACCCCTCCCCCTTCCCCTTGAAACTGAGCTACAAGGGATAGGGCTTGAAATTCAACCCCTACGTATTGGGATAGCCCTTCAACGATCGCATACGTCATCGCGTACCTCCGTCAGCGTTTACGTTAGCAAAACGCGACCAAATGCGTCATTGGCTGCGACCAGCCGCTACAGTCAGAGCCAGAGCTCTCTGCTGGCAGGGTGTGATTTGTTAACTAACACCACTGAATGAGATATCTTTGGCGCTTCATGCACCACATCCGACAGAATGAGGTGTCAGAACACTCATGTAAACAATAAAAGCGAGAATAACAGAACAAAACGTACGCAGTCAAGCAACCGAAAACAATACTCACTCCCAAAGCTTTTTAGCAGCAGCTTGGATTTCAGAAATCGCTGCTCATTCTCAGCTCGAAAGCGAATCAAGCGGCGTGTTTCCTCTGGATAACAACTTAAAACACGTAAATAATGGAGAAAATACATTTATGACAATCTTTTGCCGCGGGAACCGCCATCTTTCTGAAATCCGCATGAAATCTCGCTGAAATCCGCATGGCATTGTGGGAAATCACTCAAACCCCTTCGTTCGGAGTCAGCTCCAGGAAAATCTCCGTTTGGAGGGGTACAGAAGCCCTACCCCTTCCCCTACCCCTCCGCGTTAACTGGGATTGGGATACCCCTACCCCTTCACGTGAACGCGCAAAATGGAGGGGAAGGGCCAAGGGGTATGTCCAAGGGGTGAAATGGGATTCGGCCGAAGTCGTTGTTCAGAATACCAGCTGTGATTGAGACACAAGGGGAGCAAACCAAGGAGCTTTCTGTCAGGAGACAGAGAGAGTATCTAGCTGCTTTATGCAGAGTGGATCTGAATACTTCAAGTCTATTTTGTTACTGGTAAGTCACTAGGCTAGAGTGTTGTAGAACATTTTTTTAAATGTTTACTGAATAAAAACATCCTTAATTTTATCAAATATACTCTACTCTATATTTCATTTCTTTCTTTTGTTTTAATTTTCCTCCCTCCATCCCTCTTTGGATTTTAAATATAGTTTTTCCCCATGTCCAAATAATTCAAATACATATAAATAAAAACAGATAAGTAGTAAATTAAAAATAAATTATGAAATAAAAAAATCCATTCTCCCTTGCCCCGAGTCTTATCATATGGGTCAAACCCATCAATCACAGCCAGTTTCTCCACATACAGTGCCCTTTCTGCAACTGGTAATGTACTCACATAACCAGAATTATCAGCCATCGTATCACTTTACTCTCGCTCGTACTTTGTTTTATATTGTGAGTATGTATGTATGCATGTACTTGGTCTTCCAATATGGCGCCTAACAAAATCTCGCGGTACGGTGACGTCACGCGGTAGCCCTGGATAGAAGAGAAAATGGGGAAAAAAGATAAAGACAGAAAATGCAAGAAATCTGCTGCTACTTTGTCTCAAAATATTGGCGCCATGTTCCAAAAAAGGGCCAAAATGGGTAAGGTGCTGAGTGCAGGACTTTGTTAACCCCGCCGACAGTAGTCTGCGGGGTTATTATTTTCACCTGCGTCAGTCTGTGTGTGTGTGTATGTCTGTCTGTCTGTCTGTGTGTCTGCAAGATATCTCAAGAACCAATGGATCGATTTGGACCAAATTTTGTACGTGTTGCCAATCACCCAGGAAGGAAACCATTAAATTTTGGAGGTCAAAGGTCAAGGTCATGGCAGAACTTCGAAATTTTCGCCCAATGTATTTTAATAGGGAAAAGGCGGGGTTTGCACTCGTTAGAGTGTCCCTGTCTAGTTTTTCTTTTGTTTACAACAGTAGTGGTAGATCGATCTGTCAGAGTGATCAGTGGGGGTGGGGGGTAGCATCAGCCCGTCCGTCAGTCTATGTGTGTCAGTGACACGCACACACAGAGATGAGTTAGGTGGCTCGATGGCTAGGTACTAGTAGCGTCGGACCTGGGGCTGCTTTTATTTTTTTTCAGCTTGGGAAATCGGAGCTGTGGTGTGGTGTGAAGACAGTAAAATGCGAGACTTTAAGAGCACATGTTTTTCAGTCGTCATGGTAACATGGCATCATGGTAACATGACGCTCTGTCATGGTAACATGACGCCCTGTCAGTGGTTTGGCATTTGGATCAGAGTGAAAAGAAACGTGTGCACTAGCTGAAAAATGAAAATGTTCAGACCAGTGTGTGTGAAAACACCCACTGTTGCTGCATTTGGGCAATTTTAAATTAATTGTCCTTATAGGGCTGTGCGATATTATTTCAATCTCAGGATTACTTGAAACATTTAGCTCAATTAGAAATTATTGTTGTTTTTTATGCTAAAGCATGGGCAGATCAGGAGTGTTCTGATGCCATAAACAACAACTGAAGTGAGCGACAGACAGTGAAGGAGAGCAACAGAGACAGACAATGAAGAAGAGCAACGACAGACAGAGGAGGGGAGAGCAACAACAGAGACAGACAATGAAGGAGAGCAACAACAGAGACAGACAATGAAGGAGAGCAACAACAGAGACAGACAATGAAGGAGAGCAACAACAGACAGACAATGAAGGAGAGCAACAACAGAGACAGACAATGAAGGAGAGCAACAACAGAGACAGACAATGAAGGAGAGCAACAACAGAGACAGACAATGAAGGAGAGCAACAACAGAGACAGACAATGAAGGAGAGCAAAAACAGACAGACAATAAAGGAGAGCAACAGAGACAGGCAATGGAAAAGAGAAACAACAGACAACTGAGGTGAGCAACAGAGACAGACAATGAAGTCACAGCACAGTTGTAGGAAGATAATAAGTTAGACAACAGAGAACTTATAACGAATAAAAAAATGTCTAAATTAGAAGATTTGAAGTGTGCTCGTGTATTTGGGGGGTACGGGAGTAGGGGGCCAGATGAAGTCAACTTTTGGGGAAAAAAGATCCCCCCCCTCCACAATGCTGGCTACGGGCCTGTGCACAGTTATTTGAAATAAAAGTGCCCCCATTGAGATAGTCGGTATGTAAAAAATAACATCAGATGGCACATTTTTGTTAAACAGGAAGAATTTTTATGCAATATGACATTATACTTTAGTGTTTGGGGAACTCCGCCCCGGGGCCAATCAAAAACCGATGTAGATGGGCTTCAGGGATAAACACACACACAAAAAAGTATAATCTTCGCCCCATAGCTGAAGTCATGATCTAATTATAGCTGATCTGAGGCCAACACTAACCCGATGAATGTGTAGGGTACTTCTCGATTTTGGGCCAATCAAAAGCCGACGTAGATGGGAGCAGGGGTGAAAAAAACTGGCTCCGCTCTCTGGCCGATCATTGTACGATCAAATTATTTAAGAGTGTTCCGATATGATCTTAGGTCAACATCAGCCACTGCATGCGTGTTGTTGGGGCCCTGTGACTCACGGAGAGCTCCACAACGGTGAAAACTCCAAAAGTCTTGGGACATCTTCTCATAATCTTGCGTAGAAGCGAAATACGGAAGTAAGACTTGGCATTTTGGGGCATAATCAAACCTAGTCTTAGGAATTAGCTTTTAATTGAAGTAGTGTGAATTTAAACTCAGGAACGGTTTGTTTACACTGTAGACACGCAGCGTGTCGAATTGAATTAATTGTTCTATGTTCTCTCAGTTGTTTAATAGATAGGCTGTGCATGCTTCTCTATCTTTTCTAACACCTTAATTCCATTCTTAAACATATCTTGACCTCATCAAGATTTCAGTGGATTTAGTAGTGTTATGAGCTAGCTTCCCTTTGTCTTAGCTTGGCCACACGAGGCTAATCTAGGCCTACACAAACACGTGGTCACACACAAACATACCTTAATTAGCATTCCTTTGTCTTAGCTAGCAACACAAGGCTAATCTAGGCCTCCACCACGTGGACACACACAAACATCTTAATTAGCACACAAAGCTAATCTTTTGTCTCCAACATGTGGCGGTCTTCCCCCCACACTCACATACACCTCTTTTGTTTTAACTCCACGAGGTAGGATCCTTGGGCCTTAGCTAGCCACAAGGCCTCACACACAAACACACCTTAGATAGCAATCCATGCTAACTCTTTGTTCAGGCCACACACAGGCTAACTCTTTGTCCACCATGTGGACACCAACACACCTTAGCTAGCAATCCATGCTAACTCTTTTGTTCTCCTCAAATCCCACATGGTGATCCCTACACCACGAGGACACACACAAACATACCTAGCTAGCATCCCACACTAGCCTTCTGCTCAGGCCACAGGGCCCCTCCCACACACACACACACCATATCACATTTGTATATAATGATTTCAACTGTTCTTATCCATTTTTATCTTTATAATAAATTCCATTATTATTGAAACTGTGTGTATTTATTTGTTGTGCTTAATATACTTGAAGTTGCCCAATCTCCAAAGAATTCTAAAGGTGCATATGATTTATGTAATATGGTAAGTGATCATAATAATTTGGAATATACCATAATTTAGCTGTTTGGTAATTTATTATTAAGAACCAAAATTAATGGTATTAATTAATGAGACTGATTCCATGAGTGATTTAATGATGAGACTGATTCAATGAAAATGATTTAATGAGACTGATTTAATGAGATTGATCACTTAATAATTACCAAATGCACCTACAGACAGATATAATGATAATGTTGGGATCAAAAATATATAGTATATTTATATATTAGTGTACATATACACTAGTATGCATACACGGTATTGATACTGTTTTACTACAACTCAAAATGAAATTCTCTATTTTGAGAGACTGGATTTCTGATTTTTAATGAGCTATAAGCCATCATCAAAATTAAAACAAAAAAATGTTAATATGTGTAAATGTAACATGACAATGTGTAATGAATATAGAAGATATGAAAGTTTACCTTTTAGAATTAAATTACAAAAAAAAAAAGTTTATGATACTGTAATTTTTTGAGATGCTGTGGTATACATTCACAAAACTGGAGCTGCTGCGATTGGCTCCAGTATGTAACCTGGTGATGCCCTTCAGCAAGATGGGAAGAGTTGAGGCCAAAACACGCACGCACACACACACACTGCAGTTACATTAATTCACACAAAGCCCTCACATTGTCTTGCTTTACTGAACATAAAACTGAGCTAAATGTTTTGACATTTAATAAAAATGGGTTTGTTTTGCAAAAACTGTTGTGTTTCTCCAGATCTTTCATCATGCGTGTGTGAGAGAGAGAATACCAATACACCTGAAATACCAAGAAACAACAGATAACACAGCACCCAAATGAGCTCTTATATATTTTCTTTTTAAACATGAATTTATTTCACAACTGAGTTGAAAATTAAATAAAAATTTTAAATCCATAAACAATTTTTAAATGACAAAATAATTACACTAGTTCTTCAAAATGTATTTGACTGATACTATTACGTAACATACTGTAATTAGTTCAGATTTAAGTAAAAGTGATGGCACTGATCCCATATCGGGTTTGATCAGCTGATAACAGAAAAAAATCAGGATCAGATATTAAAAAATGAAGAACAGCTTTGGTCTGATCCTGTAACAAAAAGATCTAATCTACAGTCACAGAGCACATTATTAGGAACACTAATTCATGCTGTTGGTGCCAAATTCTGACGCCACCATCTGTGAGCCTCAGCAGAAATCGAGGTTCATCAGACCAGGCTACATTTTTTCACTCTTCACCTGTCCAGTTGTGGTGATCCTGTGCCCACTGCAGCCTCAGCTTTCTGTTCTTGGCTGACAGAAGTGGAACCCGACGTGGTCATCCACCTCAGTGTGTTGTGCATTTTGAGATGCTTTTCTGCTCACCACAATTGTACAGAGTGGTTATCTGAGTTACTGCAGCTTTTCTGTCAGCTCAAACCAGTCTGGCCGTTCTCTGGTAAACCCTCTCATCAACAAGGCGGGGCCGTCCAGGTGTTCCTAATAAAGTGCTCAGTGAGTGTATATTAAATACCAACCAAAGGACAAAGTGATAAATGTGCCTTGTAGTGAGTCTCCTTGGGGCTTCCTCAGATTAACTCCCCAAATGCTGATCCTGTCAGGTGAGAATCCCACCAATGTCCTGAAACTGTTCCTGTCCATTTCAGCTCCCTCTTCCACTGACTGGGTTCAGCTCGAGTCCCTGTGCTTTTTCACCTGCTCTTTCAGGGTTTTTAAGGGACTGAGGTCCAGGCAGTTTCATGCAGATCACAAGTTGTTCCACATTCAGTGTAGAATTGTGTGCAGTCTGATTCACTGTGCACCATGAACACACACTGACCACGTCTCCGAGTCTCTTTCATTTGTTAGAACTAAATGACTGACGTGTTTATGAATGTGCTGTCTGTTCCCCAACATGGAAATGCAGGAACACCAGAGTCTTCATCTCGCACACAGATGTTCATCACACCCTGAAAATAAAAGAAAAACATCTGGATTAATCCCCACATACTGGACTGTGGTACTTCATGACCAACAGCATGGAATCATCTCTGCTCCAAGAGAAACATTATTATCTCCTGTTTATAATTTAATTCAACATTTATTTAGTCCGATATCTGTGTTCTAACATTGAGCTCCAACAAACGAGAACTTCCACAAGATCTCACAGGAAAGTGAGCAGATGTTTCCCATCACATCACTGCTCTTATCCAATCACAGGCTTTGGAGCTTTTTAAACAGTAACTAACACTGCGGTGGGTTTGATCTCTTGTTCTACATGTAGATTTAAGTGCAGACTTTAAGAAGAAGCCGAGGTGAATTTTACAGGAACGACAGAAGACACGGTGTGGAGGCGGAGAGCAGGAAGGAGTGTCAGAGTGAGTCAAGTGGCTCCTTAAATCACATATTTGTGGCAGTGTGGCATTAAAGATGATCATTTTACTGAGTTTTGAGGAGAGTTGAGAAGAAAGTGTGCTGCTGATCAGAAACAGGGAAAAGCCGAGATCATCTTATTCAGACAAAAGCAGCAGGATGAAGTCAGAGACAGCAGGGTGTCACAAGGAGACGAGGTGTTCATTTACAATCACTCTCATGTACTCAGACGGGACATTTTGGAGACTCTGACTGACTCCATCTTCTGCTTTCAGATGAATTTTAAATCAATTTTACTGAACAACAAACAGCATTAAAGACAACTGGGAGGAAAAAGTCGGATTAAATAAACAGTGAAAATTTCTAAAACTGGTTTCATTTCATGGCCTGGTCATGTGACATTTACTGAAATTAAAGAAAAATGAGAATGAGATTAAATTATTATTCTTTTTCCCAGCATTCACCTAAAAAGTTTATTACTTACCCGAGTGTCTGTAGTTTGTAATGTTTATCATCCTTAAGAGCAGAGAGCAGCTTCTTTCCTGAGTCTCCTATTTTATTCCCAGACAGACTCAGTACTCTCAGGTGTGAGGGATTTGATCTCAGAGCTGAAGCGAGAGCAGCACAGCTTTCATCTGAGACACCACAATTATACAACCTGCAGAGACACAATGACACACACTTCACTGCCTCAGTTTATGAACATCAAGATTTGCTTTGATCTTTTTGCTTTGCTTTCTAATGAGCTCTTGGAGAAGTCGTTCGCTCAGAGGTTCACACACTTTTTAAACCCCAGAGTGTGAATGTTTAAATGGTTTATTCAGGACTGACAAGAACAAGTGTGACTGTTTTCTTTAGACAGAATGTGTTTGTCTATGATTCTGACTCGGATGAAGATCAAACCATGTTTTATTATTAAAGAAAACCAGGTAATGTCAAAGTCTTCAAAAACTTTTTTACAAACACAAGGAGTGAAATTTTTTTTTTTAAATCCCCGGTTATTTATGAAGAAACATTTTGTGAATTTTTCCAAGTATTTGAAAGAATTTTAATTTCAGAAGAGAAAACGTCTATTCTTCATTACAGTTCTCTCTCTCTCATGCTGAGATGTTTTTTTTTCTTCTGTGTAAAACACACTGGCCCACACTCCATTCCCTCCCAGTGAAGCCGTGTGTCTGGGCGGGGCTCAAAATGATACGTTAAATCCTGTTGTCCAATAAGCTTTCGTCTTGCCCATTAAAACAGCGAGTACACAAACACCTAACAGACACTAATAGATGCAGAGGCTTCAGTGGGGGTCTGTTAGCTCTGTGTCAGGGGCTTTTCACACAGGCTGCACTGTTCACCACTAAACAGTGTGAGTTTAATGAACAAACAGCGCGATATTGCAGTGAGATACGCCATCAATCTGAGTCACTAAAATATTGAACGACACCAAGACTGATGAATAAAACAGACACTTTGGGAAACGTTTCATTGCTGCATTTTTTTTGTAATTTATTTTTTATTGACATTCAGAATCAGACATTCACATCCGGTACATCATATGTTCATACATCTTACATCTGTTGTCTGCCCCAAATGCCAAAATAGCATTTTTGTTTTGTATCTGAAGAATGAAAAGATAAACAAACAAGAAGAAGAAAAAAAACCTATGTACAAGTAGGGAGTGATCCTTTTTATCCACCACAGTCACTGGTTTGTGAAAATAAAATCAGGCCTATGGGGCGTGACATATTTGACCCAGTTTTCCCAGTGTGAAGCGAATTTCTCCAATTTGTGATTAACGAAAGCTGTTATCTTCTCCATTTTATAAATGTCGATTGTAATGTCCATCCATATATTTAAAGTTGGGCTCTTCTGTGATAACCATTTCCTGGTAATACTCTTTTTACAGGCCACCAGCAATATATTTATTAAATGTTTCTCTCTTTTCGGCCATTCCTCAGGTATGTGTCTGAAAAACAGTCTTACTCTCGAGGGGTATTTCACATTTGAAGATATCCTGTAGGGCATTGTGTATCTCTCTCCAATAGTCCTTCATGACCGGGCAGTCCCAGAAAACATGGTAATGGTTTGCACTTGGATTTCCGCAGTTCCTCCAACAGACAGGGGAGTTATCATCATAGTGAGACTTCTGAGAAGGCGTAATGAAGTACCTAATCAGGCTTTTCTAGCCAAATTCCCTCCACTTCTGTTAGCTGGTACACATCCATTGATGCATCCATATCGTTGTCCATTCTTCCTCAGATATAGTTATGCCTCCTTCCTTCTCCCATTTTATTTTTATATATTAAGTTGAATGTGGTTTCAAATTCGACAGTCGCTTATACAAGCATGAAATAGTTCTATCAATAGTTTCTGAATTATAGGCTTTTGTAAACAATTCAGTCAAACATGTGCTTGTTTTTATTACATTTTTCATCTTCGTATCAACGTAGTGCCGCAGCTGCAGGGATCGATAGAAGTCTTGTTTTTCTAATAAATGTGTCCTTTTAAGCATTTCAAAACCGAGCAATTTTTCATCTTTCATTACACTACATAAGGCTGTTATACCCTTAGCTATCCAGTCCTTGAATCTAGAGTCCAATTTATTAGGTGTAAACTCTGAGTCATAAGCACACCATTTAAGAGTTGTAATATCGCTCTCAAGTTCATGTTCCTTTATGATAGTTTTCCATGTTTTAAGGGTCCATTTCACCCATGGGATATCAATGTTATTTATGTGGGTTTGTAGGTTGTTATCAGCTAAGATTGCCTGTATGGGGATGGAGGGTGTTTTTTCCTCAATGTTTTTCCATTGAGCAGTATATGACGGGTTGCACCAGCATATCACTGCTCTCATTTACGCTGCCAAATAATAATATCTAAAATAAGGCAAGTCCCATCCTCCCTTTTGTTTAGCTAGCTGTAAAGTTTTGAGACGGACCCTTGGTCTTTTACCTTGCCATATATACCTAGATAGCATTTTGTCCCACTCGTTAAATTGGTTTTGATTAATCTCTATTGGCAGGGTTTGAAATAAATATAAAAGTCTTGGCAATATATTTATTTTAATAGAGTCAATTCTTGAACTAAGGCTGAAGAAAGGAATTAAGTTCCATCTCGCTATGTCATCCTTTATTTTTTTATGTATAGGTAGATAGTTGTGTTCTGATAATTTTGTAAGATCTTTTGGTAGGTTGATGCCTAAGTATTTAAAAGACTCTGTTTGCCACGCTAAGGGGTAACTACTTTTGATTTCTCCTGGTGGGCTATAATTATATGAGAGTCACTGGGTTTTACTTATATTGATTTTGTACCCTGATAATTGACCGTACTGCTCAAATGATTACATCAATTTAGGTAGCGAGTACGCTGGGTGCCCAAGGTAGATCAACATGTCATCCGCATAGCAGGCCAATTTATATTCCATCCCTTTAATAGTGATTCCCTTGATGTCTTCAGTTTGTCTAATGTACTGAGCTAGTGGTTCCAAATATAATGCCAAGAGTAATGGTGACCATGCACAACCCTGTCTGGTGCCCCTTTCTAGGGTAAAATTACTTGATAAATATCCACTGATTTTAATCCTAGCAGTAGGATTGTCATATAGTGCCTGTATGGTTTTAATAATTGTATCATGGAAGCCGAATCTATGTAGGACTCTGTAGAGAAAGTTCCAGTTGACCGAATTGAAGGCCTTTTCAACATCTACGCTTATCACAATTGCTTTAATTTTATTTTTTTGGACATGATCTATAATATGTAGTGTCTTTCGTATATTGTCTTGTGTTTGGCGTTGACGTATGAAACCTGTTTGATCATTATGTATCAATGTTGGTAGGAACTCTTCTAATCGTTTGGCCATGATAGAGGTAAATAGTTTATAGTCTATATTAAGAACAGAAATTGGCCTAAAAGATCCACACTCCATTTTATCCTTGCCTTCTTTTGGTATGGCTGAAATTATTGCCTCCTTCCAGCTGGGTGGCATTTGTGCTTTTTTTAAAACCCAATTCAGTGCAGGAAGTAAAACA
Organism: Neoarius graeffei; assembly: GCF_027579695.1. Lineage (NCBI taxonomy): Eukaryota > Metazoa > Chordata > Actinopteri > Siluriformes > Ariidae > Neoarius > Neoarius graeffei. The sequence goes on along the minus strand of NC_083590.1, from coordinate 15,590,281 downwards.
GGTATTAGTTCTTTTTTAAATTCCTTGTACCACTCTGCCGTGTAACCATCAGATCCTGGTGACTTGCTTAATTTAAGCCTACTAATTGCAACTTTTAATTCTTCTTCAGTTATATCCGCAGTCATTAGTTCATTTTGTTCTTCATCTAGAGTGGGTAAATGTAGGGGATTCAGGAAGCTGTCAATTTGGGTTACACTCCTACCAGGGACTTCAGAATATAGGGTTTTATAAAACACTTCAAAAGCTTCCTAAATTTCATTTAGTTTTTTTTTTTTTTTATCACTTTTGTTCTTGGATCCCTAATTTTATGAACTGTATTTTCGGCTATCTTTTTTTTTTTTTTTTCAGTTTCCACGCCAATACTTCCATAGATTTAGAGCTACTTTCGTAGTGTCTCTGTTTCAGAAACATTAAGTTTTTCTTGATTACTTGTGTGGCCAGACTATTAATTTTGTTCCTGATATTTCTAATTTCTCTTAATGTATCCTGTGCCAAATCCAATTTATGCTTTCCTTCTAATTCCTTTAGCTTGTTTAAGTCCTCTAATTTTTTATTCCTATTTTTTTCTGAAATGAAGATCTTGCTATAATTTTCCCTCTGAGAACAGCCTTCAAAGTATCCCATAACATGGGAGGTGAGACCTCTCCAGTATCACTGAACTCTAAGAAGAGACTAATTTCGGATTTAATTTGTGTCTTAAAAGACGGATCATTCAGCAGGCTTGAGTTCAATTTCCATGTATTATTTTTTGACTGCAGGTTAAGATCAATGGATAAGTATATTGGTGCATGGTCACTTAGATCTATTGTCCCAATTCCACAAGTATGTATTTTATCTTTATCCTTCCCAAATGTTATGAAATAATCTATTCTTGTGGAGAGACAGTGAGGGACAGAATAGTGAGTGTAATCCCTTCTGTTAGGGAAAAAGTCTCGCCATATGTCAATTAAGCCCACCTCCTCAAAAAGTATATTTACTTTCATATATAGGGACTTCATATCATGGGTTTTTCTACTAGACGAGTCTAACTTTGGCTGTAGATGTATATTTAAATCCCCTCCACAGACCAAAAGGCCTTCTGTTTCCGTTACCATAATATTAGTGATTTTTTGGAAGAAACTGATATCACTCCCTGGGGGTGCATAGACGTTCAATAGGGTAATTGGATTCCCATCTATCTTACCCCTTACTAAAATAAATCTGCCCTCCTTATCACCCATTTCGAATACTTTTTCAAAATTTAGCTCGTTTCAAATGAGGGTAGCAACTCCTCTCCTATGTCCTGATTTGTATGAAGAAAAAAAACAGATTAGTGAAGCCCATTTTTTTTTTTTATTTTACATGCTCCTTATCTGTCAAGTGTGTCTCCTGTAAATAAACTACATGGGCTTGTTCTGTCCTCACTTTAGATAGGATTTTACTATGTTTAATTGGATTCAACAGCCCATTGACATTAAACGAGATGAATTTTACTTTGTCACTAGCCATGTGTATTTACTTCTAAGTGTATCAACAGAATAAACAAAATGAGACTGAACAGATCCACTCCCTGAACAAACATGAACACTGAACATAAGTAAAAGATAAAGAAAAAAAGACGAAAAAAAAAAGTGATTCCAAGGCTGGGGTCTCTAATAGATGACCCTGAGCTAAGCTAGATAAAACGTCCAGCTGCGGGGGAAAGCCTCTCCCACCAATAGAGATCTTGCAGTCACGTGACTGGAAAGTACACAGCCGCCATCTTGTCGGTAAAAAACACAGCTGAATACTGCTGCACTCATGTACAGAATGGATCAATTTCAACCGACGGACTACACGGCTCATTTTTCTAATGAACAGATAACTAGATATATGTCTAAAATAAATGACCTACAGATTAGTGACCCTTATGGCTTACCGGACGGAGTTTTCACGACCGTGTCAGTGGATATTGAATACCCAGACGTGTATAATTACCTCAGCTTTCCCTCGCTGTCCAGTGGTGAAGCACTGCGTGCTTATAAATCTCTGGACAGTTATCTTTACAGAAATTCAGGATTTGTCAGCGACTCAGATGTGGCATCTTGTAAACAAGAAAATAACAAATCCTCATTGGACGGGTAAGTCACTTAAGTATTGAGTATAGCACTGACCAGCCGATTATAGAATAGAATAAGGTAATTACAGCTGTAATTCCAAATGGTCCGTCTTGTTCACCATGGATCTGGCGTTGGAGAGGTAGAGGCTTAGCAGTGGAGAGTTGAGTGGCTGTTTTCTGAGCTTAGTCAACAGGCCGGTGTTCTGTAAAGTTATCCTACCTCTTGGATTTGTCCTACCAAGCCCACTGTGCATGCGCGAAAGGTCTGCCGAGCCGTGCTGCTTGTCAGGAAAATCCATCAGTCGTATAATATGGCTTAATGTTTGGCTAGGTGTTAGCATTAGTTAAGACTGATACATTTTGCGTGTTTTAATTTATAAACAAACGAAACGATGCGTGACAGAATGAGCAAGTTCTCATACAGACCGTTTTATTATTCAAAACAAGTCATTACAAATTATTGGACTCGGCCAACATAAAAATCGGCAAATGCGTGAAATACTCACGGATTTTCTATCAGCCCAGCTGATCGGTAGGACAAAACTCATGACGTCATGTGTTCTGCGCATGCGCAGTAGGCTTGGTAGGACAAATCCAAGAGGTAGGATAACTTTACAGAACACCGGCTCTGCAGCCTCGCTTTTGCTTCCGCTCCCGGCGCCGCCTCCTTCGCTTTGCTTCCGATAACAATCCACGGAGACCCCGCTGGTCTTGCTATCTCGTCCGGAATGTTGTGCATGCGATGGAAATCGCTACAAACCATCATTTTCTGCTGGAAACCAATGTCCAGTAAGTCCATACGGTTGTAGTGGATATTGAAGTCCGGTACAGACGAACAACACGCAAAAATACACACAAAAAACCAGAGGTGGAAAGTAACGAATTACATTACTCGCGTTACTGTACTTGAGTAGCTTTTTTGTGTACTTATACTTTTTCAAGTAATTTTTAAAGAGTTTACTTTTACTTAAGTATGTTTTCTTTTAAGTAGTGTACTTCAGTACATTTTACATCACAACCGTTACTGAGTAAAAATAAATAAATAAATAAAAAATAAAAAAAAGGCTAAAACGGAGAAGGGGAAATGCATTCTGGAAATGAATCACGGGAAGGACAGTTGTCGCGCGCGCGAGTCTCACACAGATGATGGCGGACATGCACCGGCGCTTTAAGGGGGGGGGGGCTCAAACCCCTGGGCCACAGCCAATCAGGGGCCTTGTAATATTAATAAAATAATAAACTGTCGGAATCGTGGGCCTACATTAATGTACGGATAGAAATAAGGTTAGAAATAAATGAGCGCACAGTAGCCTGCTGTAAGAGACATGGTGGATGTGGTTCGCGAAACGAACACCCACAACTGTACCAGAATAAAATGTAACAAAATGTAACGTCACGCACGAAAGCGCGCCAAAGACTGCAGACTACTGAGACACAAATTTAGAGACTTTGAAAGATGAAGCGTTCACATGTTAGCGGGGCGCATAAAAGGAAAAAAAAAAGAGAGAGATGCAGGTAATGATAGAATCGTTGCCTAAAGTCACAGACTTTTTTAAGGTAAGGATCACCAATCTGTTCAGAATATCAGCTACTTATCAGTTATCAGCCTACCAGCAGCTAGGCTCTGTGCAGCTAGGCTAGATATGCTATGATCTGTCCAACAGTAAAATAAATCAGTTGTGATTTGAATACGTGTCGTGTGATTTGAGTTATAATCCTGTTAGTATAATAGCATATTTCGATGGGGATAATAAAATGTCTAAAACGGCATCTACTGAAGAAATTGATGAAAAGATTGTAGCCTATAATGTTCACAGTTCGGGCAGCAGACAGAGTAAGCATACTGAGGGGAATAGCAATACAAAGCTAGCGCAGATCCACATTTCTCGCTAGCTGTGTTGGGTGTGTTGTTAACCCGTGTGGATTTAAGTGAAATACTTGAGAAGTTCTGTGGTCAAGACAACGTTTTAAGGTAAGGACACTTGATTATTAATGTTTGCCCGCCGTGGCTTGTTGTTGACGAAAGGCCCACAAGATTATGCCTTATGCAGCTACTGCTAGCGTCATGCTTTGAACTAGGTTAAGCTCATTTGCGCTAAAGGATGGGTTTATTGAAGGACTTTGATGTAGCTAGTTTCTTTTTTTTAAAAATCGTATACTCAAAACAGTATGCCCGTGTTCATCATGTTTAACTTTTTTCTTGATGGAGTGCGTGAAATATTGTTGCAAGTGGTATTTCGATGCAGTCATGTCAAAAAGGCAGTTGAATGCATGGTCTTATTCAAGGAGAAGGAAGACTTGCATGATGCTTGAACATAGATCGGTAAAATAGACCCTAGTAGGACTTGGTTTCGTGTATTTCAGTCTGTAGAGTTATGAGTTTGGCCGCTGTCCATGGTGTTTACGTTTCATGTGGCCGCCGAGCCAAGTACCTTCATCATCATGCTCCCCTGTCAAAAGTTAAACTCTCTAGGGGTGCTTCTGCTGTAGCAGTTGCAGCAGTTGCTCAAAGTTTGATTGGTCCATCATCATACGTCTTATCTGTTGGGTGTCTATGCCCAGCAGATTTTCCCATTTTGTCCATTTGTAACCATTTTTGTCAAACAGGAGCTGCTTTTGCACTTGGTTATTGCCCATCCGGCAAACGTGAGCAATATATTTTAGTTGTTGTACGTAGCAGGATAGTTTTATATCCTGGGTTCCTGTCAGTTTCCGGAGGTCAGCATTGGACATCTTGTAGCTCCAGTCTATATCTTCATTTGTAGTGTTCTTTTGGTCAGGGGCATTCTTTCGTTTATATCCACCTTTAATCATTTTCCTGAGGAAGCCGTGCCACACTACCTCAATTTTGTGAATTTCACTGGATGATAGTTGCCATGCCTGTGTGCTGTACAGGAGACGAGATCGAACGCATGCCACTAGGAACTTTATACGGGTTTTTAGTAGTATTTGGTGGTCGGTTAGAACATGTTTCAGTTCATTCCATTTCATGAATGCAGCACTTATCCTAGCATGCAGGAAGTGTGAGGATTCATCACAGTTGCTGACATTATAACCAAGATATTTAAAGGTGCGGACGTTTTTAATATTAGTGCCGCCAAGGGAAATGATACTTGGTTTACATTTGATATCCTCATTGACGTTAAAAGCCATTGTTTCTGTTTTGACATATGATATTTGTAAACCAAAGCAGGTGTAGGTCTTACAACTGAAGAATATTCTGAAGCTCCTTGATGGATCCAGCGAGTATGGCCTGATCATCTATGTATAGAATCTCTGTTATGCAACCCTCTCCTGATGCTCGTGCTTTCGTACGCATTTCTCTTGTGGATACCTCATTTGGAATGCAATATCTGAACTTGAAGCCTGTATCTGGGTACAGTTTTGATATCTCATGCTGTGCAATCCTGACAACAAAGTCCATATATGTACTGTAGATATTAAAAACTGATGGCGATTCTAGGGCACCTTGTCTTGCAGTGAATGTTTTCATGCCGCCGAGCTATTTTTATGTATTTTATTTTTTAAAAGGACTTGTCTGTAGGTGTGCGTGTTTTATGTTTACAACACATAGGTCTACATTAGCGCATGTGCACTTGTGTGGTTATCTCTGGCCATGCCCCTGCGTGAAAGTTACGCAGTATCACTGTCCTGTCCGTGGTAATAATCAGAACCGGCTCTGTAATGATAATGCGCGCGTTCTTCTCTCCCTCTGTGGTCGGATGTGTTGAGCGATGTGAGCGTGGGCCTTGCGCAGCTACGCTGAGCCAAACGTAACCTATCATAGGCTTCTAGGCCAATTATGCGCTTACACTGTAAATGCTTGACACGTATTGCAAATAAAATAAGAGTGTTTTCCTGGCCAACGGTAAGGATAGGGTTGACAGGTAGCCTATGAGGGGCCTAGCCCCTGGGCCATGGGTGTTGATAAAGCGCCCCTGCGGACATGGAGAAGACAGAGGAACCTGTGGTGGACGACCCTGCAGAAAACGCAATTTCTTCCAGTAATGAAGTGCACCCCTGGCCCTACATACGTGATCACTTCAGCTTCGTAGAGAAAAGGGGTGACAGTTTCATTATGCAATGCAGATTATGTGTGCCCAAGAAGACAACCATTGCGGCATACAAAAATTCGACGTCTAATCTGCGCAAGCATGTTGAGGTAAGTATTGTCATTGACATCATAATCACGGGCGCAGATAGAGGGTGGGACGGGTGGGATTCGTCCCACCCAGATTTAAATTCACCTCGTTCGGTCCCCCCCACTTATAGGGAGGAAAAAACATCTATGCTGTCTTTCTTTGCATAAGGCAAACCTCACGGAAAAATCAAAAGACTAATTGCCATTCGGTTTATTGAGGTGCACAGCAGTGTATACATAGTTGCAACAACTCACATAAAACAAAACAAAGACTGATATTCGGTTGGTTGAGCTGCGCAGACTGCACAGGTTGCGAGCTCGAGCTTGGTTGCTATGGTTACCCACAACAAGTTTGACAGGCATATCAGGGTTGGTTTGCTGGCAGCTTTGTCCCCCCCAGTTTTTTGTCCCCCCCCCAGTTCAAAAAACGTATCTGTGCCCCTGATCATAATGTTTCCTTTCCATAGTAAAACCGACAATAGGCTGGTTATATTCCAAAAATAGTGGATGGCATTGCTAATGTTGAAGTAGCAACCTGTTGGTACTGTAACATAACGGTAACTAGTCTGTTATTCGGTTGGCTAATCATGCAAGCAAGTTAGCTCGCCAACCTGACGTGATCAGTCCTCCTACCATTCTACATCCAACAGGCCAGAAAGGAATACTAAGCAAAACAAATAATGTTTGAATTGAATTGTTCAATAACACACAGTGCACACAGGCAAGCTACGAGATTTCAGTGCAACATTTCACCTTCATATTTCGTGTACAATGCTTTGTGTGTGGTCAGGGCAATGTAAACAACATGAAATGCATTTTATTTGCTGATGATACAAACATCTTTTGTGCCGGGGACAATGCACAGCAGCTTATGGAAACAATCACAACCGAAATGAATAAATTAAAAAGGTGGTTTAATGTAAACAAATTGTCATTGAATTTGAGTAAAACAAAGATTATGTTATTCAGAAAATATAAGTCGAACCCTCAAGTTGAATTGAAAATTGACAACATAACCATAGAAAGAGTTTATGAAATAAAATTTCTGGGTGTGATTGTTGATCATAAAGTCTGCTGGAAACCGCATATTAATCATGTTAAAGCAAAAATAGCAAAGATTACTGCAATTTTGGGGAAATCAAGACACATTCTGGACTATAAATCACTACATACTCTGTATAATGCACTCATACTTCCATATCTGAGCTACTGTGTGGAGATATGGGGTAATACCTACAAATCTAACCTGCAGCCGTTATGCACATTACAAAAAAGAGCAATAAGAATTGTCAATAATACGGGATATCTTGAGCATACAAACGCATTATTCGTAAAAGCACACACTCTGAAATTCACGGATTTGGTTAAACACAAGACTGCACAAATTATGTATAAAGCAAGACATAACCTTCTTCCGGGTGAGGTACAAAATACGTTCATGGAAAGGCAGGGTGGGTATAACCTGAGAGGGGAAATGAATTTTAAGAGAGTAAATGTTAGAACAACTCTGAAAAGTATGTGCATAACAGTCTGTGGGGTGAAATTGTGGAATGGTCTGGAAAATGAACTCAAAAATAGCACCAACATAAAACTGTTTAAAAAATTATATAAAAACATGTTAATAAAAATATATGAGAATGAGGACAGGCAGACTATATAGGTGATGATGAAATTGAGAGCAAGTCTGTGACTGGTCTTCTTGTATTTAGTGTATAGCTATAGGTATGTGTATATGTATGTACTGTATATATGTATTGTATGTGTGTCTACTGTATATGCCTAACATAAGTATCTGTATATATGATTTGATTTGGTCGATATTATACCATGTCGGTATGTTTTGGTATGTTGGTATGTTTTCTTTTTTGTTTATTGCTTTTGTTTTCTTTTGTATATATAGTTTATTATGGTGGAAAGTGACATTTGATTAGCGGTGGTATAGAGGGTTAGGATTGGATAAGTTATTACTTCTTCCTAATCCTTTCTGAACATTATGTTATTGCCTTGTGGCTACGCTATTCTGTTTGTTTATGATGTTGTTTTGATTATTGTATTTTTTATTTAAATTTTTTATTTTTATATCTTTCTTCTTTATTGTTCAGAATAAAGTAATCAATCAATCAATCAATCAATCAATCAATCAATCAATCAATCCTGTGTGTATTGACCTTTTTTGTTTGTCTCAGTTTTAATGCAGCATTATCCTAAGCATTCAATTTGATACACTTCCTTTAAATAAAACATCTGGGTTGAGATGTACATATATCCTTGTTTCCTCTTCTTTTTCATTTTTGCACAACACAATGGAGGCAGAAAACACCCATTGTTAAAAGTAACGTTTTACTTTTACTCAAAGTACATTTTAAATGATCTACTTTTTACTTTTACTTGAGTAGATTTTTTGTCTGGTAACTTTACTTGTACTTAAGTAAAATTTCATCAGAGTAACAGTACTTGTACTTGAGTATAATATTTTAGTACTCTTTCCACCTCTGCAAAAAACATAAACGTGCACAGGTAGGGAGAGCTTGTAGCCGCAGCCGTTGTAGTAGAATTGTATATAGTAGGGTTTTCCAGAAGAAAAGGTAGAAGCAGAAGTAGAACTAGAAGTAGAAGGCGGAAATATGGCGTTTGACCGACAAGATGGCGTCTGTCACAATCTGGATCGGCTGTGACGTCACATGCAAGTGCTCCATTGGCTGAGGGCCCCCACCATGGCACTCGGAAAGAGGAGGAAAAAGGTCTCTGTTCATTCCACAGAAAATGTGTCCTTATGCATCCCTCGCCTGTATATATTCTCACCTCACTGGGGTAAAGGTATAAATGCTAATATCTTGAAGTGAACACAACACCGCCTATTTTAAGTTCTGTTTAGCTCTCCGACACTTTAAAAGTCAATCAGAACTTATAACTCCTCGGGAGAGGGTGAGGGCTGCCTTCTGAAGGCTCGCAGTCTCTCCTCGATACTTTTCTCTCGCTCCTCACCTGTCCCTCGCCGGCTCGGTCTTCCCACTGTTTCCCAGGCGGAGCAGGACAGCTGCTCAGCCAGACTCTCCCTCGGTGGAATCACGCTGACTGGCAGCCCTCTGTCCTTCATGTCTGTGGTCGCTTCCTCCGCTGTCCGATACAGTTGCGTCCCATCCTCGTAAAACACTCGTAGTTTAGCTGGGAACGGAGTCTGGAAGCGGATATTTCTCTGCTTTAACACTCGCTTCGCCTCAGCAGATTCCTTCCTCTTCTGCAGGACTGCTGGGGGGTAATCCTGCTCAAAGTATATTAGCCTCCCGTTCAGAAAAACCTTCTTCTTTCCCCAAGCCTTGCGCAGAATCTCTTCTTTAATCCTGTAGCGGAGGAATTTGACTATTATTGACCGCGGCTTATCTTCCCTGTCTCCGGCGGGTCTTGGCTCCAGCGTGTGGTGCGCCCTCTTGATTTCGAGCTCCTCGGTTGGGGGGGAAAAAAAAAAAAAAAAAAAAAAAAAAAATCGCCAGCATGTCCCGTAATAGCTTTCCCACAAGCTCCACCATAGATGATCCCTCAGCTCCTTCGGGAACATTGTATATCCTTAAATTCTCCCGTCGGGATCTCCCTTCATGATCGAGTAGCTTGTTTTCTTGCTGATACGTGACTTTTATCATCTTGCTCAACACTTGCTCCGCGTTTTGAACACAATCTTCCACTTTTTCAATTCGCATCTCTGCCTCCACTATTTTTTGGTTGAAGTTAGTGATCTCGGATTTAATATAGTTTAATTGTTCTTTTGTGTCTCTTTAGAAGTCCTGAATTTCCTCCAAAACTTTGGTCAGACTTGCGGCGTCATTTGAGTAAGGGTTAGCATTAGCTCCGCCATCTTGTGCCTGTGTAGGGGAGCTGTGCTCCGGATTTTTTTCATTTGCAAGCACTGCATCTGTGTTTTCTTTGTTTGTTTGCTCCTTCCCCATTCTTGCCCCTCTTGTCTGTTCAAGTAGGACCTGAAAACCTAGTATCTGACGGTCTAACGGGGCGAAATAACTACTTTTGCAAGGGAGCTGCTACTTTAGGCTGCCATTCAGGATGATGACGTCACCGGAACCTCATTGCTGCATTTTAATGAAATGTGAGGGGAAGCCGGGCTTCCGGTGCCGTCTTAAAGCAATCACCACTGACAGAGATGGACTGGAACATTATTTACTATTTTAACTTTTATCATCATCATCATCATTTCTTTTCATTAAAAAATTCAAAATAACAAAATGATTGTTGTCGTGGCTTTCAGTTTATTGGAAGTTCTTTTCTGCTCCTTTTTAATTTTTATTTAAAAGCCTGTTTTATCTATTCATTTTTACTGCATCAGTTCTATGGCATTAACGTCTCATTTTAGTTTTAAACTCTATATTCCTGAGATTGTTTCCACCATGTCACTGCTGCTTTAAACCCTGCAGCTCACACAGAGGGCAGTTAGTTTGTGTCTCAGGTGCAGTTTGTGTGATTAGTTACAGTGTCGTAGTAAATTTCACAGTGATTTCAGACACATTGCAATCGGATCAAGTCCCGTTTTGTGCTGCAGCTTCTCACATACGTCCATCTGACCCAAAGACTCTGTGACAAATCATCAGTGTGCAGTGAAAAGAAACAATCTTCCTCCTCAGGACATTGATGATGAACCTAAAACCTCTGCTTCAGTCTCACTATTAGAGAATGTGTCTTACTGAGGAGCAGGTCATGTGACTCTCAGAGAGATGATCTTACCCCAGTGTCTCCAGTTTACAGTGAGGATTCTCCAGTCCAGCACAGAGACGCTTCACTCCTGAGTCTCCCAGATTATTTTTCGACAGATCCAGGTGTCTCAGGTGTGAGGGGTTTGATCTCAGAGCTGAACTCAGAGCAGCACAGCCTTCATCTGAGACACCACAACCCCACAACCTGCAGAGACACAATGACACACACTTCATCAACAGATTTTCATCTTGGTGTAATTCTTACTTTAAAGATGATGTGTGTAAAATTAATTTTATTATTCAGAATGTCATGAGGATTTAATATCACCTGTTTATTCTCATTAACAGTGTAATTAATAATGATAATACTGAGTGTTATATTGAGTTTCTCTCCTCTGTTGTGTGTGATATTAAAGCATTAGCAGCTGAAGCTGAACAGAGAACAGCAGAGAGACCATGAACTTTAATCAGAGAGAGAGAGAGAGAGAGAGAGAGAGAGAGAGAGACTGAATCTCAGATGGTTCTCTACTAGACTTATAGTGCACTACACAGGGGCAATAAATTTGTTTCTCCAGAGTCTACAGAGTGCATTTATAGAACACTATAGATTTATATTATTGTAGAATCAGAGAAGTAAACAATGATCATTCCATATAAATCCTACAAACATTCAGCCACTCATTCTTGAGACAGCGTGCGAACAAAAATTTCAGGAAAAATGGAAAGAAAACCCGAAAACATACCGGTTTCACCTCTCAGTGTTGGAGGAATAAAAACGCAAGTGTAATTTATGACGATGATCGTATATCTAATTAGTTTTTCATCCCTCAAAACAGAGGGAGCACATATAAACAGTGCTGTAATTTCAACACCAGTCACCCAATCTGGATGCAAGTTTCCTCAAAATAAAGCTGAAGGTCTGCACTTTGAGCTCATCTTCATTATTTAATTTCATCAACAATAAACTGTGGAGGACAACAACAACAGTTAAAACAAACAAACAAACAAACAAACAAAAAAACCCCACAACAATTATCTATATCCACGTCAGGGCTGGATTTTGGGGGGTCCTGGGATGAAGTTGGAAAAAAAAACAACAACTTTGAAACTACATTCCACACTATCCCTAAAAATTTCATGCAACCAGAAAGAAAAGTTAAAAATAATAATTAATTGATCTTTGTAGTTTTTCTGTTGCACTTGTTTTTACTGTAAAATTCGAGCAATGCTGCCTGTTAAAAGCCTCGATATCTCAGAAACTAATGCAGATACAAGTGTAAGGTCCTCTAAAATAACACTGTATTTTATACTCTATATTGGATTGCCCTATTTGCTGTGTAATTAACTCCATTTACCATAATGCCTTGTGGTTTGGAATATTTTCACTGTTCTGATGTGTTGTGACGTTCTGTGTATTCGGACCAATCAGACTTATTTGCTCGTTGTAGTTTTATTTGAATTTTGATGTCAGCCAATGGTAATTGGTATATGTTTAATGCCCGCGAGTTCGCGGGCTTTTTGGGATGTTTCATCACTTCGCGAGGGAGAAGCTCACGGAGTTCCCGCCTGCAGCCGAGCAGAGAGAGATCGCGTTGTTTGTGAGCTCTATTTCAGCACTTATTTTGCAGAGAGTATTTTTATAGTTTGGTCTGCTTGTGGCCATAAACTCCGGTGTCACTCCAGCGAGTGATCTTGGTGTTTTTTTTTCCGCGGACACATCTGCCCTCCGTGCTGTGCCCACCGGAGCGCTTTCGTCAGTCTCGGGGACTCACTGTGTCGGGTCTGGGACCCAGCCAGCTACCGAGGGGTTTGGGGTGAGCAGCATCTTATTCGAGCGAGCTAACCCACAGCAATAGCTAGCCCTCTGCTCAGGAGCATCTGCTGCGTGACTGTACCGACATCTGTAACCTGATCCGTCTGGTTTGACCGGTGGATTGTGAGTAACGCGAACCCACACTTACACTGACACACACACACGAGTTCCTCTGGTCTCGCCTGGATAGCCAGCGTTTTAGAAGGGCATTGCAGCGGTTGCTGTTCTGCCTGCAGTTCAGAGAGCTGCCACCTGTGCACCAACGGGCCCCAACTGCGCGCGTTTTTTCTTTTCCACTTCTTTTCTTTTGATACTTTACCCAGTTTTATTTTCTTACTATGTACTGCTGGTATACACACTGTTGATGTGCTATCTGTAACATCTCTATTATGTAGGCTAATTGTTTCCGCTCTTCTTGTGCCGGTGTTACTATTTTCTTGGTGATTACATTGCATGCTTCTTTGGGAACCATTTATTGTCAAATACTATCTCCTATTATTATTATTGCTATTATTATTATTGCTTATTAATAAATATAATCATTATTATTATTTAATTATATCTTGGGTGTATTGGCTGCTCATTTGGTTCTTTATATTTGAACATTCTGACATGCACACTGCGGACTAGCTATTAGTTCTTTCACTCAAGCTACTGTTATTTTAAATTCTGAGGAAATACACCATACACTAGCTTCAAAGGTAAGTGTAGTATTTTCGCAGTGGAGGCACCGCGCTGTTAAATTTATCATTTATTAGATTCATGCTTATTATTCTCTCTCTACTCATACTTGATCCCTTATGGCATCAGGAATCTCAGCCAGCTCACCACTCCACCGCTGAGAACTTAGGACCCTGTTGCGCCATTATTTATTGGGATTTAGGGTAACTCTTTAGTAGCCTATAGCCTACTGTGCTGGGTGATCAGCACCTGTCAAAAAAAAAGGGGGTTACACAAGCCTGGAATTTTACACACTATTTATTGGGAATAGTGACTTTATTCAAAAAAGTATGAAGCAAATCTGAGACGGTCAGTTGGGAACTTTTTTTTTCATCTGGTGAAAATTCATTTTCATTAATTTCTAAAGTAAAGTAATACATTTCAGACACATTGCAGTCGGATCAAGTCCCGTTTTGCGCTGCAGCTTCTCACATACGTCCATCTGACCCAAAGACTCTGTGACAAATCATCAGTGTGCAGTGAAAAGAAACAATCTTCCTCCTCAGGACATTGATGATGAACCTAAAACCTCTGCTTCAGTCTCACTATTAGAGAATGTGTCTTACTGAGGAGCAGGTCATGTGACTCTCAGAGAGATGATCTTACCCCAGTGTCTCCAGTTTACAGTGAGGATTCTCCAGTACAGCACAGAGACGCTTCACTCCTGAGTCTCCCAGATTATTATCAGACAGATCCAGTTGTCTCAGGTGTGAGGGGTTTGATCTCAGAGCTGAACTCAGAGCAGCACAGCCTTCATCTGAGACACCACAACCCCACAACCTGCAGAGACACAATGACACACACTTCATCAACAGATTTTCATCTTGGTGTAATAGTGGTTGTGAAGATGATGTCTCTCATGTTGGACTGTCTCTATTCTCTTCACCAATCACAAGCTATTATTAATAATGACTCAAACATTCCCACTGTTACTGACATTAAGTTTACTCGAGGTGCAAATGATTCAGCAAAAAGTCAATAATTTAAAGGTTGAAGTGAAGAGTCAGGTTTTGGAGAATTTATCTCTGCTTGACTGGATTTTTAATGACCACATATTTAATTGTAAAGACATTTTAATTATTTCTTTAACGTAAAAGTGACTCTGAGGAGAAATGATCACTTCATGATTAATATATTTGTTCTGCATGTTTTACTTTTACAGAAAATTTTAATTGATAAACACTGTATACAACTATTAACTGCTGCTTTAGTGAGTTATTGTGACTCTCAGAGAGATTATCTTACACCAGTTTCTCCAGTTTACAGTGAGGATTCTCCAGTACAGCACAGAGACGCTTCACTCCTGAGTCTCCCAGATTATTATTCATCAGATTCAGTTGTCTCAGGTGTGAGGGGTTTGATCTCAGAGCTGAACTCAGAGCAGCACAGCCTTCATCTGAGACACCACAACCCCACAACCTGCAGAGACACAATGACACACACTTCATCAACAGATTTTCATCTTGGTGTAATAGTGGTTGTGAAGATGATGTCTCTCATGTTGGACTGTCTCTATTCTCTTCACCAATCACAAGCTATTATTAATAATGACTCAAACATTCCCACTGTTACTGACATTAAGTTTATTCGAGGTGCAAATGATTCAGCAAAAAGTCAATAATTTAAAGGTTGAAGTGAAGAGTCAGGTTTTGTAGAATTTATCTCTGCTTGACTGGATTTTTAATGATCACATATTTAATTGTAAAGACAATTATTTCTTTAAAGTAAAAGTGATTCTGAGGAGAAATGATCACTTCATGACAAATGTATTTGTTCTGCATGTTTTACTTTTACAGAAAATTTTAATTGATAAACGACACTGTATACAACTATTAACTGCTGCTTTAGTGAGTTATTGTGACTCTCAGAGAGATGATCTTACTTCAGTGTCTCCACTTTACAGTGAGGATTCTCCAGTACAGCACAGAGACGCTTCACTCCTGAGTCTTCTAGTTTATTCCCAGACAGATCCAGTGTCTTCACAGTCAGATGCAGTTCTCTCAGACTGGAGGTTTCTGAGTTGAGCACTGAGACCAGAGCTTTAGCGCTTCTCCATTTAATTGTATCACAACTGATCCTGAAGGAAATAAAATAATACATAATAAACTCACACAAATGATCAAACAGGTCCTCAAATCTTTCACTGCACCATTTCATTTTCATAAATGACAAAAGTACAAACTGCGAGTCGACAATACACTGAAATGCTGTAACAGTAATTCACAGTTCGAGCTGTTCGGATTTGAGTTTTCTGCTGCACACGTCATCACTGACACATGGGATAAACACGCAACATCAAATCTGATCACCAAATCGGGAAATAAGAGTCTGATCTCAAATATTTATAAGAGGAGAAAGGAAAAGAGTTTCAAAAGTCAGGTTTTGATGAAGCAGAGTTCGAGGCAGAGTCATATTTATCTGAACAGATCAGACATTTGATTTGTTCTCCAATTAGTGAGCGACTGAAATGATCACAGCCCAGTGCTGAAGGAGTTTTATGGAGATACTCATGATGAGCTACGTACTTGGCTAACAGTGTGTGTGTGTGTGTGTGTGTGTGTGTTCGTTCCCAGGTGCTCCTTATTTGTTCCTGGTGCCAGTGAGTTACAGACTGGACATGTTCTTCCCCTTACACTCTGTGTGTTGTCTCTCCCTGTCTGACCTGAAATCAATAAATCACAGAGCTACAGCAGGGAAAAGAACAAAAGCTGTGAAGGTCAAAAAAGCTAAAATTTATAAAAGATATCAGGATATTAGGAGAACAAAAGAATAATTAGCATGTAATAAATGTATATTATGGTGTAATAAAAGTAAATAAGGATGGTGTTTCTAATGAGTTCTCTGTGAAAGTCTGTTTTTCCACTTGAATAAAACCTTTTATCAGGTCATAATAACAGTAAAGATTTTAATTATAATTCTGTATTACTGCAAACTGCACACGGTTCTATAGGCCCAGTGTCTGCGTCATTACATTTCAGTAATAACACAAATTTAACGTGAAGAAAAAGACTTTCAAACTAAACACAGTGAAGGTTTTGCACAGAAAAAAAAATCTGCATGTTTATTGGACACTGGAGCCTGTAATAGAGGTGTAATTTGTAAATATTGTAAATAAACTATAAGTAAAAGTTGTGTTTGATTATTTGCATTGATTTTTGGAAATGTGTTGTTTGTAAGTCGAGTTAGTTGGCTGTCGCTTCCATCTTCAGCTCACAGCTTCGATACTTCTTGGGACAAAATGACATCATTCGACACAAACATTTTTCTCCTTCAATGACATCAACTGGTTTCCACATGTTTAATCGCTGCCCTTCAGTATTATTCAATTCTACATGCAACTGTTATCCCCTCATTTATCTACTGATCTATTTGTATTAACACACTCTGGATCACCTGAAACTCAAAACATCCCAAAACAGGGGTGGACAGGAACGAAGTACTGAACTGGTGTTCTGAACTTAAGGACATTTTTCATATCTATACTTTACTTGAGCGTTCATCTTTTGGAAACTTAAGACTTTTACTCCACTACAATCAAAGGACAAATATTGGACTCTTGACTCCAGGACATTTCTCTGAAGGTTCCTGTTACTCGTTACTCTGAAACACAGCTTTCATATCAGCAGATTAATTTTCATTTCTTTTCTAAAATGCGAGGCCATACGCTGTGTTTGTGACAGGAGAAAACCAAATCACAGTAAACTCCGCCTACGATCAAGTTCAAAGTGCTTGCTGCATTTGCTGAACAGTTCAGTGTGAACTTGGTGGTGGTGGTGATGGTAATGATGACTACAGCAGATAAAAATGATGGTTCCTCACCAGAGCACCCAGGGCCAGATCTGAAGTCCATGTTTGAGATTTTTGAAATAAAGAAAGATTTGTATTGTTTTAAATGTTTGCTCTCTTTACCGCACAAACATCACTGTTACACAAATTTCCCGTCCAACCTGAGAAAGCATGGTGAGGGATATAAACATTAGTTGGCAGGGTGGGGTGTTAAAAAACAAAAACAGCAACAATGCTGTACTTTTGTAATTCAACCGTGTTTCTATCAGCATTTCTACAGGCTTTGTATCATATTCTACACACTTTTTATTCTACACGTTCTACAACACTGCATTCAGTAGGTTGTTTCCGAGTCATGAGATTCTGTCAATGCATCGAGGCAACAATACAACAACATCTTGACATTAAAAAGGAAACAAGAAAAACATCAAATCATTAAAAAGTACTTTTGAAGACTTAAACTGCACATGAAAATTTTTTTTGAAGTATTTCATGAAACATACTGTTGAAACACACAACTGCCAAGTTTGAGACAACAGGAATGAAAACTGACGTTTTTATGAGGCAAAGAAGTTTCGTGGGTTTACTAAAAAATTGTCAGTTCAGAACTCACAGCCAAGACACATCATACAACATCGCCATGACGTCACGGTCGTTGCAAACTTACCATCACATATCGCATTCCACTACAGCAGACAGGAAACCCAAACAAACAGGAGGCTGATATTGTGTCACTGACGCACCAAATAATGTTAGTTTTATGAACACGACCTTTACCCCGGGTATAAGGACGCATCAGATCCCATCCGATCCGGCTCAGAGAAGAAACTGGGTCAAATTTGTGCAACCGTATTGCCTGGACTTTCACGAACCTCTGAGCAAATACACTGCGCTCTGCTCAGCACATTTCAAAGACAGCTGTTATGAAAGAAGGTATTCGATTCCAACCAGAGACTCCGTCATGATAAAAACCACCAGAAATCATCAGTGAAAGCCAAAAACCACAAGTTTAGACACCAAAATGTTATATTTTATGTCAACAGCGAGTGAACAATCTGCGTCGCATGATTTATTGTTCGTTTCATGGCCCTCCGTCACAAATAAGACTTTTCTTGTAGAGATGGAATAATGAATAAACCTTCAGGCTAAAGGTAAAAAGAAAACCAAAGGTGAAGTTTCATGAAGGAAGAAGAAGAAACGTACCGTAAAATACCAAATAATAGCCGAGTTCCAATTAACCGCCGAGTTCCCTTTAACGGCCGGGTGTACGCGTGTGTTGTGACAAATAAAGGCCGGTTCCGAATACTCGCCGGGGTCTAAAAAAAAAAAAAAAGCGTCCGAACGTTCTATCTAGAACCTTGAGGCCCAGCACTTTTCTGGTTTTCTGGTGTTTAAACGATTTTGCATTGCATAGTTTTCTACCGAAACAATATGAATGAATGAATGAATGAATGAATGAAATTGTTTCTATAATACTGTTTACAACATTTTGTTACGTGATAATAAACATGCCATTTCAATGTTATAATCTTGGTCTACCGTAATATTTCTTGAGGAATGCAACTCCGTAACTTTTGACAGATGTCTTAGCCACCCCTTTGGGGTATTCACCCAACGAAAGCCAGCGTGTGTGGTGACATTGAGGACTGCGGGTTTCCAAGGTTGGACTGCTGCTTCTGTTAAACGACCTAAATTGCCGAATGCATGCGTCAAAGCACACACTGAGTTTTATTAAAGACCTTATACCATTTCACTTGCCCTTACCCATTCGGATCTGGAAGACGCTTTACAAAAAAGGTGAGAGCGTTCTAACATGCATTTCAGTCTGCTCGCGGCCAATCTAATCCAAGGGGCCTTTTCAACAAGTAATCTGTCGTGCAAGTTGGGCAGAAGCACGCGTCAGGCAGGCAACATGTAGGCCTACAAGTCAGTAACCTATTCAACTAACTTTCATCCGAACTTTAAGTTTTCTACGGGGTCGAGCCACCGTACCAACTCACTCGGGGAATAGGCTCATATCCGCCAAATAGGGAGACGTCTTGGAGAGAAACGTGAGAATGCAAGATGACAGTATGTAGCCACTGCAGGTCACTTATTTTTCAGCATAAGAAAAAACCCTTTGGTTTGACACTTCGCACCCTAATTATGTTGCTTCAACGTCGCGCCCTCCATGCAATTTCAGATTGACAGACATCGCGAAGCGCAAAGGGTGGAGGCTGCATGGGTGAGGGTGATAGCAAGTGACCATAACTTTGCAGAGTAATTAAATCACAGTGCTGCGCACAGACAATGGTGTGGTTTCTTGATTATTTTGTAAAGCATGCGCTTAACTAGTCATTAACAGGAAAAGGTGTGTGATTTATCCTTTATCCACCCCGACTGTGCCATGCGAAGATGCATTCTGCGTCTTCAAAATTCCCTGAAGTCGGCACCGTGCTATCTGTAATCTAACTCTAAACAAACTGTAAGTTATACTGGTTAAAAGTAGGCCTATCTGAGAATGATTTTTTTCCCCGTTTTGAGGTAGATTTTGGGGAAGGTATTTGTGAAGAAGGAATTAATCGCCTGTTCCAAATAGCCGCCTAGTCTCTAATACGCGCCGGGTCTCTTACGTGATTGAGACAAATAATCGCCCGGGCTATTATTTGGTATTTTACGGTATTTCATGTTGTATTTCATGCTGTGATGCCAGTGGTATTGCTCTTTATCATATCACAGCACTGATGTCTACATAGAGATCAATCTGTCACAGTCACACAAACAGCTCTGCAGACGACACACAATTTATGGTTTTGCTTTTCCTTTCTTTCAAGAAATCATTTTACACAAATAACGGAGTTTAAAACTTCAATTTTTTGAAGAGGGCAGTTAGTTTGTGTCTCAGGTGCAGTTTGTGTGATTAGTTACAGTGTTGTAGTAAATTTCACAGTGATTTCAGACACATTGCAGTCGGATCAAGACCCGTTTTGTGCTGCAGCTTCTCACATACGTCCATCTGACCCAAAGACTCTGTGACAAATCATCAGTGTGCAGTGAAAAGAAACAATCTTCCTCCTCAGGACATTGATGATGAACCTAAAACCTCTGCTTCAGTCTCACTATTAGAGAATGTGTCTTACTGAGGAGCAGGTCATGTGACTCTCAGAGAGATGATCTTACCCCAGTGTCTCCAGTTTACAGTGAGGATTCTCCAGTACAGCACAGAGACGCTTCACTCCTGAGTCTCCCAGATTATTAAAGGACAGATTCAGGTCTCTCAGGTGTGAGGGGTTTGATCTCAAAGCTGAACTCAGAGCAGCACAGCCTTCATCTGAGACACCACAACCACACAACCTGCAGAGACACAATGACACACACTTCATCAACAGATTTTCATCTTGGTGTAATAGTGGTTGTGAAGATGATGTCTCTCATGTTGGACTGTCTCTATTCTCTTCACCAATCACAAGCTATTATTAATAATGACTCAAACATTACCACTGTTACTGACATTAAGTTTACTCGAGGTGCAAATGATTCAGCAAAAAGTCAATAATTTAAAGGTTTAAGTGAAGAGTCAGGTTTTGTAGAATTTATCTCTGCTTGTCTGGATTTTTAATGATCACATATTTAATTGTAAAGACACTTAATGATTTCTTTAAAGTAAAAGTGATTCTGAGGAGAAATGATCACTTCATGAGTAATATATTTGTTCTGCATGTTTTACATCCATCCATCATCTGTAGTCGCTTATCCTGTACAGGGTCACATGGAAGCTGGATCCTATCCCAGCTGACTATGGGCGAAAGGCGGGGTTCACCCTGGACAATTCACCAGGTCATCACAGGGCTGACACATAGACACAAACAACCATTCACACTCACATTCACACCTACGGTCAATTTAGAGTCACCAATTATCCAAACCTGCATGTCTTTGGACTGTGGGGGAAACCAGAACACCTGGAGGAAACCCACGCAGCCACGGGGAGAACATGCAAACTCCACAAAGAAAGGCCCTCGTCAGCCGCTGCGTTAAAACCCAGAACTTTCTTGCTGTGAGGCGACAGTGCTAAACACTACACCACCGTGCAACCCACGTTCTATTTCGTTTCTACTGACTGCCAGAGGCGGTGCTTTCAGCACATGGATATCCATCACACGAACGTGCAGGTCGAGTAATAGTAACAACAAAGTCACGTGTGACCTGGGTGACGTCACCCCGTGACCCTGGCATAAAAGACCGGTAAACCCAGGAAGTGACCTCTTACATCTTCTCGCGTTTGCAGGTTGCGAGTTGGATTGAAATTTGGACAAAGCGCTGTGGTAGTTTCGTTACCCGTAGGGTTGGGGCTGTGCTTATGCATCCTCCAAGAAACTGCGCTAAGTCCACCAACTCTTTTCTTCTTGTCGTTATATTCGTATTGATTTATTACTCCGTAAGCTGAGCGCCCTCGCTCGGTGGAGTTAGCTGATTAGCCCTCCGGGGCGGTGTCCTCACCGCTGGAGGCCGGCTTGTTTTCGTTCAGGTAAGCAGTTTTCATTCATTTAAATTAAAGCGGCGTTTCTCTCGCCGCTGTTTATCAGTTCTGTGGCGCTCGGCGCCTATCCTTGTTAATATTATTAACCACCTTGTTTTGTGTAGCCTTGCCTCCGGCCTGTTCACAGGCCGGCTGTCTTGTGTGTTGTATTCGTATTGTTTGTTACTCCGTTAAGCTGAGCGCTCTCGCTCGGTGGAGTTAGCTGACTAGCCCTCCGGGGCGGTGTCCTCACCGCTGGAGGCCGGCTTGTTTTCGTTCAGGTAAGCGGTTTTCATTCATTTAAATTAAAGAGGTGTTTCTCGCCGCTGTTTATCAGTTCTGTGGCGCACGGCGCCTATCCTTGTTAATATTATTAACCACCTTGTTTTGTGTAGCCTTGCCTCCGGCCTGCTCACAGGCCGGCTGTCTTGTGTGTTGTATTCGTATTGTTTGTTACTCCGTTAAGCTGAGCGCTCTCGCTCGGTGGAGTTAGCTGACTAGCCTTCACCGCTGGAGGCCGGCTTGCTTTCATTCAGGTAAGCGGTTTTCATTTATTTAAATTAAAGCGGTGTTTCTCGCCGCTGTTTATCAGTTCTGTGGCGCTCGGCGCCTATCCTTGTTAATATTATCGACCGCCTTGTTTTGTGTAGCCTTGCCTCCAGCCTGCTCACGGGCCGGCTGTCTTGTGTGTTGTATTCGTATTGTTTATTACTCCGTTAAGCTGAGCGCTCTCGCTCGGTGGAGTTAGCTGACTAGCCCTCCGGGGCGGTGTCCTCACCGCTGGAGGCCGGCTTGTTGTCGCTCAGGTAAGCGGTTTTCATTCATTTAAATTAAAGCGGTGTTTCTCGCCGCTGTTTATCAGTTCTGCGGCGCACGGCGCCTATCCTTGTTAATATTCCCGACCACGGGTGTGTTCGCCCGGTCGTTTTTCATTACCACCTGATTGTTTATTTTGGGCTACTTACTTGGGGTGTTCTCGCCCTATTTTTTAAGTTCCCTTCTGCCAGCCAGGTGTCACGGACCTATTCCCTCGCTGCGCCAACTGCCGGGCCCCCCTCGAACTGGAGGACGGCCACCGTGAGTGCCCCTCGTGCCTGAGTATTGATCACCTGCGGCAGGGGCTGACGGACATGGCCTGCGCAGACTGCATGTTGGAGAGCTTTGACTGCAGTGGGTCTGACGGTCACGACTCCACCTCTCCGGCCGGTTCCCAGGCCACCAGCCATGGCACTGTGGCAGCGTCGGAAGGCGGATGCTCATCCGTCCAGCCAACACTGAGGGCTGCATTGGGCCGTCTGGGGTTGGACACGCCCCCGGTGGCCCAGCATCAGAGCGCTTTCTTCAGAGGTCCCGCATAGCCTTCCTCGTTGTCCGTTCTGCCCTCGGCCCCATACATCGAGGAGTTACAGAGGTGTTGGGCGGACCCTAGACCCCTTTCCCACCTCCCTAGTGACTGCAGGGCCCTGGCGGCAATGCAGGACACCCCTACCTACGGCCTCCAGCAGATGCCCAACATTGAGAAGCGGCTTTCATTCATTTAAATTAAAGCGGTGTTTCTCGCCGCTGTTTATCAGTTCTGTGGCGCACGGCGCCTATCCTTGTTAATATTCCCGACCACGGGTGTGTTCGCCCGGTCGTTTTTCATTACCGCCTGATTGTTTATTTTGGGCTACTTACTTGGGGCGTTCTCGCCCTATTTTTTAAGTTCCCTTCTGCCAGCCAGGTGTCATGGACCCCCAGACGCTGGAGGGGACGAGCGCGGCATCACGGGAGCTGTGTGACGCGGCTCCAGGCCTTTGCCTACTCGTCGCGGGAACTGGGCCGGCTGATGTCGTATCTCACCCTCGCCCGCCGGCAGATATGGCTGGCACAGTCCCCTCTGGCCGAGCCCGACCAGCGTGTGCTGCGCTTTCTCCCTGTTGTCCCCGGGGAGCTGTTTGGCGAGGCCGCTCAGCAGGCCCTGGACCGGAGTGCCCGGGTCGTCCAGGCACAACAGCAGTTCGCTGGCCTCCGCCAGGTCCACCACCATGGCAATGCTGCCCAGTCCTTCAGGGAGGCCCACACCGACTCTGTCTCGGCCACGCACCCGCCAGGAGACCAGACGGGTTGATGACTTTCGTCGCCCCACCACCTCCCGGACCCGCGGTGCTGCCCCCTACACCCAGTCCGCCCCTCGTCGCCCCCATGGTGACCGACGGGGGCGCTCTGGACGGCGCGGACATCAGCGCGCCGGCGGTCGGCCGCTTTTCCAGCAAACAGCTCCAAAGCTGGAGAGCGTTGACCCCAGACCCCTGGGTGCTGGTGACCCTCACCGAGGGTTACCGCATCCAGTTCTGCTGCCGACCGCCGCGTTTTCAGGGGGTCAAACACCACCATGAGCCATCCGGGGAAGTCCCTCGTCCTCCGGCAGGAAATCGCCACCCTCCTGGAGAAAAGAGCAATCTCTCCCGTCGACAGGCAGAGACAGCAAGGTGGGTTCTACTCCAGGTATTTTCTGGTTCCGAAGAAGGACAGCGGTATCCGCCCGATCCTCGACCTGAGGTCCCTCAACTCCCACTTGAAGACCATGAGATTCTGCATGCTGCATACAGTGGGTGTCTTGCACCACATCCAGGCAGGCGACTGGGTTGTCACTATCGACCTGAAAGACGCCTACTTCCATGTTCCCATTGCGCCACACCACAGGCAGTTCCTGCGGTTTGCCTTCGAGGGCCAGGCTCGAGTTCGATGTTCTGCCCTTTGGGATATCGCTGGCACCCCGTGTGTTCACCAGGTGTGTGGCAGCGGCATTGGCACCACTTCAGGCAAGGGGTTTGCGTGTCCCGCCTTACCTGGACGACTGGCTCGTCTGTTCACGGTCAGCAGCTCAGGCCCGCACTGACATCGCGACTGTGCTCTCGCATTTCGCAGAGCTGGGGCTCAGGGTGAATTACAAGAAGAGCTCGTCTGTTCACGGTCAGCAGCTCAGGCCCGCACTGACATCGCGACTGTGCTCTTGCATGTCGCAGAGCTGGGGCTCAGGGTGAATTACAAGAAGAGCTCGCTGGTGCCCAGCCAGGAGACGACTTTCTTGGGCATGCACCTGGATTCGAGGTCGTTGATGGTAACCCCCTCCCAGACCAGGATCCACAACATCCGCCTACTGCTTGGCCGCTTCGGACGGGGCAGGTCACTCGCCCTGAAGACCTTTCAGCGCCTGCTGGGCATGCTTACGGCAGCCTCCTCTCTGGTCCCGCTGGGACTCCTGGACTTACGCCGCCTCAGAGGTGGCTCAACGGTCTCCACCTCCACCCGGTGCTGCACGGGCACAGGCTTGTGAAGGCGACGGATACTTTTTTCAGGCTCCTCCATCCATGGAGGAGGAGGGCTTACCTTCTGCGGGGTGTTCCGCCAGCGGCTATCCCCTCCCGGAGGGAGGTCATCACCACGGATGCTTCCCTGGGAGGCTGGGGTGCAGTCTGGCAATGCCGGACCGCCAGAGGCTACTGGAGTCCAGGGCAGCGACAGCAGCACATCAACGTGCTGGAACTGCAGGCTGTGTTCCTCGGCCTACAGCACTTCCTCCCAGGCCTGGCCGGCAGACACGTTCTGGTGCGGACGGACAACGCTATGGCAGTGTACTACATCAACCACCAGGGAGGCACCAAGTCCCTCCAGTGCTTGGAAGTGGCCGGCCAACTTCTGCGGTGGGCCCATCGACATCTCTTGAGCCTGCGTGCCATGTACTTGCCAGGCACTGCCAACAGGGCAGCGGATCTGCTGTCCCGCCAGGACCCTGATCCCGGGGAATGGAGACTCAACCCGGCGGTGGTTCTCGCCATCTGGGAACGTTTTGGCAGGGCAGAGGTGGACCTCTTTGCCTGCCAGGAGTCGACACACTGCCCTCTGTGGTTCAGCCTCCACGGCCCCAGTCCCCTGGGCCAGGATGCGCTGGCGCATGCTTGGCCGAGGCAACTGCTGTATGCCTCCCCCCCTCTGCCACTGATCGTGCCAACCCTACACAGGGTTGCGATGGACCACCACGGGCTGCTGCTTGTCGCCCCCGGTGGCCGGGCCGAGTGTGGTTCCCAAGTTGCTGCAACTTCTGAAAGGCGACCCCTGGTGCCTGCCAGTGAGGACGAACCTGCTATCACAGCTGGGAGGGCAGATCTGGCACCCGGATCCAGCCCGTCTGCAGCTCTGGGTGTGGCCGCTGAAGGGCCGGACCCCCTGCTAGGTCCTTGTGAGCCGGCAGTGGTCAACACCATTGCAAGCTCTCGGGCACCCCCCACCAGTGCCCTCTACGCCAACAGATGGAGGCTTTTCTCCAACTGGTGCTTAACTCGGGGGGAGGAGCCTACATGCTGCCCCCTGCCGACCATTCTACTGTTCCGCCAGTCTCTGTTGATAAGGGTCTTACCCCTGCCACCATCAAGGTCTATGCAGCTGCCATCTCTGCTCAACATGCCGGAGTTGGGGGAAGGACTGTGGGGTCCCACCCCTTGGTGGCACGTTTCTTGAAGGGTGCTCTCCGGTTGAGACCCCCCCGACGGAGCCGGGTACCCACATGGGACCTTCACTGGTGCTGCAGGCTCTCTGCGACGCACCGTTCTGAGCCCCTGCTCACGGCAGACATTTCATGGCTCTCCCTGAAGACTGCTTTTCTTCTGGCCATTACATCAACGAGGCGCGTCGGGGAACTACACGCGCTGTCAGTCAGTGGGGAGTGCCTGCAGTGGCACTCCGGCGACAGTGGGGTCACCCTGTGGCCTAACCCCTCTTTCCTCCCGAAGACCCTCTCTGCTACCTTCGTCAACCAGCCCCTTAGCCTTGCGGCGTTCGAGGCGGGCCATGGTGAGAGGTTGGAACTTTTGTGCCCAGTTCGTGCCCTCAGGGTGTACGTGCCCCGTACAGAGGGCTTCCGTAGGAGCGACGCCCTGTTCCTGTGCCACACAGGGCCAAGGAAGGGCCTGGCGCTCTCTAAGCAGAGGCTATCCAAGTGGATAGTCGAGGCCATATTACATGCCTACAGGCACAGTGGCTCCCCGATTCCTCCGGCTGTCAGGGCGCACTCTGCACCGGGCGTGGTGGCCTCATGGGCATCACTGAAGGGCGTGCCCCTTTCAGACATATGCAGCGCAGCCTCCTGGGCTTCCAGCTGCACCTTCACCAGGTTTTACCGTCTTAATGTCGTCCCACATAATCCTGTGGCGACGGCTGTCATTCCAGGCCCATCGCAGCAGCACTGAGTACGGGTAGGCACTCCTCATGACCTGGTTGGTATTAGTCATCCATGTGCTGAAAGCACCGCCTCTGGCGGTCAGTAGAAACGAAATAGAACGAGGGTTATGTATATAACCGCGGTTCTATGAGTTTCGGATGACCGCCAGAGCTTGGCAGTCACTCGGAGTGTACACGAGAAGATTTGCCAAGAGGTCACTTCCTGGGTTTACCGGTCTTTTATGCCGGGGTCACGGGGTGACGTCACCCAGGTCACACGTGACTTTGTTGTTACTATTACTCGACCTGCACGTTCGTGTGATGGATATCCATGTGCTGAAAGCACCGCCTCTGGCGGTCATCCGAAACTCATAGAACCGCGGTTATATACATAACCCTCGTTTTACTTTTACAGAAAAATTTAATTGATAACACTGTATACAACTATTAACTGCTGCTTTAGTGAGTTATTGTGACTCTCAGAGAGATGATCTTACCTCAGTGTCTCCAGTTTACAGTGAGGATTCTCCAGTACAGCACAGAGACGCTTCACTCCTGAGTCTCCCAGATTATTATAGGACAGATTCAGTTGTCTCAGGTGTGAGGGGTTTGATCTCAGAGCTGAACTCAGAGCAGCACAGCCTTCATCTGAGACACCACAACCCCACAAACTGCAGAGACACAATGACACACACTTCATCAACAGATTTTCATCTTGGTTTAATTCTTACTTTAAAGATGAGTGTAAAGTTAATTTTATTGTTCAGAATGTCATGAGGATTTAATATCACCTGTTTATTCTCATTAACAGTGTAATTAATAATGATAATACTGAGTGTTATATTGAGTTTCTCTCCTCTGTTGTGTGTGATATTAAACCATCAGCAGCTGAAGCTGAACAGAGAACAGCAGAGAGACCATGAACTTTAATCAGAGAGAGTGAGACTGAATCTCAGATGGTTCTCTACTAGACTTATAGTGCACTACACAGGGGCAATAAACTTGTTTCTCCAAAGTCTACAGAGTGCATTTATAGAACACTATAGATTTATATTATTGTAGAATCAGAGAAGTAAAAAAAAAGAATTATTAATTACTTTTCATCCCTCAAAAAAGAGGGACCACATATAAACAGTGCTGTAATTTCAACACCAGTCACCCAATCTGGTTGCAAGTTTCCTCAAAATAAAGCTGAAGTTCTGCACTTTGAGCTCATCTTCATTATTTAATTTAATCAACAATATACTGTGGAGGACAACAATAACAGTTTAAAAAAAAACCCCACAATAATTATCTATATCCACGTCAGGGCTGGATTTAGGGGGGTCCTGGGATCTCATCTCATCTCATTATCTCTAGCCGCTTTATCCTGTCCAACAGGGTCGCAGGCAAGCTGGAGCCTATCCCAGCTGACTACGGGTGAAAGGCGGGGTACACCGTGGACAAGTCACCAGGTCATCACAGGGCTGACACATAGACACAGACAACCATTCACACTCACACCTACGATCAATTTAGAGTCACCAGTTAACCTAACCTGCATGTCTTTGGACTGTGGGGGAAACCGGAGCACCCGGAGGAAACCCACGCAGACATGGGGAGAACATGCAAACTCCGCACAGAAAGGCCCTCACCGGCCACGGGGCTTGAATCCGGACCTTCTTGCTGTGAGGCGACAGCGCTAACCACTACACCACCGTGCCGCCCGGGTCCGGGGATGAAGTTGAAAAAAAACAAAAAACAAACAAAAAAAACTTTGAAGCTCGACATTCCACACTATCCCTAAAAATTTCATGCAACCAGAAAGAAAAGTTAAAAATAATAATGTGTAACCGGGTCAAGATATTGGCATGTTTCTATACATACAGTGGGGCAAAAAAGTATTTAGTCAGCCACCAATTGTGCAAGTTCTCCCACTTAAAAAGATGAGAGAGGCCTGTAATTTTCATCATAGGTACACTTCAACTATGAGAGACAGAATGGGGGGAAAGAATCCAGGAAATCACATTGTAGGGTTTTTAATGAATTAATTGGTAAATTCCTCGGTAAAATAAGTATTTGGTCACAAGAGTCAGGTTTTGTAGAATTTATCTCTGCTTGACTGGATTTTTATTGATCACATATTTAACTGTCAAGACACTTAATTATTTCTTTAAAGTAAAAGTGATTCTGAGGAGAAATGATCACTTCATGACTAATATATTTGCTACTGCATGTTTTACTTTTACAGAAAATTTAAATTAATAAACAACACTGTATACAACTACTAACTGCTGCTTTAGTGAGTTATTGTGACTCTCAGAGAGATGATCTTACACCAGTGTCTCCACTTTACAGTGAGGATTCTCCAGTAGAGCACAGAGACGCTTCACTCCTGAGTCTTCTAGTTTATTCCCAGTCAGATCCAGTGTCTTCACAGTCAGATGCAGTTCTCTCAGACTGGAGGTTTCTGAGTTGAGCACTGAGACCAGAGCTTCAGCACTTCTCCATTTAATTGTATCACAACTGATCCTGAAGGAAATAAAATAATACATAATAAACTCACACAAATGATCAAACAGGTCCTCAAATCTTTCACTGCACCATTTCATTTCCATAAATGACAAAAGTACAAACTCCGAGTCAGTCAACAATACACTGAAATGCTGTAACAGTAATTCACAGTTTGAGCTGTTCGGATTTGAGTTTTCTGCTGCGCACGTCATCACTGACACATGGGATACGAGTACATACATGTTTTACATCCATTCATTATCTGTAGCTGCTTATCCTGTACAGCAGGGGTCACCAAACTTTTTTCTCTGGGGGCCACAGTGTCGTTCCTGAATGTGACGGGGGCCGGGGTCGGGTCAGCTAAATAACAGAATTGTATGACCCAGACAAATATGACCACCAGCAGGCCTCATTGTGTAGTAGAGATTACTAGCCTGGCACAGCCATCCCCACTACTATATCCACACTACTATATCAACACTTGATTCCTGGCACATATTTGTTTATCTTTACTAGTGGTTTGCAAAAGTAGTAATCGAGTCTTCACGCTTTGTTTTAATTTGAAATACCACAGATATTCCATTTATTTATTTTCTAATAAAAATAACATCAAAGCTGTCAAGGTAAGAAACATCTGCCTAATTGAGGTGATTGACACTGGCAAAAGTGAGTGGAAAATTATAAACTGTAGGTAGGCCTGTTGATATTATTAATAATATTATTAATAATTGTGTGCAGCACTTAATAAAGGTCAAATAAACAGGCCTATAAAATAAATACATTTGAAAAAAAAAAAACAGTGAAATTATAATAATATATGAGCAATAGATCACAGCAGTTGTGCTGTGTCCTGCACGTCATTGCTCTCATCCATGGCCAAAGCAAAAAACTCGAATTCTGACGCTTTCTCCTTCAGCTGGTCAGACACGTTGTCCCCAAAATCTTCGGTTCGCTTGGTCATAGTAGGTGCGGAGAGACTCACCGCGTTGAGCGCATCCTTCTTGTCGGGACACACCTCCTTGGCCACAGCAAGCATTCAAGATTCAAGATTTTATTTGTCATATACACAATAATAGACACAGCGGTTTATTATTGGGTAATTAAATTCTTATTTTGCAACTGGCTGACCAAACGACGTTCACCAAAATAAAAGAGAAATATATATATAATATGAAATATAAAAATATAAAGTGCATATGGAATGCAAAATATAAAGGTAGAGTGAAAAATGAAGATAACATTTAAAAAAAAAAAAAGGAGAGGCAAACAAACAATGTGCAAACATAGAGGTAGATATGCTGTGCAATGTCTTGTGCAAAATTGCTAATATAATCCGTGGCTCAAAGCCTGATGGAAATAGAGGTAGATGGTGATTATAATCCGTGGTTCAAAAGCCTGATGGCCTGGGGGTAAAAACTGTTTGTCAGTCTTGTAGTCCTTGCTTTCACACTCCTGTAGCGTCTGCCAGATGGTAGGAGCGTGAATAGTCTGTGTTGTGGGTGTGTTTGGTCCCTGATGATGCTCTGTGCCCTTTTTGTGACCCGGGTGTTGTAAATGTCCTGTAGTGGGGGGAGGACAGCTCCACAGATGAACTGTGCCATTTTAATGACACGCTGGAGAGCCTTTCTGTCCTGAGTTGTGCAGTTCCCGTACCACACAGTGATGGAATTTGTCAGGAGGCTCTCCACTGTGCACTTGTAGAAGTTGCTGAGGAGTTTGGTGGACAGTCCAAATTTCCTCAGCTTCCTCAGGAAGAAGAGTCTCTGTTGAGCCTTCTTGATGGTCTGCTGTGTGTTGTGTGACCAGGTGAGATCCTTACTGATGTGAGTTCCAAGGAATTTAAATGTTTTCACCCTCTCCACCTGTGTCCCGTTGATGTGCAGCGAGGCGTGCTGGTCTCTCCTCCTCTTCCTCGGGTCAATAAATCATCTCCTTGGTCTTCTCAGCATTCAAGGAGAGGTTATTTTCCTGGCACCAGGAGACCAGCTGAGCCACCTCCTCCCTGTAGGCGCTCTCATCTCCGCCGGTGATCAGCCCAATGACAGTGGTGTCGTCAGCGAACTTAATGATGGAAGTGTTGCTCTGGGTGGGGGTGCAGTCGTAGGTGAAGAGGGTGTACAGGAGTGGACTGAGCACACAGCCTTGGGAGGTCCCTGTGCTCACTGTCTTGGTGCTGGATGTTCTTGTACCGACTCTGACAGCCTGGGGTCTGTTTGTGAGAAAGTCCAGAACCCAGCAGCAGAGGGAGGATGTCAGTCCAAGGATGGAGAGCTTCTCAGTTAGTCTGCTGGGGATGACGGTGTTGAAGGCTGAACTGTAGTCCACAAACAGCATTCGAAAATAGGTGTCCCTGTGTTCCAGGTGTGACAAGGCTGTGTGGATGGCTGCATTGACGGCATCATCAGTTGAACGGTTCTGACGATATGCGAATTGAAGGGGGTCTATTGTGTCTGGTATGTCCTTTTTGATGTATGACATGACTATCCTCTCAAAACACTTCATTACAACTGAAGTGAGTGCAACTGGTCGATAGTCATTCAGGCATGTTATATTGTTTTTCTTTGGGAGGGGCACTATGGTGGTGGTCTTGAAGCATGTGGGCACAGAAGACATGGAGAGGGACAGGTTGAAAATGTCTGTGAAGACCTCTGCTAACTGTGTGAAGCAGGCCCTCAAAGCACGGCCGGGGATGTTGTCAGGGCCGGCTGCCTTTCGGGGGTTAGTCCTCCTGAAGACCTTGCACACCTCGGTGATGGTCACAATAGGTGAAGAGCTCTGTGCTGCCTCTGTTGGTAGAATCCCTCTGTGTTGGTTGGTGTTGAGGGTGTCGAAGCGAGCATAGAACTCGTTCAGCTCATCTGGTGATGTGTTGTGGTTGGCTGTGACCCTGCTGTTCTTCTGCTGGAAACTGGTGATGTGTTGCAGGCCCTGCCACATGCATCTGGAGTCTGAGGTGTTGTAATAACCTTCCAGCTTCAGTCTGTACTGCCTCTTGACTTCCCTGATGGATCTGCATAGGTCATATCTGGCCTTTTTATATTCATCTGCGTCGCCAGAGGCAAAAGTGGTGGAGCGTGCATGTAGCATGGAGCGTACTTCACTGTTAATCCAAGGTTTTTGGTTAGGATATATTTTGCAGCGCTTGGTGGGGACAATGTCATTAATACATGTACTGATGTAGCTGGTGACCACAGATGCATATTCCTCTAAATCCACAGAACAGTCTTCTCTCAAAGCAGCAGTCTTAAACACATCCCAGTTTGTAGAACTGAAGCAGTCCTGGAGCACCAGATCAGTCTCTTCATTCCACACTTTAACAGTTTTACTCACTGGGGGGGCTTGTTTGAGAAGGGCCTTGTAAGCTGGGTAGAGGAACACAGAGATGTGGTCAGACTGTCCAAAGTGGGGGCGGGGCACAGCCTTGTAGCCATTTCTCACGTTGCTGTAGACATGGTCCAGGATGTTACTGTCCCTTGTCGGAAAGCTCACATGTTGATGGTACTTTGGTCGCACAGTCCTGAGGCTGCAATGATTAAAATCCCCGGCCACGATGAACACAGCATCTGGGTGTGTGGTCCCGCATTTGCCGATGATGTCGTGTAGTAGTCCTAGCGCTGTAGTGCGGTCGGCCCACGGCGGGATGTAAACAGCCAGCATAAACACAGCACTGAACTCCCTCGGTAGATACTGTAAAAGGGACTGCACTTCACCATCAGCACTTCAATGTCCGCACAACAGTGTTTTTCAACCACCTGTACGTCTGTACACCATCTGTTGTTAACATAAACACACACACCGCCACCTTTGTTTTTACCGGAACCAGATGTGCAGCGGTGCATGGAGTGGGTCTGTAGTTCAATGGCCGGGTCTGGCAGGCTTGCAGTAGTCCAGGTTTCCGTAAAAATCAGGGCACAACACTCTCTGATCTCACGTTGAGATGTTATCCTGGTTCTCAGCTCATCCATCTTGTTCTCGAGCGAGCGAACGTTAGCTAGCAGAAGGCTAGGTAGCGGTGGTCTTATAGCTCTAGCCTAGCATGTAGCCCGCATCTCTTACCGCGCCTCCGTTTTGGGTGCGTGGATCGTCGGCCGTTTCGCCTACTCGAGTCTGGTGATGATGCGGCCTGCCGGATGGTGTCGGTGTAGCTTCGGTCGCTGTCAGTGATGAGAAGAAAGCTACAGTCCAGAAGGATTGGACTGGGCCCGTGGTGAATTTTACCAATGTCCAGAAGTGTGTCTTTGCTATAGGTGATCCTAGTGTACAAGCACTGAGCATTTGTCACAATCAAAATTACTAAAATAAACAATAAATACAATCGGTGTCGGGAGTGCGTCGCAAAAACGTTCGCCACAGGGGGCGCCATGATGGAATATGCCTACTAAAGCATGCATACTATAACAAAGTCCCAATCAGTAAATGGCTTTCCATGGGTAGCTCGTAGGTGAGCTACCTTATAGCTAGCTCGGACAGCAGCCTGGTTGATCTGGGTTTGGCGAAGGAATACATTCTGTTGTGCAGCCAGTCCGCATTTCATCCTCCGAATCCTGTCTTCTCTTGTTTGCCCGCGCAAACTAGCATACTCTTTGTGGCGGGTTTCGAAATGACGACGCAGATTATGTTCTTTGAAAACCGACACACTTTCTTAACATACAAGAGAAACTGCACGGTCCTTACACTGAACGAAAAAATAATTGGTGGTCCACTGTTCTTTAAAAACTCTGCACCCTCTGTCAGCTTTTCGCTGACCGCTAGCTATTTTGCTGTCCTGAACACTGACAGTTCTCTGCGAGTGCACTGCCTGTCACTGCTTGATCGCGAGCATATGACGAAAATTCGGAAAATATGAATAGTTAATTTTATAACTAAATATCAATTTTAATTGATAAAATCAACAAAATACAAGATGCAGACATGTTATTATTTGCCAAACAGCAATTTAAAAAAATAGGCCATGACCACTTTTGGGGATTGCCTCATAGGGCCGGTTCAAGTGGTGGGGGGCAGAGGGGCTGGGGGGCCGGTCAAAGGGGGGTGGCGGGTCGGAGTCGGCCCGCGGGCCATAGTTTGATGACCCCTGCTGTACAGGGTCACACACAAGCTGGATCCTATCCCAGTTGACTATGGGCGAGAGGCGGGGTTCACCCTGGACAATTCACCAGGTCACCACAGGACTGACAGACACAAACAACCATTCACACTCACATTCACACCTACGGTCAATTTAGAACCACCAATTATCCAAACCTGCATGTCTTTGGACTGTGGGGGAAACCGGAGCACCTGGAGGAAACCCACACAGACACGGGGAGAACATGCAAACTCCGCACAGAAAGGCCCTCGCCGGCCACGGGGCTCGAACCCGGACCTTCTTGCTGTGAGGCGACAGCGCTAACCACTACACCACCGTCCCGCCCGCATGTTTTACTTTTACAGAAAAATTTAATTGATAAACAACACTGTATACAACTATTAACTGCTGCTTTAGTGAGTTATTGTGACTCTCAGAGAGATGATCTTACTCCAGTGTCTCCAGTTTACAGTGAGGATTCTCCAGTACAGCACAGAGACGCTTCACTCCTGAGTCTCCCAGATTATTATAGGACAGATTCAGGTCTCTCAGGTGTGAGGGGTTTGATCTCAGAGCTGAACTCAGAGCAGCACAGCCTTCATCTGAGAAACCGCAACCAGACAACCTGCAGAGACACAATGACACACACTTCATCAACAGATTTTCATCTTGGTGTAATTCTTACTTTAAAGATGAGTGTAAAATTAATTTTATTATTCAGAATGTCACAAGGATTTAATATCACCTGTTTATTCTCATTAACAGTGTAATTAATAATGATAATACTGAGTGTTATATTGAGTTTCTCTCCTCTGTTGTGTGTGATATTAAACCATCAGCAGCTGAAGCTGAACAGAGAACAGCAGACAGAAGAAAAGCTGTGAAGGTCAACGGAACAAAAATTTTAATTTATAAATGATGTCAGGAAATTAAAACAAAAGAATAATTATCATGTAATAAAATCATATTATGATGTAATAAAAGTAAATAAGAATGGTGTTTCTAATCAGTTCTCTGTAAAAGTCTGTTTTCACCACTTGAATAAAACCTTTTATCAGGTCATAACAGGCCTCAACATTTACTCTTGTCACCTTTTTCCCTGCAGAGCAAATGCCCTCAAATTTTTGCCCCCTTTGAATTTTCTTTTGCCCTCAAATTTTGCGGTATTTCGGCAAAAGTTTTCAAGTACACAGTTTAAGGCAACACTGATATGTTTTCGAGGGGTATAATTGAGTTATTTAGACAAAAAAGTACATAAATTATTTTTAAAAACATTTATTTCTGCAACAGAGCAACAAGACAAGTCCTGAAAACATTGAAACATAAATCATATATGTAAGACTTACACATGGTACGAGTACATAATACTTCTTTTTATATCGAGTTTCGGATACAAAACGCACTTTGTCTTGCCTCACAATGACCATCAATATTGCAAAAATGAATTATAAAACTAAAAACATTATAAAACAGGAGTGTGTACTGCAGTACTGTCTTATCATTCAGTCTGCCGTTGCATTCAGGAGGAAATTAAACAACCTGTCCTCCTCATCTACATCAGCTTCCTGTGCAGCCTCTGCAAATTGTGGGCACCGTTCACGCCGTCCCTCCGTCCACCATAGGTGGCCTGCCCTCTCAGCAATAAACGCATCAAGATCCAGGCCCTGTAGAGCAGGGGTTCTCAACCTTTTCTGCTTTAAGGCCCACCTATTCATACTTGTACCGAGTCGGGGCCCATTAAAAAAGATACCCAATTATTTTGGCTCATCTATTCTATTAGAATCTAATAATCTACTGTAAAGTGTATTCATGGGATGCGACATCACTCCCTGTTACAGATGGGAATTTAAATAAATGCAATAAAAACTAATTTTTAGATTGTAGGTATTGTATTTAAAGCTGTACGGATGCAGGTCATTCTCAGTCAGAAGGGGTTAATGATCCAAAAGTGGAGTCTGATCCATTCGCACAAGAACTTATTGCCATGTTTGTGTTCAGCAAACAAGCAGGTTATTAAAACCAAGAAGTCCACTCAAAAGAAGTGGATATAGAAAACACTCCGAAGGATTTTTCATATGAAGGAAAAATTTACCACCTAAATTTGACATTAGTAGAATAAACTGTGATTATATTGTAGCCGTAACTAAATACAAAAACAATAATTATGCATACTATTAATTCACTTAATGTGAAGATAATCAACAGATTTTCAGCTTTTTTTTTAAGGATTGTGTCTATTTTAGTTTTTTATATTTGTAATTATTTGTATCTGTACAAATTGCTCTGCTGATCAACTTATTGTGTTTAAATAAAGTTATTCATTCATTATGAGGTGGAAAATTATCCTTCTGTTGAGTTCCCTGACGTCTCAAACTACCTGGTGCTGCAGACATCGTTCTACACGGAGACACAGATTAAAACCTGGGAGAACATGGAGGAGAACAACTTTTTATGTGTCTGGGTTAAAGATCTGGGGATCAGGACACTACAAGATAAATCCTCTATCCTTGTTGCCTGGGTAAGGAGGAGTTTCTGGGTTTTTTGGTTCGCATCTTTGCGATGGTTGCTAAGACGCTAAAAGTTTTGGCATCAGGTGAAAACAAACGACTGCTGCTCAATTCCCAATCCTCCCTGATCTTCTCTTCCAGCAGGCATCACAGATCCATAGAATTACCCACAAATCCCCCCCGTGTATATTCCTGAGATCGTTTCCACCATGTCACTGCTGCTTTAAACTCTGCAGCTCACACAGAGGGCAGTTAGTTTGTGTCTCAGGTGCAGTTTGTGTGATTAGTTACAGTGTTGTAGTAAATTTCACAGTGATTTCAGACACACTGCAGTCGGATCAAGTCCCGTTTTGTGCTGCAGCTTCTCACATACGTCCATCTGACCCAAAGACTCTGTGACAAATAACCAGTGTGCAGTGAAAAGAAACAATCTTCCTCCTCAGGACATTGATGATGAACCTAAAACCTCTGCTTCAGTCTCACTATTAGAGAATGTGTCTTACTGAGGAGCAGGTCATGTGACTCTCAGAGAGATGATCTTACCCCAGTGCCTCCAGTTTACAGTGAGGATTCTCCAGTACAGCACAGAGACGCTTCACTCCTGAGTCTCCCAGATTATTATCAGTCAGCTCCAGTTGTCTCAGGTGTGAGGGGTTTGATCTCAGAGCTGAACTCAGAGCAGCACAACCTTCATCTGAGACACCACAACCCCACAACCTGCAGAGACACAATGACACACACTTCATCAACAGATTTTCATCTTGGTGTAATTCTTACTTTAAAGATGATGAGTGTAAAGTTAATTTTATTGTTCAGAATGTCATGAGGATTTAATATCACCTGTTTATTCTCATTAACAGTGTAATTAATAATGATAATACTGAGTGTTATATTGAGTTTCTCTCCTCTGTTGTGTGTGATATTAAACCATCAGCAGCTGAAGCTGAACAGAGAACAGCAGAGAGACCATGAACTTTAATCAGAGAGAGAGAGAGAGAGAGAGAGAGAGAGAGAGAGAGAGAGAGAGAGAGAGAGAGAGAGAGAGACTGAATCTCAGATGGTTCTCTACTAGACTTATAGTGCACTACACAGGGGCAATAAACTTGTTTCTCCAGAGTCTACAGAGTGCATTTATAGAACACTATAGATTTATATTGTTGTAGAATCAGAGAAGTAAACAATGATTATTCCATAGAAATCCTACAAACATTCAGCCACTCGTTCTTGAGACAGCGTGCGAACAAGAATTTCAGAAAAAATGGACAGAAAGCCCGAAAACATACTGGTTTCACCTCTCAGTGTCAGAGGAATAAAAATGTCAGTGTAATTTATGATGTTCATTTGTCTAATTACTTTTTATCCCTCAAAAAAGAGGGACCACATATAAACAGTGCTGTAATTTCAACACCAGTCACCCAATCTGGTTGCAAGTTTCCTCAAAATAAAGCTGAAGGACTGCACTTTGAGCTCATCTTCATTATTTAATTTAATCAACAATATACTGTGGAGGACAACAACAATAACAGTTTAAAAAAAACCCCACAGTAATTATCTATATCCACGTCAGGGCTGGATTTAGGGGGGTCCTTGGATCTCATCTCATCTCATTATCTCTAGCCGCTTTATCCTGTTCTACAGGGTCGCAGGCAAGCTGGAGCCTATCCCAGCTGACTACGGGTGAAAGGCGGGGTACACCCTGGACAAGTCGCCAGGTCATCACAGGGCTGACACATAGACACAGACAACCATTCACACTCACATTCACACCTACGGTCAATTTAGAGTCACCAGTTAACCTAACCTGCATGTCTTTGGACTGTGGGGGAAACCGGAGCACCCGGAGGAAACCCACGCGGACACGGGGAGAACATGCAAACTCCACACAGAAACGACCTCGCCAGCCACGGGGCTCGAATCCGGACCTTCTTGCTGTGAGGCGACAGCGCTAACCACTACACCACCGTGCCGCCCGGGTCCGGGGATGAAGTTGAAAAGAAAAAAAAAAAAAAAAAAACTTTGAAGCTCGACATTCCACACTATCCCTAAAAATTTCATGCAACCAAAAAGAAAAGTTAAAAATAATAATGTGTTACCGGGTCAAGATATTGGCATGTTTCTATACATAATGCCCTGTGCTAGTCTTAATGGTTGATGTCTCCTTTAAGAGACGCAGAACTACAATGACGTAATTCTGTAGTAAGGAGAGATGAGTTATGGGAGTGGACAGAGACAAACGAAGCCGCGAAACCTGACCAAGACACCGCTGTTGGAATGGAGGCAAACGCACTCTAATATTCCTTGTAAGTCGACGCATTTGCCTAAAGAAATGGTGCAGTAGTGTGTTTTATGTCCTTAATGATGACAGAAGCGTGAATCAGAATTTTCTTTCGAAGGATGTGTATGGATGGCGAATGATTTACCAACATGTGCTCAATTAGCTAGCCGAGTGTACATGCAGTCAGGGTAAAGCTCATTTGCAGTTTTTGTTTATATGCATACTGGCTATTAACTTGTCATACCCACACTCAGTTTTTGACATGTATTTGTCATTGTAATAGCGTGTCTTTATTTTTTTTTTTAGACTAAAGTATTGAGGTGTAGAGAACGTGCATGCCATGCAATAGCCTGTGCAGTAAGTATTACTCTCAGTGGTGAACATGAGATTACAACTAGACAAGGGAAAGGTGGGATTGTATGTGGTGTATTAATATGGTCTTTGTGATTTGTTTGTTATTTTAGTATCACCGCTACCGTTTTGCGTGTATAATTTAAACTCACATGGTATTATTATTATTTTTGTTTTTGAAATCTTAACTGCTTTTGGCAGGGAACTCGCCGCAGTATAGATTTTGGTTTTTGTTTTTTTTGGTCTTTTCGATGTTAACCTCCTGCACTTGTTTTGGATGGTGTTCTGATTTTCATTTTGTATCAGCACTGTTATTGGTAAAGTATAAACATATGGTGAGAATTGTTTTCAGGACTACATAGTGCGCAAGAATAGAGGTAAACTTTATTTCATTTGGTCCTAAGACTACTCTAAGAAGTAGAGAGCACCACTGTATAATCTTTTCAGTTCATTCAATTTTGTATCATAAATCTAAAAAGCCTTGTATAAAATCTATCAGATAAAAACCCAAAATTCTATTTGTTGGTTTGTTGTGTTTATTTTATTCCCCGCCAACAAATCAATGGAACTTTGTAATGTTTTTCTGTTGCACTTGTTTTTACAGTAAAATTCGAGCCACGCTGCCTGTTAAAAGCCTCGATATCTCAGAAACTAATGCAGATACAAGCCTGGAATTTTACACACTATTTATTGGGAATAGTGACTTTATTCAAAAATATGAAGCAAATCTGACATGGTCAGTTGGAAACCTTTTTTTTTTTTCATCTGATGATTATTCATGTTAATTAATTAAAAAAAAAAAATCAGACACACTGCAGTCGGATCAAGTCCCGTTTTGTGCTGCAGCTTCTCACATACGTCCATCTGACCCAAAGACTCTGTGACAAATCATCAGTGTGCAGTGAAAAGAAACAATCTTCCTCCTCAGGACATTGATGATGAACCTAAAACCTCGGCTTCAGTCTCACTATTACAGAATGTGTCTTACTGAGGAGCAGGTCATGTGACTCTCAGAGAGATGATCTTACCCCAGTTTCTCCAGTTTACAGTGAGGATTCTCCAGTACAGCACAGAGACGCTTCACTCCTGAGTCTCCCAGATTATTATCAGACAGAACCAGGTGTCTCAGGTGTGAGGGGTTTGATCTCAGAGCTGAACTCAGAGCAGCACAGCCTTCATCTGAGACACCACAAAACCACAACCTGCAGAGACACAATGACACACACTTCATCAACAGATTTTCATCTTGGTGTAATAGTGGTTGTGAAGATGATGTCTCTCATGTTGGACTGTCTCTATTTTCTTCACCAATCACAAGCTATTATTAATAATGACTCAAACATTCCCACTGTTACTGAAATTAAGTTTACTCGAGGTGCAAATGATTCAGCAAAAAGTCAATAATTTAAAGGTTTAAGTGAAGAGTCTGGTTTTGTAGAATTTATCTCTGCTTGACTCGATTTTTAATGATCACATATTTAACTGTCAAGACACTTAATTATTTCTTGAAAGTAAAAGTGACTCTGAGGAGAAATGATCACTTCATGACTAATATATTTGTTCTGCATGTTTTGCTTTTACAGAAAATTTTAATTGATAAACAACACTGTATACAACTATTAACTGCTGCTTTAGTGAGTTATTGTGACTCTCAGAGAGATTCATCATTCAGTCTTCACAGTCAGATGCAGTTCTCTCAGACTGGAGGTTTCTGAGTTGAGCACTGAGACCAGAGCTTCAGCGCTTCCCCCTTTAATTGTATCACAACTGATCCTGAAGGAAATAAAATAATACATAATAAACTCACACAAATGATCAAACAGTTCCTCAAATCTTTCACTGCACCATTTCATTTTCATAAATGACAAAAGTAAAAACTCCGAGTCAACAATACACTGAAATGCTGTAACAGTAATTCACAGTTCAAGCTGTTCGGATTTGAGTTTTCTGCTGTGCACGTCATCACTGACACATGGGATACGAGTACATACATGTTTTACATCCATCCATTATCTGTAGCTGCTTATCCTGTACAGCAGGGGTCACCAAACTTTTTTCTCTGGGGGCCACATTGTCGTTCCTGACTGTGACGGGGGCCGGTTCAGCTATATAACAGAATTGTATGACCCAGACAAATATGACCACCAGCAGGCCTCATTGTGTAGTAGAGATTACTAGCCTGGCACAGCCATCCCCACTACTATATCCACACTACTATATCCACATGTGGCAGCGGGGGCGTGGTCAAGCGCCGGTCTGTGACAGGAGGGCGGAGTCAGGGAAGGTAAGTGGCAGAATCACTGCACCTGATGTCTATTAACGTGTGTTTGTGTGTCTTCCCAGTAACCGCGCCCTATTTAAGGAGGCAGAGGGAGAGCTTCCCCGGACGAGACTGCAGTGCGTGTGTGTTCGTCTGTCTCCTGTTTGAAATTGTCTACTGAAAAGTGTGGCAATAAAGCCTGAATTGAATCCTGATCTCTGTCCTGCCGTCCTCTGTGCTCCACCCACCCATAGGGAACTTACCACAGTGGTGCTGAAACCCGGGACAGTGGAGCACCAACTCAGCAGCCCCATGGAATCCTCCCCATTCGCCGACCTGGTCCACGCCCTCGCCACGGCTCAGCAAAGCCAGCACCAGGCGCTCGTCACACTCCGAAAGGAACAAGAGCGGTGCTTCGAAACCCTGGTGCTGGCCCAGCAGGAAGATCGCGAGGCGTTCCGGCATCTCCTCGCGTCGGCGGGGTCCACCAGCGCTCCGGCCGCGGGCCCGTCTCCCCTCACTGTCACCAAGATGGGCCCGCAGGACGACCCCGAGGCATTCCTCACATTGTTCGAACAGGTCGCCGAAGCCTCGGAGTGTCCGATGGAGCAGCGCGCGGCGCGCCTCCTCCCCCTGCTAACGGGAGAGGCACAGCTGGCCACGCTACAGCTCCCCGCCGACCGCACTACGCGGACCTCCGCCGGGCCGTCCTCCAGCGCGTGGGACGCACACCGGAACAACAGCACCAGCGCTTCCGTGCACTGCGATTGGAGGAAGTCGGCCGGCCGTTCGCGTTCGGCCAGCAGCTCCGGGACGCCTGCTGGCGGTGGTTGAGGGCCAACGATCGCGACGCCGAGGGAATTGTCGACCAGGTGGTACTGGAACAGTTCATCGCCCGCTTACCAGCTGGAACCGTGGAGTGGGTCCAGTGCCACCCCCCGGCGTCGCTGGATCAGGCAGTCGAGCTGGCGGAGGATCATCTGGCGGCTGTCCCGGCGGCAGGACAACAGATGGCAGCTTCTCTTCTCTCCTCTTCTCTCTCTCTCCCCCTCCTCCTGTGTCCCTTCCTCATCCCATTCCCCCACCACGGAGGCGGGGGCCGGCGCCACCCCAGCCGGCCCGCCGCACCCGCGGTGCCCTCCCGTTTCTCCCTTCTGTGTCTGTCTCTCCCCCACCTCAGGTGAGTGAGCCCCAGATCACCGGTGCAGAGGGAAAGCCCAGGCCGGTTTGCTGGCGCTGCAGGGAGCAAAATCCTCTCTCTATTGGGGAATCCCTCGCGGATTTCCCATTACAGCAGTCGTGAGACGAGACTCTGCGGCATGCGTTTGACCAAGTGAGAGTAATCGATGGTCAAACGCTCCAGCTGAACGCCACCCCGTCCTTCCCCTACTTCGCGATTATGAAGGATAGATGATACCGAGTGACGCAGGACACTCAAACTAAAGAGCGAGTCACGCAGTTTTTAATTCCGAAGAGCCGCCGGAAATTGGTATTCCAGGCGGCTCACTTTAATCCCATGGCTGGACACTTGGGGCAGGATAAAACACTAGCCCGAATAATGGCCCGATTCTATTGGCCAGGGATTCGCGACGATGTCCGTAGGTGGTGTACGGCATGCCGCGAATGCCAGTTAGTAAATCCAGCGGCCATTCCAA
The DNA here is from genome assembly GCF_027579695.1 of Neoarius graeffei. NCBI lineage: Eukaryota > Metazoa > Chordata > Actinopteri > Siluriformes > Ariidae > Neoarius > Neoarius graeffei. The sequence continues at coordinate 15,546,741 of NC_083590.1, read as the reverse complement.
AAGCGCCTTTGCACCCTCTACCGTTAATCGAGACCCCGTTTGAGAGAATTGGGATGGATCTCGTCGGGCCATTAGATCGGTCAGCACGAGGGTACCGCTTTATATTAGTTCTGGTGGACTATGCAACGCGATACCCGGAAGCAGTGCCTCTGCGCAATATCTCAGCACGCAGTATTGCAGAGGCACTCTTCCACGTCATCTCCCGAGTTGGAATCCCGAAAGAGATTCTGACTGATCAAGGCACCTCGTTTATGTCACGTACACTGAACAAACTGTATGGGTTGTTGGGGATTAAGCCGATCCGCACCAGTGTGTATCACCCACAAATGGACGGTTTAGTAGAACGGTTCAACCGCACCCTCAAAAATATTATTAAAAAATTCGTGAGTGAGGACGCACGTAATTGGGATAAGTGGCTCGAACCCTTGCTGTTCTCAGTGCGAGAGGTCCCCCAAGCCTCCACGGGGTTCTCCCCGTTGGAATTATTATATGGGCGTAAGCCGCGCGGCATCCTAGATGTGCTGCGGGAAAATTGGGAGGAGGGACCTTCACAAAGTAAAAACGAAATTCAGTACGTTATGGACCTGCGTGCAAAACTCCACACACTCACCCACCTAACTCAGGAGAATTTGCGGCAGGCCCAGGAACGGCAAGCCCGCCTGTACAACAAGGGTACGTGCCTTAGAGAGTTCACTCCGGGAGATAAGGTACTCGTACTGTTGCCCACGTCGAGCTCCAAATTGATCGCCAAGTGGCAAGGACCCTTTGAGGTCACACGGTGAGTCGGGGACGTCGACTATGAGGTGAGGCGAACGGACAGGGGTGGGGCGCTACAGATTTACCACCTCAATCTGCTTAAACTCTGGAACGAGGAGGTCCCCGTGGCGTTGGTGTCGGTAGTTCCGGAGAAGGCGGAGCTGGGGCCGGAGGTTCAAAAAGGGACATTGGCATCACGTACCTCTCCGGTCCCCTGTGGAGACCACCTCTCCCCGACCCAACTCACAGAGGTCGCCCAGTTGCAGACCGAGTTTTCAGATGTGTTCTCGCCCCTGCCCGGTCGCACTAACCTCATAGAGCACCACATAGAGACGCCCCCGGGGGTGGTAGTGCGTAGCCGCCCTTACAGACTACCCGAACACAAAAAAAAAGGTGGTTCGGGAAGAACTTCAGACCATGCTCGAAATGGGCATCGTCGAGGAGTCCCACAGTGACTGGAGCAGCCCGGTGGTCTTGGTACCCAAGGCCGACGGGTCGGTCCGGTTCTGTGTGGACTATAGAAAAGTCAACGCGGTGTCTAAATTCGACGCGTACCCAATGCCTCGTATTGACGAGCTGCTCGATCGACTAGGCACGGCTCGCTTTTATTCGACACTGGATTTGACGAAGGGATATTGGCAGATCCCCTTGACTCCATTATCCCGGGAAAAAATGGCCTTTTCCACACCGTTCAGCTTGCACCAATTCGTTACACTTCCTTTTGGGCTGTTTGGGGCGCCTGCTACGTTTCAGCGGCTGATGGACAGGGTCCTCTGCCACCACGCCACCTATGCGGCCGCATACCTGGATGATATATCATTTATAGTAATGACTGGCAGCGACACTTACAACACCTGAGGGCCGTCTTTAGGTCGCTGAGGCGAGCGGGTCTCACTGCCAATCCGAAGAAGTGTGCGATTGGGCGGGTGGAAGTACGGTATCTGGGCTTCCACTTGGGCAACGGGCAGGTGCATCCCCAAATTAACAAGACAGCAGCAATTGCGGCCTGCCCGAGGCCCAAGACCAAAAAGGGGGTGAGACAGTTCCTGGGGCTGGCTGGCTACTATCGTAGGTTTATACCTAATTATTCGGATGTCACCAGCCCACTGACTGATCTCACTAAAAAGGGGGCACCAGATCCGGTCCAGTGGACGGAGCAGTGCCAGCGGGCTTTCTCTGAGGTAAAGGCTGCACTGTGTGGGGGGGCCACTATTACACTCCCCTGACTTTTCTCTCCCTTTTGTGTTGCAGACCGACGCGTCGGACAGAGGGCTGGGGGCGGTGTTGTCCCAGGAGGTGGAGGGGGAGGACCGCCCCATCCTGTACATCAGCAGGAAGCTGTCGGTGCGTGAGGGGCGCTACAGCACCATAGAAAAAGAATGTCTAGTGATCAAGTGGGCGGTCCTCGCCCTCCGGTACTACCTGCTGGGGCGCCCTTTCACCCTCTGTTCGGACCACGCGCCCCTCCAGTGGCTCCACCGCATGAAAGATGCCAACGCATGGATCACCCGTTGGTATCTGGCACTCCAACCCTTCAATTTCAAGGTGGTCCACAGGCCGGGGGCGCAGATGGTCGTGGCGGACTTCCTCTCCCATCAAGGGGGGGGGGGGGGGGGGGGGGGAGTCGGCTGCAGGCCAGACAGCCGCCCGGCCTGAGTCGGGCGGTGGGGGTATGTGGCAGCAGGGGCATGGTCAAGCGCTGGTCTGTGACAGGAGGGCGGAGTCAGGGAAGGTAAGTGGCAGAATCACTTCACCTGATGTCTATTAACGTGTGTTTGTGTGTCTTCCCAGTAACCGCGCCCTATTTAAGGAGGCAGAGGGAGAGCTTCCCCGGACGAGACTGCAGCGAGTGTGTGTGTTTGTCTCCGTCTCCTGTTTAAAATTGTCTACTGAAAAGTGTGGCAATAAAGCCTGAATTGACTCCTGATCTCTGTCCTGCCGTCCTCTGTGCTCCACCCACCCATAGGGAACTTACCACACCACACTACTATATCCACACTACTATATCCACACTTGATTCCTGGCACATATTTGTTTATCTTTACTAGTGGTTTGCAAAAGTAGTAATCGAGTCTTCACGCTTTGTTTTAATTTGAAAATACCACAGATATTCCATTTATTTATTTTCTAATAAAAATAACATCAAAGCTGTCAAGGTGGGCGGCACGGTGGTGTAGTGGTTAGCGCTGTCGCCTCACAGCAAGAAGGTCCGGGTTCGAGCCCCGGGGCCGGCGAGGGCCTTTCTGTGTGGAGTTTGCATGTTCTCCCTGTGTCCGCATGGGTTTCCTCCGGGTGCTCCGGTTTCCCCCACAGTCCAAAGACATGCAGGTTAGGTTAACCGGTGACTCTAAATTGACCGTAGGTGTGAATGTGAGTGTGAATTGTTGCCTGTGTCTGTGTCAGCCCTGTGATGACCTGGCGACTTGTCCAGGGTGTACCCCGCCTTTCGCCCGTAGTCAGCTGGGATAGGCTCCAGCTTGCCTGTGACCCTGTAGAACAGGATAAAGCGGTTAGAGATAATGAGATGAGATGAGCTGTCAAGGTAAGAAACATCTGCCTAGTTGAGGTGATTGACACTGGCAAAGCTGAGTGGAAAATTATAAACTGTAGGTAGGCCTGTTGATATTATTAATAATATTATTAATAATTGTGTGCAGCACTTAATAAAAGGTCAAATAAATAGTCCTATAAAATAAATACATTTGAAAAAAAACAGTGAAATTATAATAATATGAGCAATAGATCAACAGCTCACAGCAGTTGTGCTGTGTCCTGTACGTCACTGCTCTCATCCATGGCCAAAGCAAAAAACTCGAATTCTGACGCTTTCTCACTCAGCTGGTCAGACACGTTGTCCCCCAAATCTTCGGTTCGCCTGGTCATAGTAGGTGCGGAGAGACTCACCGCGTTGAGCGCATCCTTCTTGTCGGGACACACCTCCTCGGCCACAGCAAGCATGCATACTTTATTAAAGTCCCCATCAGTAAACGGCTTTCCATGGGTAGCTAGTAGGTGAGCTACCTTATAGCTAGCTCGGACAGCAGCCTGGTTGATCGGGGTTTGGCGAAGGAATACATTCTGTTGTACAGCCAGTCCGCATTTCATCCTCCGAATCCTGTCTTCTCTTGTTTGCCCTTGCAAACTAGCATACTCTTTGTGGCGGGTTTCGTAGTGACGACGCAGATTATATTCTTTGAAAACCAACACACTTTCTTTACATACAAGACAAACTGCACGGTCCTTACACTGAACAAAAAAATAATCGGTGGTCCACTGTTCTTTAAAAACTCTGCACTCTCTGTGAGCTTTTCGCTGACTGCTAGCCATTTTGCTGTCCTGAACACTGACAGTTCTCTGCGCGTGCGCTGCCTGTCACTGCTTGATCGTGAGCATATGACGAAAATTCGGAAAATATGAATAGTTCATTTTAGAAGTAAATATCAATTTTAATTGATAAAATCAACAAAATACAAGATGCAGACATGTTATTACAACCCCGATTCCAAAAAAGTTGGGACAAAGTACAAATTGTAAATAAAAACGGAATGCAATAATTTACAAATCTCAAAAACTGATATTGTATTCACAATAGAACATAGACAACATATCAAATGTCGAAAGTGAGACATTTTGAAATTTCATGCCAAATATTGGCTCATTTGAAATTTCATGGCAGCAACACATCTCAAAAAAGTTGGGACAGTGGCAATAAGAGGCTGGAAAAGTTAAAGGTACAAAAAAAGGCACAGCTGGAGGACCAAATTGCAACTCATTAGGTCAATTGGCAATAGGTCATTAACATGACTGGAAATAAAAAGAGCATCTTGGAGTGGCAGCAGCTCTCAGAAGTAAAGATGGGAAGAGGATCACCAATCCCCCTAATTCTGCACCGACAAATAGTGGAGCAATATCAGAAAGGAGTTTGACAGTGTAAAATTGCAAAGAGTTTGAACATATCATCTACAGTGCATAATATCATCAAAAGATTCAGAGAATCTGGAAGAATCTCTGTGTGTAAGGGTCAAGGCCGAAAAACCATACTGGGTGCCTGTGATCCTCGGGCTCTTACACGGCACTGCATCACATACAGGCATGCTTCTGTATTGGAAATCACAAAATGGGCTCAGGAATATTTCCAGAGAGCATTATCTGTGAACACAATTCACCATGCCATCCGCTGTTGCCAGCTAAAACTCTACAGTTCAAAGAAGAAGCCGTATCTAAACATGATCCAAAAGCGCAGATGTCTTCTCTGGGCCAAGGCTCATTTAAAATGGACTGCGGCAAAGTGGAAAACTGTTCTGTGGTCAGATGAATCAAAATTTGAAGTTTTTTATGGAAATCAGGGACGCTGTGTCATTCGGACTAAAGAGGAGATGGACGACCCAAGTTGTTATCAGCGCTCAGTTCAGAAGCCTGCATCTCTGATGGTATGGGGTTGCATTAGTGCGTGTGGCATGGGCAGCTTACACATATGGAAAGACACCATCAATGCTGAAAGGTATATCCAGGTTCCAGAGCAACATATGCTCCCATCCAGACGACGTCTCTTTCAGGGAAGACCTTGCATTTTCCAACATGACAATGCCAAACCACATACTGCATCAATTACAGCATCATGGCTGCGTAGAAGAAGGGTCCGGGTACTGAACTGGCCAGCCTGCAGTCCAGATCTTTCACCCATAGAAAACATTTGGCGCATCATAAAACGGAAGATAAGACAAAAAAGACCTAAGACAGTTGAGCAACTAGAATCCTACATTAGACAAGAATGGGTTAACATTCCTATCCCTAAACTTGAGCAAATTGTCTCCTCAGTCCCCAGACGTTTACAGACTGTTGTAAAGAGAAAAGGGGATGTCTCACAGTGGTAAACAAGGCCTTGTCCCAACTTTTTTGAGGTGTTGTTGTCATGAAATTTAAAATCAGCTAATTTTTCTCTTTAAATGATATATTTTCTCAGTTTAAACATTTGATATGTAATCTATGTTCTATTCTGAATAAAATATGGAATTTTGAAACTTCCATATCATTGCATTCCGTTTTTATTTACAATTTGTACTTTGTCCCAACTTTTTTGGAATCGGGGTTGTATTTGCCAAAAAGCAATTTAAAAAAATAGAACATGACCACTTTTGGGGATTGCCTCACAGGGCCGGTTCAAGTGGTGGGGGACAGAGGGGCTGGGGGGCCGGTCAAAGGGGGGTGGCAGGCCGGAGTCGGCCCGCGGGCCGGAGTTTGATGACCCCTGCTGTACAGGGTCACACACAAGCTGGATCCTATCCCAGTTGACTATGGGCGAGAGGCAGGGTTCACCCTGGACAATTCACCAGGTCACCACAGGACTGACAAACACAAACAACCATTCACACTCGCATTCACACCTACGGTCAATTTAGAACCACCAATTATCCAAACCTGCATGTCTTTGGACTGTGGGGGAAACCGGAGTACCCGGAGGAAACCCACACAGACACGGGGAGAACATGCAAACTCCGCACAGAAAGGCCCTTGTCAGCCACTGGGTTCAAACCCAGAACCTTCTTGCTGTGAGGCGACAGTGCTAACCACTACACCACCGTGCCGCCCGCATGTTTTACTTTTACAGAAAATTTTTATTGATAAACAACACTGTAAACAACTATTAACTGCTGCTTTAGTGAGTTATTGTGACTCTCAGAAAGATGATCTTACCCCAGTGTCTCCAGTTTACAGTGAGGATTCTCCAGTACAGCACAGAGACGCTTCACTCCTGAGTCTCCCAGATTATTATTAGTCAGATCCAGTTCTCTCAGGTGTGAGGGGTTTGATCTCAGAGCTGAACTCAGAGCAGCACAGCCTTCATCGGAGACATCACAACCCCACAACCTGCAGAGACACAATGACACACACTTCAACAGATTTTCATCTTGGCTTAATTCTTACTTTAAAGATGAGTGTAAAATTAATTTTATTATTCAGAATGTCATGAGGATTTAATATCACCTGTTTATTCTCATTAACAGTGAAATTAATAATGATAATACTGAGTGTTATATTGAGTTTCTCTCCTCTGTTGTGTGTGATATTAAACCATCAGCAGCTGAAGCTGAACAGAAAACAGCAGACAGAAGAAAAGCTGTGAAGGTCAACGGAACAAAAATTTAAATTTATAAACGATATCAGGAAATTAAAACAAAAGAATAATTATCATGTAATAAAATCATATTATGATGTAATAAAAGTAAATAAGAATGGTGTTTCTAATCAGTTCTCTGTGAAAGTCTGTTTTCACCACTTGAATAAAGCCTTTTATCAGGTCATAACAGGTCTCAACATTTACTCTTGTCACCTTTTTCCCTGCAGAGCAAATGCCCTCAAATTTTTGCCCCCTTTGAATTTTCTTTTGCCCTCAAATTTTGCGGTATTTCGGCAAAAGTTTTCAAGTACACAGTTTAAGGCAACACTGATATGTTTTCTAGGGGTATAATTGAGTTATTTAGACAAAAAAGTACATAAATTTTTTAAAAAAAATTTATTTCTGCAAGAGAGCAACAAGACAAGTCTTGAAAAAATGAAACATAAATCAATATCACATATGTAAGACTTACATATGGTACGAGTACATAATACTTCTTTTTATATCGAGTTTCGGATACAAAACACACTTTGTCTTGCCTCACAATGACCATCAATATTGCAAAGATGAATTATAAAACTAAAAACATTATAAAACAGGAGTCTGTACTGCAGTACTGTCTTATCATTCAGTCTGCCGTTGCATTCAGGAGGAAATTAAACAACCTGTCCTCCTCATCTACATCAGCTTCCTGTGAAGCCTCTGCAAATTGTGGGCGCCGTTCACGCCGTCCCTCCGTCCACCATAGGTGGCCTGCCCTCTCAGCATTAAACGCATCAAGATCCAGGCCCTGTAGAGCAGGGGTTCTCAACCTTTTCTGCTTAAAAGCCCATCTATTCATACTTGTACCGAGTCGGGGCCCATTAAAAAAGATACCCAATTATTTTGGCTCATCTATTCTATTAGAATCTAATAATCTACTGTAAAGTGTATGCATGGGATGCGACATCACTCCCTGTTACAGATGGGAATTTAAATAAATGCAATAAAAACTAATTTTTAGATTGTAGGTATTGTATTTAAAGCTGTACGGATGCAGGTCATTCTCAGTCAGAAGGGGTTAATGATCCAAAAGTGGAGTCTGATCCATTCGCACAAGAACTTATTGCCATGTTTGTGTTCAGCAAACAAGCAGGTTATTAAAACCAAGAAGTCCACTCAAAACAAGTGGCTCTAGAAACCACTCCGAAGGATTTTTCATATGAAAGAAAAATTTACCACCTAAATTTGACATTAGTAGAATAAATTGTGATCATATTGTAGCCGTAACTAAATACAAAGACAATAATTATGCATACTATTAATTAACTTAATGTGAAGATAATCAACAGATTTTCAGCTTTTTTTTAAGGATTGTGTCTATTTTAGTTTTTTATATTTGTAATTATTTGTATCTGTACAAATTGCTCTGCTGATCAACTTATTGTGTTTACATAAAGTTATTCATTCATTATGAGGTGGAAAATTATCCTTCTGTTGAGTTCCCTGACGTCTCAAACTACCTGGTGCTGCAGACATCGTTCTACACGGAGACACAGATTAAAACCTGGGAGAACATGGAGGAGAACAACTTTTTATGTGTCTGGGTTAAAGATCTGGGGATCAGGACACTACAAGATAAATCCTGTATCCTTGTTGCCTGGGTAAGGAGGAGTTTCTGGGTTTTTTGGTTCGCATCTTTGCGATGGTTGCTATGACGCTAAAAGTTTTGGCATCAGGTGAAAACAAACGACTGCTGCTCAATTCCCAATCCTCCCTGATCTTCTCTTCCAGCAGGCAACACAGATCCATAGAATTACCCACAATTCCCCCCCCCCCGTGTATATTCCCGAGATCGTTTCCACCACGTCACTGCTGCTTTAAACCCTGCAGCTCACACAGAGGGCAGTTAGTTTGTGCATCAGGTGCAGTTTGTGTGATTAGTTACAGTGTTGTAGTAAATTTCACAGTGAGTTCAGACACAGTGCAGTCGGATCAAGTCCCGTTTTGTGCTGCAGCTTCTCACATACGTCCATCTGACCCAAAGACTCTGTGACAAATCATCAGTGTGCAGTGAACAGAAACAATCTTCCTCCTCAGGACATTGATGATGAACCTAAAACCTCTGCTTCAGTCTCACTATTAGAGAATGTGTCTTACTGAGGAGCAGGTCATGTGACTCTCAGAGAGATGATCTTACCCCAGTGTCTCCAGTTTACAGTGAGGATTCTCCAGTACAGCACAGAGACGCTTCACTCCTGAGTCTCCCAGATTATTATCAGACAGATCCAGGTCTCTCAGGTGTGAGGGGTTTGATCTCAGAGCTGAACTCAGAGCAGCACAGCCTTCATCTGAGACACCACAACCCCGCAACCTGCAGAGACACAATGACACACACTTCATCAACAGATTTTCATCTTGGTTTAATTCTTACTTTAAAGATGAGTGTAAAGTTAATTTAGTATTCAGAATGTCATGAGGATTTAATATCACCTGTTTATTCTCATTAACAGTGTAATTAATAATGATAATACTGAGTGTTATATTGAGTTTCTCTCCTTTGTTGTGTGTGATATTAAACCATCAGCAGCTGAAGCTGAACAGAGAACAGCAGAGAGACCATGAACTTTAATCAGAGAGAGAGAGAGAGAGAGAGAGAGAGAGAGAGAGAGAGAGACTGAATCTCAGATGGTTCTCTATTAGACTTATAGTGCACTACACAGCGGCAATAAACTTGTTTCTCCAGAGTCTACAGAGTGAATTTATAGAACACTATAGATTTATATTATTGTAGAATCAGAGAAGTAAACAATGATTATTCCATAGAAATCCTTCAAACATTCAGTCACTCGTTCTTGAGACAGCATGCCAACAAGAATTTCAGAAAAAATGGACACAAAACCCGAAAACATACCGGTTTCACCTCTCAGTGTCGGAGGAATAAAAATGTCAGTGTAATTTATGATGTTCATTTGTCTAATTACTTTTCATCCCTCAAAAAAGAGGGACCACATATAAACAGTGCTGTAATTTCAACACCAGTCACCCAATCTGGTTGCAAGTTTCCTCAAAATAAAGCTGAAGTTCTGCACTTTGAGCTCATCTTCATTATTTAATTTAATCAACAATAAACTGTGGAGGACAACAACAACAACAGTTTAAAAAAAAAACCATAGTAATTATCTATATCCACGTCAGGGCTGGATTTAGGGGGGTCCTGGAATCTCATCTCATCTCATTATCTCTAGCCGCTTTATCCTTCTACAGGGTCGCAGGCGAGCTGGAGCCTATCCCAGCTGACTACGGGTGAAAGGCGGGGTACACCCTGGACAAGTCGCCAGGTCATCACAGGGCTGACACATAGACACAGACAACCATTCACACTCACATTCACAACTACGGTCAATTTAGAGTCACCAGTTAACCTAACCTGCATGTCTTTGGACTGTGGGGGAAACCGGAGCACCCGGAGGAAACCCACGCGGACACGGGGAGAACATGCAAACTCCACACAGAAAGGCCCTCGCCGGCCACGGGGCTCGAACCCGGACCTTCTTGCTGTGAGGCGACAGCGCTAACCACTACACCACTGTGCCACCCGGGTCCGGGGATTAAGTTGAAAGAGAAAAAAAAAAAAAAAAAAACTTTGAAGCTCGACATTCCACACTATCCCTAAAAATTTCATGCAACCAAAAAGAAAAGTTAAAAATAATAATGTGTAACCAGGTCAAGATATTGGCATGTTTCTATACATAATGTCTTGTGCTAGTCTTAATGGTTGATGTCTCTTTTAAGAGACGTAGAACTACAATGAAGTAATTTTGTAGTAAGGAGAGATGAGTTATGGGAGTGGACAGAGACAAACGAAGCCGCGAAACCTGACCAAGACACCGCTGTTGGAATGGAGGCAAACGCACTCTAATATTCCTTGTAAGTCGACGCATTTGCCTAAAGAAATGGTGCAGTAGTGTGTTTTATGTCCTTAATGATGACAGAAGCGTAAATCAGAATTTTCTTTCGAAGGATGTGTATGGATGGCGAATGATTTACCAACATGTGCTCAATTAGCTAGCCGAGTGTACATGCAGTCAGGGTAAAGCTCATTTGCAGTTTTTGTTTATATGCATACTGGCTATTAACTTGTCATACCCACACTCAGTTTTTGACATGTATTTGTCATTGTAATAGCGTGTCTTTATTTTTTTTTTAGACTAAAGTATTGAGGTGTAGAGAACGTGCATGCCATGCAATAGCCTGTGCAGTAAGTATTACTCTCAGTGCTGAACATGAGATTACAACTAGACAAGGGAAAGGTGGGATTGTATGTGGTGTATTAATATGGTCTTTGTGATTTGGTTGTTATTTTAGTATCACCACTACCGTTTTGCGTGTATAATTTAAACTCACATAGTATTATTATTATTTTTGTTTTTGAAATCTTAACTGCTTTTGGCAGGGAACTCGCCGCAGTATAGATTTTGTTTTTTCTGGTCTTTTCGATGTTAACCTCCTGCACTTGTTTTGGATGGTGTTCTGATTTTCATTTTGTATCAGCACTGTTATTGGTAAAGTATAAACATATGGTGAGAATTGTTTTCAGTACTACATAGTGCGCAAGAATAGAGGTAAACTTTATTTCATTTGGTCCTAAGACTACTCTAAGAAGTAGAGAGCACGACTGTATAATCTTTTCAGTTCATTCAATTTTGTATCATAAATCTAAAAAGCCTTGTATAAAATCTATCAGATAAAAACCCAAAATTCTATTTGTTGGTTTGTTGTGTTTATTTTATTCCCTGCCAACAAATCAATGGAACTTTGTAATGTTTTTCTGTTGCACTTCTTTTTACAGTACAATTCGAGCCACGCTGCCTGTTAAAAGCCTCGATATCTCAGAAACTAATGCAGATACAAGCCTGGAATTTTACACACTATTTATTGGGAATAGTGACTTTATTCGAAAGTATGAAGCAAATCTGAGATGGTTAGTTGGAAACCTTTTTTTTTTTTTTCATCTGATGATTATTCATTTAATTAATTAAAAAAAAAAAAAATTCAGACACATTGCAGTCGGATCAAGTCCCCTTTTGTGCTGCAGCTTCTCACATACGTCCATCTGACCCAAAGACTCTGTGACAAATCATCAGTGTGCAGTGAAAAGAAACAATCTTCCTCCTCAGGACATTGATGATGAACCTAAAACCTCTGCTTCAGTCTCACTATTAGAGAATGTGTCTTACTGAGGAGCAGGTCATGTGACTCTCAGAGAGATGATCTTACCCCAGTGTCTCCAGTTTACAGTGAGGATTCTCCAGTACAGCACAGAGACGCTTCACTCCTGAGTCTCCCAGATTATTATTAGTCAGATTCAGGTCTCTCAGGTGTGAGGGGTTTGATCTCAGAGCTGAACTCAGAGCAGCACAGCCTTCATCTGAGACACCACAACCCCACAACCTGCAGAGACACAATGACACACACTTCATCAACAGATTTTCATCTTGGTGTAATAGTGGTTGTGAAGATGATGTCTGTCATGTTGGACTGTCTCTATTCTCTTCACCAATCACAAGCTATTATTAATAATGACTCAAACATTACCACTGTTACTGACATTAAGTTTACTTGAGGTGCAAATGATTCAGCAAAAAGTCAATAATTTAAAGGTTTAAGTGAAGAGTCAGGTTTTGTAGAATTTATCTCTGCTTGACTGGATTTTTAATGATCACATATTTAACTGTAAAGACAATTATTTCTTTAAAGTAAAAATGATTCTCAGGAGAAATGATCAATTCATGAGTAATATAATTGTTACTGCATGTTTTACTTTTACAGAAAATTTTAATTGATAAACACTGTATACAACTATTAACTGCTGCTTTACTGAGTTATTGTGACTCTCAGAGAGATGATCTTACACCAGTGTCTCCACTTTACAGTGAGGATTCTCCAGTACAGCACAGAGACGCTTCACTCCTGAGTCTTCTAGTTTATTCCCAGACAGATCCAGTGTCTTCACAGTCAGATGCAGTTCTCTCAGACTGGAGGTTTCTGAGTTGAGCACTGAGACCAGAGCTTCAGCGCTTCTCCCTTCAATTGTATCACAACTGATCCTGAAGGAAATAAAATACATAATAAACTCACACAAATAATCAAACAGGTCCTCAAATCTTTCACTGCACCATTTCATTTTCATAAATGACAAAAGTACAAACTCCGAGTCGACGATACACTGAAATGCTGTAACAGTAATTCACAGTTTGAGCTGTTCGGATTTGAGTTTTCTGCTGCGCACATCATCACTGACACATGGGATACGAGTACATACATGTTTTATGTCCATCCATTATCTGTAGCTGCTTATCCTGTACAGCAGGGGTCACCAAACTTTTTTCTCTGGGGGCCACATTGTCGTTCCTGACTGTGACGGGGGCCGGGGTCGGGTCAGCTATATAACAGAATTGTATGACCCAGACAAATATGACCACCAGCAGGCCTCATTGTGTAGTAGAGATTACTAGCCTGGCACAGCCATCCCCACTACTATATCCACACTACTATATCCCCCACTACTATATCAACACTTGATTCCTGGCACATATTTGTTTATCTTTACTAGTGGTTTGCAAAAGTAGTAATCGAGTCTTCACGCTTTGTTTTAATTTGAAATACCACAGATATTCCATTTATTTATTTTCTAATAAAAATAACATCAAAGCTGTCAAGGTAAGAAACATCTGCCTAGTTGAGGTGATTGACACTGGCAAAGGTGAGTGGAAAATTATAAACTGTAGGTAGGCCTGTTGATATTATTAATAATATTATTAATAATTGTGTGCAGCACTTAATAAAGGTCAAATAAATAGGCCTATAAAATAAATATATAGGTGATCCTAGTGTACAAGCACTGAGCATTTGTCACAATCAAAATTACTAAAATAAACAATAAATACAATCGGTGTCAGGAGTGCGTCGCAAAAACGTTCACCACAAGGGGCGCCATGATGGAATGTGCCTACTAAAGCATGCATACTTTAACAAAGTCCCCATCAGTAAATGGCTTTCCATGGGTAGCTAGTAGGTGAGCTACCTTATTGAGGTATTTCACTCACGTGACCAAGTCATGTGATGCTGCCATTTTGGACGTCACGGCTCGAATCAGTTTGAATGCGAGGAAGGCGACAAACGAAAAACATAAAAGAAAAAGGAGCGAGATGCAGAAAACACCTTCACTATCCAGCGACCTAGGGCATTTACAGGGCGAGCAGAGGGAGAGGTATTTGCAAAAATTGAGGTTAGCAGGCTTAGAGAACGACGTTTACCTGCTTCCACCAGGATTGTTCACTGACGTACAGAAGTACACGAAGCCCTCGTCTTTACCTGACTTCGGCCCACATGATCTGTATACCTATGTCGTTAAAAACCCATCGCCATACACAGGTATTGATCTGAAAGCGTATAAGAGTTTGGATACCTACAGATATTTTGTGTCAGGCTGGGTAACATGCCTACATCAGCGGGTCGTCCCTGGAGCCGGTGGTCGCCATCTTATTACAGCTAAGGTTTGTTCATATTTTCATTTACTTTCGGTCCTTAGGATAAACAAAATGTTATTAAATGTCATTGAAATAACTTCTTAGTCTGTTGAGACATGGCCCGTTATAAATTTGCTGTTACCAGGCAATGATGAAGAACTGTATTATTAGGGTCGGTGTAGTTGTAGCAGTGTATTAGCAACTAGCTGTTAGCACTAGCTAATGTCAAGAACATCATAGCTAGTATGTTACTGTAGCAATGTTTACGTTCAGTCATTTGGATGACTGTTAAAACCTTTCAGTCTCAAGTTTTTCCTTGACTGGATTTACTAGTTTACTGAGCTAGCGCGCTCGGGCAAGCTGGGAGCTAGCGCGCTCGGGCAAGCTGGGAGCTAGCGCGCTCGGGCAAGCTGGGAGCTAGCGCGCTCGGGCAAGCTGGGAGCTAGCGCGCTCGGGCAAGCTGGGAGCTAGCGCGCTCGGGCAAGCTGGGAGCTAGCCTGCCGGCTGGCCGGCGCACGCGCTAGCTCAGTAAACTAGTAAATCCAGTAAAGGAAAAACTTGAGACTGAAAGGTTTTAACAGTCATCCAAATGACTGAAGGTAAACATTGCTACAGTAACATACCAGCTACTGTTGTTGACATTAGCTAGCTTGACGTTCAAAATGGCGGACACCGGGGCGTCACGTGACCCTGTGACGTCAGGTGAAATACCTCAATAGCTAGCTCGGACAGCAGCCTGGTTGATCTGGGTTTGGCGAAGGAATACATTCTGTTGTGCAGCCAGTCCGCATTTCATCCTCCGAATCCTGTCTTCTCTTGTTTGCCCTCGCAAACTAGCATACTCTTTGTGGCGGGTTTCGTAGTGACGACGCAGATTATGTTCTTTGAAAACCAACACACTTTCTTTCCATACAAGACAAACTGCACAGTCCTTACACTGAACGAAAAAATAATCGGTGGTCCACTGTTCTTTAAGAACTCTGCACTCTCTGTGAGCTTTTCGCTGACTGCTAGCCATTTTGCTGTCCTGAACACTGACAGTTCTCTGCGCGTGCGCTGCCTGTCACTGCTTGATCGTGAGCATATGACGAAAATTCGGAAAATATGAATAGTTCATTTTATAACTAAATATCAATTTTAATTGATAAAATCAACAAAATACAAGATGCAGACATGTTATTATTTGCCAAACAGCAATTTAAAAATAAAGGCCATGACCACTTTTGGGGATTGCCTCATAGGGCCGGTTCAAGTGGTGGGGGGCAGAGGGGCTGGGGGGCCGGTCAAAGGGGGGTGGCGGGTCGGAGTCGGCCCGCGGGCCATAGTTTGATGACCCCTGCTGTACAGGGTCACACACAAGCTGGATCCTATCCCAGTTGACTATGGGCGAGAGGCAGGGTTCACCCTGGACAATTCACCAGGTCACCACAGGACTGACAGACACAAACAACCATTCACACTCACATTCACACCTACGGTCAATTTAGAACCACCAATTATCCAAACCTGCATGTCTTTGGACTGTGGGGGAAACCGGAGCGCCCGGAGGAAACCCACACAGACATGGGGAGAACATGCAAACTCCACACAGAAAGGCCCTCGTCAGCCGCTGGGTTCAAACCCAGAACCTTCTTGCTGTGAGGCGACAGTGCTAACCACTACACCACCGTGCCGCCCGCATGTTTTACTCATTCTCATCTCATCTCATTATTTCTAGCCGCTTTATCCTTCTACAGCAGGGGTCACCAAACTACGGCCCGCGGGCCAGATCCGGCCCGCCACCCCCCTTTGACCGGCCCCCCAGCCCCTCTGCCCCCCATCACTTGAACCGGCCCTATGAGGCAATCCCCAAAAGTGGTCATGGCCTATTTTTTTAAATTGCTTTTTGGCAAATAATAACATGTCTGCATCTTGTATTTTGTTGATTTTATCAATTAAATTGATATTTAGTTATAAAATGAACTATTCATATTTTCCGAATTTTCGTCATATGCTCGCAATCAAGCAGTGACAGGCAGCGCACGCGCAGAGAACTGTCAGCGTTCAGGACAGCAAAATGGCGAGCGGTCAGCGAAAAGCTCACAGAGAGTGCAGAGTTTTTAAAGAACAGTGGACCACCGATTATTTTTTCGTTCAGTGTAAGCAGGGTTCGAATTATAAATTTGACCCTATGGGGGTCTCTATTTAAAAAAAAAAAAGCAATGCATACTCGCTCTCCTGGACCAGCGCACTTTTGCGCACTGCAGTGCACAGCTTTCACACAGAGGCGCGCGCATGCACGCACGCACACACACACACACGGTGTTGCATATATTTGTTAAACAAAGGAAGATCGTTGTGAGATAGAGGACAAGTCTTCTTCGGACTTAACTTCACATTCGATTTCGCAGGCTGCAAATTTCAGTTTGCGCGCATAGTGGTGTGGTGGTGAAGTACAGCCGTACATGTTGCGGTTTAATAACACGTTCAATACAAAGTTATGGCTGCATGGTGATCGGAAATGAAATGAGTTTTATTTATATTTATATGGTGATATAGGCTATTCAAGCTTATTATGGTGATATATGACGTATTTGAGAGACTTCCACAGAAAATTAAGTTTGCTTCTTTCATGGGAGCCTGAGGGAATGGGAGCTCAGCTCCCACTGGCTCCCACGTAATTCGAACTATGAGTGTAAGGACCGTGCAGTTTGTCTTGTATGTAAAGAAAGTGTGCCGGTTTTCAAAGAATATAATCTGCGTCGTTACTATGAAACCCGCCACAAAGAGTATGCTAGTTTGCGAGGGCAAACAAGAGAAGACAGGATTCGGAGGATGAAATGCGGACTGGCTGCACAACAGAATGTATTCCTTCCCCAAACCCAGATCAACCAGGCTGCTGTCCGAGCTAGCTATAAGGTAGCTCACCTACTAGCTACCCATGGAAAGCCGTTTACTGATGGGGACTTTGTTAAAGTATGCACGCTTGCTGTGGCCGAGGAGGTGTGTCCCGACAAGAAGGATGCGCTCAACGCAGTGAGTCTCTCCGCACCTACTATGACCAGGCGAACCGAAGATTTGAGGGACAACGTGTATGACCAGCTGAATGAGAAAGCATCAGAATTCGAGTTTTTTGCTTTGGCCATGGATGAGAGCAATGACGTGCAGGACACAGCACAACTGCTGTGATCTATTGCTCATATTATTATAATTTCACTGTTTTTTAAATTGTATTTATTTTATAGGCCTATTTATTTGACCTTTATTAAGTGTTGCATACAATTATTATTAATATTATTAATAATATCAACAGGCCTACCTACAATTTATAATTTTCCACTCACCTTTGCCAGTGTCAATCACCTCAAATAGGCAGATGTTTCTTACCTTGACAGCTTTGATGTTATTTTTATTAGAAAACAAATAAATGGAATATTTGTGGTATTTCAAATTAAAACAAAGTGTGAAGACTCAATTACTACTTTTGCAAACCACTAGTAAAGATAAACAAATATGTGCCAGGAATCAAGTGTTGATATAGTAGTGGGGGATATAGTAGTGTTGATATAGTAGTGTGGGTATAGTAGTGTGGATATAGTAGTGTGGATATAGTAGTGGGGATATAGTAGTGGGGATATAGTAGTGGGGATATAGTAGTGGGGATATAGTAGTGGGGATGGCCGTGCCAGGCTAGTAATCTCTACTACACAATGAGGCCTGCTGGTGGTCATATTTGTCTGGGTCATACAATTCTATGTGATATAGCTGACCTGACCCCGGCCCCCCATCACAGTCAGGAACGACAATGTGGCCCCCAAAGAAAAAAGTTTGGTGACCCCTGTTCTACAGGGTCGCAGGCAAGCTGGAGCCTATCCCAACTGACTACGGGCGAAAGGCGGGGTACACCCTGGACAAGTCACCAGGTCATCACAGGGCTGACACATAGACACAGACAACCATTCACACTCACATTCACACCTACGCTCAATTTACAGTCACCAGTTAACCTAACCTGCATGTCTTTGGACTGTGGGGGAAACCGGAGCACCCGGAGGAAACCCACGCGGACACGGGGAGAACATGCAAACTCCACACAGAAAGGCCCTCGTCAGCCACTGGGTTCAAACCCAGAACCTTCTTGCTGTGAGGCGGCAGTGCTAACCACTACACCACCGTGCCGCCCGCATGTTTTACTTATACAGAAAATTTTAATTGATAAACAACACTGTAAACAACTATTAACTGCTGATTTAGTGAGTTATTGTGACTCTCAGAGAGATGATCTTACCCCAGTTTCTCCAGTTTACAGTGAGGATTCTCCAGTACAGCACAGAGACGCTTCACTCCTGAGTCTCCCAGATTATTATTAGTCAGATCCAGTTCTCTCAGGTGTGAGGGGTTTGATCTCAGAGCTGAACTCAGAGCAGCACAGCCTTCATCTGAGACACCACAACCCCACAACCTGCAGAGACACAATGACACACACTTCATCAACAGATTTTCAGCTTGGTTTAATTCTTACTTTAAAGATGATGAGTGTAAAATTAATTTTATTATTCAGAATGTCATGAGGATTTAATATCACCTGTTTATTCTCATTAACAGTGAAATTAATAATGATAATACTGAGTGTTATATTGAGTTTCTCTCCTCTGTTGTGTGTGATATTAAACCATCAGCAGCTGAAGCTGAACAGAGAACAACAGACAGAAGAAAAGCTGTGAAGGTCAACGGAACAAAAATTTTAATTTATAAACGATATCAGGATATTAAAACAAAAGAATAATTATCATGTAATAAAATCATATTATGATGTAATAAAAGTAAATAAGAATGGTGTTTCTAATCAGTTCTCTGTGAAAGTCTGTTTTTACCACTTGAATAAAACCTTTTATCAGGTCATAACAGGCCTCAACATTTACTCTTGTCACCTTTTTCCCTGCAGAGCAAATGCCCTCAAATTTTTGCCCCCTTTGAATTTTCTTTTGCCCTCAAATTTTCCGGTATTTCGACAAAAGTTTTCAAGTACACAGTTTATGGCAACACTGATATGTTTTCTAGGGGTATAATTGAGTTATTTAGACAAAAAAGTACATAAATTATTTTTAAAAACATTTATTTCTGCAACAGAGCAACAAGACAAATCCTGAAAACATTGAAACATAAATCATATATGTAAGACTTACATATGGTATGAGTACATAATACTTCTTTTTATATCGAGTTTCGGATACAAAACACACTTTGTCTTGCCTCACAATGACCATCAATATTGCAAAGATGAATTATAAAACTAAAAACATTATAAAACAGGAGTCTGTACTGCAGTACTGTCTTATCATTCAGTCTGCCGTTGCATTCAGGAGGAAATTAAACAACCTGTCCTCCTCATCTACATCAGCTTCCTGTGCAGCCTCTGCAAATTGTGGGCACTGTTCACGCCGTCCCTCCGTCCACCATAGGTGGCCTGCCCTCTCAGCAATAAACGCATCAAGATCCAGGCCCTGTAGAGCAGGGGTTCTCAACCTTTTCTGCTTTAAAGCCCACCTATTCATACTTGTACCGAGTCGGGGCCCATTAAAAAAGATCCCCAATTATTTTGGCTCATCTATTCTATTAGAATCTAATAATCTACTGTAAAGTGTATTCATGGGATGCGACATCGCTCCCTGTTACAGATGGAAATTTACAACCCCGATTCCAAAAAAGTTGGGACAAAGTACAAATTGTAAATAAAAACGGAATGCAATGATGTGGAAGTTTCAAAATTCCATATTTTATTCAGAATAGAACATAGATGACATATCAAATGTTTAAACTGAGAAAATGTATCATTTAAAGAGAAAAATTAGGTGATTTTAAATTTCATGACAACAACACATCTCAAAAAAGTTGGGACAAGGCCATGTTTACCACTGTGAGACATCCCCTTTTCTCTTTACAACAGTCTGTAAACGTCTGGGGACTGAGGAGACAAGTTGCTCAAGTTTAGGGATAGGAATGTTAACCCATTCTTGTCTAATGTAGGATTCTAGTTGCTCAACTGTCTTAGGTCTTTTTTGTCGTATCTTCCGTTTTATGATGCGCCAAATGTTTTCTATGGGTGAAAGATCTGGACTGCAGGCTGGCCAGTTCAGTACCCGGACCCTTCTTCTACGCAGCCATGATGCTGTAATTGATGCAGTATGTGGTTTGGCATTGTCATGTTGGAAAATGCAAGGTCTTCCCTGAAAGAGACGTCGTCTGGATGGGAGCATATGTTGCTCTAGAACCTGGATATACCTTTCAGCATTGATGGTGTCTTTCCAGATGTGTAAGATGCCCACGCCATACGCACTAATGCAACCCCATACCATCAGAGATGCAGGCTTCTGAACTGAGCGCTGATAACAACTTGGGTCATCCTTCTCCTCTTTAGTCCGAATGACACGGCGTCCCCGATTTCCATAAAGAACTTCAAATTTTGATTCGTCTGACCACAGAACAGTTTTCCACTTTGCCACAGTCCATTTTAAATGAGCCTTGGCCCAGAGAAGACGTCTGCGCTTCTGGATCATGTTTAGATACATCGTCTTCTTTGAACTATAGAGTTTTAGCTGGCAACGGCGGATGGCATGGTGAATTGTGTTCACAGATAATGTTCTCTGGAAATATTCCTGAGCCCATTTTGTGATTTCCAATACAGAAGCACGCCTGTATGTGATGCAGTGCCGTCTAAGGGCCTGAAGATCACGGGCACCCAGTATGGTTTTCCGGCCTTGACCCTTACGCACAGAGATTCTTCCAGATTCTCTGAATCTTTTGATGATATTATGCACTGTAGATGATGATATGTTCAAACTCTTTGCAATTTTACACTGTCGAACTCCTTTCTGATATTGCTCCACTATTTGTCGGCGCAGAATTAGGGGGATTGGTGATCCTCTTCCCATCTTTACTTCTGAGAGCTGCTGCCACTCCAAGATGCTCTTTTTATACCCAGTCATGTTAATGACCTATTGCCAATTGACCTAATGAGTTGCAATTTGGTCCTCCAGCTGTTCCTTTTTTGTACCTTTAACTTTTCCAGCCTCTTATTGCCCCTGTCCCAACTTTTTTGAGATGTGTTGCTGTCATGAAATTTCAAATGAGCCAATATTTGGCATGAAATTTCAAAATGTCTCACTTTTGACATTTGATATGTTGTCTATGTTCTATTGTGAATACAATATCAGTTTTTGAGATTTGTAAATTATTGCATTCCGTTTTTATTTACAATTTGTACTTTGTCCCAACTTTTTTGGAATTGGGGTTGTAAATAAATGCAATAAAAACTAATTTTTAGATTGTAGGTATTGTATTTAAAGCTGTATGGATGCAGGTCATTCTCAGTCAGAAGGGGTTAATGATCCAAAAGTGGAGTCTGATCCATTCGCACAAGAACTTATTGCCATGTTTGTGTTCAGCAAACAAGCAGGTTATTAAAACCAAGAAGTCCACTCAAAAGAAGTGGATATAGAAAACACTCCGAAGGATTTTCATATGAAAGAAAAATTTACCACCTAAATTTGACATTAGTAGAATAAATTGTGATCATATTGTAGCCGTAACTAAATACAAAGACAATAATTATGCATACTATTAATTAACTTAATGTGAAGATAATCAACAGATTTTCACCTTTTTTTTTTAAGGATTGTGTCTATTTTAGTTTTTTGTATTTGTAATTATTTGTACCTGTACAAATTGCTCTCCTGATCAACTTATTGTGTTTAAATAAAGTTATTCATTCATTATGAGGTGGAAAATTATCCTTCTGTTGAGTTCCCTGACGTCTCAAACTACCTGGTGCTGCAGACATCGTTCTACACGGAGACACAGATTAAAACCTGGGAGAACATGGAGGAGAACAACTTTTTATATGTGTCTGGGTTAAAGATCTGGGGATCAGGACACTACAAGATAAATCCTGTATCGTTGTTGCCCGGGTAAGGAGGAGTTTCTGGGTTTTTTGGTTCGCATCTTTGCGATGGTTGCTATGACGCTAAAAGTTTTGGCATCAGGTGAAAACAAACGACTGCTGCTCAATTCCCAATCCTCCCTGATCTTCTCTTCCAGCAGGCATCACAGATCCATAGAATTACCCACAAATCCCCCCCCCCCATGTATATTCCTGAGATCATTTCCACCATGTCACTGCTGCTTTAAACCCTGCAGCTCACACAAAGGGCAGTTAGTTTGTGTCTCAGGTGCAGTTTGTGTGATTAGTTACAGTGTTGTAGTAAATTTCACAGTGAGTTCAGACACATTGCAGTCGGATCAAGTCCCGTTTTGTGCTGCAGCTTCTCACATACGTCCATCTGACCCAAAGACTCTGTGACAAATCATCAGTGTGCAGTGAACAGAAACAATCTTCCTCCTCAGGACATTGATGATGAACCTAAAACCTCTGCTTCAGTCTCACTATTAGAGAATGTGTCTTACTGAGGAGCAGGTCATGTGACTCTCAGAGAGATGATCTTACCCCAGTGTCTCCAGTTTACAGTGAGGATTCTCCAGTACAGCACAGAGACGCTTCACTCCTGAGTCTCCCAGATTATTCTTCGACAGATCCAGTTGTCTCAGGTGTGAGGGGTTTGATCTCAGAGCTGAACTCAGAGCAGCACAGCCTTCATCTGAGACACCACAACCACACAACCTGCAGAGACACAATGACACACACTTCATCAACAGATTTTCATCTTGGTTTAATTCTTACATTAAAGATGAGTGTAAAGTTAATTTTATTGTTCAGAATATCATGAGGATTTAATAATCACCTGTTTATTCTCATTAACAGTGTAATTAATAATGATAATACTGAGTGTTATATTGAGTTTCTCTCCTCTGTTGTGTGTGATATTAAACCATCAGCAGCTGAAGCTGAACAGAGAACAGCAGAGAGACCATGAACTTTAATCAGAGAGAGAGAGAGAGAGAGAGAGAGAGAGAGAGAGAGACTGAATCTCAGATGGTTCTCTACTAGACTTATAGTGCACTACACAGGGGCAATAAACTTGTTTCTCCAGAGTCTACAGAGTGCATTTATAGAACACTATAGATTTATATTGTTGTAGAATCAGAGAAGTAAACAATGATTATTCCATATAAATCCTACAAACATTCAGCCACTCGTTCTTGAGACAGCGTGTGAACAAGAATTTCAGAAAAAATGGACAGAAAACCCGAAAACATACCGGTTTCACCTCTCAGTGTCGGAGGAATAAAAATGTCAGTGTAATTTATGACCATGTTCATTTGTCTCATTACTTTTTATCCCTCAAAAAAGAGGGACCACATATAAAAAGTGCTGTAAATTTCAACACCAGTCAGCCAATCTGGTTGCAAGTTTCCTCAAAATAAAGCTGAAGGTCTGCACTTTGAGCTCATTTTCATTATTTAATTTAATCAACAATATACTGTGGAGGACAACAACAATAACAGTTTAAAAAAACCCCACAGTAATTATCTATATCCACGTCAGGGCTGGATTTAGGGGGGTCCTGGGATCTCATCTCATCTCATTATCTCTAGCCGCTTTATCCTGTCCAACAGGGTCGCAGGCAAGCTGGAGCCTATCCCAGCTGACTACAGGCGAAAGGCGGGGTACACCCTGGACAAGTTGCCAGGTCATCACAGGGCTGACACATAGACACAGACAACCATTCACACTCACATTCACACCTACGGTCAATTTATGGCCCTTTTCCACTACCCTTTTTCAGCTCACTTCAGCCCGACACGGCTCGCATTTCGACTACCAAAAACCAGCACGACTCAGCTCGTTTCAGCCCTGCTTAGCCCCTAAAACTCGCACCGTTTTGGAGTGGGGCTGAAGCGAGCCAAACCGTGCCGACTGAGGTTGGGGGCGTGAGCAGACACTCCCCTGTGCACTGATTGGTGAGGAGGAGTGTCCTCACATGCCCACACACGCCCCGCGAGCACGCTGGGATCTGTAAACACTGTAAACCCGGAAGAAGGAGAATTACGAATTAGGAGAATTTCTGAAGCCTTATGCGCCTCGCCTCATCTATACGCTCTTGCCAGTATCTGTTGGCGTTGTCGGTGACAACAAGCCACAGCACCAAGACCAGCAACACTAACGACTCCATGTCCTCCATGTTTATTGTTTACTATCCGGGTCGTGAGACTACCGCTGAAAAGCTCACTGAATCAGTGACATACAGAGCATCGTGGACGAGTTCGCGGAGCGCAAGGCTCGTCGTATGCCCTTCAAATAATGTGCGCAGTAGGCTATTGATGTTTTATTATGAGCCATGTACAGTATGTCGCCTAATGTTATTTTGTTTCTGAGTTACATGCTCGTTTGAAGGACTTAATGTACAAAATAACATAGTTGCACCCCGTAGTGTTGAAATTGGTAAACACAGTGCATTCAGTGAGGTTTGCACCGCCCTCCTTTTATTTCTGACTCTTCCTTTCACCGTTGCAACCTCTGAGCGCTCATTCGTATGCCCTTCAAATAATGTGCGCAGTATAGGCTATTGATGTTTTATTATGAGCCATGTACAGTATCCTAATGTTTTTTGTTTCTGAGTTACATGTTCGTTTGAAGGACTTGATGTACTAAATAACATAGTTGCACCCGGTAGTGTTGAAATTGGTAAACACCGCAGTTGCGGACATTTTGTAGCCTAAAATGATGTTATGATAAGCTTTAATAAAGGGCCCGATCATTTGCCCCGCCCCCGGCCCGGCTCTGACTTGTTCCGCCACTGTCACTGATGTCACTGTTTGCGCTGCTTAACGACATCACATGACGTCCACCCACTTTCGCTAACTCCACCCAATGTGTCCACCCACTTCCAGCCAGCACAGTTCAGCGCGGTTGTAGTCGAAATGCAACTCCAACATCCCCACTCAGCTCGACTCGGCACGGCACGGCTCAGCCGCGTTTGTAGTGGAAAAGCGGCATTAGAGTCACCAGTTAACCTAACCTGCATGTCTTTGGACTGTGGGGGAAACCGGAGCACCCGGATGAAACCCACGCGGACACGGGGAGAACATGCAAACTCCACACAGAAAGGCCCTCGCCGGCCACGGGGCTCGAACCCGGACCTTCTTGCTGTGAGGCGACAGCGCTAACCACTACACCACCGTGCTGCCCGGGTCCGGGGATGAGGTTGAAAAAAAATAAATAACTTTGAAGCTCGACAATCCACACTATCCCTAAAAATTTCATGCAACCAGAAAGAAAAGTTAAAAATAATAATGTGTAACCGGGTCAAGATATTGGCATGTTTCTATACATAATGTCCTGTGCTAGTCTCAATGGTTGATGACTCCTTTAAGAGACGCAGAACTACAATGACGTAATTTTGTAGTAAGGAGAGATGAGTTATGGGAGTGGACAGAGACAAACGAAGCCGCGAAACCTGACCAAGACACCGCTGTTGGAATGGAGGCAAATGCACTCTAATATTCCTTGTAAGTCGACGTATTTGCCTAAAGAAATGGTGCAGTAGTGTGTTTTATGTCTTTAATGATGACAGAAGCGTAAATCAGAATTGTCTTTCGAAGGATGTGTATGGATGGCGAATGATTTACCAACGTGCTCAATTAGCTAGCCGAGTGTACATGCAGTCAGGGTAAAGCTCATTTGCAGTTTTTGTTTATATACATACTGGCTATTAACTTGTCATACCCACACTCAGTTTTTGACATGTATTTGTCATTGTAATAGCGTGTCTTTATTTTTTTTTTAGACTAAAGTATTGAGGTGTAGAGAACGTGCATGCCATGCAATAGCCTGTGCAGTAAGTATTACTCTCAGTGGTGAACATGAGATTACAACTAGACAAGGGAAAGGTGGGATTGTATGTGGTGTATTAATATGGTCTTTGTGATTTGTTTGTTATTTTAGTATCACCGCTACCGTTTTGCATGTATAATTTAAACTCACATGGTATTATTATTATTTTTGTTTTTGAAATCTTAACTGCTTTTGGCAGGGAACTCGCCGCAGTATAGATTTTGTTTTTTGGTTTTTTTGGTCTTTTCGATGTTAACCTCCTGCGCTTGGTTTTGGATGGTGGTCTGATTTTCATTTTGTATCAGCACTGTTATTGGTAAAGTATAAACATATGGTGATAATTGTTTTCAGTACTACATAGTGCCCCTCCTAGAACTGCCACCTTATTGTGGTGGAGGGGTTTGTGTGCTTGAATGATACTAGGAGCTATGTTGTCGGGGGCATTATGCCCCTGTTAGGGTTTCCCAAGGCAGACAGGTCCTAGGTGACAGGCCAGACCAAGAGCAGTTCACCAAAAACCCCCTATGGAGAAAAAATCCAGGACCGTGACGTCGCCCGGTAGGACGCAGCCGGGGCCCCACCCTGGAGCCAGGCCTGGGGTTGGGGCTCGTATGTGAGCGCTTGGTGGCCGGGCCTTTGCCCATGGGGCCCGGCTGGGCTCAGCCCGAAGAGGTGACGTGGGCCCGACCTCCTGTGGGTTCACCACCCACAGAGGTAGCAGTAGGGGTTTGGTGCAGTGTGGATTGGGTGGCAGTCGAAGGCAGGGGCCTCGACGACCTGATCCCCGGACACAGCGGCTGGCTGTTGGGACATGGAATGTCACTTCGCTGGGGGGGGAAAGAGCCTGAGCTTGTGCGGGAGGTTGAGAGGTACCGGCTAGAGATAGTCGGGCTCACCTCCACGCACAGCTTGGGCTCTGGAACCCAGCTCCTCGAGAGGGGCTGGACTTTCCACTTCTCTGGAGTCGCCTGTGGTGAGCGGCGGCGGGCTGGTGTGGGCTTGCTTATAGCTCCCCAGCTCAGCTGCCATGTGTTGGAGTTTACCCCAGTGAATGAGAGGGTCGCCTCTCTGCGCCTTCGGATTGGGGAGAGGGCTCTTGCTGTTGTTTGTGCCTACGGGCCAAATAGCAGTATAGAGTATCCGGCCTTCTTGGAGTCCCTGGAAGAGGTACTGAGGGGTGCTCAGACTGGGGACTCCATTGTGCTACTGGGGGACTTCAATGCTCACGTGGGCGACGACAGTGACACCTGGAGGGGCGTGGTTGAGTGGAACGGCCTCCCTGATCTGAACCCGAGTGGTGTTTTGTTATTGGAATTCTGTGCTAGTCACGGTTTGTCCATAACGAACACCATGTTCGAGCATAGGGGTGTCCATAAGTGCACGTGGCACCAGGACACCTTAGGTCGGAGGTCGATGATCGACTTTGTAGTCGTTTCATCTGATCTCCGGCCCTATGTCTTGGACACTCGGGTGAAGAGAGGGGCTGAGCTGTCAACTGATCACCACCTGGTGGTGAGTTGGATCCGCTGGCGGAGGAGGAAGCTGGACAGACCTGGCAGACCCAAACGTATGGTGAGGGTCTGCTGGGAACGTCTGGCCGAGCACTCTGTTGGGGAGGTCTTTAACTCCCACCTCCGGGAGAGCTTTTCCCAGCTTCCGAGGGAGGCGGGGGACATTGAGTCTGAGTGGACCATGTTCTCTACCTCCATTGTGGACGCAGCTGTTCGGAGCTGTGGCCGCAAGGTCTCCGGTGCCTGTCGTGGCGGCAATCCCCGAACCCGGTGGTGGACACCGGAAGTAAGGGATGCCGTCAAGCTGAAGGAGTCCTATCGGGCCATGTTGACCTCCAGGACTCCTGAGGCAGCCGACGGGTATCGGCAGGCCAGGCGTGCTGCAGCTCGGGCAGTTGCGGAGGCAAAAACTCAGAACTGGGAGGAGTTCGGGGAGGCCATGGAGAAGGACTATCGGTCGGCCTCGAAGAAATTCTGGCAAACCGTCCGGCGCCTCAGGAGGGGGAAGCAGTACTCTGCCAACACTGTTACAGTGCGGGTGGGGAGCTGTTGACCTCGACTGGGGACATTGTCGGGCGGTGGAAGGAATACTTTGAGGATCTCCTCAATCCCACCATCATGTCTTCCACTGAGGAGACTGAGCCTGATGACTCAGAGGTGGACTCGTCCATTACCCAAGCCGAAGTCACTGAGGTGGTTTGCAAGCTCCTCGGTGGCAAGGCACCGGGGGTGGATGAGATCCGCCCTGAGTATCTCAAGTCTCTGGATGTTGTGGGGCTGCCTTGGTTGACACGCCTCTGCAACATCGCGTGGCGGTCAGGGACAGTGCCTCTGGAGTGGCAGACTGGGGTGGTGGTCCCTCTTTTTAAGAAAGGGGACCGGAGAGTGTGCTCCAATTATAGGGGAATCACACTTCTCAGCCTCCCAGGGAAAGTTTATTCCAGGGTACTGGAGAGGAGAATTCGACCAATAGTTGAACCTCGGATCCAGGAGGAACAATGCGGTTTTCGTCCTGGTCGCGGAACACTGGACCAGCTCTATACCCTTCATAGGGTGCTCGAGGGTTCATGGGAGTTTGCCCAACCAGTCCACATGTGCTTTGTGGATCTGGAGAAGGCATTCGACCGTGTCCCCCGTGGTATTCTGTGGGGGGTGCTTCGGGAGTATGGGGTTCGGGGCTCTTTGCTAAGGGCTGTCCGGTCCCTGTACGAACGGAGCAGGAGTCTGGTTCGCATTGCCGGCAGTAAGTCAAACCTGTTCCCAGTGCATGTTGGACTCCAGCAGGGCTGCCCTTTGTCACCGGTTCTGTTCATAATTTTTATGGACAGAATTTCTAGGCGCAGCCAGGGGCCGGAAGGAATCCTGTTTGGGAACCACAGGATTTCATCTCTGCTTTTTGCGGATGATGTTGTCCTGTTGGCTTCTTCAAACCAGGACCTTCAGCATGCATTGGGGCGGTTTGCAGTCGAGTGTGAAGCGGCTGGGATGAGAATCAGCACCTCCAAGTCCGAGGCCATGGTTCTCGACCGGAAAAGGGTGGCTTGCCCTCTCCAGGTTGGTGGAGAAGTCCTGCCTCAAGTGGAGGAGTTTAAGTATCTCGGGATCTTGTTCACGAGTGAGGGAAGGATGGAGCGTGAGATCGACAGGCGGATCAGTGCAGCCTCCGCAGTGATGCGGTCGCTTTACCGGTCCGTCGTGGTGAAGAAGGAGCTGAGCCAAAAGGCGAAGCTCTCAATTTACCGGTCGATCTACGTTCCGACTCTCACCTATGGTCATGAGCTTTGGGTAATGACAGAAAGAACAAGATCGCGGATACAAGCGGCTGAAATGAGTTTCCTTCGCAGGGTGGCTGGGCGCTCCCTTAGAGATAGGGTGAGAAGCACAGTCACTCGGGAGGAGCTCGGAGTAGAGCCGCTGCTCCTCCACATCGAGAGGAACCAGCTGAGGTGGCTCGGGCATCTTTTTCGGATGCCTCCTGGACGCCTCCCTGGGGAGGTGTTCCAGGCATGTCCCCCCAGGAGGAGGCCCCGGGGAAGACCCAGGACACGCTGGAGGGACTATGTCTCTCGGCTGGCCTGGGAACGCCTCGGTGTTCTTCCCGAGGAGCTGGCCGAGGTGTCTGGGGAAAGAGAAGTTTGGGCTTCCATGCTTAGACTGCTGCCTCCGCGACCCGGTCCCGGATAAGCGGAAGAAGACGAGACGAGACTACATAGTGCGCAAGAATAGAGGTAAACTTTATTTCATTTGGTCCTAAGACTACTCTAAGGGTGATGATACACGGGGCAACTTTTTGGGCAATGTTGCCGGGCAATGTTGCTGGGCAATTGCGTTTTGACTCTTTTCTATTGAGATTGGGCAACACTGTTTCTTTCTGAATGGTTTTGATAATCTCTGGCAACTTTTTGAGATAAGCCAATCAGAACGCGAGTATCGAGTCATGTGACCTCCGGTGAGGTTCGGATCAGAAATTTCAAACAAATATGGCGGCCGCTCAGTGTCAGTGGAGTGAAGAGATGGAGAGACCCCTCATCTGTTTTTACGCCGGTAAGTTATTTTAATATTCTATATGGAGGAATTTACCTCACCAAAGCTCTAAAAAACAACAGACAGCTTGATTAAATGGTCACAGCAAAAATTAAGACATCGATTTTTTTTAGCTAACTGTAAACTGCCGTTGCTAACTATTGTTGCCCATTGTTAGTTGCCCTGAAAAGTTGCCCTGTGTCTCACGTACTTGCCCGTTGCCAGCAACATTGCTCGGCAACATTGCCCAAAAAGTTGCCCCGTGTATCATCACCATAAGAAGTAGAGAGCACCACTGTATAATCTTTTCAGTTCATTCAATTTTGTATCATAAACCTAAAAAGCCTTGTATAAAATCTATCAGATAAAAACCCAAAATTCTATTTGTTGGTTTGTTGTGTTTATTTTATTCCCCACCAACAAAATCAATGGGACTTTGTAATGTTTTTCTGTTGCACTTGTTTTTACAGCACAATTCGAGCCACGCTGCCTGTTAAAAGCCTCGATATCTCAGAAACTAATGCAGATACAAGCCTGGAATTTTACACTATTTATTGGGAATAGTGACTTTATTCAAAAATATGAAGCAAATCTGACATGGTCAGTTGGAAACCTTTTTTTTTTTTTTCATCTGATGATTATTCATTTTAATTAATTAAAAAAAAAAATTCAGACACACTGCAGTCGGATCAAGACCCGTTTTGTGCTGCAGCTTCTCACATACGTCCATCTGACCCAAAGACTCTGTGACAAATCATCAGTGTGCAGTGAAAAGAAATAATCTTCCTCCTCAGGACATTGATGATGAACCTAAAACCTCTGCTTCAGTCTCACTATTAGAGAATGTGTCTTACTGAGGAGCAGGTCATGTGACTCTCAGAGAGATGATCTTACCCCAGTTTCTCCAGTTTACAGTGAGGATTCCTCAGTACAGCACAGAGACGCTTCACTCCTGAGTCTCCCAGATTATTATTAGTCAGATCCAGTTGTCTCAGATGTGAGGGGTTTGATCTCAGAGCTGAACTCAGAGCAGCACAGCCTTCATCTGAGACACCACAACGCCACAACCTGCAGAGACACAATGACACACACTTCATCAACAGATTTTCATCTTGGTGTAATAGTGGTTGTGAAGATGATGTCTCTCATGTTGGACTGTCTCTATTCTCTTCACCAATCACAAGCTATTATTAATAATGACTCAAACATTACCACTGTTACTGACATTAAGTTTACTCGAGGTGCAAATGATTCAGCAAAAAGTCAATAATTTAAAGGTTTAAGTGAAGAGTCAGGTTTTGTAGAATTTATCTCTGTTGACTGGATTTTTAATGCTCACATATTTAACTGTAAAGACAATTATTTCTTTAAAGTAAAAGTGATTGAGGAAAAATTATTACTTCATGACTAATATATTTGTTCTGCATGCTTTACTTTTACAGCAAATTTTAATTGATAAACAACACTGTATACAATTATTAACTGCTGCTTTAGTGAGTTATTGTGACTCTCAGAGAGATGATCTTACACCAGTGTCTCCACTTTACAGTGAGGATTCTCCAGTACAGCACAGAGACGCTTCACTCCTGAGTCTTCTAGTTTATTCCCAGACAGATCCAGTGTCTCCACTTTACAGTGAGGATTCTCCAGTAGAGCACAGAGACACTTCACTCCTGAGTCTTCTAGTTTATTGCCAGACAGATCCAGTGTCTTCACAGTCAGATGCAGTTCTCTCAGACTGGAGGTTTCTGAGTTGAGCACTGAGACCAGAGCTTCAGCGCTTCCCCCTTTAATTGTATCACAACTGATCCTGAAGGAAATAAAATAATACATAATAAACTCACACAAATTATCAAACAGGTCCTCAAATCTTTCACTGCACCATTTCTTTTTCATAAATGACAAAATACAAACTCCGAGTCAACAATACACTGAAATGCTGTAACAGTAATTCACAGTTTGAGCTGTTCAGAGTTGAGTTTTCTGCTGCGCACGTCATCACTGACACATGGGATACGAGTACATACATGTTTTACATCCATCCATTATCTGTATCCATCCATTATCCTGTACAGCAGGGGTCACCAAACTTTTTTCTCTGGGGGCCACACTGTCGTTCCTGACTGTGACGGGGGGCCGGGGTTGGGTCAGCTATATAACAGAATTGTATGACCCAGACAAATATGACCACCAGCAGGCCTCATTGTGTAGTAGAGATTACTAGCCTGGCACAGCCATCCCCACTACTATATCCACACTACTATATCCACACTTGATTCCTGGCACATATTTGTTTAGCTTTACTAGTGATTTGCAAAAGTAGTAATCGAGTCTTCACGCTTTGTTTTAATTTGAAATACCACAGATATTCCATTTATTTATTTTCTAATAAAAATAACATCAAAGCTGTCAAGGTAAGAAACATCTGCCTAGTTGAGGTGATTGACACTGGCAAAAGTGAGTGGAAAATTATAAACTGTAGGTAGGCCTGTTGATATTATTAATAATAGTAATAATAATTGTGTGCAGCACTTAATAAAAGGTCAAATAAATAGGCCTATAAAATAAATACATTTGAAAAAAAACAGTGAAATTATAATAATATATGAGCAATAGATCACAGCAGTTGTGCTGTGTCCTGCACGTCATTGCTCTCATCCATGGCCAAAGCAAAAAACTCGAATTCTGATGCTTTCTCACTCAGCTGGTCAGACCCGTTGTCCCCCAAATCTTCGGTTCGCCTGGTCATAGTAGGTGCGGAGAGACTCACCGCGTTGAGCACATCCTTCTTGTCTGGACACGCCTCCTCGGCCACAGCAAGCATGCATACTTTAACAAAGTCCCCATCAGTAAACGGCTTTCCATGGGTAGCTAGTAGGTGAGCTACCTTATAGCTAGCTCGGACAACAGCATGGTTGATCTGGGTTTGGCGAAGGAATACATTCTGTTGTGCAGCCAGTCCGCATTTCATCCTCCGAATCCTGTCTTCTCTTGTTTGCCCTCGCAAACTAGCATACTCTGTGGCGGGTTTCGTAGTGACGACGCAGATTATGTTCTTTAAAAACCGACACACTTTCTTTACATACAAGACAAACTGCACGGTCCTTACACTGAACGAAAAAATAATCGGTGGTCCACTGTTCTTTAAAACTTTGCACTCTGTCAGCTTTTTGCTGACTGCTAGCCATTTTGCTGTCCTGAACACTGACAGTTCTCTGTGCGTGCGCTGCCCGTCACTGCTTGATCGCGAGCATATGACGAAAATTCGGAAAATATGAATAGTTCATTTTATAACTAAATATCAATTTTAATTGATAAAATCAACAAAATACAAGATGCAGACATGTTATTATTTGCCAAAAAGCAATTTAAAAAAAATAGGCCATGACCACTTTTGGGGATTGCCTCATAGGGCCTGTTCAAGTGGTGGGGGACAGAGGGGCTGGGGGGCCGGTCAAAGGGGGGTGGCGGGCCGGAGTTGGCCCGCGGGCCGGAGTTTGATGACCCCTGCTGTACAGGGTCTCACACAAGCTGGATCCTATCCCAGTTGACTATGGGCGAGAGGCGGGGTTCACCCTGGACAATTCACCAGGTCACCACAGGACTGACAGACACAAACAACCATTCACACTCACATTCACACCTACGGTCAATTTAGAACCACCAATTATCCAAACCTGCATGTCTTTGGACTGTGGGGGAAACCGGAGCACCTGGAGGAAACCCACACAGACACGGGGAGAACATGCAAACTCCGCACAGAAAGGCCCTCGTCAGCCACTGGGTTCAAACACAGAACCTTCTTGCTGTGAGGCGACAGTGCTAAACACTACACCACCATGCCACCCACATGTTTTACTTTTACAGAAAAATTTAATTGATAAACAACACTGTAAACAACTATTAACTGCTGATTTAGTGAGATATTGTGACTCTCAGAGAGATGATCTTACCTCAGTGTCTCCACTTTACAGTGAGGATTCTCCAGTACAGCACAGAGACGCTTCACTCCTGAGTTTTCTAGTTTATTCCCAGTCAGATCCAGTGTCTCCACTTTACAGTGAGGATTCTCCAGTACAGCACAGAGACACTTCACTCCTGAGTCTCCCAGATTATTATTAGTCAGATTCAGTTGTCTCAGGTGTGAGGGGTTTGATCTCAGAGCTGAACTCAGAGCAGCACAGCCTTCATCTGAGACACCACAACCACACAACCTGCAGAGACACAATGACACACACTTCATCAACAGATTTTCATCTTGGTTTAATTCTTACTTTAAAGATGATGACTGTAAAATTAATGTTATTATTCAGAATGTCATGAGGATTTAATATCACCTGTTTATTCTCATTAACAGTGTAATTAATAATGATAATACTGAGTGTTATATTGAGTTTCTCTCCTCTGTTGTGTGTGATATTAAACCATCAGCAGCTGAAGCTGAACAGAGAACAGCAGACAGAAGAAAAGCTGTGAAGGTCAACGGAACAAAAATTTTAATTTATAAACGATATCAGGATATTAAAACAAAAGAATAATTATCATGTCATAAAATCATATGATGTAATAAAAGTAAATAAGAATGGTGTTTCTAATCAGTTCTCTGTGAAAGTCTGTTTTCACCACTTGAATAAAACCTTTTATCAGGTCATAACAGGCCTCAACATTTACTCTTGTCACCTTTTTCCCTGCAGAGCAAATGCCCTCAAATTTTTGCCCCCTTTGAATTTTCTTTTGCCCTCAAATTTTGCGGTATTTTGGCAAAAGTTTTCAAGTACACAGTTTATGGCAACACTGATATGTTTTCTAGAGGTATAATTGAGTTATTTAGACAAAAAAGTACATAAATTATTTTTAAAAACATTTACAACCCCGATTCCAAAAAAGTTGGGACAAAGTACAAATTGTAAATAAATACGGAATGCAATGATGTGGAAGTTTCAAAATTCCATATTTTATTCAGAATAGAACATAGATGACATATCAAATGTTTAAACTGAGAAAATGTATCATTTAAAGAGAAAAATTAGGTGATTTTAAATTTCATGACAACAACACATCTCAAAAAAGTTGGGACAAGGCCATGTTTACCACTGTGAGACATCCCCTTTTCTCTTTACAACAGTCTGTAAACGTCTGGGGACTGAGGAGACAAGTTGCTCAAGTTTAGGGATAGGAACGTTAACCCATTCTTGTCTAATGTAGGATTCTAGTTGCTCAACTGCCTTAGGTCTTTTTTGTCGTATCTTCCGTTTTATGATACGCCAAATGTTTTCTATGGGTGAAAGATCTGGACTGCAGGCTGGCCAGTTCAGTACCCGGACCCTTCTTCTACGCAGCCATGATGCTGTAATTGATGCAGTATGTGGTTTGGCATTGTCATGTTGGAAAATGCAAGGTCTTCCCTGAAAGAGACGTCGTCTGGATGGGAGCATATGTTGCTCTAGAACCTGGATATACCTTTCAGCATTGATGGTGTCTTTCCAGATGTGTAAGATGCCCATGCCACACGCACTAATGCAACCCCATACCATCAGAGATGCAGGCTTCTGAACTGAGCGCTGATAACAACTTGGGTCATCCTTCTCCTCTTTAGTCCGAATGACACGGCGTCCCTGATTTCCATATAGAAGTTCAAATTTTGATTTGTCTGACCACAGAACAGTTTTCCACTTTGCCACAGTCCATTTTAAAAGAGCCTTGGCCCAGAAAAGACGTCTGCGCTTCTGGATCATGTTTAAATACGGCTTCTTCTTTGAACTATAGAGTTTTAGCTGGCAACGGCGGATGGCATGGTGAACTGTGTTCACAGATAATGTTCTCTGGAAATATTCCTGAGCCCATTTTGTGATTTCCAATATAGAATCATGCCTGTATGTGATGCAGTGCCGTCTAAGGGCCTGAAGATCACGGGCACCCAGTATGGTTTTCCGGCCTTGACCCTTACGCACAGAGATTCTTCCAGATTCTCTGAATCTTTTGATGATATTATGCACTGTAGATGATGATATGTTCAAACTCTTTGCAATTTTACACTGTCAAACTCCTTTCTGATATTGCTCCACTATTTGTTGGCGCAGAATTAGGGGGATTGGTGATCCTCTTCCCATCTTTACTTCTGAGAGCCGCTGCCACTCCAAGATGCTCTTTTTATACCCAGCCATGTTAATGACCTATTGCCAATTGACCTAATGAGTTGCAATTTGGTCCTCCAGCTGTTCCTTTTTTGTACCTTTAACTTTTCTAGCCTCTTCTTGCCCCTGTCCCAAGTTTTTTTGAGATGTGTTGCTGTCATGGAATTTCAAACGAGCCAATATTTGGCATGAAATTTCAAAATGTCTCACTTTTGACATTTGATATGTTGTCTATGTTCTATTGTGAATACAATATCAGTTTTTGAGATTTGTAAATTATTGCATTCCATTTTTATTTACAATTTGTACTTTGTCCCAACTTTTTTGGAATCAGGGTTGTATTTCTGCAACAGAGCAACAAGACAAGTCCTGAAAAAAGGAAACATAAATCATATATGTAAGACTTACACATGGTACGAGTACATAATACTTCTTTTTATATCGAGTTTCGGATACAAAACGCACTTTGTCTTGCCTCACAATGACCATCAATATTGCAAAGATGAATTATAAAACTAAAAACATTATAAAACAGGAGTGTGTACTGCAGTACTGTCTTATCATTCAGTCTGCCGTTGCATTCAGGAGGAAATTAAACAACCTGTCCTCCTCATCTACATCAGCTTCCTGTGCAGCCTCTGCAAATTGTGGGCACTGTTCACGCTGTCCCTCCGTCCACCATAGGTGGCCTGCCCTCTCAGCAATAAACGCATCAAGATCCAGGCCCTGTAGAGCAGGGGTTCTCAACCTTTTCTGCTTTAAAGCCCACCTATTCATACTTGTACTTGTATTCATACTTGTTTTTTTATTTATTTTTTTGCTCCTCCTACTCAAGCGAGTAGGACGCTTCTTTGCTTTGCTCCTGCTTTCTTAATCTATATTTCTATACTTTACTTTCTCATTGAATTTCCACTTTTTTTCTCTCTTTTCTTCATCTTTATAAGCTTTTAAATTTAATTTTAATTTCCACTTTTTTTTTTTTAAATGCCAGGAAGCAAAAAATCCTGCAGAAAATGCATGGAATTAGAACAGAGGATTTCTATTCTGGAATCAAAGATTAATGCTTTGCCAAAAACGGACGAATTAAAAGCGATATCTCAGGAAAGGAGTACAGAAACAGTGGCTGAGAATGCAGAGATTGCGCTCCGACAGACTGAGGACATTGCAGACCAAGTGGAAGAATTCATAACTCAAGCTGTACAAAATGTGAGGACTGAAAACTGGCAAATGATGGGTGCTAAGCCTAAAAACAAAAACAGAAGAGTAATTACTTCAACACCAGCTCGTTCTACAAATTACAGTAGGATCTACAATCCTATGGAAAATCCACAGCCCATAAAGCTTCAGAACAAATTTGAATGCCTCAGGGATGTGGAAGAGGATTTGTCAAGTGGACAAACACATAGTAAAAAGAGATCGCACCAAGATCGAAGAGCTGTGAGAAGAGGCAAAAAGCAGCTCGTAACACCACCTGATCCCACAACCCTTGTTCTTGGTGATTCCACTGTAAGACAATTAAAAGGTTATGAGATGATTATTTGTTGTCTTCCAAATGCATCCATCTCTGACACCAAAGACAGCATTTTGAAACTCATGTCCGAGCATAAAACGATTAAGCGTATCGTTGTACATGTGGGAGCAAACGATGTTTTCAGAGAACAGCTGTTTGTCCAAGATGATTTCAGAAAACTTTTTTCTGAGCTCTACAAGACTGGAATTCAATCTTTTATCAGTGGCCCACTCCCAGCGAGAGGAAGTTTTGCTTTTTCTCGACTCTTCAGTCTTAACACCTGGCTTGGAAAAACTTGTTCTTCATTTGGTATGAATTTCATAGACAATTTTAATCTTTTTTGGAATCGCAAAGAATTCTACAAGCCAAATAGCACTGAACTCAGCTGGATTGGAGCCAAAGTCTTAGCAGACCACTACAAACTTGCAATCTTTTCTCAGCCAGCACCGAGGAAAACAGTTGATAAGATGTCGCAGACTGACAGTTACAAAGCCTAAACAATCATCTTTGCAAGTCGTCATCAAGGACACACAAACATCTGACTTGCAGGCCTCCCAACATTCAAGGACAGACGACTCCACTTCTCCTCGGATGGATTTCCCAAATAGCATGAAAAAACTGCTTCCTATGGCTACGCTCTCTTTTTCTAGTCCAAATTTGTCGCGACAAGCAGTGTACCCAGTTCATCAAAATTGTGTTCGTCCAGGACTTTCAGCTGGCTACAAATCTTTTTCACCATCCAAAAGATACATGTCATCTCCAGTCCTTTCACCCTCAAACCAAATGGAACATTTAGAAAGTCTTGTTTGATGTACTCTGGGTCCCTGCAAATGAATGTAGAAAAAAGCAGGGATCCGATGTTGACACTATTCCTGTGTTGATAAGAAACAGAAAACATAGAGCACATTTAACCCTGGGGGTGAACCAATTTAATCTCCTTCCTGTTTTAAAACAGCATCAGAGTGCACAACCAAATATTACTGTAAAACTAGCCCTTCTGAATATTAGATCACTTTTAAACAAGTCATTTTTAATTAATGATCTTATTTGCAAACACAATCTTGATTTTTTGCTTCTAACTGAAACCTGGCTGGATCAAGCAAATAGTGCTACCACCCTTATCGAAGCAGCTCCCCCAAATTTTAATTTTTTGAATGTTACCCGACAAGGGAAAGGTGGAGGGATCGCAAATATTTTCAAAGTCTCTTTTCAATGTAAACAATCCTCACTTGGTGATTTTATGTCCTTTGAACACTTATGTGCACTTGTTACATGCTCTCCTAACATATTATTATTAACTATTTACAGGCCTCCGAGACATTCACCCAAAGTCTTTCTTGAAGAGTTTGGTGAATTGTTATCAGTCATTTGCTTAGAGTTTGATTGTCTTATTATATCTGGGGATTTTAACTTACATGTAGATAATACTGACAACATTTATGCCAAAGAACTATTTGCAATTATTGATAACTTTAACCTAGTACAACATGTACAGGGACCGACCCACTCTCGTGGTCATACTCTTGACCTCGTCATCACAAAGGGTCTTACTGTTTCTTATACTGTTGTTGACCTGGCCTAATCTGACCATTTCTGTGTTTTCTTTGAAGTTTCTATGTCTCCTCACATTCAGAATAGCTCAACGACTATAGGCAGGAGAGTCATAAACGACAACACGTGCTCTTTTTAAGCAAGCTCTCTCTCAGAACTCAACCAAAATGTCAGACTCTGTAGATGATTTACTGGAATTTTTTAATTTAAATATGACCCAAATTATGGATGATATTGCTCCATTCAAAATCAAAAGAATCAATGATAAGCAGAAAGCACCATGGAAGCAGTACCCGGCTGTTAAACTGCTAAAGAGAGAATGTAGAAAGACTGAAAGAAAATGGCGCAAATCTAAACTTCACATCCATTATCAAATCCATAAAGAGATGCTTTGTAATTATAATTATGAAATTCGTAAAGCAAGACAGTCTTTCTTCTCCAATATCATCAGCAGGAATATGAACAATGCCCGTGTGCTATTTTCAACAGTAGAGAAGCTAACTAATCCCCCACCACAATTAGCACCTGAACTTCTCTCAGTTAATAAATGCAATGAGTTTGCATCCTTCTTCAAAGGTAAAATTGATAAAATACGGCAGAATATTTCTCATAATATATCTCAGTTGCAAAAAATTGAAAAACTGCAATCACCAATGACACAGATAGATAACTTTAACACAATGTCAGAATTTTGTTTAATTGATTATGAGACTCTTGAAAAAACTGTACAAAATCTCAGTTCCTCAACATCTGAACTGGACATTCTGCCCACCAACTTTTTTAAGTCTGTTCTTCATCTTATAATTACAGATGTGCTTCAAATCATAAATACATCCTTGGAGACTGGTGTTGTTCCTGTGTCCCTAAAAAAAGCTGTTGTAAAGCCCCTTCTTAAAAAAAATAATCTGGATCCTTCAGTGTTAAATAATTACAGGCCAATATCAAATCTACCATTTATCGGGAAAATCCTGGAAAAAATTGTCTTCAATCAATTAACTGCCTTCTTGATATCAAACAGCCGTTTTGATAATTTTCAGTCAGGATTTCGTGCCAATCATAGCACTGAAACAGCGCTGATTAAAGTTATAAATGACATACGTCTTAATACTGATGCAGGCAAAACATCGGTCCTGGTATTACTGGACCTCAGTGCAGCTTTTGATACTGTTGATCACAACATACTGCTATATCGACTTGAACACTGGGTTGGATTGACTGGTAAAGTTATCAATTGGTTAAAATCATACTTAAAAGATAGAAGCTTCTTTGTTACCCTGGGAAATTGTTCCTCAACGTCAATGCCCTTGACCTGTGGTGTCCCCCAGGGGTCGATTCTTGGACCATTACTTTTCAACCTTTATATGCTCCCACTTGGGCAAATTATCAATAAAAATTCAATTTTGTATCACTGCTATGCAGATGATACCCAAATTTATTTTGCTCTATCACCAAATGATTATGCCCCCCTTGAATGTCTCTACCAGTGTATCGATCAAATCAATAGCTGGATGTCACAAAATTTTCTTCAGCTGAACACAGATAAAACAGAAGTAATTCTATTTGGAAAAAAAGATGAAAGACTCAGGATTACCACTATTCTTGACACAAAAGGGATTAAAACTAAAGAAATGGTTAAAAATCTTGGTGTTTTCATTGACAGTGAGCTAAACTTTGACAGTCACATGAAAGCAATCACTAAAACGGCATTTTATCACCTAAAAAACATTTCCAAACTAAGAGGACTTATGTCAAAACATGATCTGGAAAAACTAATACATGCCTTCATCTCTAGTAGGGTTGATTACTGCAATGGCCTTTTCACAGGCCTGCCAAAAAAGACCATTAAACGACTTCAGCTGGTTCAAAATGCAGCGGCGAGGGTTCTCACACGAACAAAAAGAACAGAGCACATTACTCCAATTCTAAGGTCCCTTCACTGGCTTCCAGTAAGTTACAGAATTGACTTTAAAGCATTGCTGCTGGTGTACAAATCTCTAAATGGTACAGGGCCCAATTACCTCTCTGATATGTTGCAGCGGCCTAACCCAATCAGATCTACCAGATCGCAACAGAAAAATTTACTATTAAAACCAGTTGTTAAAACAAAGTGTGGTGAAGCAGCTTTTAGCTACTATGCAGTACAGCTATGGAACCAACTGCCAGAGGACATTAAAAATGCTCCTGCTGTTGGCAGCTTCAAAACTAGGTTAAAGACCAAGCTGTTTTCAGATGCTTTCTGTTAAATAATTAATATTTTACATTTTTTATAATCTTTTTCTCTGCATGTTTTAAATTTATTTTAACTTTATTCTATTTTATTCTGCTAGTTTTTTTTTCTCTTTCTCTTTCTTTTTCTCCTTTTTCTTTTTGGCATTTTAATATTTTATTTCTACTATTGTTTAATTCTTTTAATTCTTTTAATTCTTATAATTATTTTAGAATAAAGATAAAATTATTTTATGTAATTTTATTTCTCTATTGTTTACTGTTTTTGTTTTTACTTCTGTAAAGCACATTGAACTGCCATTGTGTATGAAATGTGCTATATAAATAAACTTGCCTTGCCTTGCCTACCGAGTCGGGGCCCATTAAAAAAAAATCCCCAATTATTTTGGCTCATCTATTCTATTAGAATCTAATAATCTACTGTAATGTGTATGCATGGGATGCGACATCACTCCCTGTTACAGATGGGAATTTAAATAAATGCAATAAAAACTCATTTTTAGGTTGTAGGTATTGTATTTAAAGCTGTATGGATGCAGGTCATTCTCAGTCAGAAGGGGTTAATGATCCAAAAGTGGAGTCTGATCCATTCACACAAGAACTTATTGCCATGTTTGTGTTCAGCAAACAAGCAGGTTATTAAAACCAAGAAGTCCACTCAAAAGAAGTGGATCTAGAAACCACTCCGAAGGATTTTTCATATGAAAGAAAAATTTACCACCTAAATTTGACATTAGTAGAATAAACTGTGATTATATAGTAGCCGTAACTAAATACAAAGACAATAATTATGCATACTATTAATTAACTTACTGTGAAGATAATCAACAGATTTTCAGCTTTTTTTTTTTTAAGGATTGTGTCTATTTTAGTTTTTTGTATTTGTAATTACAACCCCGATTCCAAAAAAGTTGGGACAAAGTACAAATTGTAAATAAAAACGGACTGCGATAATTTACAAATCTCAAAAACTGATATTGTATTCACAATAGAACATAGACAACATATCAAATGTCGAAAGTGAGACATTTTGAAATTTCATGCCAAATATTGGCTCATTTGAAATTTCATGACAGCAACACATCTCAAAAAAGTTGGGACAGGGGCAATAAGAGGCTGGAAAAGTTAAAGGTACAAAAAAGGGACAGCTGGAGGACCAAATTGCAACTCATTAGGTCAATTGGCAATAGGTCATTAACATGACTGGGTATAAAAAGAGCATCTTGGAGTGGCAGCGGCTCTCAGAAGTAAAGATGGGAAGAGGATCACCAATCCCCCTAATTCTGCACCGACAAATAGTGGAGCAATATCAGAAAGGAGTTCGACAGTGTAAAATTGCAAAGAGTTTGAACATATCATCATCTACAGTGCATAATATCATCAAAAGATTCAGAGAATCTGGAAGAATCTCTGTGCTTAAGGGTCAAGGCCGGAAAACCATACTGGGTGCCCGTGATCTTCGGGCCCTTAGACGGCACTGCATCACATACAGGCACGCTTCTGTATTGGAAATCACAAAATGGGCTCAGGAATATTTCCAGAGAACATTATCTGTGAACACAATTCACCGTGCCATCCGCCGTTGCCAGCTAAAACTCTATAGTTCAAAGAAGAAGCCATATCTAATCATGATCCAGAAGCGCAGACGTCTTCTCTGGGCCAAGGTTCATTTAAAATGGACTGTGGCAACGTGGAAAACTGTTCTGTGGTCAGACGAATCAAAATTTGAAGTTCTTTATGGAAATCAGGGACGCCGTGTCATTCGGACTAAAGAGGAGAAGGACGACCCAAGTTATCAGCGCTCAGTTCAGAAGCCTGCATCTCTAATGGTATGGGGTTGCATTAGTGCGTGTGGCATGGGCAGCTTACACATCTGGAAAGACACCATCAATGGTGAAAGGTATATCCAGGTTCTAGAGCAACATATGCTCCCATCCAGACGACGTCTCTTTCAGGGAAGACCTTGCATTTTCCAACATGACAATGCCAAACCACATACTGCATCAATTACAGCATCATGGCTGCGTAGAAGAAGGGTCCGGGTACTGAACTGGCCAGCCTGCAGTCCAGATCTTTCACCCATAGAAAACATTTGGTGCATCATAAAACGGAAGATAAGACAAAAAAGACCTAAGACAGTTGAACGACTAGAATCCTACATTAGACAAGAATGGGTTAACATTCCTATCCCTAAACTTGAGCAACTTGTCTCCTCAGTCCCCAGACGTTTACAGACTGTTGTAAAGAGAAAAGGGGATGTCTCACAGTGGTAAACATGGCCTTGTCCCAACTTTTTTGAGATGTGTTGTTGTCATGAAATTTAAAATCACCTAATTTTTCTCTTTAAATGATACATTTTCTCAGTTTAAACATTTGATATGTCATCTATGTTCTATTCTGAATAAAATATGGAATTTTGAAACTTCCACATCATTGCATTCTGTTTTTATGTACAATTTGTAC
This sequence comes from Neoarius graeffei, assembly GCF_027579695.1. Lineage (NCBI taxonomy): Eukaryota > Metazoa > Chordata > Actinopteri > Siluriformes > Ariidae > Neoarius > Neoarius graeffei. Next base: position 15,502,668 of record NC_083590.1, on the reverse strand, counting down.
TTTGTCCCAACTTTTTTGGAATCGGGGTTGTATTTGTGTTAGGACTTGAACTGTTTTGGCCTCTAGAGGCCGCTGTTATTTCCTTTTCGTGTCATGTTTATTTTGGCCTCTAGAGGCCGCCACTGTTCCTGTGTTTTGTGTTTTTGTTAATTGCCTGTTTAGTCCTAATTATCTTCACCTGTGTCCTTAATTAGTTTGTGTATTTATACCCCTGAGTTCAGTCCTCTTGTCACGGAGTCTTTGTGCTGTTATGTTTATCTCCAGTTTTCTTTGTACTGTGTTTTTTGTTTTGCACTTTGCTTTTATTTTTGGAATTAGTAGTGACTGTGTTTTGTGGATCTTCTGAGCTTTTGCATTTTTGCCTTTTTCCTTTTGAACTTTTGAATTATACTCTTTGTTTTTGTTTTTTTTTTGTTTTGCCCTGGATTGTATATAGTGTACATAGTATAAATAAACCTTTTGTTACTTTTTCTACTTCTGCCTCACGCCTCTGCATTTGAGTCATCCCCCTGGTGGCCTAGTGGGGGTTTGCTGGATCATCACACCAATGAACCAGGTTCGAATCCCAGCAAAACCCTAACAGAAAGACTCCGTCATGACCGACTCAGCAGAGGCTGCTTCAACTGTCTACCCGGCCAACCTTCAGGGAATTACGGCAGCTTTGACACGCTTCGGAGCAACCATGGACGCTCATGGACGTACGCTCACCAGCCAACGTGAGGCCCTTGCTCGCCACGAGGAACTGCTTCAGCAAATCGGGAAAACCCTGGCACAGCTGACATCTCTGCCTGCATCTCCTGATCCAGCTCCAGCTCCCGCTCCTGTGCCTCCTGCCATGCTGCCTTCTTCACCTTGCGAACCCAGCCTTCCTGCACCACAGAGGTACGACGGCAAGCACAGTGAGTGCCGAGAGTTCCTTACCCAGTGTCAACTCACCTTTGAGCTTCAGCCTACCACCTACACTACGGATCGCCGCAAGATTGCCTTTGTGATCACCTTATTAGCTGGTAAGGCGCGAGCCTGGGCTACTGCTATCTGGCAAAGACAGGGACCTGAGTGCCTTGATTTCCAGCTGTTCTCTGAAGAGATGCTTCGGGTCTTCGATCAGGCGGACATCAGTACCGACGCAGCCCGAAAGCTCATGTCCATCCGGCAAGGAGGAAGCGTCGCAGATTACGCCATCTCGTTCCAAACGCTCGCAGCAGTAAGTGGATGGAACGAGACTGCCCTGGTGTCAGCCTTCCACCATGGTCTGTCTGACCCCATCAAGGACGGTCTGGCCTCTATTGGATGCCCAAGTGACCTCGAAACCCTCATCTCACATGCTATTCGTCTGGACAACAGGATGAGAGAACGCCACCAAGCCTTGAGACCCCCCAGCCTCCCTACCTCTACCTGGAAACCATCTACCTCTTTCAGTGACTGTCCAGAACCCATGCAAGTGGGTCGTACTCGCCTCTCCGCATATGAGAGGGCGCGCAGAAGGAGGGACAAGTGCTGCATCTACTGTGGCAAGCCGGGTCACTTCCGAGCATCATGTCCCGAACTCTTGGGAAAAGAACCGCCCCGTACAGCCGAGGGAGGGTTGTGACGGGGCCTACCCTCTCTCCCGGACTCCCTGGCCAAGGAATCTACATCCCGGTCTCCATCTCCTGGGGTGAGTCTGTCCACTCTTGTCAAGCTTTGATAGACTCAGGGGCGGCTGGGAACTTTATGGATATTCACTTTGCCCAAAGCATCAATATACCTACTGCACCTCTTGAAGTCCCTCTGTCTGTGTCTGCCCTCGATGGCCAAGCGTTAGGTGATGGAAGAGTCACCCAAGTTACTTCTCCAGTCTTCCTCCAGTCTCAAGGTCACAAGGAAGAAATATCCCTGCACCTGATTCCTTCACCTGAGTTCCCAGTTATTCTAGGCCTTCCTTGGCTTACTCGCCACAACCCTCGCATAGACTGGGTAACAAGCCAGGTTGTGGAATGGGGCCCTGCATGCCATGCCTCTTGTCTGCTCTCTAGCTCTCCTGTGTCTCCTGCCGAGCCCCCTGATCTCACCGAGTTATCTCAAGTTCCCACTGAGTACTGGGATCTCAAGGAGGTATTCAGCAAGAGCAGGGCCGCCGTTCTTCCTCCGCACCGGGCCTACGACTGTGCCATCGACTTGCTCCCTGGGACTACCCCTCCTCGTGGCAGACTGTTTTCCCTCTCTCAGCCAGAACGCAAGGCCATGGAGGAATACCTCAAAGACGCCCTGGTCTCTGGGTTCATTCGACCCTCCACCTCACCTGCTGGTGCCGGCTTCTTCTTTGTCGGCAAGAAGGATGGGGGGCTTCGACCATGTATTGACTACAGGGGCCTGAACAAGATCACTGTGCGCAACCGATATCCCCTTCCGCTGATGTCCACTGCTTTCGACCTGCTCCAAGGCGCCACCGTCTTCACCAAGTTGGACCTACGGAACGCATACCACCTCATCCGTATCCGACAGGGAGACGAGTGGAAGACTGCCTTTAACACCCCGTCTGGGCACTACGAATACCAGGTGATGCCCTTCGGACTCACCAACGCACCAGCTGTTTTTCAGGCCCTAATCAATGACGTCTTAAGGGACATGATTAACCTGTATGTCTTTGTCTACCTCGATGACATCCTTATCTTTTCCAAGACCATGCAGGAGCACCGCCACCATGTCCGCCAGGTTCTCCAGAGGCTGCTACAGAACAATCTGTTCGCCAAGGCCCAGAAATGTGAATTTCATGTTCCCGAGGTCTCCTTTCTGGGATTTATTGTACGGACAGGCCAACTCCAAATGGACCCTGCCAAGACCCTGGCCGTCCGGGACTGGCCTACTCCCAAGTCCGTTAAGGAGGTTCAGCGGTTCTTAGGATTTGCTAACTTCTACCGCAAGTTCATCAGGAACTTCAGTTCTGTAGCAGCACCCATGTCAGACCTCACCAAAGGGACAGGTGGATCTTATGGCTGGTCTCCTCAGGCAGAAAAGGCATTCAAAGACCTCAAGGACCACTTCTGCACGGCACCCATTCTGGTCCTCCCGGACACCTCCCAACCATTCATCGTGGAGGTGGACGCCTCGGACAGTGGTGTCGGCGCGGTGCTCTCTCAACGTTCGGAAGGAAAGCTGCACCCCTGCGCTTACTTCTCCCACCGCCTGAGTCCTGCGGAGTCCATGTACGATGTGGGGGATCGAGAACTGCTAGCGGTCAAACTGGCCCTTGAGGAGTGGAGCCACTGGCTGGAGGGAGCGCAACATCCATTCCTGGTTTGGACTGACCACAAGAACCTGGAGTACCTCCAGCAAGCCAAGAGACTTAACCCTCGACAGGCTAGGTGGGCCCTGTTTTTCAGTCGGTTTGACTTCACCCTCTCTTCCCGCCCCGGCTCCAAGAACACCAAACCTGACGCACTGTCCAGGTTGTTCTCTGCCACTAACAGGGAGAATGAAGTCGGGCCTATTATCCCTGTGTCCCGGATTGTGGCCCCTGTCCGCTGGGGTATTGAGGAGGCTGTCCGACGAGCCCAACGCCAGGACCCCGGTCCTGGGACAGGGCCACCGGGCCTCTTGTACGTCCCACATCAAGCCCGGGCCAAGGTTCTCCAGTGGGGTCACTCTTCCCCTCCCACCGCCCACCCGGGAGCTCGGAGGACCCTGGACTTCCTGAAAAGACGCTTCTGGTGGCCTAACATGGAGCAGGAAGTAAGGTCATTTGTCCTGTCCTGTGAGGTTTGCACCAGAACCAATAACCCACGACAGCGTCCCCAGGGTCTCCTGCATTCCCCGGCGTCCCTGGTCCCACGTGGCAGTCGACTTCATCACGGGTCTCCCTGAGTCACAAGGTAACACGGTCATTTTGGTCATTGTTGACAGATTCTCCAAGGCCTGCCACTTCATACCTCTGTGCAAACTCCCCTCTGCTCTTGAAACAGCGAAACTTATATTTAATCATGTCTTCCGAGTCTTTGGTCTTCCACAGGACATCGTCTCAGACCGAGGGCCCCAGTTCTCCTCCCGAGTGTGGCACGGGTTCTGCAAGGTCATCGGAGCCACTGCCAGCCTCTCCTCGGGGTTTCACCCACAGTCCAATGGTCAGACGGAGAGGCTCAACCAGGACCTGGAAACCACCCTGCGAGGCCTGGCTATGGATAACCCGACATCGTGGAGCACCTGGCTGCCATGGGCAGAGTACGCCCACAACACCCTGCAGTCATCGGCCACCAAGCTGTCGCCATTCCAGTGCCAATTCGGGTTCCAGCCACCTCTGTTCCCGGACCAGGAGGAGGACGCGGGGGTGCCCTCGGTCAACCAATATGTGAGACGGTGTCGCAAGACCTGGAGCAAGGTCAGGAAGACTCTCATACAGACCTCCAGAACCAACCAGACTCAGGCCAACCGCCATAGAAGACCTGCACACACTTTCCGCCCTGGGCAGCGGGTTTGGCTGTCCACTAAGGACCTTCCGCTGCGGGTGGAGAACCGCAAGCTTGCTCCTCGCTACATTGGCCCCTTCAAGGTGGTGCGCAAGGTGAACCCTGTCTCCTACCGGCTCCAGTTGCCCCGGACTCTGAGGATCAACCCCACTTTCCATGTTTCCCTGTTGTGGCCTGTTCTGACGTCTACGTATGCCCCTGCCCCTAGGAACCCCCCACCCCCCCGCATCTTCCAGGGGCAGACTATGTTCACTGTGCATCGCCTGCTTGACTCCCGCCGGGTCCGCGGCGGGTTGCAATATCTGGTGGACTGGGAGGGCTATGGTCCTGAGGAGCGCTGCTGGGTTCCTGCTCGGGATGTCCTTGATAAAGAACTGTGTCGGGACTTCCATTCGGCCCATCGCCCTGGGAACGTCAGGAGACGCTCCTAGAGGGGGGGGTCCTGTTAGGACTTGAACTGTTTTGGCCTCTAGAGGCCGCTGTTATTTCCTTTTCGTGTCATGTTTATTTTGGCCTCTAGAGGCCGCCACTGTTCCTGTGTTTTGTGTTTTTGTTAATTGCCTGTTTAGTCCTAATTATCTTCACCTGTGTCCTTAATTAGTTTGTGTATTTATACCCCTGAGTTCAGTCCTCTTGTCACGGAGTCTTTGTGCTGTTATGTTTATCTCCAGTTTTCTTTGTACTGTGTTTTTTGTTTTGCACTTTGCTTTTATTTCTGGAATTAGTCGTGACTGTGTTTTGTGGATCTTCTGAGCTTTTGCATTTTTGCCTTTTTCCTTTTGAACTTTTGAATTATACTCTGTTTTTTTTTGTTTGGCCCTGGATTGTATATAGTGTACATAGTATAAATAAACCTTTTGTTACTTTTTCTACTTCTGCCTCACGCCTCTGCATTTGAGTCATCCCCCTGGTGGCCTAGTGGGGGTTTACTGGATCATCACACCAACGAACCAGGTTCAAATCCCAGCAAAACCCTAACAATTTGTATCTGTACAAATTGCTCTGCTGATCAACTTATTGTGTTTAAATAAAGTTATTCATTCATTATGAGGTGGAAAATTATCCTTCTGTTGAGTTCCCTGACGTCTCAAACTACCTGGTGCTGCAGACATCGTTCTACACGGAGACACAGATTAAAACCTGGGAGAACATGGAGGAGAACAACTTTTTATACGTGTCTGGGTTAAAGATCTGGGGATCAGGACACTACAAGATAAATCCTGTATCGTTGTTGCCCGGGTAAGGAGGAGTTTCTGGGTTTTTGGGTTCGCATCTTTGCGATGGTTGCTATGACGCTAAAAGTTTTGGCATCAGGTGAAAACAAACGACTGCTGCTCAATTCCCAATCCTCCCTGATCTTCTCTTCCAGCAGGCATCACAGATCCATAGAATTACCCACAAATTCCCCCCCCCCGTGTATATTCCCGAGATCGTTTCCACCATGTCACTGCTGCTTTAAACCCTGCAGCTCACACAAAGGGCAGTTAGTTTGTGTCTCAGGTGCAGTTTGTGTGATTAGTTACAGTATTGTAGTAAATTTCACAGTGATTTCAGACACATTGCAGTCGGATCAAGTCCCGTTTTGTGCTGCAGCTTCTCACATACAGTATGTCCATCTGACCCAAAGACTCTGTGACAAATCATCAGTGTGCAGTGAAAAGAAACAATCTTCCTCCTCAGGACATTGATGATGAACCTAAAACCTCGGCTTCAGTCTCACTATTAGAGAATGTGTCTTACTGAGGAGCAGGTCATATGACTCTCAGAGAGATGATCTTACCCCAGTGTCCCCAGTTTACAGTGAGGATTCTCCAGTACAGCACAGAGACGCTTCACTCCTGAGTCTCCCAGATTATTAAAGGACAGATCCAGTTGTCTCAGGTGTGAGGGGTTTGATCTCAGAGCTGAACTCAGAGCAGCACAGCCTTCATCTGAGACACCACAACCACACAACCTGCAGAGACACAATGACACACACTTCATCAACAGATTTTCATATTGGTGTAATTCTTACTTTAAAGATGATGAGTGTAAAATTAATTTTATTATTCAGAATGTCATGAGGATTTAATCCCATCAACAGATTTTCATCTTGGTGTAATAGTGGTTGTGAAGATGATGTCTCTCATGTTGGACTGTCTCTATTCTCTTCACCAATAACAAGCTATTATTAATAATGACTCAAACATTATCACTGTTGCTGACATTAAGTTTACTCGAGGTGCAAATGATTCAGCAAAAAGTCAATAATTTAAAGGTTTATGTGAAGAGTCAGGTTTTGTAGAATTTATCTCTGCTTGATTGGATTTTTAATGATCACATATTTAACTTTAAAGACAATTATTTCTTTAAAGTAAAAGTGATTCTGAGGAGAAATGATCAATTCATGACTAATGTTACTGCATGTTTTACTTTTACAGAAATTTTTAATTGATGAACAACACTGTATACAACTATTAAATGCTGCTTTAGTGAGTTATTGTGACTCTCAGAGAGATGATCTTACTTCAGTGTCTCCACTTTACAGTGAGGATTCTCCAGTACAGCACAGAGACGCTTCACTCCTGAGTCTTCTAGTTTATTCCCAGTCAGATCCAGTGTCTTCACAGTCAGATGCAGTTCTCTCAGACTGGAGGTTTCTGAGTTAAGCACTGAGACCAGAGCTTCAGCGCTTCTCCCTTCAATTGTATCACAACTGATCCTGAAGGAAATAAAATAATACATAATAAACTCACACAAATGATCAAACAGGTCCTCAAATCTTTCACTGCACCATTTCATTTTCATAAATGACAAAAGTACAAACTCCGAGTCGACAATACACTGAAATGCTGTAACAGTAATTCACAGTTTGAGCTGTTCAGATTTGAGTTTTCTGCTGCGCACGTCATCACTGACACATGGGATACGAGTACATACATGTTTTACATCCATCCATCATCTGTAGTCGCTTATCCTGTACAGGGTCACACACAAGCTGGATCCTATCTCAGTTGACTATGGGTGAGAGGCGGGGTACACCCTGGACAATTCACCAGGTCATCACAGGGCTGACACAAAAGACACAAACAACCATTCACACTCACATTCACACCTACGGTCAATTTAGAGCAGGGGTGCCCAAATTGATCCATAAAGGGCCATGTGGCTGCAGGTTTTCATTCCAGCCATGCAGCAGCACACCTGATTTGGCTCATTCAATCAACTGAACTGTCTTCACACAGTCAAATACTTGCAGCCACACCCACCCTTGATTAAAGGGTGGGTGTGTCAGTTGATTGAATAAGCCAAATCAGGTGTGCTGCTGCATGGCTGGAATGAAAACCTGCAGCCACATGGCCCTTTATGGATCAATTTGGGCACCCCTGATTTAGAGTCACCAGTTAACCTAACCTGCATGTCTTTGGACTGTGGGGGAAACCGGAGCACCCGGAGGAAACCCACACAGACATGGGGAGAACATGCAAACTCCGCACAGAAAGGCCCTCGTCAGCCACTGGGTTCAAACCCAGAACCTTCTTGCTGTGCGGCGACAGTGCTAACCACTACACCACCGTGCCGCCCGCATGTTTTACTTTTACAGAAAATTTTAATTGATAAACAACACTGTAAACAACTATTAACTGCTGCTTTAGTGAGTTATTGTGATTCTCAGAGAGATGATCTTACCTCAGTGTCTCCACTTTACAGTGAGGATTCTCCAGTACAGCACAGAGACGCTTCACTCCTGAGTCTTCTAGTTTATTCCCAGTCAGATCCAGTGTCTTCACAGTCAGATGCAGTTCTCTCAGACTGGAGGTTTCTGAGTTGAGCACTGAGACCAGAGCTTCAGCGCTTCTCCCTTCAATTGTATCACAACTGATCCTGAAGGAAATAAAATAATACATAATAAACTCACACAAATGATCAAACAGGTCCTCAAATCTTTCACTGCACCATTTCATTTTCATAAACGACAAAAGTACAAACTCCGAGTTGACAATACACTGAAATGCTGTAACAGTAATTCACAGTTCGAGCTGTTCAGGTTTGAGTTTTCTGCTGCGCACGTCATCACTGACACATGGGATAAACACGCAACATCAAATCTGATCACCAAATCGGGAAATAAGAGTCTGATCTAAAATATTTATAAGAGGAGAAAGGAAAAGAGTTTCAAAAGTCAGGTTTAGATGAAGCATGCAGAGTTCGAGGCAGAGTCATATTTATCTGAACAGATCAGACATTTGATTTGTTCTCTAATTAGTGAGCGACTGAAATGATCACAGCCCAGTGCTGAAGGAGTTTTATGGAGATACTCATGATGAACTCGTTAGCTAACAGTGTGTGTGCGTGTGTGTGTTCGTGCCCAGGTGCTCCTTATTTGTTCCTGGTGCCAGTGATTTACAGACTGGACATGTTCTTCCCCTTACACTCTGTGTGTTGTCTCTCCCTGTCTGACCTGAAATCAATAAATCACAGAGCTACAGCAGGGAAAAGAACAAAAGCTGTGAAGGTCAACAGAATTTTTTTTTTATTTATAAATGATATCAGGATATTAAAATGAAAGAATAATTAGCATGTAATAAATTTATATTATGATCTCATAAAAGTAAATAAGAATGGTGTTTCTAATGAGTTCTCTGTGAAAGTCTGTTTTCACCACTTGAATAAAACCTTTTACCAGTTCATAACAGGCCTCAACATAAACTTTTGTCACCTTTTTCCCAAATTTCCTCAAAATTTTTTTTTCCCTTGTGAATTTCCTTTTGCCCTAAAATTTTGCGGTATTTCGGCAAGTTTTCAAGTGCACGGTTCAAGGCAACACTGGTATGTTTTCTCGGGGTATAATTGAGTTATTTAGACAATCGTAGATTGAAAAAAAAAAAAAAACAACCCACCATCTTTTTTTAAAAAATACATTTATTTCTGCAATAGGAGACAACAAGTCCTGAAAAAATGAAACATAAATCAATATCACATATGTAAGACTTACATATGGTACGAGTACATAATACGTCTTTTTATTATAAGTTTCGGAGACAAAACACACTTTGTCTTGCCTCACAATGACTATCAATATTGCAAAGATGAATTATAAAACTAAAAACATTATAAAACAGGAGTGTGTACTGCAGTACTGTCTTATCATTCAGTCTGCCGTTGCATTCAGGAGGAAATTAAACAACCTGTCCTCCTCATCTACATCAGCTTCCTGTGCAGCCTCTGCAAACTGTGGGCACCGTTCACGCCGTCCCTCCGTCCACCATAGGTGGCCTGCCCTCTCAGCAATAAACGCATCAAGATCCAGGCCCTGTAGAGCAGGGGTTCTCAACCTCTTCTGCTTTAAAGCCCACCTATTCATACTTGCACCGAGTCGGGGCCCATTAAAAAAGATCCCCAATTATTTTGCCTCATCTATTCTATTAGAATCTAATAATCTACTGTAAAGTGTATGCATGGGATGCGACATCACTCCCTGTTACAGATGGGAATTTAAATAAATGCAATAAAAACACATTTTTAGATTGTAGGTATTGTATTTAAAGCTGTATGGATGCAGGTCATTCTCAGTCAGAAGGGGTTAATGATCCAAAAGTGGAGTCTGATCCATTCGCACAAGAACTTATTGCCATGTTTGTGTTCAGCAAACAAGCAGGTTATTAAAACCAAGAAGTCCACTCAAAAGAAGTGGATATAGAAAACACTCCGAAGGATTTTTCATATGAAAGAAAAATTTACCACCTAAATTTGACATTAGTAGAATAAACTGTGATCATATTGTAGCCGTAACTAAATACAAAGACAATAATTATGCATACTATTAATTAACTTAATGTGAAGATAATCAACAGATTTTCACCTTTTTTTTTTTAAGATTGTGTCTATTTTAGTTTTTTGTATTTGTAATTATTTGTATCTGTACAAATTGCTCTCCTGATCAACTTATTGTGTTTAAATAAAGTTATTCATTCATTATGAGGTGGAAAATTATCCTTCTGTTGAGTTCCCTGACGTCTCAAACTACCTGGTGCTGCAGACATCGTTCTACACGGAGACACAGATTAAAACCTGGGAGAACATGGAGGAGAACAACTTTTTATATGTGTCTGGGTTAAAGATCTGGGGATCAGGACACTACAAGATAAATCCTGTATCGTTGTTGCCTGGGTAAGGAGGAGTTTCTGGGTTTTTTGGTTCGCATCTTTGCGATGGTTGCTATGACGCTAAAGGTTGTGGTAACAAGTGACTGCTGCTCAATTCCCAATCCTCCCTGATCTTCTCTTCCAGCAGGCATCACAGATCCATAGAATTACACACAAATCTCTCTCTCTCTCTCTCTCTCTCTGTGTATACGCGCACGCTCTGTGTGTATTTGACAGGGTGGGGGTGTTTAAAACAACAACAACACGCTGTCCTTTTGTCGACTTAATTGTATTTCGATCAGCATTTCTACAGGCTCTGTATCATATTCTACACACTATCCTACAGGTTCAAAAAGCAAGTCACTGCATTCAGTAGGTTGTTTCCGACTCATTAGATTCTGTAAATGCATCGTGGCAACAATCCAACAACACCTTGATATTAAAAAGAAAACAAAAAGAATCATGAAAAAGTATTTTTGAAGACTGAAGTGTTTTTAAAAGCAAATCCTCCAGTACTGGAACTCAAGTAAAAATTCAACTGAACAGCTTTCCCTTGTATTGGAGTAACATTTGACCAGGAGGATCTTTACTTTCACTCGAGTAATGGAGTTGTGGATTTTGTCCCAAAGTGCAGATTTGTCTAAATGCTTTCAGTTTCTCTCTTTCTAACAGTGGAACAGTAGAACAGGTATATTCAGCTTTACTTACATTGCTTTTCTGGATGCTGCAATCACAGGCATCACCTTCACAAGAACCTCATCTGGTATCTTCTCTGTACTGGTATATTTACTCAGGTCAAACTCCTCCAGCTCCTGTGCTGAAGTCAGTAACACAAACACTAGAGCAGACCACTGTGAAGCAGAGAGTTCACTTTGTTTTCCAGATTTCAGGTAGCGTTGGATTTCCTCCACTAGAGAATCATCACCCAGTTCATTCAGACAGTGGAACAGATTGATGGATTTTTCTGCAGGAAGATTTTCACTGATCATCTTCTGAATGTACTGAACTGTTTTCCTCTTTCCTGTCCGGGAGCTACTTCCTGTCTGTGTTACTAAGGCACATAAGAGTTTCTGACTGGACTTCAGTGAGAGACCCAGAAGAAAGCGGAGGAACAGATCCAGATGTCCAGTCTGACTTTTTAAGGTCTGATCTACAGCACTCCTGTGTACATCTGAAATTGTCTGAAAGTACAGAAAATGCAAAAAACTGGACCGACTCGGAACAAGAACATTTCTCTTTTCCTTCATGAAGGTCAGATGCACATACAGAGCCGCGAGATGCTCCTGAATGCTCAGATGAACAAAGCAGTACACTTTACTCTGGTGAAGCCCAACCTCCTCTCTGAAGATCTGCGTACACACACCTGAGTACACTGCTGCTTCTGTCACATCAATGCCACACTCTCTCAGGTCTTCCTCATAGAAGATCAGGTTGCCTTTCTCCAGCTGCTCAAAAGCCAGTTTTCCCAGTTTGAGAAGCATTTCTTTATCACTCTCCTGCTTCTTTGAGTACTTTCCTCTGATGATGTTTGTCTGAATGATGAGGAAGTGTGTGTACATTTGAGTCAGAGTCTTGGGGATCTCTCCACTCTCTGCTTCACCCAACATTCTCTCTAGAACAGCGGCTGAAATCCAGCAGAAGACTGGGATGTGACACATGATGTAGAGGCTTCTTAATGACTTCAGGTGTGTGATGATCTTCTTGGCCAGGCTCTGATCACTGACCCTCTTCCTGAAGTACTCCTCCTTCTGTGGGTCACTGAACCCTCGTACCTCTGTGACTCGATGGACGTACTCGGAGGGGATTTGATCAGCTGCTGCTGGTCGGGATGTGATCCAGATGAGAGCAGAGGGAAGCAGATTCCCTTTGATCAGGTTTATCAGCAGCACATGCACTGATGTTGATTCAGTGACATCACACACTCTCACTGTGTTCTGGAAATCCAGAGGGAAACGACACTCGTCCAATCCATCAAAAATTAACAGAACCTTTCCCAACCCGGACATTTCTGTTTCTTTGGTTTCCTTGAAACAGACATGAAGGAGCTCCATCAGACTCAGTTTTTGGTTCTTCATCAGATTCAGCTCTCTGAAAGGAAGTGGAAATATGAGGGGGACATCCTGATTTGCTTTCCCTTCAGCCCAGTCCACAATGAACTTCTGCACAGAGACTGTTTTTCCGATACCAGCCACTCCCTTTGTCACTACAGTTCTGATGGGTTCGTCTTCTTCAGATAAGGGCTTAAAGATGTCGTTACATTTGATTGGTGTTTCCTCTGTTTTTTTTCTCCTGGATGCTGCCTCGATCTGTCTCACCTCATGTTCTTTATTGACGTCTCCCCTGTCTCCCTCTGTGATGTAGAGCTCTGTGTAGATCTCATTCAGGAGCACTCGGTTTTCCTGCTTTATTATCACTTCATTTAAACACTGAAACTTCTTCATCAGGTTTAATTTGAACTTTTTCTGGACTTCATTTCCAGCAGCAGATTCTGGGGCGTGTCTGTGTGACAGGGTGAAGTAGAAAGACATGGTGAGACATGGGCTCCAATTATTAGAGTTTAAGATCACAGTTTTTCTGACTGGTTTCCACAGAGAGTTCTTTATGATGTTCTCACTGTGCATTTGTTTTATTCTTCTGTATGTTTTCTATAATCTAATCAGTCTCAATGAAATAACAGCAGAGAGGTTTATAATACCAGTGCGTCAGTGGGAGTCATGGTGTTGGGTTTGATCTTACCCTGCATCTGTGATGAAGATCTTTTCTCTTCTGTCTCCTGCCTTCTGTAAAACACTAGGAACAAAACATTGTTGCTGTTAAAGACAATAACTTTCATCACTTTAAGCCTACAATCTAAACTTTAACCCTAATTTTATTACAATAATTCTTTATGAGTGCATTAACATTTAGAGAGCACAGTGCTGAATACAACAACAAAAATATTGTGGAACTGGAGAAAAAAAATAGCTTTTCCTTCTTATATGGTCATTAGGGATGGAACAGAATATCACTCCATCATGCAGAATGAACAGATAATGTGTTTTAAATGGATACAAAAGCAGATGTGTATTTTTCAGAAAGCCGGCCAGAAATGTTCACAGGTATAAAATCTGTAACTGGATCCAGAATTAAACTCCACCCTGGATGATCCACCAGTCCATCATTTTAGGGGCAATTTAGTGATCAGTCGACCTACTGACATGTTTTTGGGAGGTGGGAGTTCAGGTTGAGGAAAATGCTGATGTTCATTATTATTAATAAATACTGTAATGTCAGTGATGTGATTTATGGTAAATAGTCATTGTGTTCATATAAAGGGTCTCCATTTTCTATAATATTTTATAAAAGCACTCTGACACATCGGTTTTCATGGAGACACAGCCAAGTAACAGTGATCTCAATGGGGCCAGGATTTTAACCGTAAATGTTTTATTATTATTATTATTATTATTATTATTATTATTATGTTGTAGTAGTAGTAATTCAATATTGTTTTTGCTTATATTAGCATTTAAGACGTTACCTGTAAAACATTTGACCTTCATAAATGTTTACACTCCTCAAAAGCATTTCCTGAAAGTCTTGCTGAATTACTAAAGACTAAGAAACTATTATATCATAAAAGCTGTACAGTAGACTTCTGGTAATGGCGGCGCGCTGAGTAGTCGTGGTTTCTCTTGCTCTGTTGCTAATCCTACAAGTTGAGCACTTTAAACATTCCTAACCGCCTTTAAAAGTAAAAGATTTTGTGATTTAGGCTTGAACAATCAAACATGACAAGGACAAAGAACAAGCATGAGCTAAAGTGAAATGGAGGGCTCCTTAATGAAGAAAACATGTCGACAGCTAACTCCGAAGAGAACAGCGATGCTCCACCTGCACAGGTGGGCAACACCGACTCCATCGAAAGCACAGAAAATCCCTCTACCGCGGACATCATGAAGGCTATACTGTCATTCAAACAAGACTTTCATACAGAAATGGAAGGGGTATTGGCAGCTATCAAGAACGTGCAATCTGACATTAAAGAATGCAGCGGCCAAGGCAGAGCAACGCATTTCTGCAGTGGAGGACACCATTAACAAACTGCAAGCGACGGTGGCCAAACTTGAGAAGAAGGCTGAAAGTTTAGCCAGTAAAGTGGAAGACCTGGAGTGCAGGAGCCATCACAACAATGTGCGCATACTGGGCATACCTGAGAAAGAGGAGGGATCCAACCCATGCTCGTACATGGAGAAATGGATTGCGGACAATCTGGAGATATTGGCCCCGGTTCTGGAGAGAGCCCACCGCTTACCGAACCAAAATCCTGGTTCTACGCTGAGAGCACTCATTGTGAAATGCCTTAATTATAAGGATAGATAGGGCATACTTCGAGCCACCAGGGTGAGGAAAAAAAATTAATTAATAAATTTAAAAAAAAAAAAAAAAAAGAGAGATAATCTACAAAAATAATAAAATCAGATTCCTCCCGGATTTGTCTGCAGAAGTTTACAAACAACAGAGACAGTACGACAACATGAGGAAAAAGCTGCGGGACAAGGGGATCCTCAAACACCGCATCATCTTCCCTGCCAGGCTGCTGCTGACTCACAGAGCGCGAACAACCGTCTTTGACAGCCCGATGGATGTGGATAAATACATCAGGGAGTTGGGGGAATCGGAGCCTGGAGACAAATTAACTAAGGGACTACAAACTCATCACTACAGTTAAGGTGTGATTTCTCTTTGTGATGTTATGAAACTCCATTCTTTAAGGTTAACATTTACAGCAAATTTTCTATATTCATGTTAATAACAGGAAGGATAGGAATTAAATCTAAACCAACAAGCAACACTAGCAAGAGAGTTAAATTAATCAGAAGAATGGTTCCTCATCGTAGAGTGGACCTGTTCAGAGTGTTCGAAGGAAGAAGTTTGATAAGGGTTGCCCTAGTGTTCAGTTGGGCATTTGTGTGTTTGGGGTGTTTGGGGAGGGAAATCTCTCTTCATGTGCAGCATGGTACCAACTTTATCAGATTTAATGCCTTTTCATCATACCTTCCATGGAGGACATAAAAGAAGCAATTAATAATGGGGAACCTACCAAACCTGATAATAGGCTAAAACATAATATATAAATGGCGGATATCCTAATTGAATGTATTTCATGGAACTGTAGAGGCTTGAATAAACTTACCAAAGTCAAACAGGTTATGAACAGGATAAAACAGTTAAAAGCCAAGACCGTATTCTTACAGGAAACACTCTTGCTAGCTAATGAGTTATCAAAGATAAAACGTAGATGGCCATGGCATGTCCTAACATCATCTTATTCTACTAATGCCAGAGGTGTCATGACATTAATACATAAATCCATTCCACTACAAATTGAAAGAATTATCGAAGACCATAATGGTAGATCTTTAATCATACAAGGCCGCCTTCTTTCTACACAGATTAATTTGATCAATCTTTACGGACCAAATACTGACGATGTAAACTTTTATAACAATTTATTTTTGAGAATCTCAACATTGCCAGGCAAAAACATTATTGCTGGAGATTTTAACTGCGTCTTGGATCCAAGCAAAGACAGATCAGTCGGAGTGGACAATACTCATATTAGATCCAGAAAAACAATGCACCATTTCATGAAAGAACTCAATCTGGTGGATATATGGAGAAATTTGAACCCAACAGTGAGAGAGTTCTCCTGTTACTCTAGCACGTATAAATGTTATTCTAGAATAGACTATTTTCTGGTGTCAGCAGAACTCCTGTCTAATATTAGAGGCTGTCACTACAATAGCATAGTCATTTCAGACCATGGAACAGTCTCCATGGTCTTTGTTGAGCCAAAGTTGATATATCAATGCCCTAAGTGGAGTTTCCAGACTAAATGGATGCAAGATTCAAAATTTCTACAGTTTCTGGGGGAACAAATTGATATTTATTTTGAAATTAACACAACCCAGACCTCTGCTACAATTAGATGGGAAGCCTTCAAATCATTTATGAGGGGTCAAATTATAAGCTACGCAAGCAGACGATCAAGGGAATTCGAAGGAAAATATAGAGAGTTGGAACTACAAATTAAAGCACGAGAGAACAGGAGCTACCACGAGAGGGAGTACAACAGTGATGCACATAAACAGTTATTACTATTAAGGACTCAATATAATGAGAACATCTAAGGCCGCGGCAAATTTAATGAGACTTAGACAAAGCTACTATGATCAAGGGGAAAAACCTGGTAGACTTCTTGCATGGCGCATTAAACAGCAGCAAACTGAGAGGACAATTACAAATATAGAGGATACACATGGGAATGTTATCAATGACCCTCTGGAAATCAATGCAACATTCAGAAATTTCTACAAAAATTTTATAAAACTGAATACAACAGTAACACTCTGACCATATCCTTAGATCAACTTAATATTCCAAAAATTTCTGAGGAAAGTAGAAATATGCGGGACAGGCAGTTAAGTGTAACTGAAATATCAGAAGCCATCGGGGCACTGAAGGCAGGGAAATCGGCAGGACCAGACGGTCTTCCAATTGATTTATATAAATACTTCAAAGACAAACTGGTAACCCCTCTCTACGAGATGCATTTAGAATCCGACTATAATGGCATTTTACCAACTTCATTGAGGGAGGCCTTAGTTATCCTGTTTCCAAAACCAGGGAAAAGTAATCCTAAATGTGAAAATATGCACCCAATAAGTTTAATAAAGACGGACACAAAAATTCTGAGTAAAATTTTGGCAAAGAGACTGGAGGGTGTACTTCCAAATATTGTGGGGGACGATCAAAATGGGTTCATAAAGGGTAGGCAGGGGTTCCATAATGCAAGACGCGGTCTTAATATTCTTCACAATCAGAGGGGAGAAAGGGATACGACTCTTTTAATCACTTGACGTAGAAAAGGCCTTTGACAGAGCTGAATGGAATTCTCTCTTTGATGTTATTTTGAGATTTGGAGACCATTTTTATAGATGGATTAAATTATTACATCTAAACCCTGTAGCCAAAGAGCTAACAAATGATGTGACCTCCAAACCCTTTAACATCACTCGAGGGTGTCCACAGGGCTCGCCTCTGTCACCACTTTTATTTACACTAGCTATAGAGCCATTAGCAAGAGCAATTGGAGCTAACAGAGAAATAATAGGGGTTTCAATTGGCAACAAAGAACACAAAATAGCTCTTTTTGCGGATGATGTCATTTTATTTTTAAAACAGCCAGACACCTCCATACCTGCACCGTTAGATCTTTTAGACCGATTTGGCAAAATGTCTGGTTATAAATTGAACGCCTCAAAATCCTCACTTATGCTGCTTAATGAAAACAAGGAACAAAAATCCATTCAACATCTATCTCCTTTTAAGTCCTCAAACGGGTTCACTTACCTGGGCATTAAATTAACACCCCAGTTAGAAAATATAGCGTCAATAAATTATGAACCTGTGATTGACTCAACATTTAAGTCAATAGAAAGATGGATGTCCTTGCCTATTTCTCTCATAAGAAGAATAAATATGTTTTAAAGATGAATATTCTGCCTAAATTTATATATTTATTCCAAAATATCCCTTTGGCACCACCTGAAGGAATATTTAAAAAGATAACACCACTGATCAGGAGGTTCATATGGAATAAAAACTGTCCTAGAGTTCGCCTATCACTGTTGTACCTTCCATTTGACACAGGGGGGCTAAAATATCCTAAACTTTATTGGTATTACCTCTCAGCACAGCTGAGTACCTTGAGGTTCTATTTCTCTGACAACATGACATCGTGGACGGACAGTCTCACAAGGTGTCCAGATACCATTACATTTATACCTGTACTCAGCTGATCTAAAATATCTGAGAATGCATACGGCCAATCCGATAGTACTAAATATGGTTAATATATGGTACGAGGGAAAGAAACACATGAAAATATCAAACTCTGTCACAGTTCAGTCCAATTTGGGGTAATGCCTCATTTAAACCAGGCAAGTTGGATGCTGGATTCAAATTATGGGCAAAGAATGGGCTGAGTAAAATAGCTGACCTATACAGGGAGGAGGTTCTAATGTCTTTCGAGGAAATTTCTCGTTTGCATAATATTCCTAAGAAGCACTTCTTTAAATATCTGCAATTGCGGAACTTTATCTCTTCAACGCAAATTAAGTCATTAATAATTCCTCCACTTACACCTCTAGAGGAAATTGTTACTAACAAGTGTACAAAAGGCTGGATTTCACTAATATATAACTGGCTCACATCTGGTTCTAATGAGACATCATTTAAACTCAATACATGGAAGGCAGAATTAAAACCAGATATTTCTATAAATGACTGGATCAAAGAATGCAAGGAGGCACAGACACAAACAGCCAACACTAATTTAAAGTTACTTCAATACAACTGGCTAATCAGTCCCCCCAGGATTTCGCGGGCCTTTTTTGTGATTGGTGCGGGCTAAAATGTCTGATGTTGCGGGGGTTTTTCCAAAAAATTGCGATGAAAGTTGTGGTGTTTAGGTTTTTGTTGCGATTACATTGTAGGAGGAAGTGAAAGTTGCGAGAAATTGTTGCGATTTTCTCTTTTTGTGATTAAAATTGAGTGATATGTTAAATATTAAGTTATTACTGAAAAACTATTGATTAAAAAAATAAAGACACTGAGAAATGGTCCTATAAACAACTTTACCAATATAAAAGATTACCAGGACTACAAAAATGCAGAAAAATAGGCTTTACTTATCCAAATGCACCTGTTGGTTCAAAAGTTAAAGTGCAGAGAACCTCACAGCACAACATGAAGTTACCTTAAAATATAATATAAATGCCTCAGCTTTCATGTAAGAAAAAAAAAAAAAAACACTAATACTAGTACTGTGTGCAGGCAGTCTCTCCTGAAGACTAACTTAAACAATAATTATAAACTAATAAAATAAATGGCTCAGGCTTCATAGAAGAAAAAAAAAACAATTTGAACAGAATCTCACAGTATGATGCTGAAGCTGCCTAAACAATGGAAAATAAAATACCATTTTGGCAAAAATGTTGGCATCCATTAATTTCTTGTATTAAGTAAAAAAATAATGTAGAGTGCACACAGTCCTTCACTGTAAACATAACACACTTTCAGTAACAGAATTTAAGCCTACATAAACACTGACTTGCACATGCAGTGTTGCCAGATACTGCTGACTTTTTCCAACACAAAATATGTTCAAAACCCGCCAAAATGCACTTAAAACTGCCCAATCTGGCAACACTGCGCACATGCTGCTTCTCTTGAACGTATACACGGAAGTAAGGTAGTTTGTCGACGTCACCTCAAGACGATGCCAACGATTGGTCAAATTTGCCGGAAAGTTGCGGTGATTGGATAGAATTGCAACACCTCCCTGAATTTGCAGGGATTGGTTGAATTTGCGTTGAAGTTGCAAATTGCAACACCGCAAAATCCTGGAGGGTCTGGCTAATGCAAACTTACATTACCCTCGTTAAGCTACAGGTACAATAGCAATATACCTAATATGTGTTTTAAGTGTAGCGAGGCTGAAGGGACATTTATACATTAGATTTGGGAGTGTGACAAGATCAGAAAATTTTGGAAGGAGGTGATGGATAAAATCACAACCATTTTATCTGTAAACATTTCATTAAACCCCACAATGATTTTGTTACACCTGTATCCAGCAGATCTTAATCTGAGAGATAGAGTACACACATTTATTAATTTTGCTATACTACAGGCAAAGTGCCTGATTGCACTGAACTGGAAGAAAGAAATAGCACCCACAATAGGAGCTTGGATTAAGTGTATGGCACAATGCATGCCAATGGAGAGAATAACATACTTTTTAAAAAACAAACTGAACATGTATGAAGGGATATGGAAACCATTCAGTGACTATTAAAAATGAAGACATAGAAGAGCACCTACAGTCGGAGAACCTAAACTAATCTATACCATTATGGTAGACCCCGGAAGATGTTTGAGGCTGAGATCTTGATGTAGTGCTATGTTACATTTATTTTCTGCTAAGGTACCATCCATTTGATTTTATATTTTGTTTTATTTTTGCTTCTCTTCTATTATTATTATTATTATTTTAATTTTTACCCTGTACTAACATGATATGACTTCTTTTTAAGTACAATTTTGTAAAACAAGAGAGAGAATAAGTGTGTCTGAGTTTAAGGGGAGGGTGGCTTATCTGGGGTCGGAGGAAGACATCTGTTATATTATAGTGTTCGCATTGTATGCTGGTTTTTGTACCTTGGTTTGTAATGTGCTGAAAACTAATAAAAACATTGTTGAAAAAACAAAATAACTGTACAGTAGAATGAGAGACACTAAAATGTATATCGAATCAAAAATAGCTGCTAATGCCAGTGTAGCACAGCCTTTAACTGTGACTTTAACGATGAGAATTATGGGATGTTACCTGTGGACAGATGAGGGGTTTCCACTGTTAAAGTGCAAAGGATAATCCATAGACCAATCACTCTTCATGGAGACACAGCTGGGTTCTGGTGAGTCTGATCGCTTCATCTGGAGTTTACTGTACAACATTATAGACACTCCTTTATATACACCATTTACACTGGTTATTATTAATTACTGGTCATTTTAATTATCTCATTAGCAATTACTCTGACTGAGGGTGTATTCAGACCAGGATAGTTCGATAGTTCACTTGCTTTGGTCCGAACCAAATGTTTATTTTTTCATTTTGGTGCGGTTCACTTTCACACTGTACATTTTAGTAAGCGGGCCAAAATCTGTCAACAAAGCCACGCGCCCTGAGGTCGTTCAGCTATTGGTCAGAGACGACACGCGCACAAAGCGTTAAGTTCAAAAGTAGTCATGGAGGCTTTCCGTGCTGTTATTCTTTTTAATGTCATCAAAGCTATATGTTTTTTCCAGTTTTTTGCGTCGCTAGTACCGCCACTTTTTGAAAGAATGTCCCTGACTTTAATGTAGGTCTGACGGAGTTTCTTCACTTTTAGCCGACATTGTTCTGGGGAGCGCGTGAACCCCTTCTCCTTCATTTTCTCACTGAATACAGCAAACATGTCAGTATTTTTGTGTGTTCTCTCCAAAAGCTCAGATATGTGGACATCTGCCCATATATCCACAAGGGTACGCGTTTCTTCCTCGGCCCACGTTTGCCCCCTACTCATTTTTTGTACTCTGTAGTCTAGCCTACCACTGGTCTGAACGACTGTTGTAAGGTTCCCTTGACAACCGAAACAGTGTTTGCGCTTTGCGGTGGAGTGCCAAGACTCTGTTTCCCATAATGCTCGACAAACGACGGAAGCTCCCGAGGTACAAAAAAGCAAAACTGTCGGATTAGGTCCGGTCTGCTTTCACACCTCCAAAAGATCCGCACCAGGGTTCCTTTGGTCCGGACCGAGTCTGACCTTGCAGCTCGGTCTCGGTCCGCTTGTTTGGTCCGGACCAGAGTTCGGTGGTTTGTATTCAGACCAACCCAAAAGGTCCGGACCAAGGGAAATTTGGTTCGTTTGGTCCAGACCAAACAACGTAGGTGTGAATACGCCCTGAGTGTCACATCCAGATGCACTTTCTGCCTTATCCTGTATGCGACACTGTGAAACACTGAACTGTGCAGTTATTGATATTAAATGACTCTAAAATGTTTCGTGAAAGTATTGTAGCAGCATTAGGACCTAATTAAAGTATCACAAACTGATAAATATCAAAATGCTGATGACGATCTGGACTGGATAAAGGAATGTGTAACACAGTCTCTCTCTCTCTCTCTCTCTACAGTGACTACTCCTCCTAGGGCTGTGAGAATTATGGGTTGTTACCTGTGGACAGATGAGGGGTTTCCAGTGTTAAAGTGCAAAGGATAATCCATAGACCAGTCACTCTTCATGGAGACACAGCTGGGTTCTGGTGAGTCTGATCTCTTCATCTGGAGTTTACTGTACAACATTATAGACAGTCCTTTATATACACCATTTACACTGGTTATTATTAATTATTACTGTTTAATTATCTTGTTTGCAATTACTCTGACTCAGTGTCCCATCCAGATGCACTTTCTGCCTTATCCTGTATGCGACACTGTGAAACACTGAACTGTGCAGTTATTAGTGTGCTTGAAAAAGCACACTATTGTTCTTCTTAAGTTTTATTATTATTATTCGTCTTCACCCGTTTTTTGGATCCACTACTCCTCCTAGGGCAGGGGTGTCCAAAGTTTTTTTTAGTGAGGGCCAAATACAGAAAAATAAACCAAGGGCCGGGCCGCACATTAGACGTGACATTGTATGATGGTCGCCTGATATCAAATACATAAGGGAGACTTAAACTGTCGGGTAGTAATGATTTGAGTAATGTTTATTTCTGATATTTTCAGGAGGCAATGTGAGAAAAGAAAAAAAATGCACATCAATTATATTTATTTTTTTCTGTGCATGAATTATCCACATGTACACAATTAATAATAATTATATTTGGGGACTAAGGAAAAAGTTATTGAAGTTATGGCTAGAATTATTCTGGCTACAATCATTTTTTTTTAAACATTGCCATGAATATTTATCAAAATATATTCTTTTTTTTTTTTTTTTTTTTTAGTGCTTTGAACTTCATACAAACACAATACAAAAGAATGTCATGGTGCAAGCACACTTAGTTTAGTATGCATAAGGCAGATAAATATTTACAGAAATCAGCAAGAAAAATCAGAGAGGAAAAAATAAGTATAGGCGTCAGTCATGAAAATAGGTGTAGTGACGTGCTGTAATGCAAGGTCCCAGAACACCAAATGTAGCCATTACCGGAAGGCCCCCGCCACCTGCAGGTCAAGCAAGACATAGTAGCAACTAATAAGGCCAGGAGTTTGCATGTTATACAGCCAGTGAGATACAGTGGTGTAACAATTGACCCATATGTAAAATAAATACTGGGTGTATTTCCAACTCACCATGTGAACAATGAACTCAGTGGGAGCAGTGATGCTGTCCTTTGGACTGAAAGATGGCTGGCAGGTCAGGAGACAGTTTGGTGGTTGAGACATGAAGGACTTCACAGAGATGGCCGTCTGTCATTCTGGTTCTGTGTCTGCTTTTGTTGTGATTTAAGATAGAGAATGTTTGCTCGCATATGTATGTTGAGCCAAACAGGCTGATCATTCTTTTTGCATGTCGTCTAATGAGGGGAAACTTGGCACCATCCAAACTGCGATAGAAGTCAGGTAGGGAGAGAAGCTGGTGTTGACGCTTAAGAGAATTGTCACATTGCAGTTCAATAAGTTCTAACTGCAGACTCTCTTCCACTTCTTCTGCGTCCACCAGGAAAGGGGTCGAGAACAGCTTGATTTCTTTTTCAATGGAAGAAAAGTCCTGGAAACGGTGGTTGAATTCTGTCACAAGAGATGTAATCACATACATAGTTATCCTTTTTAGCAGAAAGGTTGGCGTTTGGAAAAGCACATCTGATTTCAGACAGCGCAGGGAAGTGCGCAACATTAAAGCCTCGTAGATGCGTCTCAAACAAGCGGAGCTTCACACGGAAGGCTTTCACGTGTGCCACCAGCTGTTCTTTGCCTTGTAGGTTTTTGTTCAGTGCATTCAGGTGATGAGTAAGATCAACTAAAAATGCCAGGTCTGCCAGCCACAGGGGGTCACTCAGTTCATGAAGAGGTCGACCCTTCTCTTTCAAAAACTGGTCGATTTCTGATCTCAGCGAATAAAACCACTGTAGCACAGAACCACGGCTGAGCCAGCGCACATCAGAGTGATAGAGCACATCCCCGTATTCAGCTTCCATGTCATCCAAGAAAGCTTGGAATTGTCGGTGGTACAGCCCTCTAGCTCTGATGGTGTTGATAGTTTTTACCACAGTGTCCATTACATCACCCAGCTGGGCCGTTTTTGCACACAATGCTTTTTGGTGCACTATGCAGTGCATTTTCACAGCCTCCCCTCCGCTCTCTTTAACCTTGGCGCGCACCAGTGATGCCATTCCTTTCCAATCGCCTGTCATGGCTGGAGCTCCGTCTGTCGTTACTCCACATAGCTTGTCCCATTGAAGCCCCATCTTTTCAACTGCTCCTGACACTGCTTCAAAAACGTCTTTGCCCGTCGTTGTGCCTTTTAAGCTGACCATATCAAGCAGCTCCTCCGTACAGCAAAAATGATCATCGACTCCCCACAAAAAAATTAACAGTTGTGTCGGTTCGATCTGTGCTCTCGTCGCATGCTATCGAGAAAAAAGCAAAAAGTACAAGCTTTGTCTCTCAGTTGAAGAAGCATGTTAACGGACAAGTCCTCGATTCTCCACACAATTGTATTTCCGGATAAGCTTACGTTGTTGTAATCCTGCACTTTTTCCGGGCATATTCTTTCTGTCACTTTAATGAGGCATTGCTTTATAAAATCGCCATCTGAGAACGGTTTGCCGTGCTGGGCAATAAGCATAGCGACTTCATAGCTCGCTGTAGTTGCATTTTCCTGAATTTTGTTAGCACGAAAGAACACATGTTGTTGAGCTAGCAGGCTGGCTGCCAATTGCTTGACCTTTTGTGTTCGTTCGACACCCGTGTACGATGTGAAGCTCTTGTGTTTTGTCTCATAATGCCGATGGACATTATACTCTTTCATAACAGCAACATCTTCCTTACAAATCATACATACACACCGTCCATTTGTTTCCGTGAAGAAATGGTCATATTCCCACCGTGTTTGAAATTTCCGGCACTCACTAGCTATTTTACGCTTCTTTGGAGCTGACATGGTGACTAACTGAAAGTAGGCATGTTTTTTTCTTTGCTTAATTTTGTTACAGTAAGACTTACTGAGTAGCCTAAGTGCTAAGTGGAGAAGTTTTCGCGGGTGGCGCGCTCTGGTGTTCAAACTCGGCATTGCAACAGAGTTGAGGTCAAGTTTATTGTGCGGGCCATATTCAATACAATTTTTATAATCTGCCGCGGGCCAATAAAAACGGGATCGCGGGCCACAGCTGGCCCGCGGGCCGTAGTTTGGACAAGTATGCTCTAGACGTTAGAGCGCGCGCGGCAGCAAAAAAACGAATTAAAACTGCGATTTTACAGCCAAAATCCATGTTTTAAACCCTGTAACACCTCTGAATTTAATTTAAAAACATATAAAAGGGTGGAGAGGAGATTTCAGTGCGCGAAGCGTCTCCCTTCAAAATGCTGTGAAAGAGTGTGCCGGGCTGAGCCGCGACGCTGACAGAGCGCGCAGGCCGCCATTTTAAAAAATCACTGCTATCCTGTCGCTACATTCTTCATCTGTATAATCTTTGTCTAGTCTCAAAAAGTAAAATAATCCACACTGGCTGTTAAAAACTTCATTTATTGGTTAAGACTTTAGTGATTTCAACTCCGGGAGCAATTCCCTCACCAGGCATTCAAAACCCGCTTCCGGGTCTCGTTTAGGGAAACACAAACTGTGGACTATACATAGTTTTCACTGACGTCACGGCATTCTGGAGAAAGCCCTCCAGCCGCCATCTTGTCGGTCAAACAAAACGGACCATCGCCCTTACCGGCTATGTTATCTCGGATGAATTTATGAAGTTATATAGTCAGTTTTCTAAAATAAAAAGATCAATGTCGGCAAAATCAAGCAAACAGAAGTATATAGATACATTAGACGACATCTCACGACAAAGGTATGCAGCCAAACTGGCCTTGGTTGGGGGAATTGACCCCTACGAAGTGGGCAAAGATGCATTTTCAAGTGACTACGCAGGGCTGCCAAAGCCTGAAACTGCCAAAGCCTGCTCCAAAGCCTGAAACTGACTTCATCAAACTTTAAAGGCTGTCTGATATATACAACTTTATATATTCTACAGCGCACCTTTTGGCGGATGCCGCCTTTTTCACGGCTGAATCGAGCAGATCCAATTTTTTTTAGGGGGGGGCGTTGGAGTGTCTGATTATAATTTCAAAGTAAATTCTGTATTAAAATTACAAAATAAGCAAATCCGTTACAGTCCATGAAACAGGAAGTATAAGGATGAGAAAAAAAACAGTTTAAATTGGAAAGCTGCGCGATTTAAACTGTTTTTTTCTCATCCTTATACTTCCTGTTTCATGGACTGTAACGGATTTGCTTATTTTGTAATTTTAATACAGAATTTACTTTGAAATTATAATCAGACACTCCAACGCCCCCCCCCCCCCAAAAAAAAAAATCGGATCTGCACGATTCTGCTAAGGAGGGCTGAAGCGAGCTGAGTCGTGCCGTTCTGAGGTAGTCGAAACGCGAGCCGTGTCGGGCTAAAGTGAGCTGAAGCGAGCTGAAGTGAGCCGAAAAAGGGTAGTGGAAAAGGGCCATAAATCCGCAATCGACTTTTCACGGCCCTGTAGTTCCTGATTCAAAGTATTCAGGTATCCAAAAATGTCACAAAGAAAAAGTGGACCTCTGCCAAGAACATTTCGTTCATCATCTGCTCCAAGAGCGCTGATGCCCGTGTTTGTTGAGTTTTTCAGAAAAGTCAGGATCTCCTGACGAAGTTCACAGAACCGGTTTAGTGCCTTTCCTTTGCTGAGCCACCTGACGTTGTTATGGAGGAGTAGATCTGAGTGTTCGGCGTCAGTGTCAAGGAGAAGCAGCCGAAAAAGTCGATGCTGCAGGCTCGATGTAGCGCGAATGAAATTAACAATGCTGATAACAGTGTCCATTGTTTTTTTTTTAGATCGCCACTTAGCTGAGCACACAAGACTGATTGATGAATAATGCAGTGTAAAAACTGCATCCCAGGTGCGACTGCTGACAGTCTACCTATCAGTCCTTGCACTCGGCCCATCATAGATGGTGCGCCATCAGTTACCAACAAGCAAACCTTTGCCAATTCCAAGTCATGTTCATGAAAAAACGACACAATCTTTTGAAAAATGACTTCTGTGGTACGGCCCTCCAAAGGAACAAGGCCGAGAAGTTCCTCACGGAATCCAGTGCCGTCAAAAAACCTGACATAGATGCAAAGTTGTGCAATGTCTGTATTATCTGTAGACTCGTCAACAGCAATGGACATACAGTCAGCTTTCTTAAGATTTTCCAAAAGTTTTCTGTTGACATCCTCAGCAAGCAACTCCACTCTACGTAGGGTAGTCGTGTCTGA
Source organism: Neoarius graeffei (assembly GCF_027579695.1). NCBI lineage: Eukaryota > Metazoa > Chordata > Actinopteri > Siluriformes > Ariidae > Neoarius > Neoarius graeffei. The sequence continues at coordinate 15,474,986 of NC_083590.1, read as the reverse complement.
TAGAGGCACTTTCTTGACAGACGAAATTACAGTTTCTTTCATTTTTTCGTCAGTTAGCACCTCATCTATGACCGCTAGCATGCATTCCCTCACTGTCTCTGCCTCTGTGAAGGGTCGTTTTTTATGAGTTAGCGTCCAGGCCACTCGCAGTGATGCTGACATAGCCCTCTCTTGAGTTGTACAAAAGTGACCAAGAGCCACTTGACTGTTTTTAAATGATCCGACCAGTCCTTGTACCTTTTTCCTCCGAGCCCTCGGGAAAGTTAGTGGAAAAGGAGCTGTGGTTTGAAGAGAAGTGCCTCTTGACATTATATTCCTTCATTACAGCAATGGATTCATTGCACAATAAACATGTGGGTCTCCTACTTGTTGAAGAGGGTAAAATGAATAAATATTTGTCAGTCCATTCTACTTTAAACTGACGATTCTCGTCGTCAATTCGACGTTTGGCTTTAGACAGAGCCATGTTCAACTCACTTGTGGGAATGAGATTGTTTACTATTAACGGCACGCTCTGCTTTCGAATCTTGGCGACTTGAAATTGTTACACAGAGACGTATGACACGGAGCTGGCATTTATTTTTATTTTAATTCAACGCTAATTTTCTCGCAAATATTCAATCAGGAAAGGTCAGGTTGAGCAGTTTCATGTGTTGTGCTTGTGTGAAAACTCAAGAATTAGTATGACCATTGGGGACAGCGTTACGCTACTTGCAAATCATAGGCCTATGCTCGACAATCACAGCAAGTATGATTCAGCAAGCTCACGAGGAGTCCATTCTCATGGCGGGCCGCATAAAATTTTCATCGGGCCGCTAGTTGAATAGGCCTGCTTTAATGAATGATATGTTAAAAGATAACTTTAATTTTCTGAGATGTAATAAAAACATTTATATGCCAAAGTCAAGCCTGAGTTCCAAAATGATGTCTGTTACATTACTTCTGTTACGATTGTCCATCTTGCGTCTGTTACAAATTAATTACAATCTAGCTCTATACCATGTTAATGTTAATACACACATTGACCAATGAGAAGTTGCATGAATGCCTCAGGATTGCTCTTACCACTTATGAGCCTAATTATCTTGAAATAGCCAAATCAAGACAGTGCAATTTTTCACACTGATTGGCTACATTCAAAAACTATGCTGTGATGTAGGCATGTGTGGCAACATAGGCTACCTGTCAGAAAATTGTTTGTTTTGGATGATTTGTGTGTTATGTGTGTCATGGATAGTGTGTTATGTCAGCATAAATTGAAATAGCCAAATCAGAAACTGTTTGGAAAAAAAAAACAGTTTGATGTGATGTGAACTGATATGATACATAGTTTGTGTGCAATGAACCTGCCCTATAGATAAGTTGTTTTGTTATGCTGTGTTTTTAATGCTGTGATGTAGGCCTATTATACATAGCTTGTGTGGCAACTTGGTTATCTGTCAGAAGGAAGAATGTTTTGGATGGATAGTTTTATGTGTGTTATGTCAGCATAAAATCAAATTGAAATAGCTAAATCAAAAACTATTTTAAAAAAAAGATGTTAGAATGTTTTTTGTTTACAAATTTGAGTAATTGCTTTTGCACTGGATAAAATTTTGCTTTGACATTAAATGCAATTGGATGCAATTATTTTGCGGTGTCTTTTTGTATGCGGCCCCCGAAAACTCAGTGATATTTCCAATTGGCCCTCTTGGTACTAAAGTTGAATAGCCCTGCATTAAAGATTACATGTTTTGTGACCTGATGGTAAAAAAAGAAATGGTTTTAGGTGAATAAGTTCATGTCCCCATTTCAGTACCCATAAGCGTGGAAATCACTCATATATTTAAAAAAAAAACCACACACATTATATATAATATGTGTGGGTCTAATATATGTGTATATGTTATATAACATACACATTACACACACACACACACGCACGTGTGTGTGTGTGTGTGTGTGTGTGTGTGTGTGTGTGTGTAATATGTTATATAACATACACACACATATTACACACACGTATGTTATATAACATATTACACACACACACACACACACACAAATATATATATATATAAAATAAAATACAGGACTCTCAAATCTCATGCATTGGGACTTGTATCTCTCATGCACAGAAATTACTAGAAAGAAAGCATGCACAACTTTATTCATCACACACTTGTGAAATTTCCTCTCTGCATGTAACCCATCTGAAGCAGTGAACACACATGCACAATGAGCCTACCTAGTTCAGAAATAGCTTCACACACACCGGTCAATAAACTGAGAAATGTAGCGACCCAACAGCCAGTCAAAAAATAGCATTGTTGTATCCAGGTAAAATTTACGTGATCCCGCCAATAACTTTCCAAAGAAGCCAATGCAGTGAAGTGCAGGCTGACACACACTGGAAGATGCGGAGCGCCATAGTCGATGAGTCGCCTACAGTACAGTAAATCATCTCATCATATGATTTTGTATTTTTTTCGCAGTGCGGTTTCCATCAAATCCTGCACTATGATTGGCTGGTCCGTATCCTACGATAAAGACCCCAGTTACGGACCCCGGTTACGGATCCCTGGTGACTCGCTCGTTCACAACAACAATAAACATAGTAGCATTTTTTGTCAACATTTTTCTTTTTTTTAATAAGATTTATTCATAAGATGATCAAAAATCTTATAAATTTTTGCCAGCATTTCTTAGGAGAATAGCATTAATTTTACAGCATGGATAGCGATAACGACAGTGTTCACAGCGAAAGCGAGTTTTACTACCCTGAGGAAGAAGAAATAAAAGAAAACATTTCAGGAGAAAGCTAAAAACCTCTAACTGTTGCTAACGCCGAGCAAAAACATGGCTGAATCCTGAATGACTCCTATTTGTATAAATAGGGGACTACATAGGCAGCAAAATGTAGTTTTTTTCCTGCCATGGAAGTGCACTTGTATACCGAGGAGGAAGCCATTTGCATTACAGCCGTGAATGAGGATTCAAAATGGCGGCTCGGCTCGGTTTTCCCTTTCGGGCGCTCTCATTTCCTGTTAGAATTTGGTAAAGAAAAAAATAAATATATTATTTACCAGCTTAAGGTCGGTCTGTATGGTGAAATACCGTGACCTCGGCCTTGAATACTGACCTCAGCCCAGAGGGCCTCGCTCAGTACTTTCAAGACCTCGGTCACGGTATTTCACCATACGGACCTCCCAGCTGGTAAATAACAGATTTTGTGAACGAAATTAATACTTGCATCACAAAAATAATGAGAGCTGATGTTGGGGAATATTGTCTCCAGCTAATAATGTTAACTCTCAGTTTGCCCATTGTCTGTGAGCTTGTCTCGCCATTTCAATCTTGAATCCTTGCTAATTTCAGCAGTTATTTTTGACACCTGTTTTTAGTCCTCGTGTTGCACACTTGAATATAAACTCAGAGTGAGTTTTTTTCTCTCTTCCTTTACCGGGTACTTGCCAAACTGCAAAATACACAGATACAGTAGCAGATGGTCAGGCGCTTGTGTTTACACGGTCTCTCGTTGAGCACTATTGAGGGATTTCACCTGACGTCACAGGGTCACGTGACGCCCCGGTGTCCACCATTTTGGACGGCAAGCTAGCTAATGTCAAGAACAGTAGCTGGTATGTTACTGTAGCAATGTTTACGTTCAGTCATTTGGATTACTGTTAAAACCTTTCAGTCTCAAGTTTTTCCTTTACTGGATTTACTAGTTTACTGAGCCAGCCGGCCCCGGAGCGCTAGCTAGCCAGCCGGCCGGCCGGCCCCGGAGCGCCAGCCGGCCGGCCCGCCAGCCCGCCCGCCCCGGAGCGCGCGCCAGCCAGCCAGCCGGCCCCGGAGCGCCGGCCAGCCAGCCAGCCCGCCCGCCCGCCCGCCCCGGAGCGCCGGCCAGCCAGCCAGCCCGCCCGCCCGCCCCGGAGCGCCGGCCAGCCAGCCAGCCCGCCCGCCCGCCCCGGAGCGCCGGCCAGCCAGCCAGCCCGCCCGCCCGCCCCGGAGCGCCGGCCAGCCAGCCAGCCCGCCCGCCCCGGAGCGCCGGCCAGCCGGCCAGCCCGCCTGCCCCGGAGCGCCGGCCAGCCGGCCCCGGAGCGCCCGCCGGCCAGCCAGCCCCGGAGCGCTAGCCAGCCAGCCAGCCGGCCCCATAGCGCTAGCCAGCCAGCCAGCCGGCCAGCCGGCCCCGGAGCGCTAGCTAGCTAGCTAGCTAGCCAGCCCGCCCGCCCCGGAGCGCGCTCAGTAAACTAGTAAATACAGTAAAGGAAAAAAAAAAACCTTATAACGGGCCATGTCTCAACAGACTAAGAGGTTATTTCAATGACATTTAATAACATTTTGTTTATCCTGAGGACCGAAAGTAAATGAAAATGTGAACAAATCTTAGCTGTCAGTGAACAATCCTGGTGGAAGCAGGTAAACGTCGTTCTCCAAGCCTGCTAACCTCAATTTTTGCAAATACCTCTCCCTCTGCTCACCCTGTAAATGCCCTACGTCGCTGGATAGTGAAGGTGTTTTCTGCATCTCGCTCCTTTTTCTTTTATGTTTTTCGTTTGTCGCCTTCCTCGCATTCAAACTGATTCGAGCCGTGCCGTCCAAAATGGCAGTGTCACATGACTTGGTCACGTGAGTGAAATACCTCAGTAGTCCATGTGCTTGCCTTGTTTACTCCTGAGCAGCCCTCACTTTAGCGGTTACGCCACCTTGTGGCCAAAAGGAGAAACTACACCTCTCTTTCTGTACTCCTCATCACAGAAACTGGAGCACAGAGACTATTTTGTGAGCTACACTGCTACACCGAACAATACACATACAATACATATGGAATGAAATAACTTGAAAAATATATAGGAAGTGGTGGTGGCTTATTCTGTTATTTCTTGTGCTTACACTAGTGTAGCCATATTTCCATTATCTGTTTGTGTTGTTAGATTAGGTAGAACTTTATTGATCCCTTTGGGAGGGTTCCCTCAGGGAAATTAAGATTCCAGCAGCATCATTACAGATAAAAAGAGAAAAGAAATAGAGGAAAACTTCTAGATAAATTAAAATAAAGTATTTACATATACAAATATAAAAAGAATAAGATATGGGGAAGAGAGGAAGGGGGGCAGCAGGGGAGATATTGCACTTTATATTGCACATTGTCAGGTATTGCTTATTGTTAGGCTAGGCTACTGCTCCTTCCCGTCCTCTGTCCTCCTGTTACCCCTCCTCCCCCCCAAAGAGGAGCTGTACAGTCTGATGGCGTGAGGGACAAAGAAGTTTTTGAGTCTGTTCGTCCAGCACTTGGGAAGGAGCCTTCGGTCACTGAACAGGCTCCACTGGTTGCTGATGACGGTGTGCAGAGGGTGACTGGCATCGTCCATGATGTTCAGTAATTTGTCCATAGTCCTCTTCTCTGCCACCGTCACCAGAGAGTCCAGCTTCATGCTGACCACAGAGCCGGCCCGCCTGATCAGTTTGTCCAGCCTGGATGTGTCCTTCTTGGATGTGCTGCCCCCCCAGCACACCACGGTGTAAAACAGGACACTGGCGACCACAGACTGATAGAACATCCACAGGAGTTTCCTGCAGATGTTAAAGGACTGCAGCCTCCTAAGGAAGTATAGCCTGCTCTGTCCCTTCCTGTATAAGTGTTTGGTGTTGCAAGTCCAGTCCAGCTTGCTGTCCAGCCACAGCCCGAGGTACTTGTAGGAATCCACAGCCTCCACCTCAACCAGAACTGGTCGTGACCTTGGTCTGGACCTCCCAAAGTCAATGACCAGCTCCTTGGTCTTCGAGGTGTTGAGCTGCAGATAATTTCTGTTGCATCACACAGCAAAGTCCCTCACCAGGCTCCAATAGAGATCTTGCAGTCACGTGACCGGAAAGTACACAGCCGCCATCTTGTCGGTCAACAGCACAGCTGAATATTGCTGCACTTGTGTACAGAATGGATCAATTTCAACCAACGGACTACACGGCTCATTTTTCTAATGAACAGATAACTAGATATGTGTCTAAAATAAACGATCTACAGATTAGTGACCCTTATGGCTTTCCGGACGGAGTTTTCACGACCGTGTCAGTGGATATGGAACTGCCAGAGGTGGAATACCCGGACGTGTATAATTACCTCATCAACTTTCCCTCGCTGTTCAGTGGTGAAGCACTGCGTGCTTATAAATCTCTGGACAGTTATCTTTACAGAAATTCAGGATTTATCAGCGACTCAGATGTGGCATCTTGTAAACAAGAAAATGATCCTCACTGGATGGGTAAGTCACTTAAGTATTGAGTATAGCACTGACCAGCCGATTATAGAATAGAATAAGGTAATTCCAGCTGTAATTCCAAATCGTCCGTCTTGTTTACCATGGATCTGGCGTTGGAGAGGTAGAGGCTTAGCAGTGGAGATTTGAGTGGCTGTTTTTTGAGCTTAGTCAACAGGCCGGCTCTGCCTGCAGCCTCGCTTTTGCTTCCGCTCCCGACGCCGCCTCCTTAGCTTTGCTTCCGATAACAATCCACGGAGACCCCGCTGGTCTCGCTATCTCGTCCGGAATGTTTTTTTTTTCTCGTCCGGAATGTTGTGCATGCGATGGAAATCGCTACAAACCGTCATTTTCTGCTGGAAACCAATGTCCAGTAAGTCCATACGGTTGTAGTGGAAGTCTGGTACAGACGAACAACACGCAAAAATACACACAAAAAACATAAAAAACGTGCACAGGTAGGGAGAGCTTGTAGCCGCAGCCATTGTAGTAGAATTGTATATAGTAGGTTTTTCCAGAAGAAAAGGTAGAAGTAGAAGGCGGAAATATGGCGTTTGACCGACAAGATGGCGTTTTTTTTTTTTATAGATAGGACAGTGTAGAGTAGTGTTGCCACCTGTCCCGGTTTTTCCTGATTGTCCCAGATTTTCATGGTCTGTCCCGGAAAAAAAAAAATCCGGGACACTGAATGTCCCGTTTTTTTGTACATAATGGGCAAAATGTGTATTTCAACTTGCGAGCCAGCTGAGAACCAGTTTGCTTTTCCGAGCTTGCCGTGCTAAGCAGAGCCACGTCATTACGTCGCTGAATACGTCATTACGTCGCTGTATACGTCACTTACGTCGCTGTATACGTCACTTGCGTCGCTACGTTTGCATAAACCTTGGCGCGAATATCAAAGCAAAAACAGAAGAAGCAGCAGCAACAACAATAATAATGATGATGGCTGACTTCGCGTATGTATAGCTGCTGCTTCTTGTTGCTTAAAAATGGCGATCTTTCGCGGTCTTGTTATTGGTCTTAACAACTCCGCCCCCCCGCTGACGTAAGCGGTTCTTTCCTCTGGCCCAGCAGAGATTTGGTGCTAGCCTGGAACCGGTTTTTCTGGCCCCAGAGCCAGTTCTTTGTCAGTGGAAACAGAAAACCCAGTTCCAAACTAAGCACTGGCCCCGAACCAGCCCTGGAACTGCTTTGGTGGAAAAGGGGCAATGGAGGACGCTTGGACTGATAAAAGAAACAGACTCTCTGTTGCAATGGTGAAGGCTGAGCTTCAAGTCAGGCTAAACTTTCAGTTGTCCTGTACTGAGTTCAAGACATTCATTGAAAATCAGCCAGGACTCATAGCAGCAGCAAAGAAAAACACCAAATATAAATGGAATATTAGGTAAGGTTTTGGTGAATTAAATGAAATAGTGTAGTACATACTCCTATATGTGCCCAGTTATATCAGTTACATGTCCTCCTATGTATTTGTTTAGCCAAGAGCAGCAAGCAGCAGAGGCACCGGCAAGCACAAGCAAAGCACACACCACACTCTAAGCAATCAGGTAAGCTGTTTGACACTACACCTTACATTGTTACATTCAGGTATTCTTAGATACAATGAAAAATTAATTATTTTTATTCCACATAAGCAAACAAACAGAACTTAATTATGTATTCCTCTTTTACCTGTGCCCACTACTGCCCTCAGGTGTCCACAACCAAAAACTGTTGGAAATAAACCAAAATAATGAAGACCTGCTTTATTATGTAAAGCAATTAACTAAACAAATAACTAGCAAAAGCGTCATTTTTACTAATTAGAGCAATACAATTTCAGCGTAGAAGGGCGATTTTTGTCTTGGGTTAGATGTGCGAAGGGCGCCGTTGCTTACAAGCAAAAAGGTCGATTGGATGGTCGAAATGTCCAGGATTTTTGTCAGACACAGGTGACAACCCTAGTGTAGAGAGACAGGAAATGAGCGGGAGAGAGAGACGGGGAGGGATCGGGAAATGACCTCGGGTCGGAATCGAACCCGGGTCCCCGGATTTATGGTATGGTGCCTTAGCCATCTGAGCCATGACACCCCCACCGACAAGATGGCTTTCCTCCTCGGTATACAAGTGCGCTTCCATGGCAGGGAAAAAGAAACTACATTTTGCCGCCTATGTAGTCCCCTATTTAAACAAATAGGAGTCATTCAGGATTCAGCCATGTTTTAGCTCCGTGTTTTTACTCGACCAAAGTTATTATGAGCTTTAAGTTGCATAAATAAAACCATTTGGTGAAACTTTGAAGAAGAGATTGTACTGGTTTAAAGTTTTTACCTAACGTTTTCATGTCGACTCCAATTAATACACTAGTAGAATCGATGACTAGTTTAGTAGGCCAAAACTTTTTTCAATTTTTGACTGTACCAGCCTGAAAAAACTTGCGACAGTCAAATGGAAAAAAAGCAAGCTGGTCATGTTGTACTGGACTAATCTATGACTGATGAGTATAGTAAGTGATACTAGTACTGATACAATAAAACAGACGACTGTAATCTGGTAGGCAGCACGACTTATTTCTCCGTGTCAGATATAGAACTATAACCATGAGTCGTTGACCTGTCAAAAACCGCAGTGGGCATGGCAGTATCACCGGGTACATACCTCGATTTTTCTTCGTCTTCCTTGGACGGTACAGGCTGGATTTTCAAAATATCTGTGGCATATGCAAGCGCCCTTAACTCTTCTACCCCCATGGTAGTTGGCAATCCCCGTTCTCTCATATGCCTCTGCAATTCTGCCTTCTTCCATAAGGCGTATTTACTAAGGTTTGGCTTGTTTGCCGCCATGTTTTCATCTCCGATGAGGCCTTGACCTTTGACCCCTGCGCATGCGCGGCGATATCCGTGACCTGGTCTATACTCCTCCTCTCTGTCGTCACTGATACACCCAACGATGGCTGTCTCATCGGCAAACTTCTGAATGTGACACAGCTCCGAGGTGTAGCAGAAGTCCACGGTGTAGAGTAGAGTGGGGGGAAAGCCCCCCTTAAGTTAAATTCAGTTTTTCTCCAAGTTGAAATGAACCATGTGTTGTTTTAATCATAGCTTTTGACAACAGTGACATGAACAATAACGCCACCTAAAGTTTGCCTAAAGTTAATACTTTTTTTTTTTTCTTAACAAAAACAAACATTGTGCCAAGGGAGCCTTTTACCCCCCCAGTGGGGTAAAAGGCCCCCTGAGGTGGGGCAATAGGCCCCCTCACTCAAAAAAAGCTGTTTGGATAGCAAAAGTGTTTACTTAAGCCTATAATGTGAAAGAAACAAGAAAATATCCCTGAATTAATGAATAGATGCATTATTTTATTATATTTCGCATTTTAATTTCAATATAATTTTGTGTGGATTGAACATGAATTAACAAAGAACAAGTGCATCAATAAATAATGCTAATTGAATCAATGAATTCATTACATTAACATTACAGTGAAATTTAACACTATCTAAATAAATACCCCGCAGCTGAAAACCCCCAACTGAAACAACACACATGCCATCACATACGTACACACACACACACACACACATACAGGTTTCTATTCAGACAAACAAATTTCACACACAAATTCCCCATCATTTTCATTGGAACACTCCACATGAGCCCACTTCTGGCAGCCCTCACACCGGATCCATTCCCCCACACTTCTTGAAAAAAGCTCCCCACAATATAAACATTCAACATCATTTGATCTAGCCTCTGCTTTTTCATTATTCTTTTTAGTTTGCCCTCCTTTGCCCCTTTTGCCTCTAGATGCCTTCGCCTCCAACATCCGCTTGAATGGGGATGAGGTAAGGACAGTTGCTGACTCAGCTGTCTTCTTCTGGGCCCTCTTGGATGGAACTGGCCGAGGAGAAATTGTGTCTATTATTGCCCGAAGTTGTTGGGGTCCTTTAAAAAGCAACATAAAAAGCAACAATGTAAAATTTGAAATACAGAAATACAGTAGACTAATTGCAGAAAGTACACCTGTAAGTTATTTTTCTTATCAGGTTCAGCATGGTGTGGTGGGGATGGTGGTGTGCTGAGAGGTCGACTGGGGCCAGAGATTTCCTCCTCGCTGTCCTCCTCCACTGTCCTGTCCCCCGCCACTGGAGCCTGTGCAGCCTCAAAGTCCTCCTCCTTAAAGACGAGCCTGTTGATAGGCCAAATGCCACAAGCCCTGAAGCCATTCTGTGCTTTCCCCACAGAGGCAGCATTTCCATACGCCTGATTGAAAAGCCCACACATTGCGTATGCGTCAATGCACTGACCTGGGTGGCAGGTCAGCTAGCTGTCAGCTGCACTGTTGTATGCACATTTTAAAGATTTAAAAAATGTGCGATCCAGAGGCTGCATTTTGTGACTGCAGTGGGGTGGTATGGTTATCATTACCACCCCACGCTCTCTTGCCACCTGTACAGCCTCCAGTGTCTTGTGAGAATGATGGCCATCTAACACCAGGACATGTGGCCTCTCCTGTGAACACCCCACAACATCACAGAAGTGGTGCAACCAGCGTACAAAAAGGCTGCTGTCGATCCAGCCGGAGTCGGACACCACTCCAATTGAGCCAGCTGGGGCACCATTCAGGAGACGCTCATTCATCCTCTTCCTGGGAAAGACAAACATTGGGGGGATGTACTGCCCGGCAGCACTCATGGCGCAAACTGAGGTCACTGTGAACCCCCTCTCTGCACTGGTGATTCTGCCCACCTGCCTCTTCCCCTTGGTCGCCACGATGTTACTTGGCTTTTGGACATTCTGGATTCCAGTCTCGTCCATGTTCCACAGACGAGATGGTTTAAAATGTGGCACCTTCCTGATCTCATTTTCTAGAATGTCAAAAAACTGACTGACATTCGGCCTACTAAATCCCACCATACGGGAGATGCTGGTGGCATGAGGGGTACGGACTGAAAGTGTGCCCTGATGCCTCATGAACCCCTGCAACCAGTCTTTTCCAGCCATCTTAGTGTGTGGATTAAAGGGGTGGTTAATTTGCAGTTGTTCAGCTAGGTCAAATGCAAGCCTCCTGACATCTTTAGTCGTTAAACCAAACAATGCCCTCTCCATTTCCTGTATGTGTTGTGTGAGTTGGTGTTCAAACTCAACACTGAACACAGCTTTTCTTCCCAGGGAGGCAGATCCAGGTCTTGCAACTTTGTTATCCCTGTGTCGCCTCAGGGTCTTGGGGGACACCCCAAAAAGCTGTGATGCTGCCTTCAATGGCATCCCATTTTTAATTAATTTAAGTGCCTCTTTGAGGCTCTGCTCACTGTATGAACAGTGGTTGCTGACTCTCTTGTAAGTTCTCATCTATATAAAAAAAAGATGAGACAAAAAGAAGAGGTTTATTTAGATTAGAATAGAATAGGCTTCATTATTCATTAGAAAACATAGACCTGTCACCAATAAAAAAAATCAACAGCGCACACACATACACACACACAACCAAATCACCATGTTATATGTAACTATAAGAATCTGAATCTGATGAGCATCAATTAGCCAAACATGATGTGACTAATCTTAGGCTACTGTTCTAGCTAGCTACATAGCTATCTAGGTTAATCTGAGGTAATATTTTTAATATTAAGTTCAAATTACTTGCTTTACTCAACCAGGTAAGCGAGATGTTATTAAAAACTATGTATCTGCTATTCAGAAATGTATGAAATATTACAGTAATTATGATAAAAGGAAACAATGCCCCCTGGGGGCCATTTACCCCGCCATTAAGGGGGCGTTTTACCCCACAGACTACACTTTTACAAAAAAGGGTCTTACTTTCAAAATGTGATTCAACTTTTTATACCTAATGTATTTTTTTAACGTACTGACTTGTCTACTCATACCACATACACAGCTGTGATATGTGACAAAATAGCAGCTATCTAAATACAGTTTTACTGATATCTGAAAATTATATCACTTACCATGAAATTTGATTTCTCTCCGCTGCGTTGCTGATATGCGATCCACAGTGGATATTTGTATATCCCCGTTGTCAAGCCATTCCATAGCAACTATAGAAATGTAACTTTGCGCCATCTGGTGGTTATTTTGGGTAAAACAGGCCGGGGGCTTATTACCCCACGGGGGCTTTTTCCCCCACTCTACTCTACAGGGTGAAGAGAAGAGGGGCCAGCACCATGCCCAGCACTTGTTGTGAGGCTTAACAGTTTTAGTGCAGTTGTAGTAAATACAGTTTCATCGTTGCATAGTCCATTTTAGTCAGTAGGCTACTTTTAGTTGTAATATTTCATTTTTATATTTTATATCCTGGCCATGCATACATTAATCATTGCATTTATCTGTTTCAAAGATGTCAGGGAAGAAGCAAATGGGCATTCTCTCTCCGATGCAGAGAGGGTTTTCTCCATGGTTGGCTTCAATAAGACCAGAAACAGCTTGGCCCTTGACGGAACTCTCTCCTCAGTCATGGCTGTTAAAATGGCAGGCCTGGAACCGCTGTGTTTCAAGTGGGAGCCCCTACCCCCGTACTGAAAGCCTCAAAATCTGTCACCAACCCCCCCCCCCCCCCCCCCCCGCCAAAATCTCACTCTGAACTCACTTCAAAACTTGAGAGCCCTGTATATTATATATTCCGGTGTTACAGTCGCTAAAGTGCAAACTACCCAAAAAAGTGATTTCCAGTTAAACTCCCCCAAACTCTCTGAGTGTTTAATAGATGAGAAACTGAAGAGAGAAACTCGAATATAGAACACACAGCCGATAAACAGCAGCTTTACAGGGAAGATGATTTCAGTTCCGCAGTTTTACTGCTGTTTTTACACGAGCTCAGTCAAATACAACCACATTTCTCTCCAAAACAGCACTCACTTTTACTCAGCACTCCATGCTGGGCTAAATTAATCTCACTGGTTCTGCCTGGAGTTGGAGTTTCTTTATTTTTATTCTTTTCTCCGAACAGCAACATAACGGCGCCGAGGCTGAAAGAGAAACACTGACTTCAGGAGAACTGATTCACTCCGAGTGATGTGTCGTTCAGGGAATGAATCGACTCTTTGATTCGGCTCTCTTAGTTGATTTAGTGATGGTCAGATGAATCCGAGTCTTCGAATCATGTGTCGAGTCTGAGAGCGCGCGCCAAATGAATCCCCACATCGAGTCGTGTATCAAGTTGCCTAAAACAACGTGACCGCTAACAAACACCGCCTCGCGGAACAAGAGTGACGCTATTGAGGTTTTTCACCCACGTGACCAAGTCATGTGATGCATCGTTAGGCTGCCATTTTGGACGTCACGGCTCGAATCAGTTTGAATGCGAGGAAGGCGACAAACGAAAAACATAAAAGAAAAAGGAGCGAGATGCAGAAAACACCTTCACTATCCAGCGACGTAGGGCATTTACAGGATGAGCAGAGGGAGAGGTATTTGCAAAAATTGAGGTTAGCAGGCTTAGAGAACGACGTTTACCTGCTTCCACCAGGATTGTTCACTGACGTACGGAAGTACACGAAGCCCTCGTCTTTACCTGACTTCGGCCCACATGATCTGTATACCTATGTCGTTAAAAACCCATCGCCATACACAGGTATTGATCTGAAAGCGTATAAGAGTTTGGATGCCTACAAATATTTTGTGTCAGGCTGGGTAACATGCCTACATCAGTGGGTCGTCCCTGGAGCCGGTGGTCGCCATCTTATTACAGCTAAGGTTTGTTCACATTTTCATTTACTTTTGGTCCTCAGGATAAACAAAATGTTATTAAATGTCATTGAAATAACTTCTTAGTCTGTTGAGACATGGCCCGTTATAAATTTGCTGTTACCAGGCAATGACCAAGAACTGTATTATTAGGGTCGGTGTCTGTGTTGTAGCAGTGTACTAGCAGCTAGCTGTTAGCACTAGCTAATGTCAACAACATAGTAGCTAGTATGTTACTGTAGCAATGTTTACGTTCAGTCATTTGGATGACTGTTAAAACCTTTCAGTCTCAAGTTTTTCCTTTACTGTATTTACTAGTTTACTGTAATTATGATCCGGCAGCTATTTACACCGGATCCAGTGTAAATAGCTGCCGGAGCGTGCTCCGGCTTGTTCCCCCTCAAATTAAGCAGCGCGCTCCGGCTTGCTCCGGGTGAGGGGGAGCAAGCCGGAGTGCGCTCCAGATCCTCGGCCGGAGCACTCCGGGAGCAAGCCGGAGCATGCTGCTTAATTTGAGGGGGAGCAAGCCAGAGCGTGCTCCGGAACCTCGGCCGGAGCACTCCGGGAGCAAGCCGGAGCGTGCTGCTTAATTTGAGGGGGAGCAAGCCGGAGCGCGCTCCAGAACCTCAGCCGGAGCACTCCGGGAGCAAGCCGGAGCGTGCTGCTTAATTTGAGGGGGAGCAAGCCGGAGCGCGCTCCGGCAGCTATTTACACTGGATCCGGTGTAAATAGCTGCCGGATCATAATTACAGTAAACTAGTAAATACAGTAAAGGAAAAACTTGAGACTGAAAGGTTTTAACAGTCATCCAAATGACTGAACGTAAACATTGCTACAGTAACATACTAGCTACTATGTTGTTGACATTAGCTAGCTTGACCTTCAAAATGGCGGACACCGGGGCGTCACGTGACCCTGTGATGTCAGGTGAAATACCTCAATAGGTTCGCCTCAGGGGGCGGAGTTCTAGATATCCGGAAGTGACGCGCTGCGATTCGGGGCTTGTTCATGTGTAAACTGACACTCCAACATTTTTTTATTCTCCAACTATAAACCTGGATGTAAGATCAACTAAATATAATAAATCTGTATTTAAACGGCACTTTGGTCTCATTTCTTTGTATAAAAACATAACTATTGTGGCACAATCTGTTTCTGGGCATTTTTCACAGGGATTGTTGCTCATTTCTGTATTTAAATCTATTGTAGAGTTTGTAATGTTAGAGCAGAGTAAAGTCATGATGTTATTTGTGAGTCCCATAGAATTATCAGTCCCACAAACACATCAGTCCCACAGGCTCTTCTGTCCAGTTTCACAAGCACATTGCTTCCTCCTTCTCACTAAACACAACTGGAGCTGTAGTAATACCATTATTATGATCTATTACACTACTCAATTCCTTTATACAGTGCTGAGCGTAAATGAGTACACCCCCTTTGAAAAGTAACATTTTAAACAATATCTCAATGAACACAAACAATTTCCAAAATGTTGACAAGGCAAAGTTTAATATAACATCTGTTTAACTTATAACGGGAAAGTTAATAATATAAACTTAGATTACACATTTTGTCAGTTTTACTCAAATTAGGGTGATGCAAAAATGAGTACACCCCACAACAAAAACTACTACATCTAGTACTTTGTATGGCCTCCATGATTTTTAATGACAGCACCAAGTCTTCTTGGCATGGAATGAACAAGTTGATGACATTTTGCAACATCAATCTTTTTCCATTCTTCAACAATGACCTCTTTTAATGACTGGATGGAGAGTGATGCTCAACTTGTCTCTTCAGAATTCCCCAAAGAAAATTATTTCTTTACACCACAAAGGTGAAGGCTACAAGATCAGCAAAGCTTTACTTATCAGTCAGAATACTGTACCAAAAGTGGTACAAAAATTTAAGAAAGATGGAACTGCAACCATCTCACAGAGACGTCCAGGTCGTCCACGGAAGTTAACACCTCGACAGAAGCGTCTTCTGATGAGAAGGGTTGAAGAAAATTGGCATGCAAGTTCACTGCAGTTATCTAAAGAAGTAGAAAGCCAAACTGGGGTGACTATTTCCCGTGACACAATACGGCGTACACTGCAGAGGAATGGCATGCATGGATGCCGTCCACGAAAGAAGCCTCTCCTAAAGTCCAGGCACAAAAAAGCCCACCTAGAGTTTGCCAGGGCCCATGCTGACAAAGATGAAAACTACTGGGACTTTATACTCTGGAGTGATGAGACCAAGATAAATGTTTTTGGAACTGATGGCTTCAAAACTGTATGGCATTGCAAAGGTGAGGAATACAAAGAAAAATGCCTGGTGCCTACAGTGAAACATGGTGGTGGCAGTGTCCTTATGTGGGGCTGCATGAGTGCTGCTGGTGTCGGGGAGCTGCATTTCATTGATGGCATCATGAATTCACAGATGTATTGCTCTATACTGAAAGAGAAGATGCTACCATCACTCCGTGCCCTTGGTCATCGTGCACTTTTCCAACATGACTAAACACACATCTAAGGCCACTGTTAGATTTCTGAAGAAGAGCAGGGTGAAAGTGATTCAGTGACCAAGTATGTCTCCTGATCTGAACCCAATCGAACACCTATGGGGAATTCTGAAGAGACAAGTTGAGCATCACTCTCCATCCAGCATCCAGCCACTAAAAGAGGTCATTGTTGAAGAATGGGAAAAGATTGATGTTCCAAAATGTCACCAACTTGTTCATTCCATGCCGAGAAGACTTGGTGCTGTCATTAAAAATCATGGAGGCTATACAAAGTACTAGATGTAGTAGTTTTTGTTGTGGGGTGTACTCATTTTTGCACCACCCTAATTTGAGTAAAACTGAAAAAATGTGTAATCTAAGTTATATTATTAACCTTACTTTCACGTTATAAGTTAAACAGATGTTATATTAAACTTTGTCTTGTCAACATTTTGGAAATTGTTTGTGTTCATTGAGATATTGTTTAAAATGTTACTTTTCAGGCGGCACGGTGGTGTAGTGGTTAGCGCTGTCACCTCACAGCAAGAAGGTCCGGGTTCGAGGGCCTTTCTGTGTGGAGTTTGCATGTTCTCCCCGTGTCCGCGTGGGTTTCCTCTGGGTGCTCCGGTTTCCCCCACAGTCCAAAGACATGCAGGTTAGGTTAACTGGTGACTCTAAATTGACTGTAGGTGTGAGTGTGAATGGTTGTCTGTGTCTATGTGTCAGCCCTGTGATGACCTGGCGACTTGTCCAGGGTGTACCCCGCCTTTTGCCCGTAGTCAGCTGGGATAGGCTCCAGCTTGCCTGCGACCCTGTAGAACAGGATAAAGCAGCTAGCGATAATGAGAGATGAGATGAGAATCAACACACCTCAGTATGAAACGAGTGTCCAGTGTAAAAACACAAACAACACATTGTACAGCAGTGTTTTATTAAAAGATCTTAAAGCTCTAAAACACACACACACACACACACACACACACACACACACACACACACACACCCCTAGTGAACGGAAGCTAACAGGTCACTCATTCAGCTCGAGCCACATTGCATTTGTTCCTTCAAGCACTTTGGAACCAGAAAACAGTTATTTAGTGTTAAATCTAAACATAGTGTCAATATGATGTACCTTCATTCACAGCTTTTAGAAAAAGGAGAAAAAGCAGCATACTTTGGTACTCATCACTTAAAATAGCAAAATTTCCATAGTAGCTTGTCTGAGCTAAAGAGTCACTCAGCTGAGATATTTGTGGGGGAAAAAACATCATCATCATCATCATCTTTCTCCCTCTTCTTGGAGTTTAACCCCATGAGGACGTGTCTGTAAGTTCTAGTAGACACTTAAAGTGTTCTCTGCTCATCATCCATTTCCTAATCTGTTGGCTTTCCAGCCCAAGTTTCCTCTCCAGCTTTTCCCACTTTGAATCGCCTTCTGTAAATAGTACTTGTTTCCTAAGGTCATCATTTCCCATTCGGCAAATGTGAGCCAGGTACTTTAAGTGATGTTGCAGACATACAGCCCTATTAGGTGTGGTTTTGGTGATGCACTGAAGGTCTTCATTGGACAGCTTGAAATGCCACCCCTGATCACTATCACCGTCAGTACCCTCTCCATTGATGTCATCCCTCTTTCTTCTAAAGCCACCCTTAACTATTCTTCTAAGAAAACCATGCCAAGCCACCTCTATCTTTGCATTTTCTTTTTCAAGTAGTTGCCACGTTTGTACACTATATAAGAGTCTCGATCTTACGCATGCAATGAGGAATTTCACTCTTGTGGTCAAGTGTATGCTTTGATCTGTTAGAACATGCTTGAACTCGTTCCATTTCTCAAAGGCCGATCCAATCCTCAAACCAAGGGTCTTCGTGTTGTCCCCAGAGTTTGTGATGGTATAACCGAGATACCGAAAGCTTCTCACATTTTTTATTTCGGTGTTGCTTACTTGCACAAGGCTTTTACTATTTTTGATGGTTTCCTCAACATTAAAGGCCATTGTTTCTGTTTTAGAATATGACATCTTTAATCCAAAACGAGTGAATGTATGGTCATAGATTTGCAGAATATCTTGTACTGATGGCCGTTCCAGGTTGACAAAAATGGCTTCTTTAACTCCTCGCTCATACCAACGATCCTCTCTGGCTAAAATGCGTACGTTACAATCCTGAAATTGGTTTAGATACGTGGATGATACCTGGGTTAAAATCAAAATCCATGAGGTGGAAGCTTTCTCGAAACACATCAATGCAGTGGATAGCAACATCAACTTCACTCGGGAGGATGTCAGTGGGAATAATCTAGCCTTCTTGGATTGTGATGTACACATTAGACAAGACAGAAGCCTTAGTATCGAGGTCTACCGGAAACCCACACACACAGACCAGTACCTACTTTTTGACTCTCACCACCCACTGGAACATAAATTGGGGGTCATTAGGACCTTGCAACACAGGGCTCAGAACATTCCTACAACATTAGAGGGAAAAGAGAAGGAGCAGAATCATATCAAGAAAGCACTTCAGAATTGCGGTTATCCCAACTGGGCTTTCCTAAAGAGCATAAAAAGGAACATAACTGACAAGGATGATAACAGGAACAAATGCAAGAACATTGTCATTCCCTACATTTCTGGTCTATCTGAGAAACTCAGGAGGATCTTCTACAAACACAACATTCTGGTACATTTCAGACCCAGTAACACCTTGAAGCAGAAACTGGTCCACCCTAAGGACAGAATACCAGACACAAACAGGACAACGTAGTGTATGCAATTCAGTGCAGTGAGGATTGCACGGACTCATATATTGGGGAAACGAAACAACCGCTATACAGGCGCTTGGCTCAGCACAGGAGAGCCAGCTCCTCAGGTGGGGTTTACATTAGACCGTATCAGCAGATCATCAGATTAACATTTTTAAAACGATTAGTGTGCACACAGCAACGCCAATACACGATTCGCGTGCACACAGCAACGCCAATACACGGATACGCTCGGCTCCGCAGGCATCCTGCGCTCCAAATCACTCTGCCCTGAACAGCAAGTGCCCTCTGGAGGGTGCGCACTCCGGCCCTGCGCAGCTCACAGAGCGCGCGAGCAGTGATTTGGGACTGAGCCGCTGTGTGTGTGATCTCAGTGCATGTCGGGCATGCGCGTCACTTACCACTTGCAAGTGGAAGGATGGCAAGCCTAAAGACAATCATAACTACACAATGGGCAGTATTTGCATCAGTATTTGCAGTATTTTCATACTTTTATACTCTTTAATGAAAGGTGATACAAGGCAGAAGTCCGCGCCGTTTTTCAGCAGTCGCGTCACATGACCAACGCCAGCGAATCAGGAAGGTGGATGTCACAGAGACATTGTCCAATGACGACGCCAGCTAGAGCTCAGCACAGCGTATCCGCGTATTCTCAATGTTTACACAGCAGCGGACCAGACACGATCTGGATTGAATACGTGGACCCTGGCGGATTCCTGTTTCCAGGCATTTTAATGTAAACGGACAGTGCATCCGCGAAGAAAATGAGACAGATACGGTCTAATGTAAACTTGGCCTCAGGCCAGGACTCGGCTGTCTACATTCATCTTAACAACAAAGGACACTCATTTCAGGATTGTAACGTACGCATTTTAGCCAGAGAGGATCGTTGGTATGAGCGAGGAGTTAAAGGTGGGGATTACATTAGACCGTATCAGCGGATCATCAGATTAACGTTTTTAAAAACGATTAGCGTGCACACAGCAACGCCAATACACGATTCGCGTGCACACAGCAACGCCAATACACGGATACGCTAATCACATTCGGCACGTAAGTTGAAATGTGTCAGTGCGGCTCATCGCTTCCTCCTCAGCGGCTGCGCTCCAAATCACTCCGCCCTGAACAGCGAGTGCCCTCTGGAGGGGGCGCACTCCGGCCCTGCGCAGCTCACAGAGCGCGCGAGTGTAGTGCATGAGCAGTGATTTGGGACTGAGCCGCTGTGCGCAAGTCACTTACCACTTGCAAGTGGAAGGATGGCAAGCCTAAAGACCATCATAACTACACAATGGGCAGTATTTGCATCAGTATTTGCAGTATTTTCATACTTTTATACTCTTTAATGAAAGGTGATACAAGGCGGAAGTCCGCGCTGTTTTTCAGCAGTCGCGTCACATGACCAACACCAGCGAATCAGGAAGGTGGATGTCACAGTGACGTTGTCCAATGACGACGCCAGCTAGAGCTCAGCACAGCGTATCCGCGTATTCTCAATGTTTACACAGCACCGGATCAGACACGATCTGGATTGAATACGTGGACCCTGGTGGATTCCCGTTTCCAGGCGTTTTAATGTAAACGGACAGTGCATCCACGAAGAAAACGAGACAGATACGGTCTAATGTAAACTTGGCCAAAGAAGCAATTTTTGTCAACCTGGAACAGCCATCAGTGAACAGAGGTGGGGGTCTAAGACATCATTTATCAACCATCTACAATGCAGTCTTGGACACTCTTCCCAGACGGCTGGGTGTACGGCAGGACCCAGCTGTTTTTGGTGACTCACAGGAGGACAGAGAGAGTCAGCTTTCCATTGATCACCCTAACGGGCAATCCTTTGATCACCCTAATGACTCGCCGTTCACACCCAGCCTCCAGTGACCCACACCAATATGATGCCTCAATGACACCTTAGATGAGCTGGTCATCAGAATTCTGATTCTGATCCAGGAAAGGATAAATATCTGATACTCCCTATTAGTCAGACAGAACTGAGGAAGCCTTTCGGACAAGAGGTGAAATGTTTTCAAGAATCTTCAAGCAAGTCCAGTTGCCCTTTTCTACCACCCACAGTTCTTGGTAGCTCGTTTTACAAACCATTCGGCCATTATGTAGTCGAGTCTTCTTTTGTACCCCAAATTTGATGCAAATGACCACCGGTATTTGTCTGATTTCGTAGCAAACATCGTGTTGAGCAGGAATAGATTATTAGTTTCTGCTGTTTCTAATAGCCGTGAGCCATTAAAGCTGGTGGGATTGGGATCATGAAACTGACTGACGCATCGCCATTTGCTTGATTCACAGTCAGTCCCAATTGTAGCATTGAAATCGCGTGCCACAATTATTTTAAATGATGGTTTTTCCTTTCTAGCATGTTGTATTTCGGTGTGTAGCGTTTGATAGAATGCTTGCTTGGTTGATTCTGCATGCTGCTCTGTTGGGCAATAACAATTGAAGATTGACAGCTTGATCCCGTGTACTTTTACTCGCAGCATGCTCATACGACCCTCTATAATATGGTTTACATCTAAAAGCTTGACATGAGGGGATAAGGCTACAGCAACACCTGCTCTCGCAGTTTTCAACCCATTATACACCACCCGCCATCCTTTAAGAACCGGGTCCTCAAAACATATCTCTCCTTCTCCTCTCTGTCTAACCTCTTGCATGCAGGATATATCATGAGCAAGACTTTTGAAATGTAGTATGTAGTCTGCTAGCTTGCTTTCGCATTTCCCAGTTCTCACGTTGATTGTACCGAGCCGAAATTGGTGATAGTTCTTCTTGTTGGGCAAGGACATTTCAATAAATAGATGAATAAATAACAATAATAATAATAATGTGTGTGTGGCAGCGGGGGCGTGGTCAAGCGCCGGTCTGTGACAGGAGGGTAGAGCCAGGGAAGGTGAGTGGCAGAATCGCTACACCTGACGGTAATTAACCTGTGTTTTGTGTGTTTTCCCAGTAACTGCTCCCTATTTAAGGAGGCAGAGAGAGAGCAGAGGGAGTGCATCCCGGGACAAGAACACAGAGTGTGTGTGTGTGTGTGTGTTACGCCACATGCTAGAAACTGGCGATTTGAACTGAAAAGTTGAGAAACAAAAAGCCTTCTCTGCATCTAAAGCATTGTCCTGCCGTCCTCGGTGCTCCACCCACACTTCGTAAGCGCTACGGTGGTGCCGGAACCCGGGACAAAGGTGGAGCACCAACTTTGCAGCCCCATGGAATCCTCCCCGTTCGTGGACTTGGTCCACGCCCTCGCCACGGCTCAGCAGAGCCAGCACCAGGCACTCATCATGCTTCAAAAGGAGCAGGAGCGACGCTTTGAAGCCGCGGTGCTGGTCCAGCAGGAAGATCGTGAGGCGTTCCGGCATTTCCTCACGTCGGCGGGGTCCACCAGTGCCCCAGCCGCGGGCCCGTCTCCCCTCACCATGACCAAGATGGGCCCGCAGGACGACCCCAAGGCGTTTCTCACCTTGTTCGAGCAGGTCCCCGAAGCCTCGGGGTGGCCGATGGAGCAGCGCGCGGCGCGCCTCCTCCCCCTCCTGACAGGAGAGGCGCAGCTGGCAGCACTACAGCTCCCCGCCGACCGCCGGCTGGCCTACGCGGACCTTCGCCGGGCCGTCCTCCAGCGCGTGGGGCGCACGCCCGAACAACAGCGCCAGCGCTTCCGCGCGCTGCGGTTGGAGGAAGTCGGCCGGCCGTTCGCGTTCGGCCAGCAGCTCCGGGACGCCTGCTGGCGGTGGCTGAGGGCCGACGATCGCGACACCGAGGGAATCATCGATCAGGTGGTGCTGGAGCAATTCATCGCCCGCTTACCAGCCGGAACCGCGGAGTGGGTCCAGTGCCACCGCCCGGCGTCGCTGGATCAGGCCGTAGGACTGGCGGAGGATCATTTGGCGGCTGTTCCGGCGGCAGGACGGCTGACGACGTCGTCTCTTCTCTCCTCTTCTCTCTCTCTTTCTCCCCCCCCTTCTGTGTCCCGTCCTCGCCCCATTCCCCCACCACGGAGGCGGGGGCCGGCTCCACCCCAGCCGGCCCGCCGCACCCGTGGTGCCCTCCCATTTCTTCCTTCTGTGTCTGTCTCTCCCCCCCCTCAGGTGAGTGAGCCCCAGAGCACAGCTGCAGAGGGAAGGCCCGGGCCGGTTTGCTGGCGCTGCGGGGAACCGGGCCACCTGCAGCAACAGTGCGCAGCAATGGAGGTGGGCGCGGTGGTGCGGATCCCCGACGCGCCAGAAGCTGCCCTCGATCGGGCCAGAGCGTATCGCATACCGGTGAGTGTACAAGGGGCTACATATCAGGCGTTGGTGGATTCTGGTTGCAATCAGACCTCGATCCGCCAAAGCCTGGTGCAAGACGAGGCATTGGGGGGAGCACAGGGGGTGAAGGTGTTGTGTGTGCACGGGGATGTTCACAGATACCCTTTGGTGTCGGTCCACATATATTTCAGAGGGCAAAAATCTATAGTGAAGGCGGCGGTTAATCCTCGCCTTACCCACTCTTTAATTTTGGGGACTGATTGGCCGGGATTTCAGGGTTTAATGACGCGCCTAGTAAAGAGTGGGTCCTGCCATTTGACAGGGGGAGGTCCCGGTGTCGCTTTGGCTGGAGCTGCGGTCGCAGAGCCGTCTACGTCATCTCCGCGACAGAGCGAGGAGCTGCCGGCCCCTCCTCTTTCTGTTGGGGAATCCCTCGCGGATTTCCCACTAGAACAATCGCGAGACGAGACTCTGCGACACGCGTTTGACCAAGTGAGAGTCATCGATGGTCAAACGCTCCAGCCGAATGCCACCCCGTCCTTCCCCTATTTTTCCATTTTGAAGGATAGATTATACCGAGTGATGCAGGACACTCAGACGAAAGCGCGAGACACACAGTTATTAATTCCAAAGAGCCGCCGGGAATTGGTATTTCAGGTGGCTCACTTTAATCCCATGGCTGGACACCTAGGGCAGGATAAGACACTAGCCCGGATAATGGCCCGATTCTATTGGCCGGGGATTCGCGGCGACGTCCGTAAGTGGTGTACGGCGTGCCGCGAATGCCAGTTAATAAATCCAGTGGCCATTCCAAAAGCGCCCTTGCGCCCCCTACCATTAATCGAGACCCCGTTCGAAAGAATTGGGATGGATCTCGTCGGGCCATTAGATCGGTCAACACGAGGGTACCGCTTTATATTGGTTCTGGTGGACTATGCAATGCGATACCCGGAAGCGGTGCCTCTTCGCAATATCTCAGCACGCAGTATTGCAGAGGCCCTCTTCCACGTCATCTCCCGGGTTGGAATCCCGAAAGAGATTCTGACTGACCAAGGCACCTCGTTTATGTCACGAACACTGAGCGAACTGTATGGGCTACTGGGTATTAAGCCGATCCGCACCAGCGTTTATCACCCACAAACGGACGGCTTAGTTGAACGGTTCAATCGCACCCTCAAAAATATAATTAAAAAATTTGTAAGTGAGGACGCACGTAACTGGGATAAATGGCTCGAACCCTTGTTATTTGCAGTGCGAGAGATCCCCCAAGCCTCCACGGGGTTCTCCCCGTTTGAATTATTATATGGGCGTAAGCTGCGCGGCATCTTAGATGTACTGCGGGAAAATTGGGAGGAGGGACCTTCACAGAGTAAAAACGAAATTCAGTATGTTATGGACCTGCGCGCAAAACTCCACACGCTCACCCACCTAACTCAGGAGAATTTGCGGCAGGCCCCAGAACGGCAAGCCTGCCTGTACAACAAGGGCACGCGCCTTAGAGAGTTCACTCCGGGAGATAAGGTACTCGTCCTGTTGCCCACGTCGAGCTCCAAATTAATCGCCAAGTGGCAAGGACCCTTTGAGGTCACACGGCGAGTCGGGGACGTCGACTATGAGGTAAGGCGAACGGACAGGGAGGGGGCACTACAGATCTACCACCTCAATCTACTTAAACTCTGGAATGAGGAGGTCCCCGTGCCGTTGGTGTCGGTAGTTCCGGAGAAGGCGGAGCTGGGGCCGGAGGTTCAAAAAGGGACATTGGCATCACGTACCTCTCCGGTCCCCTGTGGAGACCACCTCTCCCCGACCCAACTCACGGAGGTCGCCCAGTTGCAGGCCGAGTTTTCGGATGTGTTCTCGCCCCTGCCCGGTCGCACTAACCTCATAGAACACCACATAGAGACGCCCCCGGGGGTGGTAGTGCGTAGCCGCCCTTATAGGCTACCTGAACACAAAAAAAAGGTGGTTCGGGAAGAACTTCAGGCCATGCTCGAAATGGGCATCGTCGAGGAGTCCCACAGTGACTGGAGCAGCCCGGTGGTCTTGGTACCCATGGCCGACGGGTCGGTCCGGTTCTGTGTGGACTATAGAAAAGTCAGTGCAGTGTCTAAATTCGACGCGTACCCAATGCCTCGTATTGATGAGCTGCTCGATCGACTAGGCACGGCTCGCTTTTACTCGACACTGGATTTGACGAAGGGATATTGGCAGATCCCCTTGACTCCATTATCCCGGGAGAAAACGGCCTTTTCCACACCGTTCGGCTTACACCAATTCGTCACACTTCCGTTTGGGCTGTTTGGGGCGCCCGCTACGTTTCAGCGGCTGATGGACAGGGTCCTCCGGCCCCACGCCACCTATGCGGCCACTTATCTGGACGATATTATCATTTATAGTAATGACTGGCAGCGGCACCTGCAACACCTGAGGGCCGTCCTTAGGTCGCTGAGGCGGGCGGGTCTCACTGCCAACCCGAAGAAGTGTGCGATTGGGTGGGTGGAAGTACGGTATCTGGGCTTCCACTTGGGCAATGGGCAGGTGCGTCCCCAAATTAATAAGACAGCAGCGATTGCGGCCTGCCCAAGGCCCAAGACCAAAAAGGGGGTGAGACAGTTCCTGGGGCTGGCTGGCTACTATCGTAGGTTTATACCTAATTATTCGGACTTCACCAGCCCGCTGACTGACCTCACTAAAAAGGGGGCGCCAGATCCGGTCCAGTGGACAGAGCAGTGCCAGCGGGCTTTCTCTGAGGTAAAGGCTGCACTGTGTGGGGGGCCACTTTTACACTCCCCTGACTTCTCTCTCCCTTTTATGTTGCAGACGGATGCGTCGGACAGAGGGCTGGGGGCCGTTTTGTCCCAGCAGGTGGAGGGGGAGGATCGCCCCGTCCTGTACATTAGTCGGAAGCTGTCGGTGCGTGAGGGGTGCTACAGCACGATTGAAAAGGAATGCCTGGCAATCAAGTGGGCGGTCCTCGCCCTCCGTTACTACCTGCTGGGGCACCCTTTCACCCTCTGTTTGGACCATGCGCCCCTCCAGTGGCTCCACCGCATGAAGGATGCCAACGCGCAGATCACCCGTTGGTATCTGGCACTCCAACCCTTCAACTTCAAGGTGGTCCACAGGCCGGGGCCGCAGATGGTTGTGGCGGACTTCCTCTCCCGTCACGGGGGGGGGGGGGGGGGGGGGGGGGAGTCGGCTGCGGGCCGGACGGGCGCCTGGCCTGAGTCGGGCGGTGGGGGTATGTGGCAGCGGGGGCGTGGTCAAGACGGATGACAGGAGGGCGGAGCCAGGGAAGGTGAGTGGCAGAATTGCTACACCTGACGGTAATTAACCTGTGTTTTGTGTGTTTTCCCAGTAACCGCTCCCTATTTAAGGAGGCAGAGGGAGAGCAGAGGGAACGCATCCCGGGACAAGAACACAGAGTGTGTGTGTGTGTGTGTGTGTGTGTGTGTGTGTGTGTGTGTGTGTGTGTTACGCCACATGCTAGAAACTGGCGATTTGAACTGAAAATTTGAGAAATAAAAAGCCTTCTCTGCAGAGGCGTTGCCAGGATGTCATGCTTGGGTGGGCATTTGGTTTATTTGGGGGGGCAACAAATTACATTTCTTATTGCAGTGTATGTGTATGTATGTGTGTATAAGTCCCCCATTTTCGTGATCAGATGTGTTTCCCATGATTAATAGTGCATTCAGATGGGTATGAGCAAATTAAAAGGACAAAGATTTCCTAAATGATAGTTGCTGGTGATTGGTTGAAGCAAAGTGGATAAAATAACATAATGGTGGGAAATCTGCACTGCTTGGAAGAGGTTTTGTTTATTGCTCTTGTGACATTTGCTACTTTTTATCATCATCGTCCTCACCATCATCATCTGCTTGACCCCAGGGAGTTGGGTAGCCCCACTGGGCTCTGAATCTGCTACAAATTCAGTAATGCAATTTGAACTATAAGATGTTTTGATTGAACTAGGTTTTGATTCCAGTAATTATCACCTACTAATGCTTCCAATTTCACAAATGGCCATTTTTAGTTCTTTACAAGAACAAAAATCTTTTGAAACTCTATTTTGCGTAATAATTTGGAACAGTCCATTTTTAGTTTTTTTTTATTAAAAAAATACAGTTAGCATTGGAAGGTTCGTTCAAAAACAGTTGATTTGTACACTGACGGTTGATGACTTGAAAATTAGGACGATTGTCATTTCTATTGACTCTTCAGGAAAATCAGTGAAAAAAGTCATTTGCATAATAATTTGGAATGTAGTGTAAGTTGAGATCCATACTCACACATAAACATTCAGAGGGTCAAACATGAAAAAAACAGACACATGAAAAAAAGGTTGGGCTTCATTATGCACCATATCTGCATCTAGTGATAAAAGGAAAGGACCTGTCATTACATGGACTTGTGTGATTAATAGAAGCAATGGAACATTTTTATATCAATATTTTTTTCCCTTTTTTATGAATACAAACAGAACTTATAGGCTGCAATATAGGTGTATTAAAGAACTATACCTACTAGAGAACAAGAATAGTGGAAAATTGCTCTCAGTCTAGTTAGATAAGTGATCAGTTTCTAGTGTATAACCTGGAATATCTACAGTATTAGTCTGTGGTTAGATTTGGAAAATTCTAAAACAAATTCATTCATATCCAAATTCTTTGTTATTTGTTTTTCATGTGCCAGAATGACTAAATGTGTCTTCCTTGAATGCAGCATTGTTCTTCGGAGAGGTGTGAGAATGCGAGTCAGAGTAGAAAAAGAGCTTTCACATGCAGCTGATGACACACCAATGATGAGTGCAGTGACATACAGTTTATGCATCATGGGGAAGGCCTCCTTGTACTGCTGGATGCATTTGCACACTTCAGAGAGGTTAGCATCTGTGCTTAGATTATTGACTAACAGTGTTTTTGCCACAGCAATTTCATTTTGTAAGCCCACATCATTAAGTTCCTGGCCTGCAAGCACTTGAAGTGGCTGTAGGAGAGAGGGGTCAAGAAAAGACACAGATTTGGGCAGGAGGAATGATGTCGCCTTCATTAAGTCAACATTTTTTTGACAGAACCTTGTCTCCATTTCCACAATAGCTCTGTCAAGAATGTTGTACATAGCCCTTTTAAATGCCTGATTAGGAGCACTTGCTAGGTTGTTGGAGTCACCATGCCCTATACTTGACAAAATAATGCTACCATCAAGCTGGGAGTTAACTGTCCGTCTCCTTTTAGGTGGATTAGGAGTGCTTCCACAGTGAGAGAAATGCTCCTCCCAGAAGGAGTCGCAACGTAACTCCTTCAGTGTACTCAGTGAGGCTGCCACCACCTCTCCTGCAGTGCATAAATCTACTGTTTGTGACTGGAGAATTGAATTGGCTGGCTTCAGCGCACCAAGCACACAAAGGAGAAATCTACCAGTGTCAAAGAAGTCCAGGCAGTTCAGCTGGGTCAGAAGACCACACGCTTCTGTACAGAGGTCAAAAGGAGCAGTGTTATCATCTGCTACCTCAGACAGAAGCTGCCTGATGGCATCCTCATTGTCAACAATTGATTTTGTGACATCATGATGACTGGTCCATCGGATTTCAAGGAGTCTTTTCAGTGTGGGGGTGTCATATCTATGCACAACATAATGTCTGTGACAAAATGTGTTCATTGCACCAGACCAGTCAAAGAACTTCTTTGCTAGAGGCTCAGACTGCATTGCATGTACCACTGCCAGATGTAGTTGGTGATTGTAACAGTGGACATAAGGGATGTCTTTGCCAACTTTGCTCTGTAACAAGGCCTGGACACCACCCCTCACTCCTGACATAACAGAAGCACCATCATAGCATTGGGAGACCAAATTATTTGCACTGTAACCCAGATCAGACAAATGTGAAAGGATTTGATTGCACATATATTCAGCATTAAGCTGGTCCAATTCAACTAAGCCAATTAAATGTTCCTCTGGAATGGAATTCCGGACAAATTGAATTATTATTGACAGGTTCTCAATGTTACAGCGGTCCCTGGTGCCATCACACTTGATGCTCATGCCAGGGGTGTCAGTCTCATCATATTTCCTTTTGATTTCTTTTAGAACCATTTTTGCCAGAGTTTCAATTATCTCGTTTTGGATGGTGTTAGACGTGTATTTAGCATTTTCGGGGATGCATTTTGCGATATCCTTCAGTTTTTGATCTTTGAGGAGTGTATACTCGAACAGCCGGATTAAAAGCCCTTCCTCATTCTCAGCCCCGTGAGTGTGCCCCCGAAAAGCCAGTTCATTTACTGCGAGGAATTGTATGACTTCACCTACACTTTTCACATAGTATCTGTTCTTTTCAATCTGAGTTTGACCGAGAAGGTGAACGATACTTTCTCCTGTCTCTCCACGGCGTTGACACTCCTGCCAGGCGGACATCGCCCTAATGTGCACAAGGCTGGAAGCGTGCTTGTTAAAGCCACCGTCTTTTTCCAGAGCCTTTTTCCAATTAGTGTACCCACGTTTGGTGAATATGTTGTCCGAATTTAAACTAAATTTGCGACAGGCAAAGCAAAAGCTGGCATCTTGCAAGACTGAATATTCCAACCATGGCCGTGACTGAAACCAGCCTGCACTAAATGACCGGTAGGTTTGG
Organism: Neoarius graeffei; assembly: GCF_027579695.1. Lineage (NCBI taxonomy): Eukaryota > Metazoa > Chordata > Actinopteri > Siluriformes > Ariidae > Neoarius > Neoarius graeffei. Next base: position 15,444,929 of record NC_083590.1, on the reverse strand, counting down.
CCAAAAAGGCGTTTTGGATAAATTTTTAGAATGGGCTGAGATGGGCTATCTGTGTTTAAATCAAGGGGAACGGAAGACTGTATGCCTGTAACGTTTGTGCAGAGCAATGCATCTTTATCGGTAATATCTGTTGTAGCAGAGGTGCTAGCGTCAACGGGAACAGAGACATGTACGATGTTAGCATCCACCGACAAAGATGCAGCGCTTAGCACGGTGTTGAGGCAACTTTGGTTGAGGGCAGAGGTGCTGGGCTGAGAAACGTCCTCAGTATCGGAGGAAGTGCTGGGCACGGGGGGGTGAGGGTGTCTGCTTTTTAATGAGAAACCTATGCATGACTATCAGAAGGGAAAGTAAGCAATGTATTACTGTTAACTATTAACTCGGAATCTACAGTACTGCCGTACACACTGACTTTGCTACTACCACATGTGCGTAGAGCGAGCACGCACGCAGCTTTTTTATATATAGGGTGGGCAGGGCACCCCCCCCTTCCCTTTCGAAATGGCCAATGAGAAAGCAGTAGAGTGCAAAATGGATTTAAAGGAGAACACAAGACGGCACCTCTGAGCAAAATCGCGCATATTGTGATGATATTCACAAGCGTTTTTTATAGGATGGGCAACCAATTTATCAGGGTGGGCAAGGCTTATCTCAGGGTGGGCACTGCCCACCCCTGCCCCCCCATAGACACACCCCCGCTTCTCTGCATCTAAAGCGTTGTCCTGCCGTCCTCGGTGCTCCACCCACACTTCGTAAGCGCTACAATGTGCAAATAAATAATAATAATAACTCTCCTATTACTTTCGCTGACCCACTTCATTTAACTAAATAGTCACAAAAGGAAGTTTAAACCATCTAACCGTAAATAGCAGTGGAACAAACTTTTCTTTGCCTTTTCTAAGATCACTTTTCCAGTATGAAAGAGGCTACTTCACTGGTGCCAGTGCTCCGTTAGCTCTCCCAATTGCAAGACCGGGATCCCTGCCCATACGGAAAAGATATAGACAAATCATATACTATTTTTACATGTTTTATCTGAACTCTAGAAGATTTGTATATGACAGTGAAACCAGCTGTAGGATTTTTGTAAAATATTTTTAGCATGAAACATATAAAACTTTGCAACCTGCAAAGGCTGTATATGTCACTAGTCCGTCATACAATATCCTTACAAATGTCAGAGAAACTTCATTTTAACCACATGACAATTGCTGTAGGCGGCACGGTGGTGTAGTGGTTAGCGCTGTCGCCTCACAGCAAGAAGGTCCTGGGTTCGAGCCCCGGGGCCGGCGAGGGCCTTTCTGTCTGGAGTTTGCATGTTCTCCCCGTGTCCGCATGGGTTTCCTCCTGGTGCTCCGGTTTCCCCCACAGTCCAAAGACATGCAGGTTAGGTTAACTGGTGACTCTAAATTGACCATAGGTATGTTGTAGGTTGTCTGTGTCTATGTGTCAGCCCTGTGATGACCTGGCGACTTGTCCAGGGTGTACCCCGCCTTTCGCCCGTAGTCAGCTGGGATAGGCTCCAGCTTGCCTGCGACCCTGTAGAAGGATAAAGCGGCTAGAGATAATGAGATGAGACAATTGCTGTAGGCCTTTCACTTTGTGTGTGTGTGTAACTGGGAGTGGGTGAAGAGAGGAGAGAGCTTGCTGGGCGGCATGGGGGAATGCAAATATACAACCTTAAAAACATTAAAGAGCACTGTCAACATCTCTCCCACTGATAAAGCATAGTGAACATCTGACATGCTGTAAACATTTTTTCACTCTGCAAAGTCCTAATTATTACAAAGGTCATAGGTCACAAAGGTCAAACATATATTGATTGCAATAATAGAAAGAAGAAAGCAGCTATACACTGTATTTTGTCACTTTATTGAAGAAATACAACATTTTATGCACATATTCCCTTATAACATGTACTGTATAATTTCATATTACAACTGATATACACAATTAATTCCATCATTTACAGTAATGTGTTTTTATTAATCGACAAACAACTGAGCTGGACTGAGTACACTGAGGTGGGGTTTACATTAGCCCGTATCAGCGGATCATCAGATTAACGTTTTTAAAACGATTAGTGTGCACACAGCAATGCCAATACACGATTCTCGTGCACACAGCAACGCCAATACACGGATACGCTCGGCTCCGCAGGCATCCTGCGCTCCAAATCACTCCGCCCTGAACAGCGAGTGCCCTCTGGAGGGTGCGCACTCCGGCCCTGCGCAGCTCACAGAGCGCGCGAGTGGAGCGCACGAGCAGTGATTTGGGACTGAGCCGCTGTGTGTGTGATCTCAGTGCATGTTGGGCATGCGCGTCACTTACCACTTGCAAGTGGAAGGATGGCAAGCCTAAAGACAATCATAACTACACAATGGGCAGTATTTGCATCAGTATTTGCAGTATTTTCATACTTTTATACTCTTTAATGAAAGGTAATACAAGGCGGAAGTCCGCGCCATTTTTCAGCAGTCGCATCACATGACCAACGCCAGCGAATCAGGAAGGTGGATGTCACAGTGACGTTGTCCAATGACGACGCCAGCTAGAGCTCAGCACAGCGTATCCGCGTATCCGTGTATTCTCAATGTTTACACAGCACCGGACCAGACATGATCTGGATTGAATATGTGGACCCTGGCGGATTCCCGTTTCCCGGCGTTTACAGGCGTTTTAATGTAAACGGACAGTGCATCTGCGAAGAAAACGAGACAGATACGGTCTAATGTAAACTTGGCCTGAATATACATACATGGCTTAACTATCTGTACAGTGTTGATGGCTTTGTGAAAGCCTGTGGGAAAGTGGATAGCTGACATGTAATTCAGAGAGGTTTTGACTATTGATCCTTTGGCAAACCTCTGACTTGTGCAATTTCCATGGTTTCCAATGGCATATAAACAATCATCACCAGTGTCAATGAAGTGGGAAATTCTAAAAATACACCCATCTGTCAAAAGCACAACAGAGTTGTTTCTTTGTTTTGTTTTGGTGTAAGTGTAATGATGTAACCAGTACTTGGGTGAGAATAACCATTTGTTAAGCAGGTAGTTACATTTCACTCACATAGGCCCGATAAGGAGGATGGTAAGCAAAACACAAAATACAATATAGTGGTAATAGAAGAACATATTTATTACACCAAATAAAAAAAAATAGATAAATTAAAGTGTCCTCCTTTTCAGTTCTTTTCCTTAGGTAGTAGCACAACAGTGCCAAATCCAGTTCCTTAGATTAAATCAGTATGTCTCCTCTTCTTTTAGTCCATAAATCAGATCCGGTAGTTAAACCTAGTTCAGTTATGTCGCTCAGTTTAGTTATGTAGGGGCCCCTTGTTTTAGATCTTTGATTCTCTTTTTTTTTCTACTCGAGCTTATCTGATCCTTCAAGTGAAAATCCAGCGCAGCCCAGGACGTGCACGTGGCTCTCTCTCTCTCTCTCTCTCTCTCTCTCTCTCTCATGCAGCGGCGGAGATCCTACGCTCCTGCTCACTGAAAGTCTTCATCGCCGTCCTCTTCATTAGAAATCGACAACCAAAAAAAAAAACCAACCGGAGAATTAAACAACATAAATATAGATCCTCCTCTCATCCCTCGGCAACCAACGTCCCGGAAAAAAAACAGTATTTTCCCCCAAAAAATGATGACAACAACTCAGAATTCTCAACTCAAAAATAACTTTTTTTCCTCCTTTCTCCTCCCGTGGCTCAATATGGATGCCCGACTCTGTCTTTTTCCTCTTAGCTACTTTAGACTTCTTGTATGGGCATTTACCGCCACCTTTTGGCGTTTTAATGTAACAACATATGTATTTTAATTTAACTGAATATCTATGAAATGTAAATAAAGGTAGGTTAATTATGAACTTATGTATATACAAAATGAACTGAAATACAAAAATAACTGTAAATGATCTTGTGCTAAGTGTAATCAATATAAACGAATGAATTTAAACCATATAATTAAATGTGTCACATTTATGGGGGTTACATCCTCCCCTCCTAACCTTGCATGCGTCCCTGCATGTTCAACTTCTTACACCATCTCTGACACATTAGGTTGTAACCGACGGATGCATGGCATAGAATCAAGAGTAAGAGCTTCAGTGAAAGCAATATCTAAACCTCTCAATATGGACTGCATAACTTCCACTAGAGGGTTACCCAATGATGGGTATGTCAGTCTCTTAGGGCGGGTTCTTTCCCTTGTAGATCTCCTCTCCACATTCTCTGTATGTTCTACTTCCTCTTTGTTATCCTCATCCACATCAGAAACCTGAGACCTCCTCTCCTCTCCCATTTCCCCCATCTTTTGGAGTTCCGGAGGTTCCACAGCATCAACTGCTGGCTCAGTCTCAGTTGTTATGCTGCTACTTCTCTCTCTAGGTTCCAGTGGCTGAAAAGGCATTGCCTCTGGATTAAGAAGAGACTCCTCATCTGCTTTGTCATTCCCATTCTCTGGAATTGACTCCGGTAAAGAGAAGTTGTTAGTCTCAGCTGGGATGTCCCCTTCAACAGGACTATTTTCTGCAGCTTCATCCCCTTGCTCTGTGAATGCAGGTGTTTCACTAGATTGCAGGGGATCATCCATCCTTTCATCCTCTTCCACATTTTTGTCAACTGCTGGTACACATTGAGGATAATAATAGTCAATGACATCATCTTCACCTTCACTTTCAGACTGATTCTCCTCATCCTCTTTATCATCAGAGTTGTTACTGCCAGCTGCACTCTTGGAATGATAAGTCCTAGTCTTTCTTTCTGGTCTTATTAACTCTGGCTCTGGAACCGTGGCAGGTAGGAAACCACAGGGCAGCAGCAAATCCCTATGTAGGACTCTCTCTGGTCCATCTGAGTCACACGGTGTTATGACATACAGGTAGGTCTCTCACTTGCTTTATGACCTTATAGACAGTCTGGCTCCATCTGTTGGTGATTTTGTGCTTCCCACGGATTCCTATGTTCCTTGCCAGGACACGATCTCCAGCTTCCAACTTAGACTCTCTGACTCTTTGATCAAATCGCTGTTTGTTGTGGAGAGCACTCTTTGCACTGTGGTCAGATGCTATCCTGTAACTCTCTGTGAGACTGTCTCTGAGGTTTTTGACATACTGCACATGGGATTCCTTTCTCTTTCCCTCAGTATTTAGTCCAAAAGCGATGTTGATAGGTAGGTTGGGTTGTCTCCTGAACATCAGTCGGTATGGTGAGTAACCAGTTGTGTCGTGCTTAGTGCAATTATATGCATGCACTAATGGTTGCACAAAGTCTCTCCATTTCACCTTGTCCTCTTCCTGCAGGGTACCCAACATGGAAAGAAGTGTCCTGTTAAATCTTTCCACAGGATTTCCACGTGGATGATATGGCGTTGTGCGTGTTTTCTTTATCCCGAGCAGACTACAAAGTTCCTTTATGAGTGCTGACTCAAAATCCCGGCCCTCGTCACTATGTAACCGTTCAGGGAATCCATAATGAATAAAGAAGTTATTCCACTATGCCTTTGCAACTGTTTTTGCCTTCTGATCATGTGTTGGGACTGCTACAGCATACTTGGTGAAATGGTCAGTAACAACAAGTATATTTTTGGTTCCTCTTCCATCTGGCTCCAAAGACAAGTAATCCATACAAACCAACTCTAGTGGTCTGCTTGTCTGGATGTTTACTAGAGGAGCACTGCGTTCAGCCCTGGCTTTTTGTCTTATGCACTGCTCACATGTCTGAATCTTGCTGCTCACATCTGCTGACATGTGAGGCCAATAGAACCGAGTGCATACTAAATCCATGGTGCGATCAACACCCATGTGACCAGTGGCATCATGCAGACCCTCTAGAGCCACTTCTCTGTAGCTCCTGGGTAGAACCAGTTGGTAAGAATCTTCTCCACTGACTGTCCGTTTCCTGTAGAGCACCTCTTCCATTAAAACCAGCTGGCCCCGGTGTCATAGCAAGAGCTGGACTTCTCTGTCTTCATGCTGTCTCATTCTGTATGAGAGACGTCTTCCCCCTTTCAATAGAGAGATGACTCTGCTGATGGCAGGGTCTTTCTTTTGCTCAAGTGCCCAATCCTGCTGAGTCAGGCGAGGGAGTGTGCAGGACCCTGGTAACAAATCAGCCTGGCTATACTCTGGTGGGATGACACTGTCATTAATAGCGAGACATTCAACTGAGACAGGACCAGGGGGAAGCTCCGTGTCTGTGCTGGAGGCTTGTTGAGTGAGATGCCTCTGACAGATAGCCTTTACAACCTCTGCTGAAACTTCTGGTTCCTCTTTCTCCTTAACAAACCGAGCTATGAACTGCTCTATTCGTCTGTCCTCAGCATCAGATGTATGATCTGTTCCACTCTGGAGATGTGGCCGTCTTGAGAGACCATCAGCATCCTGATTTTTCTTCCCAGCCCTGTACTGCACATGGAAATCAAAAGTTGAGAGAGCAGCCAACCACCGATGCCCTGCAGCATCCAGCTTAGCAGTTGTCAAAACATATGTTAGAGGATTGTTATCAGTTACCACTGTAAACTTTGCTCCATAAAGGTAGTCGAAAAACTTATCAGTCACTGCCCACTTAAGGGCAAGAAACTCAAGTTTGTGTGTGGGATATCACCGTTCACAGTTACATAGCCCCCTGCTAGCAAAAGCTACCACTCTCAGCTGACTGTCTTGCTCTTGATACAGTGCTGCGCCCAATCCATACAGACTTGCATCAGTATGAAGGATATAAGGTTTCTTAGCATCTGTGAAGCCCAGAACTGGTGCAGTCGTGAGCTTGTGGATCAGTGTGTTGAATGCTTCATCACATTTCGATGTCCATTTTTCAGCAAATAGTTTCTTTGGGTCAACAACAGAGATGTTCTTTGGATTCCCTCTGCCAGACTTCTTAGGTGGTATGTAACCTGCTGTCAGATCATTCAGTGGCCTTGCTATCTTAGCATAATCTCTGATGAAGCGTCTATAATATCCCGAGAACCCCAGAAATGATTTGAGCTCTTTTATGTTTTTGGGTTTTGGCCAGGTTGTGAGGGCTGCTATCTTTTCTGGGTCAGTCTCTACTCCTCTCTCTGACACAATGTGCCCAAGGTATTTGACAGATGCTTTGAAAAACTGACACTTTTCAGGGGATAGTTTGAGTCCAAACTCTCTCAGCCTGGTGAGGACACGCATTAGGCGTTCTTCGTGCTCCTCAAGGGTGCTTGAGAAGACAATGAGGTCATCTAAAAACACCAAGACCTCTTTGAGGTTCAGGCTACCCATGCATTTCTCCATTGCACGCTGGAATGTGCTGGGAGCATTCATCACCCCCTGGGGCATGCGATTAAATTCCCAGAACCCCATGGGTGTGACAAATGCTGTCTTGTGCTTATCCTCCTCAACTTCCACCTGATAGTATCCGGATTTTAAATCCCTGACTGAGAACCATTTTGAACCTGTGAGTGCTGAAAAGGTTTCTTCGATGTTTGGTAAAGCATATGCATCCTTGATTGTCTGGTTGTTCAACTTGCGATAATCAATGCATAACCTGATTGTGCCATTTTTCTTTTTAACAACTACAATAGGGGATGCAAATGGACTTTCAGACTCACGGATTATGTTAGCATCACACAGCTCCTTCAGGTGTTGCCTGACAGCCTCAAAATCTGAGGGGTGTATGGGTCTCGGCCTCTGCTTGAAAGGAGCTGGGTCTGAGAGTCGAATGCAGTGCTTTACAGCTGTGCTGTGACCATAGTCAAGATCATGTGTGGCAAAAACATCTGACATGGAGTTTAGCCTCTCAGTGACCCTCTTTTTCCATTCTTCACAAAGAGGAGAGTCTGTGAAGTCAAACTGCAGAGTGCTGGCTGACTCAGATGAGCTGATGCTGTTGCACATAGCAGTTGTGGCAGCTGGTTGAGGAGCCTTTCCTCCATCACTGTCTTGGCCAGCAGCAGATGATAACGGTGAGACTGACAGAGGTATGGAGAGATCAGCCATAATTCGACTAGCAGGCAGCTTGATGACATGAGCACTTTCATTTTTCACCAGAATGGGGACTTTAAAGGAAGTCTTTGCAGGGGCTGTCATGACATAACTGCAGAACATCAGACCACCAGGTAAGTTTGGCGTTGCAGGCTCAACTAGCACGGACATGCCTGGGGAAGCATGGACATTCCTGACATATCCTGTCAGGGAGACCTTTTCACCTGGTGATATGGTGACACATTTTTTGCTCAGCAGTTTCACTTTTCCAACCTTCTCACTATCTTGTTCAATTTTTCATCTGTCATACATTGTTTTGATCAGAGGTGTATTGGTACAATGTACTTGGTTGCTACTGACACAAGTTTCTTTATAGGCTGTGTAGATTCCATAAAGCACATCCAAAACATTTGTTCCAACCAGCACAGGAATGTCTTTGTTTGTTCTACAATCAGGTACAGCAAGTGGTAAAGTGGATAATTCCTCAGTTTTCCCTGTAATTTCTTCTGGAAGAAGATGCTCAATTCTGTGTATCCCAGGTAGGGCACAGCCTGGCCAGCTGCACCTGCTACATCCAGGATTCTTCGCAAAGGTCGGATTGGTCGTGAAGGAAAATGGATCCTGTGAAAAGACTCTGACACCGTCGTGACCTGAGAACCAGAGTCAAGGAGACAAGTGCATGAAACTCCATCAACAGTCAGTGTGGCAATACGTTTTGATCCCACTACTGCTGCTAAAAGGGCTTCATCTGACATTTCAGGCACAGACTGACTCATATTATTGACTTTGTTGTGTTTCTGATCATGCATAGCACTTGGTGCTGGCTGGGGACTTTGTTCTGGTTGGGCCTCAGTCCGTCCCTCTACTGAAACCCAGTCCAGTTTAAAGCTTGACTGTGCTTGGCTTTCCACTCCTGCTGTTTAGCTCTCAACTCTTTGTATTTCTTGTCAACCAGGTCTTTGTTGGGAGCATTCTCACATTGTCTGACAATGTGGCCATTTTCTCCACATTTGAAACAAAACCAAGGTTTTAGTTCTGGCCTTGAAGCTTGCTGATGGACTTGAACGTCAGCTGTGATAGCGGGTGGCTGATGTACAGAAGCTGTCTTTTGTTCATGTTTCTGCCTCCTCAGAGCTCTCTTCTCTGTCAGCTGTATTTGTAGCTCTGCCACTTGCTTTCTTAGGCTTTCAGTTTCTGTTATGTATTTCTGTAGTATGTCTGTGTTAAGCTCCTCTTTGGAAGAGGCTTCTGCTATGTACTGAAGTTGCATGGCAGGTTTCACTTTTGAGCTCCCAAAATGACGTTGCATCCTATCCATCTTAACTGTTCTCCTTTCTTCCTCTGTTCTCAGCTGGAGGAGAAGTTCAGAAAAATCTGGTGGGAGGTCAGTTTTTATCTTTTGTTGAAGAGTCAGAATCAAGGTCTGATCCCAGCAACCACAAGTGAACTGCTTGAATAGCTGGCAGTTTGCATTTGCTTTCATCACACCTCCTCTTCTGATTGCAGTGCTGAGAATTGTTTGTAACCTCTGAAGATATTCAGGGGCTTTTTCACCTGCATCCTGGTGAGTGTTGAGAAACTTGGCAAAGATTTCCTCACCATCATCAACAAGTCCATATGCTGATTGAAGAAGTCTTACATAGTCTTGTGCAGTAGAACTGGACCCGAGTTGTCGGACTATGTCTGCAGCAGGTGAGAGCAAACTTTCCAGTATCATCCTTCTTTGTATGTCAGTGGGCAGGCCATCCTGAAACATGAGTTCAACATGTAGGCACCAGGTCTCAAAGTCCACTTCACCAGGTGGCTTGGGCACCCGTCCTGAGAAGGACCGAAGCCGCTTGGAGCCTAGGCTGGGAGTAGAGGCTTCATTCTTAATGACATCCTCCACTATTATACGTTGAACATCCTGGGGGTTCAGTACATCATTGTCTAGTGCTGCTGGAGTGACTGGTACAGCTCGTCTCTTGGGTTTTGCAGCCTTAACAGATGCTGGGGAGGTTGACTGGGGTGCAACAGGAATGGTATGTCGTTTTTTGGGGGGAAGCGATGTGCATGATATTTCACTACTATCTGATTCAACCTCTCCAGGGTCAGAACTGCTGGACTCGTTGGAGCCTGTCTTGTCTTGTCTTGGCTCACTAAGGTCTGCTTTTGCTGGTGGAGATGGCTGGCTAGTTCTAGGGGTCACCCTGTCAATGCTATCTAAACACCATTTCACAGTAGAGTCTCTGGCTGCAGCTACTTCAAAAGGAAACTGTGGCTTAAGATCTGTAACTGCCTCTTCAGAATCAAACTCAATGATAGCTCCCAAAGGTGTTAGTCTGACTATCTTAGCTACCTCCTAGTCTGGTTAACACCAGACCATATCACAAGTGAAATATGGTCTGGAATCCGCCTATTGAATTTCTCGTAAGGGAGGTGTGGTTTACGATTGTCAACAGCCGTTTATTGGATGTTGCGAATGTCTATCATTTGGCGTATACGTAGCCCATGGCCAATCATGGCAGTTGTACCCGGTGACGTAGTTAGAGCGACGAAGAAGATGAAGAGGCGAAGAAGAGAAGGAAAGAGAAAGAGAAGGCAAAATAAAAATAGGAAAACAATGGCACCGAATGATTACTGCCGTTTGTGCAAGACAAATATGAGAGAAGCTGGTTTGGTTAGTTTGGTTTGTATTGCTTGCCGCCATGTTAAATGTGATCCGTAAACAGTCCCAAATAAACTACAAGCTTCTGTTTGTCGAGTAGTACGTGTCACCATCTTTCCACCCCTCCCCACTCTCTGATTGGCTCCCTAACTCAGGCGAGCCTTTAGACCATAGTTTCCATGCTGTCTTTTCAGATCGGAACGATTGTGCAAAGCAGCATGGGATTTCCCAGGCTAGCTACCTCCCCAAATGTCCCAAGAACCTCAGTGATTTCCTCATTGGTGTCATCATCACAAATACCTTGTACTAAAACTGCCCTCTTTGGATCTACTCCATAATCCTGTTCAAAGTCAGTAGTGGTGGCCATAGTTACCTTGTTTTGCTACCCAAAAGAAAATTAACAATACCACTGACTTACAGTATGAGCTCTATGTGTTTTACTTAAAATCCTCCTGGCTGGCTCGCCACAAAATGTAATGATGTAACCAGTACTTGGGTGAGAATAACCATTTGTTAAGCAGGTAGTTACATTTCACTCACATAGGCCCGATAAGGAGGATGGTAAGCAAAACACAAAATACAATATAGTGGTAATAGAAGAACATATTTATTACACCAAATAAAAAAAAATAGATAAATTAAAGTGTCCTCCTTTTCAGTTCTTTTCCTTAGGTAGTAGCACAACAGTGCCAAATCCAGTTCCTTAGATTAAATCAGTATGTCTCCTCTTCTTTTAGTCCATAAATCAGATCCGGTAGTTAAACCTAGTTCAGTTATGTCATTCAGTTTAGTTATGTAGGGGCCCCTTGTTTTAGATCTTTGATTCTCTTTTTTTTTCTACTCGAGCTTATCTGATCCTTCAAGTGAAAATCCAGCGCAGCCCAGGACGTGCACGTGGCTCTCTCTCTCTTTCATGCAGCGGCGGAGATCCTACGCTCCCGCTCACTGAAAGTCTTCATCGCCGTCCTCTTCATTAGAAATCGACAACCAAAAAAAACCAACCGGAGAATTAAACAACATAAATATAGATCCTCCTCTCATCCCTCGGCAACCAACATCCAGGAAAAAAACCCAGTATTTTCCCAAAAAAATGATGACAACAACTCAGAATTCTCAACTCAAAAATAACTTTTTTTCCTCCTTTCTCCTCCCATGGCTCAATATGGATGCCGGACTCTGTCTTTTTCCTCTTAGCTACTTTAGACTTCTTGTATGGGCATTTACTGCCACCTTTTGGCGTTTTAATGTAACAACATATGTATTTTAATTTAACTGAATATCTATGAAATGTAAATAAATGTAGGTTAATTATGAACTTATGTATATGCAAAATGAACTGAAATACAAAAATAACTGTAAATGATCTTATGCTAAGTGTAATCAATATAAACGAACAAATTTAAACCATATAATTAAATGTGTCACATTTATGGGGGTTACATAAGTATGGCCATGAACAATTTCTCCATTTACAGCCATTCTCCTGTAGTACTTAACAGAAGTCTTTGTTGGAATATCCTTCACTTTGTGGATGGCAACCTGGTCACAGGCAGAGATTACTCTTAATTGTGGTGAGCCAATGGCTGTCACCTCACTGAACCTCTTGACATGGTGCTTTCCAGGTCTCATGTCTTTGCAAAAGTCTTTAACCTCTGCTGGTGCATCTGCTAGAAATTGCTTTGCTAAACATGGGAATGCGTGGGCCATTACTACCCGTTTGCAGATCTGCTGTGGAACAGCTTGGCTACTTTTCACCTGTTTCAGGAGGTACCCATTAAAATCTTCAAACATAAAGGCAGAGTGTGCCCACAAAGGACCCCAATGCGCAACACTTCTGCCTAAATGCAGAAGTGAATGAACATTGAATGTTATCTGCTCCTCACCATACAATGACTGGACACAACCAACAAAGTACACTAATGCAGCATCAGCATGATTCAACTGCTCTGTGGTTATTTCAGTGCCCAACAGAATGTTTATGCCCTCTATTAGTAATGCCCAATGAGAGAGATATTTCTGAGGAAGTATACCTTTCAGTACTGGCAGGCTATAGTATAAAAGCCAGTGTTCCCACTCATGGACTTTCCAGAACTTGCATTCAGTAATAGATCTTGGGACTCGAGCAATAACACTCGGAGGTTTTATAGATAAAAGGTGTCTGTCAATCAGTCCTATTTGTGTGCCAATATACCATGGCTCAGAAAAGTTCAGAGAATCCATCCATACATTTACCAGTTGTCTACATATGCCAAGCAACACGCAGTGCATATAGTCAGTGACCATCCCATTGATTAGGTCAAATTTTGACAAATCAGCAACAGCAGATGGCCCCTTAATTCCCAGTATAGCCTTCCCTTCTCTTTCAGCTATTTGTCCTATTTCTACTGTGGTTTTATGATTTCTGTCACTTGGTTTCTCATCCAAACATGTGTACACCCTTGCCGTTCCATTTCCCTTCTTTGTCTGTACACCAGGGTGAAGACAGACACCACAGCCATGTTCACCATTAAATTGCTTGAAATTCTGTACTAGGCAAGGCAAGGCAAGGCAAGGCAAGTTTATTTATATAGCACATTTCATACACAATGGCAGTTCAATGTGCTTTACAGAAGTAAAAACAAAAACAGTAAACAATAGAGAAATAAAATTACATAAAATAATTTTATCTTTATTCTAAAATAATTAATTAAAAGAATTTAAAAAATTAAAAGAAAATAATAAGAATTAAACAATAGTAGAAATAAAATATTAAAATGCCAAAAAGAAAAAGGAGAAAAAGAAAGAGAAAGGGAAAAAAACTAGCAGAATAAAATAGAATAAAGTTAAAATAAATTTAAAACATGCAGAGAAAATAAAGATTATAAAAAATGTAAAAATATTAATTATTTAACAGAAAGCATCTGAAAACAGCTTGGTCTTTAACCTAGATTTGAAGCTGCCAACAGCAGGAGCATTTTTAATGTCCTCTGGCAGTTGGTTCCATAGCTGTACTGCATAGTAGCTAAAAGCTGCTTCACCACACTTTGTTTTAACAACTGGTTTTAATAGTAAATTTTTCTGTTGTGATCTGGTAGATCTGATTGGGTTAGGCCGCTGCAACATATCAGAGAGGTAATTGGGCCCTGTACCATTTAGAGATTTGTACACCAGCAGCAATGCTTTAAAGTCAATTCTGTAGCTTACTGGAAGCCAGTGAAGGGACCTTAGAATTGGAGTAATGTGCTCTGTTCTTTTTGTTCGTGTGAGAACCCTAGCCGCTGCAATTTGAACCAGCTGAAGTCGTTTGATGGTCTTTTTTGGCAGGCCTGTGAAAAGGCCATTGCAGTAATCAACCCTACTAGAGATGAAGGCATGTATTAGTTTTTCCAGATCATGTTTTGACATAAGTCCTCTTAGTTTGGAAATGTTTTTTAGGTGATAAAATGCCGTTTTAGTGATTGCTTTCATGTGACTGTCAAAGTTTAGCTCGCTGTCAATGAAAACACCAAGATTTTTAGCCATTTCTTTAGTTTTAATCCCTTTTGTGTCAAGAATAGTGGTAATCCTGAGTCTTTCATCTTTTTTTCCAAATAGAATTATTTCTGTTTTATCTGTGTTCAGCTGAAGAAAATTTTGTGACATCCAGCTATTGATTTGATCGATACACTGGTAGAGACATTCAAGGGGGGCATAATCATTTGGTGATAGAGCAAAATAAATTTGGGCATCATCTGCATAGCAGTGATACAAAATTGAATTTTTATTGATAATTTGCCCAAGTGGGAGCATATAAAGGTTGAAAAGTAATGGTCCAAGTATCGACCCCTGGGGGACACCACAGGTCAAGGGCATTGACGTTGAGGAACAATTTCCCAGGGTAACAAAGAAGCTTCTATCTTTTAAGTATGATTTTAACCAATTGATAACTTTACCAGTCAATCCAACCCAGTGTTCAAGTCGATATAGCAGTATGTTGTGATCAACAGTATCAAAAGCTGCACTGAGGTCCAGTAATACCAGGACCGATGTTTTGCCTGCATCAGTATTAAGACGTATGTCATTTATAACTTTAATCAGCGCTGTTTCAGTGCTATGATTGGCACGAAATCCTGACTGAAAATTATCAAAACGGCTGTTTGATATCAAGAAGGCAGTTAATTGATTGAAGACAATTTTTTCCAGGATTTTCCCGATAAATGGTAGATTTGATATTGGCCTGTAATTATTTAACACTGAAGGATCCAGATTATTTTTTTTAAGAAGGGGCTTTACAACAGCTTTTTTTAGGGACACAGGAACAACACCAGTCTCCAAGGATGTATTTATAATTTGAAGCACATCTGTAATTATAAGATGAAGAACAGACTTAAAAAAGTTGGTGGGCAGAATGTCCAGTTCAGATGTTGAGGAACTGAGATTTTGTACAGTTTTTTCAAGAGTCTCATAATCAATTAAACAAAATTCTGACATTGTGTTAAAGTTATCTATCTGTGTCATTGGTGATTGCAGTTTTTCAATTTTTTGCAACTGAGATATATTATGAGAAATATTCTGCCGTATTTTATCAATTTTACCTTTGAAGAAGGATGCAAACTCATTGCATTTATTAACTGAGAGAAGTTCAGGTGCTAATTGTGGTGGGGGATTAGTTAGCTTCTCTACTGTTGAAAATAGCACACGGGCATTGTTCATATTCCTGCTGATGATATTGGAGAAGAAAGACTGTCTTGCTTTACGAATTTCATAATTATAATTACAAAGCATCTCTTTATGGATTTGATAATGGATGTGAAGTTTAGATTTGCGCCATTTTCTTTCAGTCTTTCTACATTCTCTCTTTAGCAGTTTAACAGCCGGGTACTGCTTCCATGGTGCTTTCTGCTTATCATTGACTCTTTTTATTTTGAATGGAGCAATATCATCCATAATTTGGGTCATATTTAAATTAAAAAATTCCAGTAAATCATCTACAGAGTCTGACATTTTGGTTGAGTTCTGAGAGAGAGCTTGCTTAAAAAGAGCACGTGTTGTCGTTTATGACTCTCCTGCCTATAGTCGTTGAGCTATTCTGAATGTGAGGAGACATAGAAACTTCAAAGAAAACACAGAAATGATCAGATAAGGCCAGGTCAACAACAGTATAAGAAACAGTAAGACCCTTTGTGATGACGAGGTCAAGAGTATGACCACGAGAGTGGGTTGGTCCCTGTACATGTTGTACTCGGTTAAAGTTATCAATAATTGCAAATATTTCTTTGGCATAAATGTTATCAGTATTATCTACATGCAAGTTAAAATCCCCAGAAATAATAAGACAATCAAACTCTAAGCAAATGACTGATAACAATTCACCAAACTCTTCAAGAAAGACTTTGGCTGAATGTCTCGGAGGCCTGTAAATAGTTAATAATAATAATAATAATAATAATAATAATAATAATAATAATAATAATATGTTAGGAGAGCATGTAACACGTGCACATAAGTGTTCAAAGGACATAAAATCACCAAGTGAGGATTGTTTACATTGAAAAGAGACTTTGAATATATTTGCGATCCCTCCACCTTTCCCTTGTCGGGTAACATTCAAAAAATTAAAATTTGGGGGAGCTGCTTCGATAAGGGTGGTAGCACTATTTGCTTGATCCAGCCAGGTTTCAGTTAGAAGCAAAAAATCAAGATTGTGTTTACAAATAAGATCATTAATTAAAAATGACTTGTTTAAAAGTGATCTAATGTTCAGAAGGGCTAGTTTTACAGTAATATTTGGTTGTGCACTCTGATGCTGTTTTAAAACAGGAAGGAGATTAGATTGGTTCACCCCCAGGGTTAAATGTGCTCTATGTTTTCTGTTTCTTATCAACACAGGAATAGTGTCAACATCGGATCCCTGCTTTTTTCTACATCCATTTGCAGGGACCCAGAGTACATCAAACAAGACTTTCTAAATGTTCCATTTGGTTTGAGGGTGAAAGGACTGGAGATGACATGTATCTTTTGGATGGTGAAAAAGATTTGTAGCCAGCTGAAAGTCCTGGACGAACACAATTTTGATGAACTGGGTACACTGCTTGTCGTGACAAATTTGGACTGGAAAAAGAGAGTGTAGCCATAGGAAGCAATTTTTTCATGCTATTTGGGAAATCCATCCGAGGAGAAGTGGAGTCGTCTGTCCTTGAATGTTGGGAGGCCTGCAAGTCAGATGTTTGTGTGTCCTTGATGACGACTTGCAAAGATGATTGTTTAGGCTTTGTAACTATGTCAGTCTGCGACATCTTATCAACTGTTTTCCTCGGTGCTGGCTGAGAAAAGATTGCAAGTTTGTAGTGGTCTGCTAAGACTTTGGCTCCAATCCAGCTGAATTCAGTGCTATTTGACTTGTAGAATTCTTTGCGATTCCAAAAAAGATTAAAATTGTCTATGAAATTCATACCAAATGAAGAACAAGTTTTTCCAAGCCAGGTGTTAAGACTGAAGAGTTGAGAAAAAGCAAAACTTCCTCTCGCTGGGAGTGGGCCACTGATAAAAGATTGAATTCCAGTCTTATAGAGCTCAGAAAAAAGTTTTCTGAAATCATCTTGGACAAACAGCTGTTCTCTGAAAACATCGTTTGCTCCCACATGTACGATACGCTTAATCGTTTTATGCTCGGACATGAGTTTCAAAATGCTGTCTTTGGTGTCAGAGATGGATGCATTTGGAAGACAACAAATAATCATCTCATAACCTTTTAATTGTCTTACAGTGGAATCACCAAGAACAAGGGTTGTGGGATCAGGTGGTGTTACGAGTTGCTTTTTGCCTCTTCTCACAGCTCTTCGATCTTGGTGCGATCTCTTTTTACTATGTGTTTGTCCACTTGACAAATCCTCTTCCACATCCCTGAGGCATTCAAATTTGTTCTGAAGCTTTATGGGCTGTGGATTTTCCATAGGATTGTAGATCCTATTGTAATTTGTAGAACGAGCTGGTGTTGAAGTAATTACTCTTCTGTTTTTGTTTTTGGGCTTAGCACCCATCATTTGCCAGTTTTCACTACTCACATTTTGTACAGCTTGAGTTATGAATTCTTCCACTTGGTCTGCAATGTCCTCAGTCTGTCGGAGCGCAATCTCTGCATTCTCAGCCACTGTTTCTGTACTCCTTTCCTGAGATATCGCTTTTAATTCGTCCGTCTTTGGCAGAGCATTAATCTTTGATTCCAGAATAGAAATCCTCTGTTCTAATTCCATGCATTTTCTGCAGGATTTTTTGCTTTCTGGCATTTAAAAAAAAAAAAGTGGAAATTAAAATTAAATTTAAAAGCTTATAAAGATGAAGAAAAGATAAGAAAAAAAGTGGAAATTAAATGAGAAAGTAAAGTATAGAAATAAAGATTAAGAAAGCAGGAGCAAAGCAAAGAAGCGTCCTACTCGCTTGAGTAGGAGGAGCAAAAAAAAGGCCTTGCCACTGCATCACAGACACAACACAATGAATGAACCTTCACATATCTCCATGACTTATCTGTTAGGGTTTTGCTGGGATTCGAACCCAGGTCGCTGGTGTGATAATCCAGCAAACCCCCACTAGGCCACCAGGGGGATGACTCAAGTGTAGAGGCATGAGGCGAAAGTAGAGTATCAAAAACAGTTTATTTACAATATTTACAATCCAAGGGAAAAAACAAAAAGGATAATCCGAAAGCTCAGAAGATATACAAAATAAAAATATCCCAAGGTTCAATGTCCAAAATCCAAACCCAGAAAAGAAGAGGCAAAAACCCAAACGCTCAGAAGATCCAAAGGTCAAAACAAAAATCCACAAAGTCCAAAAGAAAGCAACAAAAACCAAGAAAACTAGGACACAGGCAAGGTGCATGGGACAGAGGGAACTAGCAGTAACAGCATAGCATAAAGACTCAGTGACTAGGGACTGAACTGAGGGAGTATATATACACAAAATAAATGGGAAACAGGTGACAATAATGAGGACTAAACAGGCAATAAAGACAAACACAAAACACAGAGCAATAGCGGCCTCTAGAGGCCAAAATAAACATGACAAGACAGAATAATAGCGGCCTCTAGAGGCCAAGATCGCCCAAATCCTAACATTATCTGTAGGATGCTGCCACTCAAAACCAACTTGTGATAGTTTCGTACATTCCTTCACGAATGGTTTGAAGTAACATGCCATGTCTGGCTTTCTGGATCCAAACCACAATGCATAGAGAAGTACATGGTTATTTCTGGTTTCAGGAGGTATCTCATATGCAAAATTTTGAAGACTTAAAGATGGGTACACCATCACAATTAAATGTAAGAGACAAAAAAGCGTCCTCACTGTTTGATTTCACGGTCTGATATAAGGCACCATCGCATATATTATTTATTCCATGGCCATTCCTATTTGCATGAAAACAAAGATCATGCATACCCTGATTCTCAAGAATGTCTTTTATTTGATCCTTTAATGGCACCGTAATAAAGTAATGCCCTTGTTGTAGGCTATCCCTTACTGTGATGGATGTGAAACATGACACACATGAAAGGGTTTCTTGTGTGCATCCTTGGGACTGTGACATACCAAGGTATGTAGAGCACAGTCTACAGTAATGATGGTATTCAATCAGATTTACAAGACTAGCCAACGGTTTCTCCAAACAATACTTGCTTGCAGGAATCGCACTTGTCCCAGCAGAATGTAATCTTAAAAGTTTCAACAGATCTTCCATCAGTGCACCTGTGGTGTTGTGTTTCAATGCCAAGGACAGTATTGAGATGCAGCTTTGCTCTTCGGTTAATCCACAGGAATGAATATGTCTGTCCTTAAATTGTAGAAAAAGAAAAAAAAAACATGATTCAACATCAACTTGTTTGCTAACATCTTTACATTAATTATCATGAGGCAGGTTCATAATATTTGAGAGAGCAAAACCTTATATCTAGTACAATCAACAGAATCGACAATGTAGGCCTGTACCATAAATACTGTATAATGAACATGTTATTGTCCAGCCGTTGCTTATATGGTAACAGAAATATGTTGTCACTGAATGTGACACTAGTAGAATGTGTAATGTGATTGTTTTACCTCAACCAATATATGTGACTCCACTCTCGGCTCTCCGCTTTGGCTGGTATCTTCATGGTTTTTCTGAGAGCAACAACTCCTTTTAAAAGAAAACTAAGACAGTGAGAAAAACACACAGTGCTTCCATGACTTGCATGAACATGTTATTGTCCAGCAATACTTATATGGTAATAAACTAATTTTGTCACTGAATATTATGCTATTGTTTCACCTCAGCCAATATATGTGACTCTGCTCTCTGCTTTTCTCTTTGGCTGGTATCCTCATTGTTTTCCTTAAGGCAATACAAATACAAACACAAACAGAAAACCTTTTAAAAGAAAAACAAACAAAAAACTAATATAGTGAGAAAAACACAGAGACTCTACAGATTACCTGTGTTGATGTGAGAAGAGAGAGAGAGAGAGAGAGAGAGAGAGAGAGAGAGATGGGGGGTACCTGTGTCAATGTCAAATGTCTTCCTGCGAGTTCTCCTTGGCTGGATTCTTTGTTGGTGTCCTTAATCAAACAAATCATACACAATTTACAAATATATACAAATGAGGCAAAAATGAGATGGATGGGGTGAACAAAAGATGTAGCAGTGCTTAACTGCTGGCGTACCTGAGCCAATGTGAAAGCTTCCCTTTCTCTTTCATCTCTTTGATTAGGCCTGCACTCTTTATCCTTGTCCTGTTGAGCACATCACAAGCATTGAGTGGAAATTACATTAGGGAGAGAAAGTATACTTCCACCAACTGCACAGTAATATTTTTTCCCCATTCCCCAGGGAGGAAATGCCCCACATACAAACTCAACTTCGAAAATATACAAGTAGCCTACTCAAGTTAAACTTGCTTTGAACAGCCTCTCCTTTACAGAAGGTGAATTTGAAGCTAACAGCACTATGGTTAACTAGCCTGTTAATGGTAATGTTAACGGATAAAACCATCACTGTTATCGGTGAAGCTACCATTGATGAAATTAATATTGCATTACAAAGTAATCTTGTGTAAAAATAATGATGTAATTGTTGTTGTTGTTGTTGTAGTGAAACTCAATTTTAAAATAGAAATACCGATAAGTTTGGGTGGTTTGGTAGAAGGTGGTATTTCTTGTTCTAGCTGATGAACTGTGGTGAATAGATCCAGGGCCGTTGACAGCTTTGGCTTGGCCCAGGACAAAATAATCTGAGTGGGCCCCCCCCCAAATAATCTGAGTGCCCCCCACACACACACACACATACGCGCGCACGCACATCGCCACACAGCAACCACCCACACCCAACCCCTCTTTTCACAGTCTCCATTCACTCCAACCCTTAAATAACAGGTATTCCAAGCCCATTATAACAGTCAACCATTTTATTTCAACATTTCAACATATTTACAGTTTGAACATTTCCTTAGTCTGCAACTATTCAGGTGCGAAATGCAATGTGCCGGACTTTTGCTGTGGCAAAGTCGTCAATAAGGTCATTGAAGTCCAGCTTCACTGCAAGTTCGCGCTCTATAGAGAGCATAGCCAGCCCATTGAGCCTCTCCTGTGACATGTTTGAGCGCAGGTAGTTGATAAACCAAAATGATTGTTTACGGTGTGGGTGCAATCAGTTAATTACTGATATTAAGTGATCAATCTCGTTAAATCAGTCTCATTAAATTTTGAAGGTCAATAATTAAAATGAATCAATCCCATTGAATCGTTTACTTTGACTCGTTTGAATTGAATCATACCATAGAATCACTCTCATTTGAAGTGAATCATTCAATGAATCGTTCAGTGAATCATTTAGTGAATCGTTCAATGAATCATTTAGTGAATCGTTCAATGAATCATACCATTAATCCTGGATAAATTACCAGACAGCTAGATTATGGTATATTTCCAAATTATTACAATCACTTACCATATTACATAACATATGCACCCTTTCTGAATTCTTTGAGAAGATTGGGGACTTCATATTGTTCACACAAATAAACACAGTTTGTTTAATAAATGAATTTATTATACAAAGAAAAATAAATCAATATATACAAGCAGTGAGGTGTGTGTGTGTAGGACTTGACTATGTGTTTAGCCTCGTGTAGCTAACTACACGTGGTGGAGGCCTAGCTTGTTGGTAGCTAAACAAAAGAATGTTATCTAAACAGAACAAAGGATTAGCTCTGTGTTTAGCCTTGTGTTGCTAGTGTGAGTTTGCTAAAGGCCCTATGGCCTAGCTAAAGTGTGTTTGTTAGGCCTGGTGAGGCCTACTGAGCACGTGTTGCTAAAGACAAGGGTATTAGCCGTAGCTAACTAAAAGCTAGCTTGTGGATTTCTAGCTGAGGTGTGGTTTATCAGGCCTGATGGCCTGCTGAGCACATGGTAGGCCTTGATTAGCTTTGTGTTGCTAAGCAGACAAAAGGGAAACTGTAGCTAACCCACTAGCTCATAACCATACTGAATCCACTGAAATCTTGAGATCAAGAGGTATAATAAGAGAACTATATGTTAGTAGTAAAGAAAAGCATGCACAGCCTATCTATTAAAAAAAACAATTGAGAGAACATAGAACAAAATAAATCAACACGCTGCGTGTCTAACAGTGTAACAGATAAACCTGGGTTTAAATTCACACTATTTCAATAAAAGCAAGTTCCTAAGACTATCCTAATTATGCCCAAATGCCAAAATCTTACTTAATCCTGCCTTTAGCAAGATATGAAGAACTATTCGCCGGTGTAGTCTCGGGCCTCGCTGTGGGAGCACGTGAGCCGCTCGTGATGGAGGCGCAGAAAACTTTCAGGTCCAGCGGAGCACTTGGGTGGGTCCCGTGGAAAGCAGAGGGTTCTTGGTCCGAACCTCAGCGTTCGTGAGGAAAAGTCTCTGATCAGAATAAGATGCACAGCGCTTTTGAGTTAAAAAGGATTCAATCGCTTCTTAACTTTTAACTGCCTGGGCTGCAGTCGTGACGTCACTTCTAATGCAAGTAAACCGGTTGTAACTCAGGTTGAGTTTAAAGATCGCGCGACTCTAGAGTTTACCTTTGCCAAGGGTAAGAAAGAAAATCGCGCTGAGTGATGGATCTTGCAAGAGAGAAGACGTCTTTTGGGTGGAGCGCGCCTCTTTATACGTCCAGATCCATCGGAAGCCAGACGTGAGAGACAAAGATGGAAGCGTTGTCCCATTGTTTTATGTTTCCTTGTATGATGACGTAGATGATCCCGCCCACGCGTGACGTAGGTCACACGGAAGTGGACTGGGAATTGTAGTTCTGACACAAGATGGTGGCATGATACCTACAACGGGATGGAACTGGGCCTCAATGAGAACGGAGTTATGGCTTTCCCAAATTCTGAACATAGAAGCATCACCACTAGTGATGTGTACAGTGAGTTTTTCAGTGTATTTTTTTGTCTTGTTTTTCATAAACATCCTTTCTGTACTCGATTTAGAATGTTACAAAAAAATTGACACCCTCCCAACCACGTAACATTAGCCTATCTGACCTGGGGGCTGACACGTTTATTACGGATAAACCAAAAGGATTACAATGTTCCCTGGATATAGAACTGGACCGAGAAGATTTCAAAATCTTAACGTGTAAGCAACAACAATAAAACAGAGGTTGTTTTATTCATTTAGGGCTTATTAGGCTACTTTCATTAATTGCGCTTTTCATACAGGCCTATCATTTTTCACTTGAGCAAGGGAATTGTTTGAAGAGTATCCAGTCTAAGCGAAAGTTTAATGTTTTGCAACAGACTAACCTCAAAACACCCCATTTATAGCCCATTCGTTACATTAAACTCTATCTAGCTGGCAATTTCACATGCCGTCGTATCTACACGGGATGATTTCCAACAAAATAAGGTTTAATTAACAAGAGGCAGCATTCCACGGGCTTTCAGCTAACCGGAGTCCAGCTCAGTGCAGCTCAGCAAGCGTGCCTAAAACATTTGGCTATGATTGCGGGCCAATGTGCTATTCTTTGCTTCATTGAGATATATGCAACACAGTGTTATTAAACCGACATGTTTATGAAATAATTCAATGCCCTGTGCATTTCAGTGTTCACTCAGTGTACCCTGCTATCCCCTACTTTATAATTATGAATGGCGCGTCGCGCGTGCTGGGGTTACATTACGGGGCTGGAAAAAAGTTATCTGTGTCTTACCTGGCTCAGCTGCCCCACTGCCTTCACCACCTGCTGCATCATCTGAATCTTTTCTAAAATATCTATGCAGTGAGCCCCTGAGGCTCTTGGCTTCTTCATCTCTTTTTCTCTTTTCTTTTCTTTACTCCTGACTTGTGCATGTTGGCAAACGGGCTCGCACGCTTATTGTCGAAGCGTTATGATGGAATAGTGCCATGTTATTTGGTGCCTTAATCAAAGACCAAACTATTTCTTCATTAGGGGTGGTAGGTGGGTTCTTGAATCTATTTTCGAAGACAATAAAGGCAAAAGAACCAGAAATCATTCAGTGAATGCAAATATAGCACATTTTTCTCCCCCAAATCAACACATTTTGAAATGAAACAGAATGATTAATGGCATCTTCATGAGGGACCAGTTCTGGGCCCCCCCTCATGCCTGGGCCCGGGACAAAATACCCGGTTGTCCCCCCCTGTTGACGGCCCTGAATAGATCTCTTAAACATATTCAAAATGTTTCTGAACAAAACAGTGGTGTTTGACTTTAAGATATTTATGTGATGCAGATATAAACCGTGAATAGTTATTTTTATGCTTTTAAGAATATGGAGCCGAGAAGGACAAAGAGGGTGTCTGTGCCCCCCTCAAAATACAGAGATGCTTCGGAAGACTCAACTGACATTGAGGCCGAGCCAAAGAAGATTAAGGTGACATTTATTTACTTTTATCTTACACTACATGTAATGTCTGTGAAGATTCTCATTCATACAGGTCATGTTATCCAAAGACTTCAGGAACGGGACTTCATTTCTGAGCTTGAAAGACGTTTTACTCCTCATCCAGGAAGCTTGGTCAAATGTCCTTCAAGCTCAAAGAAGAAGTCCACGTGCTTTGGATGTATTCAATAATCATATTTGCCAGTGGTAATATGTAGAATGAAAGCCAGGGTTTCCCCTAGCACTTTACAGTTAAGGCAGCCACCTTGACAACAAACACTTCGACCTTGACTAAGTCCCTTGAAAACAAAGATTTTGTATTGCAAATGTAAGTTCCAAAGTACATATCATTTTGATATGAAACTGCAGAACATATACTTTCCAGTCATGATAGTCACGTGTCTCTGATAGTGGTTAACCTCTCACCCACCTTGACTAACAACTTTTCTGCAGGAAACACTGTGAAGGCTGCTTAGTCAGTTATACATCATGGGTAATATTGCTATTCTGTTTGTCTTGAAAACCAGAAGTCAAAGGTGAGTGTGGACCCAGCTGAGGAGTTCCTCAAAACGTACGGACATGGACAGCAACATATGGACAACCCTGACTTACGAAAAATGGTAGTGGCTTTAAAATAGGAGGTCAAGGACCTAAAGGAGGAGAATGCGAAGTAGAAGGAGATGGTCCTGCAAGGTATCACTGCTTCTTATAAACTCTAGTTGAGCCAAATTCATATTGAGTCATTAGACAGCTATACACAGGGCCGTTGACAGCTTTGGCTGGGCCCGGGACAAAATAATCTGAGTGCCCCCCCCCCAAATAATCTGAGTGCCCCCCCCACACACACACACATACGCGCGCACACACATCACCACACAGCAACCACCCACACCCAACCCCTCTTTTCACAGTCTCCATTCACTCCAACCCTTAAATAATAGGTATTCCAAGCCCATTATAACAGTCAACCATTTTATTTCAAGATTTCAACATACAACCCCGATTCCAAAAAAGTTGGGACAAAGTACAAATTGTAAATAAAAACGGAATGCAATGATGTGGAAGTTTCAAAATTCCATATTTTATTCAGAATAGAACATAGATGACATATCAAATGTTTAAACTGAGAAAATGTATCATTTAAAGAGAAAAATTAGGGGATTTTAAATTTCATGACAACAACACATCTCAAAAAAGTTGGGACAAGGCCATGTTTCCCACTGTGAGACATCCCCTTTTCTCTTTACAACAGTCTGTAAACGTCTGGGGACTGAGGAGACAAGTTGCTCAAGTTTAGGGATAGGAATGTTAACCCATTCTTGTCTAATGTAGGATTCTAGTTGCTCAACTGTCTTAGGTCTTTTTTGTCGTATCTTCCGTTTTATGATGCGCCAAATGTTTTCTATGGGTGAAAGATCTGGACTGCAGGCTGGCCAGTTCAGTACCCGGACCCTTCTTCTACGCAGCCATGATGCTGTAATTGATGCAGTATGTGGTTTGGCATTGTCATGTTGGAAAATGCAAGGTCTTCCCTGAAAGAGACGTCGTCTGGATGGGAGCATATGTTGCTCTAGAACCTGGATATACCTTTCAGCATTGATGGTGTCTTTCCAGATGTGTAAGCTGCCCATGCCACACGCACTAATGCAACCCCATACCATCAGAGATGCAGGCTTCTGAACTGAGCGCTGATAACAACTCGGGTCGTCCTTCTCCTCTTTAGTCCGAATGACACGGCATCCCTGATTTCCATAAAGAACTTCAAATTTTGATTCGTCTGACCACAGAACAGTTTTCCACTTTGCCACAGTCCATTTTAAATGAGCCTTGGCCCAGAGAAGACATCTGCGCTTCTGGATCATGTTTAGATACGGCTTCTTCTTTGAACTATAGAGTTTTAGCTGGCAACGGTGGATGGCACAGTGAATTGTGTTCACAGATAATGTTCTCTGGAAATATTCCTGAGCCCATTTTGTGATTTCCAATACAGAAGCATGCCTGTATGTGAGGCAGTGCCGTCTAAGGGCCCGAAGATCACGGGCACCCAGTATGGTTTTCTGGCCTTGACCCTTATGCACAGAGATTCTTCCAGATTCTCTGAATCTTTTGATGATATTATGCACTGTAGATGATGATATGTTCAAACTCTTTGCAATTTTACACTGTCGAACTCCTTTCTGATATTGCTCCACTATTTGTCGGCACAGAATTAGGGGGATTGGTGATCCTCTTCCCATCTTTACTTCTGAGAGCCGCTGCCACTCCAAGATGCTCTTTTTATACCCAGTCATGTTAATGA
Organism: Neoarius graeffei; assembly: GCF_027579695.1. Classification (NCBI taxonomy): domain Eukaryota; kingdom Metazoa; phylum Chordata; class Actinopteri; order Siluriformes; family Ariidae; genus Neoarius; species Neoarius graeffei. Next base: position 15,418,144 of record NC_083590.1, on the reverse strand, counting down.
CCTATTGCCAATTGACCTAATGAGTTGCAATTTTGTCCTCCAGCTGTTCCTTTTTTGTACCTTTAACTTTTCCAGCCTCTTATTGCCCCTGTCCCAACTTTTTTGAGATGTGTTGCTGTCATGAAATTTCAAATGAGCCAATATTTGGCATGAAATTTCAAAATGTCTCACTTCCGACATTTGATATGTTGTCTATGTTCTATTGTGAATACAATATCAGTTTTTGAGATTTGTAAATTATTGCATTCCGTTTTTATTTACTATTTGTACTTTGTCCCAACTTTTTTGGAATCGGGGTTGTATTTACAGTTTGAACATTTCCTTAGTCTGCAACTATTCAGGTGCGAAATGCAATGCGCCGGACTTTTGCTGTGGCAAAGTCGTCAATAAGGTCATTGAAATCCAGCTTCTTTGCAAGTTCGCATTCTATAGAGAGCATAGCCAGCCCATTGAGCCTCTCCTGTGACATGTTTGAGCGCAGGTAGTTGATAAACCAAAATGATTGTTTACGGGATGGAACTGGGCCTCAATGAGAACGGAGTTATGGCTTTCCCAAAATCTGAACATAGAAGCATCACCACTAGTGATGTGTACAGTGAGTTTTTCAGTGTATTTTTTGTCTTGTTTTTCATAAACGTCCTTTCCGTACTCGATTTAGAATGTTACAAAAAAATTGACACCCTCCCAACCACGTAACATTAGCCCAGGGCTATTCAACTTTAGTACCAAGAGGGCCAATTGGAAATATCACTTAGTTTTCGGGGGCCGCATACAAAAAGACACCGCAAAATAATTGCATCCAACTGCATTTAATGTCAAAGCAAAATTTTATCCAGTGCAAAAGCAATTACTCAAATTTGTAAACAAAAAACATTCTAACATCTTTTTTTTTAAATAGTTTTTGATTTAGCTATTTCAATTTGATTTTATGCTGACATAACACACATAACACTATCCATCCAAAACATTCTTCCTTCTGACAGATAACCAAGTTGCCACACAAGCTATGTATAATAGGCCTACATCACAGCATTAAAAACACAGCATAACAAAACAACTTATCTATAGGACAGGTTCATTGCACACAAACTATGCATCACATCATATCAGTTCACATCACATCAAACTGTTTTTTTTTCCAAACAGTTTCTGATTTGGCTATTTCAATTTATGCTGACATAACACACTATCCATGACACACATAACACACAAATCATCCAAAGCAAACAATTTTCTGACAGGTAGCCTATGTTGCCACACATGCCTACATCACAGCATAGTTTTTGAATGTAGCCAATCAGTGTGAAAAATTGCACTGTCTTGATTTGGCTATTTCAAGATAATTAGGCTCATAAGTGGTAAGAGCAATCCTGAGGCATTCATGCAACTTCTCATTGGTCAAAGAACAACGTGACTTTGTTTTAATGGCATTCAAATGAGAAAAGCTAGACTCGCAGGTATAAGTGGACCCAAACATTGTCAGTATTTGCAAAGCCACTTTCCTTATTGTGGGGTACTGTTGCTTGCTAACATGTTTAGACCAAAAGTTGTCTGCACCCTCAGACTGCAAGTACGTTTTTAAAGCAAAGGAAGACTGCAAATCCACTAATTCCATCTGAAACATGCTTTCATTAACACAACATACCTCTTGCGCTTTTAAACTCACTTCTCCATCGGGAGCAAGACAGAAAGGGTCACGGGCAAACAACAGCATTTCTTTGGGGATGGTGAACTTTTGGAATCTTTGCGTAAAGTTCTCAGTCAGTTTTGCCATGAAGTCTGTCATTACGTGTGTAATGTGACGTCCGGGTGCAGTGGTCATAAATTCACAGAGGTGTGGAAAGTGCATTAATTTTGAGTCACTCAAGTCTTTTGTTAAGATTGTCAACTTGGCTTCGAAGGCACATAGCCTGTCCACTAATGCCGCTTTTCCACTACAAACGCGGCTGAGCCGTGCCGTGCTGAGTTGGGCTGAGTCGAGCTGAGTGGGGCTGTTGGAGTTGGATTTCGACTACAACCGCGCTGAACCGTACTGGCTGGAAGTGGGTGGACATATTGGGTGGAGTTAGCGAAAGTGGGTGGACGTCACGTGATGTCGTTAAGCGGCGCAAACAGTGACATCAGTGATCTTTTAAGCGGTAGTCTCATGCCCCGGATAGTAAACAATAAACATGGAGGACATGGAGTCATTAGTGTTGCTGGTCTTGGTGCTGTGGCTTGTTGTCACCGACAATGCCAACAGATACTGGCAAGAGCGTATAGATGAGGCGAGGCGCATAAGGCTTCAGAAATTCTCGTAATTTGTAATTCTTCTTCTTCCGGGTTTGCGGTGTTTACAGATCCCAGCGTGCTCGCGGGGCGTGTGTGGGCGTGTGAGGACACTCCTCCTCACCAATCAGTGCACAGGGGAGTGTCTGCTCACGCCCCCAGCCTCACTCAGCTCGGTTTGGCTCGCTTCAGCCCCACTCCAAAACCGTGTGAGTTTTGGGTGCTAAGGAGGGCTGAAGCGAGCTGAGTCGTGCCGTTCTGAGGTAGTCGAAACGCCAGCCGTGTCGGGCTGAAGTGAGCTGAAGCGAGCTGAAGTGAGCCGAAAAAGGGTAGTGGAAAAGGGCCATAAATCCGCAATCGACTTTTCACGGCCCTGTAGTTCCTGATTCAAAGTATTCAGGTATCCAAAAATGTCACAAAGAAAGTCGACCTCTGCCAAGAACTTTTCGTTCATCATCTGCTCCAAGAGCGCTGATGCCCGTGTTTGTTGAGAGTTTTTCAGAAAAGTCAGGATCTCCTGACGAAGTTCACAGAACCGGTTTAGTGCCTTTCCTTTGCTGAGCCACCTGACGTTGTTATGGAGGAGTTGATCTGAGAGTTCGGCATCAGTGTCAAGGAGAAGCAGCCGAAAAAGTCGATGCTGCAGGCTCGATGTAGTGCGAATGAAATTAACAATGCTGATAACAGTGTCCATTGTTTTTTTTAGATCGCCACTTAGCTGAGCACACAAGACTGATTGATGAATAATGCAGTGTAAAAACTGCATTCCAGGTGTGACTGCTGACAGTCTACCTATCAGTCCTTGCACTCGGCCCATCATAGATGGTGCGCCATCAGTTACCAACAAGCAAACCTTTGCCAATTCCAAGTCATGTTCATGAAAAAACGACACAATCTTTTGAAAAATGACTTCTGTGGTACGGCCCTCCAAAGGAACAAGGCCGAGAAGTTCCTCACGGAATCCAGTGCCGTCAAAAAACCTGACATAGATGCAAAGTTGTGCAATGTCTGTATTATCTGTAGACTCGTCAACAGCAATGGACATACAGTCAGCTTTCTTAAGATTTTCCAAAAGTTTTCTGTTGACGTCCTCAGCAAGCAACTCCACTCTACGTAGGGTAGTCGTGTCTGATAGAGGCACTTTCTTGACAGCCGAAATTACAGTTTCTTTCATTTTTTCGTCAGTTAGCACCTCATCTATGACCGCTAGCATGCATTCCCTCACTGTCTCTGCCTCTGTGAAGGGTCGTTTTTTACGAGTTAGCGTCCAGGCCACTCGCAGTGATGCTGACATAGCCCTCTCTTGAGCTGTACAAAAGTGACCAAGAGCCACTTGACTGTTTTTAAATGATCCGACCAGTCCTTGTACCTTTTTCCTCCGTTCCTCCGAGCCCTCGGGAAAGTTAGTGGAAAAGGAGCTGTGGTTTGAAGAGAAGTGCCTCTTGACATTATATTCCTTCATCACAGTGATGGATTCATTGCACAATAAACATGTGGGTCTCCTACTTGTTGAAGAGGGTAAAATGAATAAATATTTGTCAGTCCATTCTACTTTAAACTGACGATTCTCGTCGTCAATTCGACGTTTGGCTTTAGACAGAGCCATGTTCAACCCACTTGTGGGAATGAGATTGTTTACTATTAATGGCACACTCTGCTTTTGAATCTTGGTGACTTGAAATTGTTACACAGAGACGTATGACACGGAGCTGGCATTTATTTGTATTTTAATTCAACGCTAATTTTCTCGCAAATATTCAATCAGGAAAGGTCAGGTTGAGCAGTTTCATGTGTTGTGCTTGTGTGAAAACTCAAGAATTAGTATGACCATTGGGGGCAGTGTTGCGCCACTTGCAAATCATAGGCCTATGCTCGACAATCACAGCAAGTATGATTCAGCAAGATCACGAGGAGTCCATTCTCATGGCAGGCCACACAAAATTTTCATCGGGCCGCATCTGGCCCGCGGGCCACTAGTTGAATAGGCCTGCATTAGCCTATCTGACCTGGGGGCTGACACGTTTATTACGGATAAACCAAAAGGATTACAATGTTCCCTGGATATAGAACTGGACCGAGAAGATTTCACAATCTTAACGTGTAAGCAACAACAATAAAACAGAGGTTGTTTTATTCATTTAGGGCTTATTAGGCTACTTTCATTAATTGCGCTTTTCATACAGGCCTATCATTTTTCACTTGAGCAAGGGAATTGTTTGAAGAGTATCCAGTCTAAGCGAAAGTTTAATGTTTTGCAACAGACTAACCTCAAAACACCCCATTTATAGCCCATTCGTTACATTAAACTCTATCTAGCTGGCAATTTCACATGCCGTCATATCTACACGGGATGATTTCCAACAAAATAAGGTTTAATTAACAAGAGGCAGCATTCCACGGGCTTTCAGCTAACCGGAGTCCAGCTCAGCGCAGCTCAGCAAGCATGCCTCAAACATTTGGATATGATTGCGGGCCAATGTGCTATTCTTTGCTTCATTGAGATATATGCAACACAGTGTTATTAAACCGACATGTTTATGAAATAATTCAATGCCCTGTGCATTTCAGTGTTCACTCAGTGTACCCTGCTATCCCCTACTTTATAATTATGAATGGCGCGTCGCGCATGCTGGGGTTATATTACGGGGCTGGAAAAAAGTAATCTGTGTCTTACCTGGCTCAGCTGCCCCACTGCCTTCACCACCTGCTGCATCATCTGAATCTTTTCTAAAATATCTATGCAGTGAGCCCCTGAGGCTCTTGGCTTCTTCATCTCTTTTTCTCTTTTCTTTTCTTTGCTCCTGACTTGTGCATGTTGGCAAACGGGCTCGCACGCTTATTGTCGAGCGTTATGATGGAATAGTGCCGTGTTATTTGGCGCCTTAATCAAAGACCAAACCATTTCTGCATTAGGGGTGGTAGGTGGGTTCTTGAATCTATTTTCGAAGACAATAAAGGCAAAAGAACCAGAAATCATTCATTGAATGCAAATATAGCACATTTTTCTCCCCCAAATCAACACATTTTGAAATGAAACAGAATGATTAATGGCATCTTCATGAGGGACCAGTTCTGGGCCCCCCCTCATGCCTGGGCCCGGGACAAAATACCCGGTTGTCCCCCCCTGTAGACGGCCCTGGCTATACAGATACAAATTTTGTCTTAATGACTGATGGCAACTGTTTCTGTTCTATTCCTGTCTTACTCTGCAACTAGATGTGCCAGGATTAGTTTATGGCATGAGGAAAGTCATGGACTCGATGACTACTCCAACTACTTCACCAGTAGTAGGTAGTATTGCTGGGTGGTCATCCACTTCAGGACCCACTCTTGAAGTATCACCAAAATCCACAGCCCACTCTCCCACTGCATCACCAATGGCCCAGTCACCTAAGGTAATAGATTTTCAAAGAATAAATGAATACAGTATAGAAAATGAATTTACTGCATGTGAGACATCCTTGGAAAGTGTGTACTATTGTATAGTGTAATTTACTCTTATTACCTTGCCCCTCACGGGGTATTTGGCCAGGTATTGCAATGACGTTGTCTGTATGTCTGTTTGTACACCTGTGTGTGTGTCCTCTGCAGTGGGAGCCAAACACACAACATCATACAGTCTTGGACAAACACACACATGCACACACATCTATGCATAATGCAACGTTAAAAAGCCATCTGTAGCATTGGTCAGGAGCCCAGGTTGCCATCTCTGATTGCATTTTTACAGTCTTAAAGCAATATTCTGGGAAAGAAGCATTGTAGGATCCTTTGTTGGTTCCCATGATCAAATGGACCCTAGACCCTAGAATGCTTCTATGAACTATTGCTTTGAAGTGTATTGCGATTGGGGGGGGGGGAGGAAAAAGTAAAAAATATTCCAGCTTTAATACCATTCTTGTGTCCTCATTTAAACAGGTGGAGATTTATCCTGGGACAGGAGTGATGGTGGATAAGCTGGCATGGACCTATGCCCTCAATTCAAACACAGCCACAGTCTTTGTCAGGCATCTGCTCACTGCTGTTTTCCCTCTGGACACTCTACTAGTCAGTAACCTACGGGGCACCAAAAGGACTGGAGCTGGCGATCAGCTACCCCTGGATAAAGTGAAAGTCGATGCAATTTACAGTAGGTTTTCAGCTACAGTATTTTATAATGAAGATGTTTTACACTATTATGCATCTGCTGACAAGAGCCTTCTAAGTTTTTGCATTTTTTTGTTTTTTCTTTTGTAGGTGCAACTATCGAGCGGTTTCCGCAGACCCCTCTTTCAACTATTGGCTCGGCGATCAATGCCAAAATCACTGAACTAAGGGCAAAAAACAAATCTGTCACACCTTGAGGTTAAACTGCATTTTCTGCAGGGCATGTTAGTGAGATTTTTTTTTAGAGTTATATATATTTTTTGTTTATTGTAATGCTGCTGTTGTGTACATTTTTGTTCATTTTGTGAAGCATTACCAAGCCACGTCTGCCCTTGCTACAAAGGTGTTAAAGTTCAGTGATTAAACCTAAAAGTGATACGAAAAAACTGTGTTTTCCTTACATTGACAGTAATTGGTTGACATTTTAAAAACATAGATAAACCTGAACAATTCATACAAAAAACCTCTTCTATTTTTACATTTATAGTAATTGATCGACATATAAAACATCTATAAACCTAAAGAAGTCATACAATAAACCTGTCTTTTTCAGTAGGTTGACATATAAAAAACATAGAGAGCCATCATAGAATACCTTTACGATACATCCACAATTCAAACAAAAACATATATGTTTGTGTGGATTTACATATAAAAGGCATATACATTTTAAACTGTAAAATATAATTTAAAACTACAAACATTACATGAAGCATACAAAGACGGTGTAATTCATCATACACATTATCTGTAAAAACCATGCACAATGTTCACTTCATACATACTAGATTTTCATAAAAAAATTGTATGAGGAAAATGCAAAAGGGGCCACTTTCAGGAGTAAATCATACATGGCATATATTTATTTATAAATCCTTATATAAGGATTTACTACTAAGACAGTGGTAAATTCTTATAAGTTCTTTACTTTTTTTTTTCCGTATGGGCGGGGTGATGATGATGATTTTATTTAGGTTTTCCACATGTACATTTACAATAAAGTACACATTTAATTATTGTAAAGACGTAAAAAAAACCAAGGATGACACAAAAAAGTCTAATAAAATGACTTATTTCCATTGTGGTCCTCATAAAAAATTACAAAATGGTGACAATATGATAGAGGACAAAATTTACAAAAATGTATAAGTAAACAAAGTGTATAAAAATAACATTAATAATATTATTAATAAATAAATTTAAGAAATATAACTATCACATTATATATCACAAAATATCACAATTGTTATCACAGAAATTGAATAACAATTTACAAACATATTAAAAGTACATGAGAGAGTCCATTTTTAATGATTCTAATAAAAACCTTTTGACTTGTTTCTTAAACGTTTGTTTATTGGTGAGCGTTTGAACACTTGTGGGTAGGCTATTCCAGTCTGCAGCTCCCGTGTACCTGAATGTACTCTTACCCAGTGTGGTCTTAAATCTGGGTAAGGCCAGTGACCCGACACTTGCTCAAGTTCGGATGTTATGGACTTGGCTGACATTGGTACAAAACGAAGAGAGATAAGAAGGGGAGGTATTATTTACAATTTGATGAACATGATTTAGCTTTAGTTGGACAACACGTTTTTCTATTGGTAACCAATTAAGTTGAATAAAGTGGGCAGGAGTAATGTGGGTACGAGGATGGAGTTTTAATACAACACGAATTAACTTATTTTGACACGTTTGAAGTTTGTGCTTAGTTTTTTTAGTAAGACCACTGTACCAAGAAGAACACGAATAGTCGAAGTGACACTGAGCCAGAGCGGTAGCCAATAACTTCATCGTCTCGCCATCCAGGTATTTTGATTTACGAGCCAGATATTTGGTCCTGGAGCTGACCTTTTGAATAACTGATTGGGCCATATCTTCGCCAGAAACGTAATTATCAATGATTGCACCAAGATATTTTATTTTGAGTTTTGGAATAATTTGTTTACTATTACATTGTATATTTAAATTTTGAATTTTATTGATTTTTGGTTTTGAGCCAAAAAGGATTGATTCCATTTTACCTAGATGGAGAGACAATTTGTTATCGACTAACCACTCGTACACATTGGATAGCTCGGTACTCAGAGATTGTTCGATGACCTGTACATCTTTGTCTGACACCAAAAGAGCAGAATCATCTGCGTATAAAAGTAACTCACAGTTGACAGCTGATTTCATGTCATTGACATAGAGTAAAAACAACAATGGACCGAGAATACTACCCTGAGGTACACCACAGGTTATAGCTGCCGTTTCTGACAAAACACCATTTACAGACACTCTTTGTTCTCGACCAGTTAAATATGAACGCATCCATGCAACGACGCTATCACAACTTCCGATTGCCTTTAGTTTGTATAACAAAATCTCATGATTAACCGTATCAAATGCTTTTTGTTGGTCTAAAAGAACCATACCACAGTATCTACCTTGATCAATCTCACCTTTAAGGTAGTCTGTTAGGTATATTAAGCATGAATCGGTAGAATATGATTGACGGAAACCTGATTGAAGATGATACAATAAACCGTTGTTTTGTAAGTATTCATACAACTGGTTGTAAACAACCCTTTCCAGCACCTTTGACAAAATACTGAGGACAGAGACTGGCCTATAGTTACCACAGTCTGTTTTTGAACCTTTTTTGTACAAGGGTATTACTTTAGCTATTTTAAATAATTTGGGAAACTTGCCCGTTTGGATCGAAATATTAATTATATGAGTGATGCTTGGAGCAATAAGCTCTGCTGCATCAATCACAAATCAGGCGGGGATATTATCCAGACCTGTGGCCTTCGACGAGTCCAGAGTCCTCAGCATTTTACACACCTCAAAAACCTCGATGGTAGACAAAGCAAAAGTGTCCTGCTGAACTCCGAAAGTTTTATAAAAATTATTTATGTGATTTTGACCAAATGTACCAGAAGGTATGGGGAGGGAATCTACAAGAATTGTAGCAATGGTGGTAAAAAAGGAATTAAATTTTAACACCACTGCTGTAAGATTAAAAGATACAATCCCATCAATTTTGAGACCTATTGAAAAGTTGGATTTTTGTTTTTTGGAAGAACCAAGCTGTTTACACAGCTGCCAGAGTTTTTTGGGATTATTATGGTTTAATTGAAGATTATTTTTATAGTAATCCACCTTTGCCTTGTCTATCATTCGATTAACCTTATTCCGAAGACGTTTGAATTCAGACTGATCATTTGATTTCTTGGACTCCTTCAAAGCTTGATCTCTTCTGTTGATTGCCTCCAAGATCTCAGTACTGACCCAAGGCTCAGTACGGTGTTTCACAGAGATAGACTTAACAGGAGCGATACTATCCAACACACAGATAAACATGGTTGTAAAGTTACGCCAAGCTTGATCAACATTCATACAGTTTAACACACTCGACCAATCAATCATAGACAGTCTTTCACAGAATACCTCAGCAGTGTAATGTTTCATTGACCGAACCTTTATCGTATTATGACCTGTTGCTTTTGATCTTAGAACCTTCCTGGTACAATAAATAGCCATATGATCACTCCTACCACAAGTTATCACACCACTTTGACAGATTTTATCCTGATCAGATACAAGCATCAAATCTATGGTAGTCTGACTAGATTCACACACTCTTGTTGGTTCTGTAATCATTTGATGAAGATCAAACATTGAACAGAAATATTTTAGAGAGTTAACAAATGAATTAGCCTTAGATGTTGACACATTTGTATTGAAATCACCAGTTATTATCACTTCACTGTCAACAAAACCTTCAGCGTTCAAGCACACTTCCTCCAAGATGTTATAGAAATTATTCACATCGGGTGGTCTATAACAGGCACCGAGAAGAATAGGCTTAGTTTTTGGGAGGAGGATATTCACCCAAACAGCTTCCAGGTCATTGTCCATCATGTCAGGTCGTACGTTGAACGCGATGTTGTTGCGTATATAAACTACGACACCGCCACCATTCCGATCTCTGTCCTTTCGAACATAGGAATAGCCAGGGATGTCAACTTCTGGATCCAAGATGGTACAGTCCAGCCAGGTTTCGGAGAAACACAACACTGATGGGTTCCATTGATGAGCGAAGTTTCTCACCTCATCAATCTTCGGAAGAAGGCTCCTCACATTCAGATGTAGTATGTGAAGACCTTTCTTCTTCAAACATGTCCAGTCATCATTCTCAATCTCGGTCTGCACTGGCTCAGCCTCGCATTTTAAATCAGCCCCGACGGCCGGAGGTTTACACGTATGACAGAGCCACTCGGCATCACTTGATGACAGGACATTGTACTGGTAATCAGTCAATGAGCTTTCTGCAGGCAGACACCTGACATGGTGCCATACATCACAAGAGTCACACTGTATCCCTTTCTCACTGGATTTCACCTGATTTTGGCAAACTCCACAGGGATCCTGGTTAAACTGTTGAACTGGACCAGGATTTATGTGAACATCTCCGCTCAACAGCAGTAGTATCAGTCCGTGATGCCAGCAGGTCTGTAAAGTTGTCAATCTTGTTGTTGTCAAACTGTCACCTGGGCGCCGCCATCTTTGTTGTTTTTTACATTCGCGACCTTCAGTGCTGGGCAGCAAACCACCAACACACAAAAGTCCAAAATTCTCACCAATAAAATCACCATCAGCCATTAAAAGTTCACCAACGGGGTCTATATATCTTCCAGTTGTCAATGATTTCGGTTTGACTTTGATTTGTAACACTAAAACTGCACAAATAATGAAAGCAAGCAAGAGCTTTTCACAGAGATTGACCGCCATCATCGCCGCCTTTCTGATCCCTCGAACACACGTTCGAGATAGAATTAGCTCAATTCTCCTCCTTTAAAAGATGTTAAAAGACGCTCCAATCTCGAAACCGACTAAAGGCCAAGAACCGATCCGGGGATTTTCCTGCTCGGTGGCGCCGCAGGCCGCTCACCCTGACATGCCTGTGAAAAGCACAGCGAAACTCGGAGCAGTCTCTCTATAAACAACTTGAAATCGTGTCTTGAGTTTCCAGAGTGTCTAAAGAATAAACTCCCAGTGTGGAAAAGTCATCTATACGCTCGCTTTTAACTTAATTTCGGGTTCACAGCAACAGCACAAGGATCCGTTTGACCACCAAACCCCCCCAACAAATTTAACGATGGTGACCTCCTCACCTTAAAGGTGCCTGAATGTCACGCGTTATTACAGGCAATTTCCACGAAAACTTTTAGGCAAAATATTTGACTCAAAACAACAGTTGAGTTGAGTAAAAAGAACAACTTGCATATTTTTTTCTCACCCAAATTACTTTCCAAGGTAGGAAGCCTAGCACTTAAAGTCGCAGGACCCTGGAATGATATCGCGAGCTTTACCGAGAGGCGCGTTTCTGTATATTTACTATTCATGCAAAGATCATATACAGTATGAAACATGTAACACATTGCATAAGATCACCACTAATTCCTAAAGCCCATGTGCACACCTTTCATAAATCAATCCGATTAGAAATAAAAACAGATGGCGCGCGCTCCTGCAGCGCCGTGTGCTGGGGTGTACCTATCCTAGTGACGGAGGTGGAGCTGGCTTGAGTGTGAGAGGCGTTTAGGCTTACCGGGACTTACTGTATGCCTTGTAAGCCTAGCAGTAGAACTGAGAGTTGGCGCATCACACAATTTACACCCTAAAACCAAAATCTCCAGTTATCCATAAATGTAGTGAGTTTTGCTCAGTTGGTGCTTCACTGCAGTTTAGTGACCATCGTGTTCATCACATTTCTCACCAAACAGCACGTCAGAGCAGCTCCTTCTCAGTTCATTATAAATGCATGTATCTGACTCAAAACTGTTTCGTTTCAGTTCATAGGACATCATTTAATATTTGCAGGAGGGAAAAAAAATAAATTTTTGACTTATCCCCAGCGGTTGGACAGTGATGGCACTTTGCTTTAGGATTTGCGTTTTCTCAGATCTCCAGCTCCAGCTTGCCTGTGACCCTGTAGAACAGGATAAAACAGCTAGAGATAATGAGATGTTAGTAAAGTTATGATACAGTTTTCAAGAATGAACACGAATGAGAGTGATTTTTGTTGTGAAAAGAATGAGACGGTGAGGTAACCCACTATGACTACTGCACCCTGTGTTTATTCCATTAGGACAGGGCTATTCAACTTTAGTACCAAGAGGGCCAATTGGAAATATCACTTAGTTTTCGGGGGCCGCATACAAAAAGACACCGCAAAATAATTGCATCCAACTGCATTTAATGTCAAAGCAAAATTTTATCCAGTGCAAAAGCAATTACTCAAATTTGTAAACAAAAAACATTCTAACATCTTTTTTTTTAAATAGTTTTTGATTTAGCTATTTCAATTTGATTTTATGCTGACATAACACACATAACACTATCCATCCAAAACATTCTTCCTTCTGACAGATAACCAAGTTGCCACACAAGCTATGTATAATAGGCCTACATCACAGCATTAAAAACACAGCATAACAAAACAACTTATCTATAGGACAGGTTCATTGCACACAAACTATGCATCACATCATATCAGTTCACATCACATCAAACTGTTTTTTTTTCCAAACAGTTTCTGATTTGGCTATTTCAATTTATGCTGACATAACACACTATCCATGACACACATAACACACAAATCATCCAAAGCAAACAATTTTCTGACAGGTAGCCTATGTTGCCACACATGCCTACATCACAGCATAGTTTTTGAATGTAGCCAATCAGTGTGAAAAATTGCACTGTCTTGATTTGGCTATTTCAAGATAATTAGGCTCATAAGTGGTAAGAGCAATCCTGAGGCATTCATGCAACTTCTCATTGGTCAAAGAACAACGTGACTTTGTTTTAATGGCATTCAAATGAGAAAAGCTAGACTCGCAGGTATAAGTGGACCCAAACATTGTCAGTATTTGCAAAGCCACTTTCCTTATTGTGGGGTACTGTTGCTTGCTAACATGTTTAGACCAAAAGTTGTCTGCACCCTCAGACTGCAAGTACGTTTTTAAAGCAAAGGAAGACTGCAAATCCACTAATTCCATCTGAAACATGCTTTCATTAACACAACATACCTCTTGCGCTTTTAAACTCACTTCTCCATCGGGAGCAAGACAGAAAGGGTCACGGGCAAACAACAGCATTTCTTTGGGGATGGTGAACTTTTGGAATCTTTGCGTAAAGTTCTCAGTCAGTTTTGCCATGAAGTCTGTCATTACGTGTGTAATGTGACGTCCGGGTGCAGTGGTCATAAATTCACAGAGGTGTGGAAAGTGCATTAATTTTGAGTCACTCAAGTCTTTTGTTAAGATTGTCAACTTGGCTTCGAAGGCACATAGCCTGTCCACTAATGCCGCTTTTCCACTACAAACGCGGCTGAGCCGTGCCGTGCTGAGTTGGGCTGAGTCGAGCTGAGTGGGGCTGTTGGAGTTGGATTTCGACTACAACCGCGCTGAACCGTACTGGCTGGAAGTGGGTGGACACATTGGGTGGAGTTAGCGAAAGTGGGTGGACGTCACGTGATGTCGTTAAGCGGCGCAAACAGTGACATCAGTGATCTTTTAAGCGGTAGTCTCATGCCCCGGATAGTAAACAATAAACATGGAGGACATGGAGTCATTAGTGTTGCTGGTCTTGGTGCTGTGGCTTGTTGTCACCGACAATGCCAACAGATACTGGCAAGAGCGTATAGATGAGGCGAGGCGCATAAGGCTTCAGAAATTCTCGTAATTTGTAATTCTTCTTCTTCCGGGTTTGCGGTGTTTACAGATCCCAGCGTGCTCGCGGGGCGTGTGTGGGCGTGTGAGGACACTCCTCCTCACCAATCAGTGCACAGGGGAGTGTCTGCTCACGCCCCCAGCCTCACTCAGCTCGGTTTGGCTCGCTTCAGCCCCACTCCAAAACCGTGTGAGTTTTGGGTGCTAAGGAGGGCTGAAGCGAGCTGAGTCGTGCCGTTCTGAGGTAGTCGAAACGCCAGCCGTGTCGGGCTGAAGTGAGCTGAAGCGAGCTGAAGTGAGCCGAAAAAGGGTAGTGGAAAAGGGCCATAAATCCGCAATCGACTTTTCACGGCCCTGTAGTTCCTGATTCAAAGTATTCAGGTATCCAAAAATGTCACAAAGAAAGTCGACCTCTGCCAAGAACTTTTCGTTCATCATCTGCTCCAAGAGCGCTGATGCCCGTGTTTGTTGAGAGTTTTTCAGAAAAGTCAGGATCTCCTGACGAAGTTCACAGAACCGGTTTAGTGCCTTTCCTTTGCTGAGCCACCTGACGTTGTTATGGAGGAGTTGATCTGAGAGTTCGGCATCAGTGTCAAGGAGAAGCAGCCGAAAAAGTCGATGCTGCAGGCTCGATGTAGTGCGAATGAAATTAACAATGCTGATAACAGTGTCCATTGTTTTTTTTAGATCGCCACTTAGCTGAGCACACAAGACTGATTGATGAATAATGCAGTGTAAAAACTGCATTCCAGGTGTGACTGCTGACAGTCTACCTATCAGTCCTTGCACTCGGCCCATCATAGATGGTGCGCCATCAGTTACCAACAAGCAAACCTTTGCCAATTCCAAGTCATGTTCATGAAAAAACGACACAATCTTTTGAAAAATGACTTCTGTGGTACGGCCCTCCAAAGGAACAAGGCCGAGAAGTTCCTCACGGAATCCAGTGCCGTCAAAAAACCTGACATAGATGCAAAGTTGTGCAATGTCTGTATTATCTGTAGACTCGTCAACAGCAATGGACATACAGTCAGCTTTCTTAAGATTTTCCAAAAGTTTTCTGTTGACGTCCTCAGCAAGCAACTCCACTCTACGTAGGGTAGTCGTGTCTGATAGAGGCACTTTCTTGACAGCCGAAATTACAGTTTCTTTCATTTTTTCGTCAGTTAGCACCTCATCTATGACCGCTAGCATGCATTCCCTCACTGTCTCTGCCTCTGTGAAGGGTCGTTTTTTACGAGTTAGCGTCCAGGCCACTCGCAGTGATGCTGACATAGCCCTCTCTTGAGCTGTACAAAAGTGACCAAGAGCCACTTGACTGTTTTTAAATGATCCGACCAGTCCTTGTACCTTTTTCCTCCGTTCCTCCGAGCCCTCGGGAAAGTTAGTGGAAAAGGAGCTGTGGTTTGAAGAGAAGTGCCTCTTGACATTATATTCCTTCATCACAGTGATGGATTCATTGCACAATAAACATGTGGGTCTCCTACTTGTTGAAGAGGGTAAAATGAATAAATATTTGTCAGTCCATTCTACTTTAAACTGACGATTCTCGTCGTCAATTCGACGTTTGGCTTTAGACAGAGCCATGTTCAACCCACTTGTGGGAATGAGATTGTTTACTATTAATGGCACACTCTGCTTTTGAATCTTGGTGACTTGAAATTGTTACACAGAGACGTATGACACGGAGCTGGCATTTATTTGTATTTTAATTCAACGCTAATTTTCTCGCAAATATTCAATCAGGAAAGGTCAGGTTGAGCAGTTTCATGTGTTGTGCTTGTGTGAAAACTCAAGAATTAGTATGACCATTGGGGGCAGTGTTGCGCCACTTGCAAATCATAGGCCTATGCTCGACAATCACAGCAAGTATGATTCAGCAAGATCACGAGGAGTCCATTCTCATGGCAGGCCACACAAAATTTTCATCGGGCCGCATCTGGCCCGCGGGCCACTAGTTGAATAGGCCTGCATTAGGAGGTTATTGCTGTGTTGAAGTGCCTTATTCAGTGAAGATGCAGAAACCCATGCTAGTGATGGAAATGGCAGCCCAGATAGCAGAGGGACGTTGAAACGGCGCCGATTCTTGGTCAGAATGGTCGGTTTCCGTCGTAAGTCAGAAAATCAACGCTGAAACGGCGCCGTGAAACATCGATTTCTCCACCGTCGGAGAAGGTCGATTGATCACTGTTGAATCACCGTGGGTAAAGGTTGATCTGTCGACTGTCAGAGAAGGTCGAATATACGATGTTGAACCATCGTCACTTTTGCCGGCCAGTTTTCAACATTGGTAGGATGAGCAACTAATTGTTCAGCATGTAAATTGCAACTGTTTGTCTTATCCTGCTTACACATAGATACGAGTAAATGATATAAGTGATAATGATAAGTAAATGATAAAAAAAGAACAAAAACCAGTTTACTTTCTTAACTCAGCAATGGATTTGACCTATCTTTGAAAGTTTTTTGCAAATAACTTAACATTTCCAAGATGATCATAAATTAATTCTAATTCATAATTATAATTATAATTTATAATTTATAATTATAATTATTTAATTCATAATGTCCCATAATGCAGTGCGATTACCACTGCTGTTTACTGGATGACGTCATTTTCGTTATATACCTGGGTGCACGTGAAACTCCTACACCACTCGGTTGGATCGCGACTCTCTTGTGGATCGGCCTGCTGTTACACTTGGACCATTGAGAAAAACACTGGACCACGCTACATTTTCATTCATCCCTGGACATCTGGTACGTACCATTATTCAGTCACTATTAATAAAGGGAATTTCGAATACAATTTCAAGCAGTTTAAGAAGTTATGATGAACTTCAGTCATATCACGCGTTGGAGAAATTTCCCTCAACTAGTATCCATTTGAAACAACAACAATGCAGATGCATTATTCAATCGAAAAACGAGTCGAAGTACTTGTCTTGTTGGAGTGAAAACTTAGCGTTGGAGTGAAAACTTAGCGTTGGAGTGAAAACTTAGCGTTTAAATCGAGCATGTAGGCCTAGGTCACATGTCATTTCGAGCTGACCTGTTCTTTTGTGTAGCCATGGGTTGCGCCTCGCGGCCATGAACTTTAAAGATTATCCAGCTACCAACGCTTCTGTAGTGACCACTTTGTTTGAGGTACCACGAACGAAATTGCTTATATTCCCTCAACTAATACAATAAACATGCAGATGCATTGTTTAGTCGAAAACTAGTCAAAGTAGTGGTCTTGATGGAGTGAAAACAAAGCATTTCAATCGAGTATATAGGCCGTGGTTATAACCGGTAGCTCTATACCCGGCTTGAGGGGGTTGGGCTTTGTAACGCTATGGGTCGCAGCCATTAGAACAGGACTCCAGACATTGTTAAAACATTGTTGGTATTAAAACAGAACTTTCTATAAAACAATTGTTTGAACTGTGTGTGTGTGTGTGTGTGTGTGTGTGTGTGTGTGCATGTGTGCGCGCGCGCGCGCGTGTGTGTGTGTGTGTCCATTTGAAACAATAAACATGCAGATGCATTATTCAATCGAAAAACGAGTCGAAGTACTTGTCTTGTTGGAGTGAAAACTTAGCGTTGGTGTGAAAACTTAGCGTTTAAATCGAGCATGTAGGCCTAGGTCGCATGTCGTTTTGAGCTGACCTGTTCTTTTGTGTAGCCATGGGTCGCGCCTCGCGGCCATGAACTTTAAAGATTATCCAGCTACCAACGCTTCTGTAGTGACCACTTTGTTTGAGGTACCACAAACGAAATTGCTTATATTCCCTCAACTAATACAATAAACATGCAGATGCATTGTTTAGTCGAAAACTAGTCAAAGTAGTGGTCTTGATGGAGTGAAAACAAAGCATTTCAATCGAGTATATAGGCCGTGGTTATAACCGGTAGCTCTATACCCGGCTTGAGGGGGTTGGGCTTTGTAACGCTATGGGTCGCAGCCATTAGAACAGGACTCCAGACATTGTTAAAACATTGTTGGTATTAAAACAGAACTTTCTATAAAACAATTGTTTGAACTGTGTGTGTGTGTGCATGTGTGTGCCCGCGCGCGTGTGTGTGTGTGTGTGTGTGTGTGTGTGTGTCCATTTGAAACAATAAACATGCAGATGCATTATTCAGTCGAAAAACGAGTCGAAGTAGTAGTCTTGTTGGAGTGAAAACTTAGCGTTGGTGTGAAAACTTAGCGTTTAAATCGAGCATGTAGGCCTAGGTCGCATGTCGTTTTGAGCTGACCTGTTCTTTTGTGTAGCCATGGGTCGCGCCTCGCGGCCATGAACTTTAAAGATTATCCAGCTACCAACGCTTCTGTAGTGACCACTTTGTTTGAGGTACCACGAACGAAATTGCTTATATTCCCTCAACTAATACAATAAACATGCAGATGCATTGTTTAGTCGAAAACTAGTCAAAGTAGTGCTCTTGATGGAGTGAAAACAAAGCATTTCAATCGAGTATATAGGCCGTGGTTATAACCGGTAGCTATACCCGGCTTGAGGGGGCTGGGCTTTGTAACACTGTAGGCCTATACTGCCCTACAAAGCCAAAAGACCTTAACTCATCAGACTCATTACAGGCTTCTGCCTTGGTTTTCCCTTTGCTTTTGGAAGTTACAGTAAAAACGACGTCTTATTGTTACCAGAAAAAAACAGAAATGACTCGAAATAATTCATCACATGATACAACTGATGTCCTCTGTTCCAAAAATGGCAATAACTCATGTTGACCTTAAGTGATATTAAGGTCTTTTGGCTTTGTAGGGCAGTATGGGTCGCAGCCATTAGAACATGACTCCAGACATTGTTAAAACATTGTTGGTATTAAAACAGAACTTTCTATAAAACAATTGTTTGAACTCTGTGTGTGTGTGTGTGTGTGTGTGTGTGTGTGTGTGTGTGTGTGTGTGTAAGGTTATTTCAAATGTAATGACATAAATGTTGTTGTCTTTGTTCCCCCCATGTTTACCTCAATGGAACCTGAAGACCACTACCCCGTCATTCCCTCAAAAGGTACTGCAGACATTTATTTCTTTAGGGGAGAGAACATGGCTTCTTATTGGTCAAAAAGAAGACGTGTTGTGACAGCTACTGAAATGTCAGAAAGGCAGATTCTGTCCGATTTTGAGTCAGCTCTGGGTAATCCTGCTGCTCAAGTCTCTCCTTCAATTGCATCACCCAGGCCTGCATCATCAATGGGTTTAGATGAGGATGGTGGGGATTCTGTTGAGTTGGGAGGGTGCAGTGATGCAGAGTCTGACAGCAGTAGCATGTCTTCAGAGGGTGACAGTGACAGTCATATTGATGGTGACTCTTTTGAAGAGTCAGGGCTTCACCAAAAATTAAAACACTGGGCTGCATCATTCTCTGTGCCTTTGATTGCCATTACTGCTCTGTTGACCATTTTGAGAACAAGCCACCCTGAACTGCCCAAGGATGCTAGGACCTTATTGGGCACTAAGCCTGCAGTACCATTACAGACCGTAGGTAATGGGGAATACTTCCATTTTGGCTTGGCAAAGGGAATTTTGTCCAAATTAAGCACCATCCATTTACCAGATGTTATTCAAACAATAAGAGTTCAATTTAACATCGATGGTCTCCCTATTTTCAAAAGCACCAGGCTTCAGTTTTGGCCTATTTTGGCACTGATTGATTGCGATTACACCAGAACACCGTTTTTAGTTGGCATCTTTTGTGGCCCTGGAAAACCCTCCAATGTGTTTGATTATCTGACGCAGTTTGTTAAAGACCTCTCTGATCTGCTTTGCAATGGGGTAACATTTGGAGGTAGAAAGCTGAGGGTGGCCATTTCATCCTTCATTTGTGATGCTCCTGCTCGAGCATTTGTAAAACAAATTAAATGCCATAATGGGTACTCCGGATGCGATAAATGCCATCAGACTGGTATTTGGCAGAAAAAAATGACGTATCCTGAGACTGATGTTAGGCTAAGGTCAGACGAGGAGTTTGAAAATATGGTAGATGAGGACCACCACATCAACAGAAGTCCTCTGACGGGTCTGGTGAAAATGGTGTCTGCCTTCCCAATAGATTATATGCATTTATGTTGCCTTGGCGTTATGAAAAAGTTGATACATTTTTGGATGAGGGGGAAAAACTCTACAAGGCAGCCTACAAGAGCCATTAAAGCCATCTCCGAAAAGTTAATACAGCTTCGTCCCTATACTCCAGCTGAATTTGCACGGAAACCCCGTGAACTCGCCGAAACTGATAGGTGGAAAGCGGCAGAGCTGCGCCAATTTATGATTTACAGTGGGCCATTAGTTCTGAGGGACATTCTTCCACAAGATCTCTATGAAAACTTCATGTTGTTTTCTGTGGCCATGTTTTTGCTACTCACACCAAACATTTCTGAAAGTATGGTTTGTTTTTCTGAAAAATTGTTAATGGCTTTTGTAAAGCATTTTGGAGAGGTGTATGGTAAAGAAGAGATTGTGTTTAGCGTACATCAAACAATACATCTGACAAATGAGTACCACCAGTATGGTTCCCTAGACAACATCTCATCCTTTCCTTACAAGAATTATTTGGGTAAACTAAAAAAAATGCTACGCAAGCCATCTCAACCTTTACAACAGGTTGTCAAATGCCTTTCAGAGGAGCCAGTTTGTTTATTTCCACCACCACCTACACAACCACAGTTGTTACACCCACACCAGGAGGGCCCATTACCCCAACACTTAAGTTCTGGCCAGCAATTTAAAAAAGTGCATTTCAATGATTTCTGTTTTTCTTCAAAGCAGGGCGATGATTGCCTAGTGATTAAAAATGAAATCGTAATGGTGAAAAACATAATTAAATATGGTGACTCTGTCTTTGTGGTTTACATGAAATTCAAGAGGAGGGAGTCATATTTCCACTATCCTTGCCCCTCCACAAGCATTGGCTGCTACAGAGTATTTGGCATAGACAGCTGCCTTAACGTTGACTGGCTTGAGGTTGTCCAGGGCAAATGTGTGTTGTTCCCAGATGGAGAGACCTTTGTGGCAATCCCTCTTCGTCACCATTCGTAAACCTATATGGGAAGAAAAAAAAACACAAAAAAAACCCCCCCACACACACAAAGAAACACATCTTTACTTATGCATTAGAAGGAATCTGGACAGTTGGAGTACTCCAGCTGGATGGCAGGCACTAACTATCCTTTCCATGGAGTACTTTTTTATTTTTTTTATTATAGATGGCACAGATTTGGAAAGTTGTGGAATTCCAAGACCGGAGTGCAGCAGTTGTGTCATCCAGCTGGGTGGTAGATGTTGACGGAGAAGTGGGATGCTACTGGCCACCCTTTGGCGGAAACAAAGCTGTGAAGGCCGCCATGAACTGCACCCCCCCCCGGGACAAGGATGGCGATTCCATCAAAAAATAAGGGTGCTGGCAACCTGTGGTGAGCTGCATAGCTACTTCATTAAACCAATGACAATACTTCAATACTGCATTAAACCAATTTCATTAAGACTGCCTTCCCTTTCAGGCACCTTTGCCAAAGCAAGATGTTACCTGACCCGATCGCTTGAGGAAGGCTACCTTACAGCAGACCTGCAATCGGATGATGGTGAGATGGGGCCAAGGAAAAGACGGTAAAAGTGTTTTCTTTTTTAAATCACAACTTGCAGTTATAAGTTCAATTACGGTTTCGTTTGTGTTTTGAGCTGTGTCAGTAAGGTCCTGGGTTTGTTTTTAAGACCAAACAAAAGGTATTTGGAGGAGGACAGCAAGGAGGAGGCAGGACCAAGCCGTAGGGGGAGGAGGCCACCATCTATTGACGCCACTCAGCTGGACAGCGAGTGGCAATTCCCCTCCCTTAATGAAGGTGACTATCTGTACCACTTGTTGTTGTTGTTCTACTAAAGACCTAGAAGTTGTCTGAAATAATAATGCTTTCATTTCCGTCTTCAGACACCCAGCCAGGCCTGTTTCTTCACAGCCAGCCATTAACTCATGGTAACTATGCATTTCCTTTATTTATGCCAGAAATTAAAATACCAATGAGTAAGTGAAGATATGTTTTGATCAACTGACTGCTTACTATTTTTCAGATTCACCGTCGTCAGAAACCCCGCCAGGCCCTTTCCTTCACAGCCAGCCACTAACCCATGGTAACTATGCATTGACTTGATTTATGCCATAAACGACTAAAAAAACAAAACAAAACAACAAACAAATATCTATGTAGATGCGTTTTGATCAACTGACTATACAATTTTTCAGATTTACCCCAGCCACGTCACCGCTTCCATGGTAAGTCAAAGAGGAAATCAATCAATCAACATGAAAATTGTGAATTTAGAACAGAAATTCAATTAAGGCGCACCTTGAAGTGAACTAAATTGTACTCTCTGATATTTCAGCCACACCTCTGCCATCGCAACAGGGGAACAATCAGTTGCTGCGTGGTGAGTCCACAACTGTAATCACTGGTCATAAATGACCAGCAATGTGAAATAAAAGTCCTAATGTTTGGTGTTACTTAACAGCTCTCCTTGGCCAGCTGAGGGAGGAAAACTGACTGCTTACTATTTTTCAGATTCACCGTCTTCAGAAACCCCGCCAGGCCCTTTCCTTCACAGCCAGCCACTAACCCATGGTAACTATGCATTGCCTTTATTTATGCCAAAAACGACAAAAAAACAACAAAACGACAAACAAATATCTGTGTAGATGCATTTTGATCAATTGACTATACAATTTTTCAGATTCACCCCAGCCACATCACCGCTTCCATGGTAAGTCAAAGAGGAAATCAATCAATCAACATGAAAATTGTGAATTTAGAACAGAAATTAAATTAAGGCGCACCTTGAAGTGAACTAAATTGTACTCTCTGATATTTCAGCCACACCTCTGCCATCGCAACAGGGGAACAATCAGTTGCTGCGTGGTGAGTCATCAACTGTAATCACTGTTCAAAAATGACCAGCAATATGAAATAAAAGTCCTAATGTTTGGTGTTACTTAACAGACATGGGCATCAGCACAGTCATCGCTCTCCTTGGCCAGCTGAGGGAGGAAAACAGGGAGCTGAAGGGGGAAGTAGGAAGGCTGGCGCAAGAGGTCAGGGCCCTAAGGAGAGAGATGGGGAGACAAGACACACCCCAGACATCGCCCCTAATCAAGCTCCCACTCTCCACCATGGAGGAGTTTTTGGCAGCAGAGGCCCTGGTGAAGGAAGATGCCAAACAAAAGCAGCTAATGGTACTTATTGAGTCTTACCTTTCCTTTCCAGTCATCTGCAACACCTGCAAAAAGAAACACAAATACTTAACCCTTACATACTGTTCATATTCCATGCCTTCATGGTATGGTCTGGGTCAATTTTGACCCAGGCAAAGAATACCCTACTAATAAGAGTCCACACCCAATTTTGAGCTCCATATCTTTTTAAAACATATAAATGACCAATCTGACATTAATAAATGGTTGATTAATCCTTAATCAATGTTTCAGAAAGCAGAGAGAGTGTATTTTTTATATATTTACACTACCCGATTTTGGATAGAAACATCTTTCACACATTCTTTTTTACCTAAGACATGAAAACATAATAGTCATAATGATGTTAATATATTTTATTGAAAGTACAGTTTGCAAAAACATTTATAACTCTTTATAACATTTATAACATTTATTAACTCTTTATATAGGTCTATAGATTTTGTTACATTTCTGGTGCAGGTGCAGATCTCACGCCTGTTTCAAGGCACCCTCTGACCTCATATGACCTCTGTTCCTTATGTTTACTATGTATGATCACTGTGCAACTGTTTTTTTCACTGTTTCAAGATTCCCCATGACTCTTCAAAAACTAACAGGTACATGTTCCTATGGAAACCATATCTTCTGTGAGAAAATATGGTGGGAACATGTAAAGTTCCCGAGACAGGTTCAAGTCCCCCCTTGAACACTGTCATAACTGTCCCATAAGTGATATACAAGAACATGGCATGTACTGTCCCTCCCCTCCCACCCTTTACCATGATTTAACACACTCTGGGAAGTTTAAAAGACATTCAAATGAATATGGGTCAAATTTGCCCCAGAACAGCCTAAGTGTACAAAAAATTGTAACCCCCCTGTAAAATTATACCAGTTTAAAATATTTTCAGTTTTGTGTATTTTGGATCACTTTAGGAAAAGTCATACGATATCAGGCCAAAAAAATGACATTTAGGGTATTTTTATTGCTGTCAAATGTTAAAATGGGTCAAATTTGACCCAAACAGTATGTAAGGGTTAATATCATTGTGAATCAATGAAACAATGATAAACACTGAATACTTTCTCATTATTGTCTTCATGCTACATTTTATTCTATCAGGTGTCTACCTTAGCCCTTTGTGGAGGAACCGACGTAGGGGTCACAGTGAGGCAGATGCTGCGTAGCCTCCTGGTCAACAGCTTGGCCAGCCAATTTAACTGGGCTGGAAAGGGGGAAAAAACTGTGTTTAAGGACACCAAGATCCATGATGTCCTGTTTGGTAGGTTATACATGTGCACAAAGCTGTAAAAGAGGGTAAAATAGTAAGCTGTCACAAGTACTTGCACACTACTTCTAAATGTTCTTTGATAACTCCTTCACTAACTGTAACATTACGATTATAATGACAAACATATTGTGAAAGATGCAAAGGATTAAAAAGGATTAAGAAACTCACCAGGCGCCTTACTCAGAAAAAGCAGGTGTGCAGGCAAATCCAGGGAGGCTGACTGAGTGACGAACGGTCCGGTAGTGGCATTTCTATTTCCGCTTTGTGTCAATGGGGAAATTAAAATGTTTTTTTTTTTTTAATCCCGTTTAAATTGTCACAAGATTCACATCTATGGTTTCTGATTTTTACATATATTTTCTGTACTAGTACCATTACTTGCCACCTACCACTAGTGTGACGTGCATAGTCTTAACAACTCAAACTTTAACAATTATCACCATGCAAAGTCTCAATGTTGTTTTGTTCTTTTTCTTTCAGATGCTCTACAAAAGCAGCTGCCAGGGAGCACACACGCTACTTTTAGTGACGCAATCAAGAAGTGGCTTAAGTATGCGCCAGAGAGAGAGGGAGGGATGAGGAGACATGAGGTAGGGTGGCATTTAGAAACCCATAGCCTACTGCTGACTTTCTTTATCAATGCTGCATCAAATTAATTTTGGTTATGTTTTTCTGTTTCCATGTACAGGTGTCTGCGCCGCAGGAGGAATATAGGCCACAATTATAAATTATAAATAAGTCATAAAATGTTTCTAAGAACTTGTTCAAGTGTGTTCTGTTCCTTATAAATGTTAAAAGTTATGCCTCATTAGATAGCTTGACAAATATTAGGAGAGGTGCATTGTTGCATGCATTTTTATATCCTGTTGTACATAAAACAGGACGTAGCCTACGCACATTGATATAAATTAAGTTTCACTTTCATGGTTGAAGTATGCATGTGTGTGTTCATCCTAGGCAAGACCCCCGATGCTTTATTGTTAGCTAGTTTAATTTAGCCTGTTTTGCTTAATTTGTAGCCTTCCTGTTGTACATAAAACAGGAAGTAAAGTTGGATGAGGCGGCACGGTGGTGTAGTGGTTAGCGCTGTCACCTCACAGCAAGAAGGTCCTGGGTTCGAGCCCCGGGGCCGGCGAGGGCCTTTCTGTGTGGAGTTTGCATGTTCTCCCCGTGTCCGCGTGGGTTTCCTCCGGGTGCTCCGGTTTCCCCCACAGTCCAAAGACATGCAGGTTAGGTTAACTGGTGACTCTAAATTGACCGTAGGTGTGAATGTGAGTGTGAATGGTTGTCTTTGTCTATGTGTCAGCCCTGTGATGACCTGGTGACTTGTCCAGGGTGTACCCCGCCTTTCGCCCGTAGTCAGCTGGGATAGGCTCCAGCTTGCCTGCGACCCTGTAGAACAGGATAAAGCGGCTAGAGATAATGAGATGAGATGAGATGAAAGTTGGATGAATCATCACCGAAAATTAAACTATATATCGACCGAAATCCGTAGTTGAATAAAGGGTGAAAGGGGGCCTATTCTCTGTCGGCCACCATCCACTTTTTAATGTTGTTTCAACGCAAACTCGTATGAGCAAAGCGGTGTTGAATCAACGCCGGTGATCCACGATGATTCGACGGCGTATGGTCGAAGAACATGCCGATGATTCCCCGTCGAATCAACGCCCTTTTGCTATCTGGGAGTGGACTGTTATCGTGCACAATGACACCTACTGCAACAATACGGCATTAATGGGAGATACAGGTCATATGTTTTACTGTGGGAAACAGCAATGAGTCTTCATGGACCCTCTGAAACTCTGACTCCGACTTAGTTATAACCTTCCTCCATGTGGTGTACCCTATGCGCACAACAGCGCTTACAACTCAAGATAAAAGTGCTTTTCATGAGCGGTTTTATAGCACTATAGAATAGCTACAGGTGGAACCATGGGTGCAAGCATAAAATTTTCAAAACCCTGAAAAGTCTGACAAAGTCAGACATGTATGGTGCAGCCATGCAGGGGGGGTTACAAAGGGGGGGTGAGCCCCCCTTAGGGCTCGAAAAAAAATTTAAATTACAAGTTAAAATGGTTGTCTCTCATGCAAACATTTATAATATTAATTGTTATATGATTCGCATATTCACATCAAATGTTTAATACATTTCATCAATTCATCTGAAATAACAGGGGTGATTCTAGCATCTGATTTTTGGGGGTGCTTAGCCCCCAGAGCTGACAGAGGCACCTGGCTTGAACGACAGTGTTTCCACGTTTATTCCGCATTTAGACAGACTTAACTAGACAAGAAGACTAGACTAGACAATTCTGCAATGTTTTAACAGAAGCTGACCCAATAAACTATGATATCTACACATTTACAACCACTGACACAAATATTTACGTTATATTTTTAACAAGACCTACTACTGCATTTGTAATGTTGGAGCTATTCATTTTGAACAGTGGTAATTGTTAATTAATGTGTTATTGTGTATTGTGTAATAATAGTGTCAGGGCCGGAGTGGGCCCTGTTTTCAGTCCGGGAATTTAATTCACATTCAGGCCACTTTGTGGGTACTCAGCAACCGGCAGATAAAGCGTGAGGGCGCATTAGGCAACTCAAAAATGGTTAAATGAAATGTAGGCTAAAGCAAGTGTTCGATTCTGCTTAGCATACTGGCATACGCATACACCTCTTCTAAGTTATATATTTAACAACAATTATTTAACATCAAATATGACTTCTAGGCCTATGTGTTCATAACCACAATGTGCGCACGCCAAATGCACGGTGTGACAGCGAGATGAAATAGGCTGGATGAGGAAATAACACGCAACAGCACATTTGGGACCTGTTCATCTAAAATTGTTAATAATGTAAAGCAATGTCCGGTTCTTCTTAGAATTAAGACATACACCACATCTATGGCGGCACGGTGGTGTAGTGGTTAGCGCTGTCGCCTCACAGCAAGAAGGTCCTGGGTTCGAGCCCCGGGGCCGGCGAGGGCCTTTCTGTGTGGAGTTTGCATGTTCTCCCCGTGTCCGCGTGGGTTTCCTCCGGGTGCTCCGGTTTCCCCCACAGTCCAAAGACATGCAGGTTAGGTTAACTGGTGACTCTAAATTGACCGTAGGTGTGAATGTGAGTGTGAATGGTTGTCTGTGTCTATGTGTCAGCCCTGTGATGACCTGGCGACTTGTCCAGGGTGTACCCCGCCTTTCGCCCGTAGTCAGCTGGGATAGGCTCCAGCTTGCCTGCGACCCTGTAGAAGGATAAAGCGGCTAGAGATAATGAGATGAGATGAGACCACATCTATACCGTGTAAATTGCGAGATTTCACATGACATCAAAAAGCTGAATTGACATCGCAAATTATCGACACATTATAGGCCTAGCATAGACTGATAAAATCGACAAACAGGGTTATCATACTCCATATCTTTCGTAACCTACCAGCTGGTCTTGAGAACATATCTGTCAATTTGGCACATTTTGCTGCCACCTCCTTCCTTTTTTTAAGCTTCGCCCTTTCGGTTCCACCTGGCCTCTTTCTGCCCTCCATCACTAACGCGCGCTGTTTCGCGCCAATGTTGTTTAAGTTCCCCGCAATACAGAGGAGGAGTCTTGGACCAAACCAACTGCAATAGAGGGGAGGGGAGAATTTCCTTATTTGGTAGCGCCTATTTAATCTGCTGCGATGCTGTCGGCGTCTGGGCTGCCATGTGAAAATGCAGAGTGCAGTTGAATTGATGATTAATGCAAGAATAAGATCAGTGACCAAAATTAGTGAAAATTATTTTCCCCATGCTCCAAGCAGGCCATCATTGATGGTTTGGGCCGGGGATGGTCCCGGCTAAATATAGGGCCACCCCGGCATTGAATAGTGTGTATTATTATGATTTTACATTAGTTTACATTAGTAAACGCTATGTTACATTAAATAAAATTGACTAACACACGGTGGTCTAGCACCGTAGCACTTGTACAGCTCTGCACAAAAGTATCTCGATATGGATGATAAATGTCGTTTTTATCATTCTGTTCATAGACCAGGGAACATCAATATTGCATTATGCATATTATTGTGTTGTGTTTAACAATTGTAACTCCAGTCCGTACCTTCACATCTCGCTATGCCAGTAATACTCAGGTGCTACTTCGAGTTCCTCATCGGCGTGGAATCCAGTTAAAAAAAACACCATGTCGTAGCAAGCACTCACGCGGACAGGCAACCCAATCAGAGGGGACTCAAGGAGGAGAGGTATTTTACTGCTCATAGAACTATCACATAACAGGTGAATTCAAGAACACACACACGCCCGCGCTGCCGCGCACACATTCATTGCGCAGTGCGCAAGGGCACTTATTTCTGAAAATTACGTCCAAAAGCAGTGTTTTTGAGGGTGCTGAGCTAGGGGGTGCTGAGCTCGTTTTTGGGGGTGCTTGAGCACCCCCAAAAATAGGCTAAACACGCCCCTGTGAAATAAGTACAAGGCTTGATATTTCAAAACATCTAGCAACTACTAATTTAAATGTTGAAACAACCATTTTTAATATGCTTTTGCTGTGATACCTTTTTTACAATATATACACCGCTTGAGTTAAAATAAGGGGCCACATGTCTTGATGTCCTCAGAAACTCCTGGATTTTAGCAAATAACAAGATTCAGTTTTTTCCATAAACAAAAATATCTATATTTTATAATCCATTACTGACTACAAATGAGTTTTCAACCTAACAACCGCATTAGAAAAGATGATAAAAAAGCTAACAAACTTATTTCAAGACCTACCTTGATAGTCTTTGAACAGCAGTCACAATACGCAACTCCCGGGACGTCCGGTTTTCTCAGCCATATTCCCCATTTGTCACCGTTTTTGTTACACTCGCTTAACCCTTCCCATCTCCATTTATTTCTAGATTTCTTTTCTAATTCTTTTGTATTGGAGCCTTCCGATAAAAACTTCATTTTGACATATTCTGATCAGCAACCAGAGGCAAAGCACGTGGATCTGTCGCAAGGGAGGGAAGCAAAATAAGGCTTATTATAAAAGCTGAAGTTTCATTGGACGGCAGTTAACAGTGAGCCAATCAAAAGCACCGTTCTAACTTGCACCAAAAGAAACGGCGACTCATGGGAATAGCTGTGTTGATTTGGTCAAACAATGTGCTACGTGCGTGAAACATATCATCACACATGTACGTATAACACCGTGAAACAACGGGCTAGTCAGGACCGCTCGTCGGTGAACGGCGTATAAATTGAATGAGGTTTGTGGCGAAGACGAGATGAAAAGATGTGTCTCGTGCAGAGACTGTACCGTGGTAACCTGGTAATACGCTGAGAGTGAGACAGTGAGAGGGCCACCCCTATACCCCCAAAAATCTCAACGGATTTACACGATTTGGAAAAACAACTTTTTCAGACTTTTTTTTTTGCTATTTTATAGCACTTATATAACTTTTCTATCTCACTTATGTAGCACTTTTACTATTGTATATGGTATTTATACACTGAAAAAAATCCTTTGGATTTACTTGATTTTAATGTGTACATCAGTCCCACATGATCAGAATGTGGATGACTGACAATTTCCTTCTTTTTCTCAATGAATTATTACTTGTTAAACCAAAATCATGTTAGAGTATTTAAAAGAATCAAGTTGATTTAACATTTCTTTTTAAAGCTATTGCAATACCAAAAAACTGAGTAATGTTAGTGATTTCATCATGTTCAGGATACCAGATTTTTAAATGTAACTTTAACTTTATTTGTTAATGCTAATATTATTTAAAGGTATTATGTCACTTAAGTAATTTTATTATGTCCATGTAACCCAAGTCAGGTCTCTAAATTTAACTTGATTTGTTAAAGCCAGCCAAATGCACTGTAGACATCAGTTTTGTTTTTAAGTGTGTGCAAATACAAAAATCAAATATAAAAAAAACTGATTGCATTGACAAAAGACAAAGATTCAGAGTTCTGTATTCAACTCTGACTGTATTGATCCTTAAAACTTTGCAGATTACACACTTTACCTGAACAGAAGGACTCTGCAGTTGCCATACAATAAATTCAGCATAAAAACTGGACACTAACCACTACATTACTAGCAGCAGATTCAAAACACAAACCACAAAAACTTCACAGTAAACTGACACAAATAAATGAAAGAATTCTGCATAAAGTGCAATGGATTCATGATACACAGAATCCAACTTTGCACTGTTTTCAGTGTACCAATGGAAGCACAGACAAACTTCAGTCACAGCAGATAAACAGTATAAACTTCACAGTACATTCAAAAATAATAGTGAACTGTTAGTTCACAATACTGCAACAGTGCATCCTCAAGAGTGAATACACAATAACAGCATTTTACTGAAGTAAACCAAACATGCCACAAACTGAATGAGGCAAATAAGAGCTAGTATTTCATTAAAAAAAATAAATAGAAATCATCATGAGGGTTAACCCTATGAACACCATTTTACATAACTAACAATTTTGGCAAATCAAAGTGGATTTACAAACAAAAAGTGCTCAACCCTACATAAACTCATCACTGAGAAATAAAATGTGGATATACAACAGAAATCAGTCTGACCCGTTGACTGAGAGCCTGTTTTTCAGAGCAAGTGCTTGGTTGGAAAGTTTACTTCCATCCAAATCTTTTGGATTACCTCAAAAGTGTCATGGAGGTCAGCAGGGTCGCTGAGGTTCAGTGTATACATCAGTCCAAACAGCATAGCAACAGCTAATGCTACATTATCGAGATCTTGTAACACCTTGATGCCTTCAAGAACAATGCCAATGTCCTCTGCTTCATCACTTGAAGCATGTTCTTTAAGAACATAGATCCCAACAGTGGTGTTTTCAATGGCCTCATTGATGGTGTTTTGATCCATGCTCTGGACAAAACAGACAAAAGGTACATCAAACCTTTTTACCAAGCCCCATCAAGAAAAGGATAAACAAAAAATAGTGACACTATAGATCGAGGTAAGGTGAAAGTTAGAATGAAAGTAAATTTAGAGACAACAACAAATAACTACAGCAGAACATATAAACATTTAATAAAATGGAAGCATTATCTGTTCCATGGGGGGGGGGGGGGGGACCTTGACTGCACCTGCTGACTGGCTGAAATAATGTGAGGCTCAGTCCGAGCCACTTTGTTACCCATTTACAGAACTATGGTTGTGTGTGAACACTAGATTCTTTTTTTCATCGCACACAGATCAGACAGCTGGCAGACCATGAGGAGATATTTACTGAATTTGACAGTGTATTGCACAACTGTTCTTGAGAAGCATTTATTCTACCTTTAACTTAATTTAACCAGCAGCCAGAAACACTATTGATTTTATGTTATGAAACAGAAAAAAATAGATTACAAAAATGGTAATACATATTCTTTTAATCAGTGAATAATTTCAGCACAAGCAATCTAGAATGAGAACAAGAGAAGAGTGGAAGATGAGCGTAAGCACCGAATTCATATACATAACCTTCTACAGGATTATGTGGTATCTGGATCTTCACCCATGTAGACACAGACTCCCTTAATGATGCACTCTCATCCAGCATCTACTGTACATCACACTGAAAGGATGTTTTCTAGGTGAGCATCTTAATTCAGTCCATGGGCCTTAATTTAATGACATCTACTGGTATAAACTGTCATATGGGTGCACATTTCTTTTCTCAGGTTTCCGATGATTGTGCGAGCCTTGCCATGTACTCCAAATCATGTGGGAGGAAGATTGAAGGGAAAGAGACAGAAAGAAAGAGAAGGCAGACAAATATATGAAGATAAATAAGGAAATAGAGGAACAGTTGAAGCTGATACAAAAAGATGCAATAGTGGAAGGACAAAGATGTAAAGTAAATGGGGGGGGGGCAGTAAATTTAACATTTCTAGGACTGTGGGACCCCGGCATCACTTACATTAGCAATTTGTGCAGTGATTTATTTTTTAGCCTCATCCCTAGCTGTCCTCCTCTCCTTTGGAACAGTCCTGTCAGGTTGTCAGAGTGGAGGTCCAGCTGAGACAGGAACTTGGACTGGCGTGGAACAGTGGTGATTCTCTTGAATTCAGCATTGACTCTGCATCATAGGAGAATTTTGGTACATGAAACACAGCTGGGGGCGGCACGGTGGTGTAGTGGTTAGCGCTGTCGCCTCACAGCAAGAAGGTCCTGGGTTCGAGCCCCGGGGCCAGCGAGGGCCTTTCTGTGCGGAGTTTGCATGTTCTCCCCGTGTCCGCATGGGTTTCCTCCGGGTGCTCCGGTTTCCCCCACAGTCCAAAGACATGCAGGTTAGGTTAACTGGTGACTCTAAATTGACCGTAGGTGTGAATGTGAGTGTGAATGGTTGTCTGTGTCTATGTGTCAGCCCTGTGATGACCTGGCGACTTGTCCAGGGTGTACCCCGCCTTTCGCCCATAGTCAGCTGGGATAGGCTCCAGCTTGCCTGCGACCCTGTAGAAGGATAAAGCGGCTAGAGATAATGAGATGAGATGAGAAACACAGCTGGCCAGGAGGACCGTGAGCTTGTAGACTCGTAGACTTGAGACTTGTAGACAGTATATCTGTATCCACAAGTTCACCTGACAGGGATGAAGAGTCAGTTGCTGAGCAAGGACTGAATGCTTGGAGGTGTAGGACTGGATTAAGCACAGTAGAGCTCTCATCATGTTGCATACTGGTGGGCCTTGACATATCAATAACTAAGAGCACCTTTGTCTTCCACTTCTGACACTGAGGTAAGGTAAAGGAACTTGTTTCCAAACAATGAATCCATAAATTGAAGTCTAAAGTTGCCCTGAAGTTCACACTGTTTCTTGACTTCAATAATAAGGTCATCAACAGATTCAGGGAGCCCATGGGAGAGAGTCGACCTCAGAGCTGCCGTCAGTCAATATGATCTTTCGGATCACAGGAGTCGCCATCTTCAAAGCCATTTACTCTGCAAAACACACAAAGAAAATTATACATCAGACATCCATGTGATTTAAAATGCCAAATTCAGTGGCAAAAACCTCTCTCTCAATTACTGCGTGCAGCAGGTATGCAAATGTATATTTAAAAAAAATTGATAAAATATATAGTTGGAAAAAAGGAGAAAATAAATAGCAAGATAACGTAATACATACAGGGTGAGCGCACACATAGGAGTGTTAAATTACATTTTCCCTATTAAAATCATCACTGCAGGTCAGTTTAATGTGAGCTGGTTCATTTTACCTGCAGATAAATACAACAGATCAATATGAAAGCAGGATTAGCTTCAGTATTAAGCTAAGAGTTTTAAAATCAGAAATGCTGCCTCTGATGCAGAAGTGGTAGTAATGTTGACAAAAGTCAGTTGAAAAAGTTTATGCTGAAATAAACACCTTATGTATTCAAATTTAAGATTAAGTTACGCTTAGGCCTAATATTTATTAAACTAAATTTCAGACATTTTAGTACTTCAGACCCCCTGGGCAGAATTATGAGAGCAGGTAGGAACAAATTAAGACCCTATAAATTTAAATGAGAGACTTTTTAATGGCCAACATTTTAACTGAAATCACAACACCATGAAATCACATTTAAACCTTTTTAATGACTTGAGTATCTCACACACAAAAAAAATTAAATAAAATGTGTATGTATCACACACAAACACACAAAGAAGCCCAAACTAATTGCTGAGGTGTTCTAAGGTGACATTTCCCCGAGTTCAGCTCCTCCATTTTACTGGGACTTTGTGCTCTGCATTTATAACTGCAGTGTAAATTGGAGCAGCGCTTACAGGCACAACACAGCTTCATATATTTTGTCTCTGGTTCACATAAACGGTAGAAATAGAAACTCACCCTTTACGAAATGATCTGCACAGACTCGGACAGATTTGTATCTGGTTTCTTTTCTGTCTGATCTGTTGAGATTTGCAAGCCGCTGTCTCTGCCGTCTCCAGGTTCGAGCTTCCATTTGGGCTCTTTCTCGCATTTTAACAGTGGCTCAACTCAACAATCTGCCTCCAGCCTGAGCAGAACAGCTCCAGCAGCCGAGAACTGCGCAAAGCTGCAGCGTTTGGTATGAAGGCACTTGTTGCTCCGCATGTGTTATTCCACAAAGATGGCGGACACAGCTAAATCAGAGAGGCTCCTGTGCAAATGGTCTATGGACCTCTTGCAGTCACGTGACCGGAATGTAAACAGCCGCCACCTTGTCGGTCAACAACACAGCTGAATACTGCTGCACTCGTATACAAAATGGATCAATTTCAACCGACGGACTACACAGCTCATTTTTCTAATGAACAGATAATTAGATATATGTCTAAAATAAACGATCTACAGATTAGTGACCCTTATCGCTTACCGGACGTAGTTTTCATGACCGTGTCAGTGGATATTGAACTGCCAGAGGTGGAATACCCAGACAATTACCTCATTAACTTTCCCTCGCTGTTCAGTGGTGAAGCACTGCGTGCTTATAAATCTCTGCACAGTTATCTTTACAGAAATTCAGGATTTGTCAGTCCCTCTCAGATGTGGCATCTTGTAAACAAGAAAATAACAATCCTCATTGGACGGGTAAGTCACTTAAGTATTGAGTACTAGTACTGATAATAGATATACCGTATCAGTAGTATCTAGTATAGCACTGACCAGCCGATTATGGTTGAATATTTTATATTATCAGTTAGATCAAGTATCAGTAGTCTATCACTATTACTGTATATATGGTACACCTCCTGGAATTTTTTATTAGAGCAAGTCATAAACTTATGTTGCAAATAACCACATGGATATACTGGAATAAATACATGGTGAACCTGAGATGAAATGGTCATTGCACAGGCACCAGTGATCGTTCTTTCCAGTCTGTACCCATGCCTTGTTCTTGTTGTTTGCATCGGCCCGGCTGATAGCAGCAATCCATTTTGCACGCCTGTCAGAGTCCCGTGGCAGCCTATGAAAATTTCTTCCCGATTTCTGACCTCTCCTGTTGTGGCATTTATATGCCATACAACTCTCCGGCATTATTGCACGATAATATTTGCAGATTTGGGCGGAAAAAAAAGAAAGTCAGTGTCAGTAAATTGCGGAAATACGGCGTTTTACCGACAAGATGGAGTCTGTTTACAATCTGGACCAGCTGTGACATCACATGCAAGAGCCCCATAGTCCCTGTCTGGAGCGCAGGGGCGAAGCGCGATGAAATCCCCTCACACAGCCGGCTAACGGCTGCTCTCCACCGGCTGCCACTTTAATGAAGCGCTGCGATCAGCAGCGGGACCGGGAGCTCAGCGGAGAAACACCATTATTGACAAGAACTCTCAACTGGAAATTAACTAGCAGGTGTTAGCTAACGGCCGCTAATCTGCAATGCATATATATCGGCTATATATACACACACAACAGCTAACAGGCTGCTGGAATTGTTCCATAACGTTACTGTTGGAAAGCAGCACTCTAGCGGCCTGTCGCCCAACTTATTGAAACACCAACACATTCACACTTGAAGAACTTTTTTGTTTGTTTGTTTTTTAGTGATGCGGCTTCTCTCCACGGTGACTTGTTGCTGCAGAAAATGGAGACTTTTCCACAATTCCCGTGGGCTTACAGGTCTTCTTCTTCGTGGCTTATTTGTCATCCAACTTATCAGCGCCACCTTCTGCTCCGGAGCAGTTAACGATACTTCCTGGCGACATTTGAACGGATTCCATTTCCGGTAGAGACTAAACTCGATTACTGAGTTTTTTTTTTTTTAATTAAATCAATTTAAATCAACATGAACAAAACTAGTACATTCAACATTCTCTATAAACAACTTAAGTCTACTTGATTAAACCATGTTCACAAGCAGAATATAAATGAATTGTGTTGCATTTACTAACTTCATTTTTGTAAATTCGAAGACCCGATATTTCCCTTTTTTCAGTCTACATTCTTCACTGCATCTGCTTTTAATGAAATAGAACTCAAAGGCATGGAATAAGTTTATAAATGTTTTATTTCTTGACAACATAACAGAAAACATACCAAACTTTCATTCCATTCATAAAACAGCATCGTCAGTTTTTGGGGTTTACACTGAATATGTTGGGATAAACACATCAACTTCCAAAATAAATATCAAGTATGCAGGTCTCCTCGGCTGAGCGGTATGGCCGAAAAGGAAACTTCAGTGTCATTCATCATCATAATTATCATTTATTGTCTCTATGTGGCCCTCAGCCTTTGCAGTTGTGTTCTGAGGAACCAGTCTTGAGCCTCTTCACTTTTGCTCCAGCTCAACGTAGTGTGTCCACTCCACGATGGCCATGTGGACAACTTTCTCTCAATTGTCCCTCTCCGTCAGGAAGGCCAATTTGACTGCTTCTGAAAAGTAATGCCCATGATTAATATTGCCATCTTATAAATCTTTAACACTTATATAAAAAGTCATCAAATCATATTCCAGGAATATGAAAAATAAGGTCTGATAACATTAAACATTGACGAATGATACTTTTTTTTTTACACTTGCCTGCATTATCAAAGTTAAATTATCAAGTCTTCATTAGGTAATGACCCCAAAACAAAAAATTTAACAGGCTGATGCAACCTTACATTTTCCCATCTCAAATTCTAGGACTATTCTAAGATCTGTATTAGCTTTATTTTGGTTAGTTGCCGATCATTGCCTCATTATTAAGTTTGTAAAATCCTTGAAATACCACCGGGAATAAAAACACATGACGTGCATGCCATCACCATTTTGTTTTCGATTCGAACAAGTGAGCAAGCTCCTCTCTGATCTGATGCATTTCTGGAGTCATTAGTGCCTAAAACGGGTGCAGAACAAAATCTACAACACATTGACTTTTGTATGAATCTGGTTTTCCTTAGACTTGCATGAAATTTAATTTGATTATAGTAACTAAATAAAATAAATATGAGCCTATGCCTCCATCCTCTGGTCTCTCATGATATTAAAGGTCATAGGCAACGGTCAGAGGTGAAATGTAGAATATCAACTTTATTGTCTAGAAGAACGACCCAAAAAGCGAATTCAATCTTCCTGGTGTCTAATTTGCACCCTAAAATTGAATAAAACGGTTAAAATATACTGCTTTGCCTAATTTCCGAAGGTTTGTTTACAACTTACTTATGCACACTTTCACCACCAGGGGGCCGTCGTCGTGACATCATTTAAGCCAAACAGACCAGGAGCAGTTCTGTGTTTACCTGCGAACCGAGTGCACGTGTACGGACTTTGGTCGAGAGAGGTTGTGTAAAATGTCTGAAAACGATAGCGATTTTGAAGTAGGAACTCTCCAAATTAAATATCGAGAGGTGAAACCATACATGTATGAACCTATGGCTGTTGCGAAGCAATCGGTGACTGTGGCTCACTGGTTTGACTGTGCGGCCTCAGAGTCGGACAGCGACTCGGCCGACTCTGATCGCGGTGACCCCGGACCTCAACAAGACTCGCACCCAAACGATTTATCCTGGTAGTTATGATAAATTCTTACTTTTGTCGTAATACTAAATAAGAGCTCTTTTGAAGAATAATTAAACCGCCCTCCCTAGTGGATATAGGTAACGATTACTTGACAGTGTGCCGGTAGGCCACATTAGCCTGCCATCCACAGCATTTTACTATTTATAACCTACTCTAAGTGAGGAAATATCCCTTTGTCTCATTTCCACAATGATTGTACAGGATCCCTCAGGATTCTTGACTTGTCAATTGCAAGCAAAAGTAAAAATGTTTACCTCCAATCTTCTCCTTTTTGCTTGAGCACTGCTGGTCTGTTTCTTCTTTGACTGCTTGATTTTGTTTCACGCACACAATCCACTCTCTCCGCCTCTTCTCCTCTTCCGGAAAAAAACCCAACCCTCTGGCTTCACACACACAATCCACTCTCTCCGCCTCATCTGCTCTTTCGGAAAAAGGTAAAAACTTCTTCCTGAACTGGTCCTGTTGTTACAGTTCACTGCACAAAAATAAGGCATGGGGGTTTTTCTTTGGAAATTCCTGAACGCATGTCTGCACTCAAGCCAAACGGCAATGTAAGTAAACGGTAGTGGACTCAACTCAAGCGGTTTGTTTGGCTTAAATGACGTCATGCACCGAGTGGTCATGAAAATCGCCGAATAGAAATTTGCCACGATCTGCACTAACTTATTTTAATTATTACTTATTAACAATACTTCTTGGGACCAGAAGAAAATTACAGAGGGTTTTTTAACATATAAAAGTTTCAAATGTGCATACAATTAAAACTGTTGCCTATGAGCTTTACGCTGTAAGGTGGCACCACTGCCAGTAAATTCAGCTCACAGGCACAGCTGTTTCTGTCCCATAACCATATGACTTATGCCATAATGAAAATAAAGTAATAGGTACTAGGGTGCTCTGGAAAAAGAAAAAAGCTTGTCCAGACTTGTTGCAAATTAAATCGACTATCTCGTCCGTTAGTCCTTGGTCATCACTGATTTCAGCCACCTAGTGTCATATTTGCAAATGCTTCAAAGCAAAGCCAAAGGCATAACCCCAATGTAACTCAAATTGATATTAACTTTTAAAAATCATTAATTAATTCAAACTGATATTAATACCTGACCTATTCCTCTAAGGGCCTAAGGACGAGAATTTCACTTTAATCTGCTTTACAATAATTAAAATGGATGTAAATGGGCCTACTTACCTCAAGAAGTATAGGCCCTAGGCCCAGTGATGGTTTACAGCTTAGGCTTGGCCCTATGTGGCGATCCGTCCAACTGCAAGCACACTTTTCCGCTCTGCAAGAACACTGCCGCACCGTGCAAGCACGCTTTTCCGCTCTGCAAGAACACTGCCTCACCGTGCAAGCACGCTTTTCCGCTCTACAAGAACACTGCTGCAGAACAATAGCGCATCCAAGAACAAGTTAGCGCCCAGCATAAGCGCTTTCTGGATGCAGTTTTATACCTACTGTGGATATTTATAAAGGAGCAACAAATATAGAATCTGATAAAAGCTCCCTGTTACA